>NC_087309.1:29512431-30218681 GCF_015220805.1 Pogoniulus pusillus
GAGACATGGAACTCCAGAGAGAATCGAGTCAGACAATGGCACTCATTTCAAGAACAATCTTGTGAAAAACTGGGCCAAAGAGCATGGTATTGAATGGATCTATCACATACCCTACTATGCACCAGCTTCAGAGAAGATTGAGTGCTACAATGGTTTGCTGAAAACCACCCTAAAAGCCATGGGGGGTGGAACTCTGAAAAACTGGGACAAACATTTAGCACAAGCTACCTGGTTGGTAAATAGTAGAGGTTCAGTAAATAGAGCAGGACCTGCACAATCAGATTTGGTCCAAACAGTAGACGGTGATAAAGTTCCTGTTGTACATGAGAAGAATCTGTTAGGGAAAACTGTTTGGGTATTTTCTCCTTCGGGCGAAGGGAATCTTGTCTGAGGGGTGGTTTCTGCTGAAGATCCTGGTCATACATACTGGGTAATGCAGGAGAATGGTGAAATCCAGTGTGTGCCACAGAGAAATTTAACCTTAGCTGAGAGAGTTTAAATTCAAGCTGTTAGGAGTTTTTCTGTTCTAGGTAACATCGGCGCCCAACACTGAGAGAATCTACGATAGAATCTACAGTACGTGAGCACGAACCCAACATCACCTGGGAGTCCCTGTTCTGAGCTTTTGAATCACCTACATCTGATTGAAGTGTGAACTGAACTTGTATATATTGTTTTAGTGTAAATAATTGGTTTAGATTAGATTGGATAATTCTCAGTGATACTCTGAGCGAAGTAGACAAGGGGTGGATTGTGCTAGTTTGAAGCAAGCTGGAATGTTTTGGTACAAGAACTAGATAACAGGCAGTGAAATGAAAACAATTGATGTCAACTTCTCTCACAGTCTCGCTGAGAACACTGGGAAGAAGAAAGACTTTTTCTCCATTTTGTTACTCACTCTTGCTTTTGCCTTAGACCTGGTCACATCTCATTAACCCTGCTCCTACTAACCCTGCTCCCTAACCTCTTGGCCACACCTCTCTTCTTCCTGAGAACTGGGGTAAGGTTGAGAGGGCCGGGGGGAGGTGTTGGGGTGGTTTGAGAGCCCCTCCTGGGGACTCAGGTTTCTGGGAGGGGAGTTGTGCTTCTGTATTGTTTATCCTTTGTATATTTCTGTATATAATTGTATATAACTGTATATATTGTAAATAGCTGCTTGTAAATTCTGCTAGCTGTAAATAAATTGCTTCATCTATATTCCCAGGGTCCGTCTGAGTTAGCTGGGGCAAATTCAAAAGTGTGGGAGGGGTGGGGTAACCCCAAAACCATCACACTGTCACTCCCTGATATCCTGAAAAGTCCTTCCCGAGAGTTTTTGTAGGCCCCCTTCTGATATTGGAAGGCCACAAAAATGTCACCTGGGAGCCTCCCCTTCTCCAGACTGAACAGGCCCAATTCTTCCAGATTGTCCTCATAGGAGAGCTGCTCCAGCCCTCTGATCATCCCAGTGCATCAATACTTCTCTGGGCATGCTCCAGCACATCCACATCCTTCTTGTAATGGGGGCTCCAGAACTGGGTACAGTACTCCAGGTGGGGTCTCACCAGAGCAGAGTAGAGGGGGAGAACCACCTCCCTTGACCTGTTGGCCATACTTCTCCTGATGCAACCCAGGACCTAGTTGGCCCTCCAGGCAGCAAGTACACACTGCTTTCAGGAGGGAAAAGTACTAATGTTCACTGGTATCCATGACAAAAAAGAAAGTCTCCAAAAAGCAATGTGCTAGTTTGAAGCAAGCTAGAATGTTTTGGTAACAGAACTAGATAATGGGCAGTGAAATGAAAACAATTGATGTCAACTTCTCTCACAGTCTCGCTGAGAACTCTGGGAAGAAGAAAGACTTTTTCTCCATTTTGTTTTCTCTCTCTTGCTTTTGCCTTGGACCTGGTCACATCTCATTAACCCTGCTCCTACTAACCTTGCTCCCTAACCTCTTGGCTGCACCTCTTTTCTTCCTGAGAACTGGGGTAAGGTTGAGAGGGCCGGGGGGAGGTGTTGGGGTGGTTTGAGAGCCCCTCCTGGGGACTCAGGTTTCTGGGAGGGGAGTTGTGCTTTCATATTGTTTATCCTTTGTATATTTCTGTATATAATTGTATATAACTGTATATATTGTAAATAGCTGCTTGTAAATTCTGCTAGCTGTAAATAAATTGCTTCCTCTATATTCCCAGGGTCCGTCTGAGTTAGCTGGGGCAAATACAAAGTGTGGGAGGGGCGGGGTAACCCCCAAACCATCACATTTTTTTAATTGGCTTTCCCAACGTGGGGCTAGATATTTTGGAGTGATTGGAAAATTAGCTCTGGGAATTAAGATGAAGCTAATCAAGCAGCTATTGTACTTGGTGGGGATTGCTGTGTGGCCTGTTTTCTGGTTTTTTGTGTACAATTGGATCAAAGATCAAATTGGTTATTTCTTGCTTCATGTAGTTTTTAAGAAGGCTAAAGTTAAGCTTTCAAACATGTTCTGGAGCTGGGGTGATTTCATTCTTGGTTATGCTGGTTTTAGTGTCACTGAGAATATTACTAGTGATATTACAAGAGTTTTTGTCAATAATGTTACAATCAATCGAGAGTCTGCTTTATCTACTGCTCTCATGAGGGTCATCCAGCCCCAAACTGAAATGCCAAGTCCATGCAAGGATTTTTACAGGAAAGAGACTGTGGCGGGGTTGCTGTGCATTATCATGGCTCTTATGATTTTAATATTCATATTAATTTTGGCATTATTGGTGAAAAATTCAAAACCAGTTTCTGTAAGTGCTAGGAAAAATTCTGTGTCTCAGAAGCAGTCTCTTTCACAGCAAAACAAGGGAACGCAGTCGTCGGCTTCCCCCTTGCCAGCCTCTGCCCCTCCTTCTCCAAGTGCTGGGAACACAGCCAGTGTTCCCGCCACTAACGTAAACAATAATGATAACGGGCAGAGTTTAGCAGGAGCCTCAGGAGCACAGGCAGGTACCCAAAATCAGAATGTCCCTAGCAACAATCAAAACACGTCAGGGTTGGCAGGCATCCCAGGAGGACAGGCAAACAATCCCACTAATGCTAATACTACTACTAGTGCTAGTAACGCTAGCCCAGTCAGTCCAAATCCTAATGACACCAGCTCAGCCAATTCGAACCCCCAGCCAGCAGACCAGAACCAAAATCCTCCTGTTAAAAGCAAGGCAGATTTGAACTCACAAGCTCCAGGTCAGACCCCTAAGGATACAAATGCTCCAAGTCAGACCTCCAATAATTCAAATGCTCCAGGTCAGACCCCTAAGGATTCAAACCCTCCAAGTCAGACTCCTAAAGATTCAAATCCTCCAGCAGACACATCCAAGTCTGTTGCTGCTCAGGCCCTTCTGGCACCTGCTAAGGCAAAAGCTAAGACAAAGAGTGGTTCGCAGGAGGATGTAAGACAGGGGACCTCTGGTGATCAGCAGCAAGAGGAGGAAGAGGAGGCAGTTAGTCTACGAGACCTTGTAGATGTGCTGAGACAACAATACTCAAGTGAGAGGAGTGCTGTGAGGTTAGCTGCCAGGAGAGAGGATGGTTCCAATGAGTTTAGGAATGCTATGAGGAAGATTGTGTTAGGCCCGGCACCACCAGAACAACAGGAGGAAGAGGAGGAAGATGACATCCAAGGCTCCAAGGATCCACTCAGAGAGGTCAGGGAAGTTAGGAAAGAATACACAAGAGAATTAGGTGAGCCAATCTTAAGCTGGCTAGTGAGATGCCGTGGCATTGGTGCTAATGCCCTGCAGGTAGGAGACAAGTCTGCCAAGCAGCTGGGACCACTCACTAAGGAGAGTGGAGTGGACAAACACCTAGCAAGTCCTCATGGTAGGGTTAGCTTGTGGACACGCCTTTTGTTGGCTGTGGCTATGAGATATCCTTCCCGAGATGATTTGCCATGGGCTGCCAAGAAGTGGAACACCGTTGAGCAGGGAATTAAGCTTCTGAAGGAGTTTGCTGTGAAGGAAGTGCTCTATGGAGATCATGGTACTCATGAGCCTGACGATATTCCTTTGGGAACAGGTCTCATGAAGAAGCTGATTAAGCTTGCTCCTTCATCCTATGCTAACATCTTGGCCAGTAAGTTTCTAGCAAGGAGTGATAATGGAAGATCTTTCACTGTTGGTGAATTCACTGATCAGCTCAGGCAGATTGAGGACAGCTTGTCACATTCTGGCCTAGTCTCTGCCATACAAACTATGACCACAGAGATTAAAGATACCATGAAAGAAATGAAGGAGGATCTTACAACCTCAATTTCCAATCTGGTAAAGGATACCGTTCCTGCATCATCTGAATGGGTGCATGTTTCTGCAGTCAGGAACTGATGCCCACCTCCTGCAAGGCAATTCCAGCCCAGGAGGAGACAAATTCCACCCAGACAGCAGCAATCACGCGCGTCACTGTGGATAATTCTACGTGACACATATGGTGAGAACATGAACAAATGGGATGGTAAACCTACTTCAGCTCTTTCAAAGAGGGTCAGGGATCTGCAGAGTGGCAGAAACAGAGGCAGCAATGCCAGGAAAGTAGCTGTCACTTCTTCAGCTCCTGAGAGCAACTGCAATTGTTCCAACAGTTGCAGTTCCTCTCGCAACAACACCAATCACTGTGTACACCCCACATGCCATGTTCAGCATTAGGGGTGCCCTGCCTCCAGCCAGGAGGAGGAAAGGGATAGTGGAGAAAACCAAATCTATTGGAATGTATTCATTAGGTGGCCTGGCAGTTCAAGAGTTCGGAAATACAGGGCTTTAGTTGACACAGGTGCTCAGTGTACTTTATTGCCATCTAATTGCAAAGGGACAGAGTCCATATCTATTTTTGGAATCACAGGTGGATCTCAAGAGTTAACTAAGATACAGGCTGAGATCAGTTTAACTGGTAAAGAGTGGAAGACACATACTATTGTAACTGGTCCTGATGCGCCTTGCATTTTGGGAATTGACTTTTTGAGACAAGGTTGTTTCAAAGATCCTAAGGGTCATAAATGGGCTTTTGGTATAGTATCTGTAGAGATTGAGGATGATAAATTGAAATTGTCTATTAGACCTGAACTTTCTGATGAATCTGCAGTTGTGGGACATCATGACATAGAGGACCTGGAAGTGCCAATTGCAACTCAAACTGTTCATCATAGGCAGTACAGAACTAACCGTGACTCTTTGTTGCCCATTCATCAGCTGATTCGTCAATTGGAGAGTCAGGCTGTCATCAAGAAAGCTCATTCACCTTTCAACAGTCCCATCTGGCCTGTGCGTAAACCTACGGGCGACTGGAGACTGACAGTTGACTTTCGTGCCCTCAACGAGGTGACGCCACCCGTGAGTGCCGCTGTGCCGGACATGCTGGAACTCCAGTATGAGCTGGAATCGAAGGAGGCTAAATGCTATGCAACCATAGACATTGCTAATGCTTTCTTCTCTATTCCCATAGCAAAGGAGTGCAGGCCTCAGTTTGCATTCACCTGGAGAGGAATCCAGTACCAGTTCAATCGTTTGCCTCAGGGGTGGAAACACAGCTCAACCATCTGTCACTCAGTCATCCACAATGCACTGGAGAAAGGTAAAGCTCCAGAGCACATCCAGTACATCGACGACATCATTGTGTGGGGCCAAACTGCTGAGGAAGTCTTCGAGAAAGGTAACAAAATCATTGACATTCTGTTGCAAGCAGGTTTTGCCATTAAGAGAGACAAGGTCAAAGGACCTGCCAGAGAAATTCAGTTTCTGGGAGTGCGGTGGCAGGATGGTCGCCGTTACATTCCTCAGGATGTGATCAACAAAGTCTCTACCATGGCAGTTCCCACCAGTAAGAAGGACACACTTTCTTTTCTTGGTGTGGTGGGATTTTGGAGACTACACATTCCTGGTTTCAGTCAGATTGTCAAACCTCTGCATGATGTGACTCGTAAGAGAAACAATTTCGAGTGGGGACCTGAACAACAAGCAGCCTTTGATCAAATTAAACGAGAAATAGTCCATGCAGTGGGTTTGGGACCTGTGAGATCTGGTCCGGACATTAAAAACATTCTGTACACGGCTGCCAGTGACAATGGTCCAACTTGAAGTCTCTGGCAGAGAGCTCCAAATGAGACACGTGGTCGTCCACTTGGTTTCTGGGGACGTTGTTACAGAGGTTCAGAGACTAATTACACTGCAACTGAGAAAGAGATACTAGCAGCCTATGAAGGAGTGAAAGCAGCTTCTGAAGTGATTGGAACTGAGTCACAATTGCTTTTAGCTCCTAGACTGCCGGTTCTTAACTGGATGTTCAAAGGCAAAGGTTCATCACCACATCATGTCACAGATGCAACCTGGTCTAAATGGATGGCTTTGATAACCCAGCGAGCGCGAATGGGTAATCTTGACCGACCTGGTCTGGTGGAGGTGATCACCAACTGGCCGGAAGGCACAGACTGTTCCAAACCTCCAGAGGAGAAAATAACTCATGCTGAGGAAGCTCCTCCCTATGGTGATCTCTCTGATCAGGAAAAGAACTATGCTTTGTTCACAGATGGTTCCTGTCGTCTTGTTGGGAACAAGCGAATATGGAAGTCAGCAGTTTGGAGTCCAACCAGGAGAGTTACCGAAACGAAAGATGGAGAAGGAGAATCCAGTCAGTTTGCTGAGGTAAAAGCTGTTCAACTTGCTCTTGATGTGGCTGAACGTGAGAATTGGCCTCTCCTTTACCTCTACACCGACTCGTGGATGGTAGCCAATGCTCTATGGGGTTGGCTGAAGGACTGGAAGAAGAATGGTTGGCAGAGGAAAGGAAAGCCTATTTGGTGTGCTGATCTATGGCAGGACATTGATGCACGGCTGGAGAGAATTCCAGTGAAGGTGCGGCACGTAGACGCACACATGCCTAAGAGCAGAGCTACTGAGGAACATCAACATAATCAGAAGGCAGATCAAGCTGCTAAGATTGCTCAAGTTGATACTAACTCTGATCTTGACATTGACCTTGATTGGAAACACCGAGGTGAGCTGTTCTTAGCTCGGTGGGCCCATGACTCATCTGGACATCAAGGCAGAGATGGAACATACCGATGGGCTCGTGATAGGTCAATTGACTTGTCCATGGACGCTATCACCCAAGTCATCCATGACTGTGACATTTGTGCTGCTATTAAGCAGGCTAAGCGAATCAAGCCCTTATGGTATGGTGAGAGATGGTCAAAGTACAAGTATGGAGAAGCCTGGCAGATTGACTACATCACTTTACCTCGATCACGTTCTGGCAAACAGTATGTGCTAACGATGGTAGAAGCCAGCACTGGATGGTTGGAAACCTATCCAGTTCCGCATGCTACTGCACGTAACACCACTGTTGGTTTGGAGAGACAGATCTTATGGAGACATGGAACTCCAGAGAGAATCGAGTCAGACAATGGCACTCATTTCAAGAACAATCTTGTGAAAAACTGGGCCAAAGAGCATGGTATTGAATGGATCTATCACATACCCCACTATGCACCAGCTTCAGGGAAGATTGAATGCTACAACGGTTTGCTGAAAACCACCCTAAAAGCCATGGGGGGTGGAACTCTGAAAAACTGTGACAAACATTTAGCACAAGCTACCTGGTTGGTAAATAGTAGAGGTTCAGTAAACAGAGCAGGACCTGCACAATCAGATTTGGTCCAAACAGTAGACGGTGATAATGTTCCTGTTGTACATGAGAAGAATCTGTTAGGGAAAACTGTTTGGGTATTTTCTCCTTCGGGCGAAGGGAAACCTGTCCGAGGGGTGGTTTCTGCTGAAGGTCCTGGTCATACATACTGGGTAATGCAGGAGAATGGTGAAATCCGGTGTATTCCACAGAGAAATCTAACCTTAGCTGAGAGAGTTTAAATTCAGAGTGTATAATACAAGCTGTTAGGAGTTTTCTGTTCTAGGTAACATCGGCGCCCAACACTGAGAGAATCTACGATAGAATCTACAGTACGTGAGCACGAACCCAACATCACCTGGGAGTCCCTGTTCTGAGCTTTTGAATCACCTACATCTGATTGAAGTGTGAACTGAACTTGTATATATTGTTTTAGTGTAAATATTGGTTTAGATTAGATTGGAAAATTCTCAGCGATACTTTGAGCGAAGTAGACAGGGGTGGATTGTGCTAGTTTGAAGCAAGCTAGAATGTTTTGGTACAAGAACTAGATAATGGGCAGTGAAATGAAAACAATTGATGTCAACTTCTCTCACAGTCTCGCTGAGAACTCTGGGAAGAAGAAAGACTTTTTCTCCATTTTGTTTTCTCTCTCTTGCTTTTGCCTTGGACCTGGTCACATCTCATTAACCCTGCTCCTACTAACCTTGCTCCCTAACCTCTTGGCTGCACCTCTTTTCTTCCTGAGAACTGGGGTAAGGTTGAGAGGGCCGGGGGGAGGTGTTGGGGTGGTTTGAGAGCCCCTCCTGGGGACTCAGGTTTCTGGGAGGGGAGTTGTGCTTTTGTATTGTTTATCCTTTGTATATTTCTGTATATAATTGTATATAACTGTATATATTGTAAATAGCTGCTTGTAAATTCTGCTAGCTGTAAATAAATTGCTTCCTCTATATTCCCAGGGTCCGTCTGAGTTAGCTGGGGCAAATACAACGTGTGGGAGGGGTGGGGTAACCCCCAAACCATCACAGGCAACTAGAATTAACACACTACTGTGTCATCTTATCATGGAGATTACCTCTTGATGTTGAATTCATAAGAAGCCATCACAACACCTTTAAATGCTTGTGACTCTCCCCTTGGAAAGCACCAATGTTCCATGGTGCTTGTAAGGAGACGCACTGGACAAGAACAATGACTGATTCTGTCAAACTGGATTTTCTTGAAAACATGACTGGAAAAAAATAAATATCACTAGAGATTACAGAAAGAGAAGAGTTTTGAACACTGTGATAGAAACATGCTAATTCAAGAAGGTGCTTGTATGTCTTAATGAAAATAGATTGGATAAAGAAAGACCTAGAAAAGAAGTTACCTCTCCAGACATATATATTTACACTATTGCACTTCAATTTTGCATTAACCAGACCTTTGTCTTAGCATCCTCAAAGTGCTTGAGTTGATCCAAGTAGTTGCCAAAAGCACAGAAATGTTTTGCCATCTGGATGCAGTGAAACTTGTCCAAGGTAAATTATACAGTGTCAGGTTAGACTCTCAGGATGAAAATGTAACTTAACGTCTGTATTTGTCTAGAAAAGAGAGTATGGGAAGACTGTACAGGAAAGCTACTTTGATTTCCCTTCTGCATCTCTGTGATATTTTCTGCAGAGAGCAGTTTATCTTGCAAACACAATTTCACTGAAAATATTATTGGGCACCTAGCCATCATCATCTTCCACCCAAGTCCAAGCTCCCTTCATAAATAATAGATTTGCTTGATCTTCTTCCATCTGGATAGGATACAGGTCATTATTAATAGAAAGTCATAGAGGAATAACAAAAGTTTCCTTGTTTTAAGAAGGATTCAATGTTTTTACTGAGTACCTTTCATACTGTAAACAAGTGCACTTTGTATAAAAATCCCACGTAGCCATAGCCAGTCCATTTCCACTTCTTTCCCTGATCCCACACTCTGCATCCCTGATGACCTGTTAGCTGCAACATCCCTCTGTGTTTTTTACAAATAGAGGTACCAGAACAGAAATAGAACACAGCTACTTTATCTCCTAATTTCATGGGAAAGAACACAAAACTCTCCTCTGCCCCCCCCTCCCCCTCCCCCCTCACTTTCCTCTCTCCTCTCTGCCCACTCCACCTGTCCCCTTCCCACTACTCCCTTCCTCTTCTTTCCCCTCCCCTCCCTTCCCCTCCCCTCCCCTCCCCTCCCCTCTCTTTCCCTCTCCTGGTCCCCAGGCTGGTGACACATAGGTTTGATGACCAGACTATGAAGTGGATAAAAGCCTGGCTTGATGGCTGCACCCAAAGAGTGGCTGTCAAAGGGTCCATGTCAAATTGGAGACCAGTGACAAGTGGAGTCTCTCAGGGATCAGTCCTGGGACCAGTCTTGTTCAACATCTTTGTTTGTGACATGGACAGAGGCACTGAGTGCACTCTAAGCAAGTTTGCTGATGACACCAAGCTGTGTGGTGCAGCAGACAGGCTGGAGGGAAGGGATCCATCCAGAGGGACCTGGACAGGCTGGAGAGCTGGGCATAAGCCAACCTCATGAGGTTCAACAAGACCAAGTGCAAGGTCCTGCATCTGGGTCAGGGCAATCCCAACACAAATCCAGGCTGGGCAGTGACTGGCGGGAGAGCAGCCCTGAGGAGAGGGACTTGGGGGTGCTGTTGGACAAGAAGCTCAACATGAGACAGCAGTGTGCCTTTGCAGCCTGGACGGCCAACTAGATGCTGGACTGCATCAGGAGAAGTGTGGCCAGCAGGTTGAGGGAGGTGATTCTCCCCCTCTGCTTTGCTGAGACTGCACCTGGAGTGCTGCATTCAGTTCTGGAGACTTCATTACAAGAAGAATGTGGATGTGCTGGAGCACTGTGGTGGTTTGGGTGTTCCCCACCCAGACTACACTCAGCCAGCTCTGGAAATTTGAATGAAACGTTATATTTACAGCTAGCACAATATACAAGCAGATATTTACAGTATATACAGTTATAGACAGAAATAAACAAGGTAAAAGGTAATACAGAAACACAACTCCCCTCCCAGAAACCTGAGTCCCCAGGAGGGGCTCTCAACCACCCCTTCACCTTCCTTCTGCCCCTCTCAACCTTACCCCAGTCCCAAGGAAGAATAGAGGTTCAGCCAAAAGGTTATGAAGCAAAGCAGGTTAGGCCAAATGGAAGGGTGTGTTAGAGAGATGCAGCTCAGTCAGCAGCCCAAGCAAGAGTGAGAGAAAATGGCTAGAGTGTTATCTAATGTTTTCATTTTTATTTCCCATACTCCTTAGCAAGACTGTGAGGGAAGCAGTCATCACCATTGTTTTCCTTTCACAGTCTGTAATCTAGTTCTTCTCACCAAAACACTCTAGCTAGCTTCAAACTAGCACAATGAGGAAGAATTTCTCTACTGTAAGGGTCATGAAACACTGGAACAGGCTGCTCAGAGAGGTTATGGAGTCTCTTTCTCTGGAGACTTTCAAGACCCACCTGGATACATTCCTATATGAGCTCTACTGGATTATGTTGTCCTGCTGTCAAGCCCTGATGTCCTGTGATCCTGTGAATGAACAACTACATAAGAGACAAAAATCATAGAAACATAGCCCATTCACCTAAAAGAAGGTAACAGATATACTCAAGATGAAGTCTAAATCTCACTTTAAGAGGGAAGACCTTAATTTAAAGGCTGTCTCTTATTAAAGATGAGACACAAAGACTCTTTGTATATAATATACATATACATAGACATATACATGTGAGAAGTGCTCTGTATTTTCTAACCAGCACTTCAGTTGTTGCACAGAACAGCTTTTAATGTTTTAGAAGACAGCATTGTAAGACATTAAAGGGAACAATTCCAAGTTTCACGTTTAGGAACAAGACAATAAGATAACATATCTGATGCTAACTCAACTTCTTCAGTACCATCTCATAAGAAGAGGAAGTTTGTGTGTATTGTCCAAACACAACAAACTGAGTATTGACTCAGATTTGTGTCCTGGAACTGTAATTCATAACATAGGGAAGATAGGATTCTGACATGTCTTTACTACTGATTTCCATGTTTAGATAATGGTGAATGTCCTGCTAAGAATGAGGCAATGTTGTTTCACAAACAATTTTGTTTAGAAGATTTACTTCCACCTCAATGTCAATATGAAATCATGGAATCATAGAACCAACCAGGCAGGAAGAGACTTCCAAGATCATCCAGTCCAATCTATCACCCAGCCTTAGCTAGTCAGCTAGACAGTGGCAGTAAGTGCCTCATTCAGGCTTTTCTTGAATATCTCCAGGAACAGCGACTCCACCACATCCCTGGGTAGCCCATTCCAATGGCAAATCACTCTCTCTGGCAAGAACTTCCTCCTAATATCCAGCCTAGACCTCTCTCGGCACTACCTGAGTCCAGACAGACTATATCCACAGTCTTCCTCACATTCACCAGGCAGGTAACCCGATCATAAAAGGAGATCAGGTTAGCCAGGCAGGACCTGCCCTTTCTAAATCCATGGTGGCTGGGCCTGATCCCTCGGCCATCCTGTAGGTGCACTGTGATGGCACTCAAGACTTCAGCAAAGCCTTTGACACCATCTGCCACAACAAGCTCCTGGCAAAGCTGGCAGCTCGTGGCTTGGACAGATTCACTCTGATATGGGTCAAGAACTGGCTGGATGGCAGAGCTCAGAGAGTGGTGGAGAAAGGTGCCACATCCAGTTGGCAGCTGTCACTAGTGGTGTTCCCCAAGGATCAGTGCTGGGCCCAGTCCTGTTCAACATCTTTATTGATGATCTGGATGAGGGGATTGAGTCCAGCATCAGCAAGTTTGCAGATGACACCAAGCTAGGAGCAGGTGTTGATCTGTTGGAAGGTAGGAGAGCCCTGCAGAGGGACCTGGACAGGCTGGATGGGTGGGCAGAGGCAAATGGGGTGAGGTTGAACAAGACCAAATACAGAGTTTTACACTTTGACCACAACAACGCCAAGCAGCACTACAGGCTGGGGACAGAGTGGCTGGAGAGCAGCCAGGAAGAAAGAGACCTGGGTGTACTGGTAGATAGTAAGCTGAAGATGAGCCAGTAGTGTGCCCAGGTGGCCAAGAGAGCCAATGGCATCCTGGCCTGCATCAGGAACATTGTGGCCAGCAGGACAAAGGAGGTTATTCTTCCCCTGTACTCAGCACTGGTCAGGCCACACCTTGAGTACTGTGTCCAGTTCTGGGCTCTTCAATTCAAGAGAGATGTTGAGGTGCTGGAAGGTGTCCAGAGAAGGGCAACAAAGCTGGTGATGGGCCTGGAACAGAAGCCTTATGAGGAGAAGCTGAGGGAGCTGGGGTTGTTTATCCTGGAGAAGAGGAGGCTCAGGGAGGACCTCATTGCTGTCTACAATTACCTGAAGGGAGGTTGTAGCCAGGTGGGGGTTGATTTCTTCTCCCAGGCAACCAGCAACACAACAGGGGGACACAGTCTTGTGTCTTGATATTAGGAGGAAGTTGTTGGCAGAGGGAGTGATTTCCCATTGGAATGGGCTGCCCAGGGAGGTGGTGGAGTCGCTGTCCCTGGAGGTGTTCAAGAAAAGCCTGGATGAAGCACTTAGTGCCATGGTCTAGTTGATTGGACAGGGCCTGGTGATAGGTTGGACTGGATGATCTTGAAGGTCTTTTCCAATCTGATTGATTCTATGATTCTGTGAAGTCAGTGAATACTTGTCCTATAGAACATGACACTGTCTAACTGGGAGTTAGGTTAGTGTGTGGTTGACAGGATTACAACAGATTTGGGGTTTGTTTATTTCTTAATTCGTCTCTTCCCATGACTATCAGATTGGTAGGATGGGCACTAGGAAGCTATTACATTTCCACAGTTTGCCACTTGGACATTACTGAGCACAGGTGACTTTAGAACAAATAAAGGGTTCACAGGGATGTTAGATAATGAATACAATTTGAAAATCCTGCTGTTTGGGATACCATCTGTGTACCACATGTGCACCTCATTCCCAGCGATCTTCTTCTAATTTGTACTTTCTGAAGTACAGAGACAAATAAGTGCTTATTGCTTACAGTGAGAGGTAGTGCTGGACAGTTCATTTCCTTAACATAATGCAGGGATCCAGGTACAGCAGGTTTTAAAAGGATCCATTGAAATGGTTCCAAAAGAATATTAATTTTCTATCCATAAAATTGACTAAGAAATATTTCCCAGATTTTACTTAGGGTTGAATTTTATGTTTGTTTGTTTGTTTGTTTAAGTAAAATATCTCTGTCCAAGATGGGATTCTGTTTAGCCACAATGCTTTCAGATTCTTGCAAAAATTTTGGACACCACCCATTAGCCAGTGAGTTACCACAATGCCAAGTGTTGAAACAGGCTCTTTTCAATGAATTGTACTTTAACATTTTAATATATTAATGAGAAATCTCAATCAGAGAGGGTCTATTAAATTTATCATGTTATGTGGCACACTTCACCACATGATCAACCCAGGATGCTAAGAAAATGCATCATATCTTTGGAGGAAATTTCACCCCCTATGATGAACTTCCTTCTGCATCCTATTCATTCCCAGATGTAACCTTTGATTAGAAAGACTCAGGTATGTGTGGTTAACAACTTGTCCCCATTCCAACCCACTCCTCCCATCCCAGGAAAAAAAAAAAAAAAAAAAAAAGAGAATTCAATGTACTCAAAGAAGACAGAAGACAGGGGATTGCCAATAAATATGAATGGATTTATAGAATAAAATCTGTTCCATATGGAGGAGGTATCACACGTATTTTATCTCTGATGGAAGGATTTGCAGTAGAAGTTAAAAAGTAGTGTCATCAATGACAGAGGCAGACATGCATTCTTTTTCACCTGAATTAGAGTAGCTATAAAAGCATCAAGTCAACAGTCCAATATTTAAGAAGTTAAGCATTGAGGCACAAGACACTCCTGGGGACAAAGACATTTCATTGTCCATATCAGGGTTTTGGAAGAAAGATTGGTGGGACTAAACTACTGACTGTTGTGAATTAATCAACTCAACTAATCAAAATACAAGTGGAGCTTTTGGTGCCAGAAAGAGCATGTAAACACACAGGTTAAATCATAATTTAAATATCAAGCCCAGATTGCACAGATCATAAGAAATTGTTTTTATAACTTCTATTATGTTAGACATGAGGAAACAGATCCCAGAATGTTGTAGAGTTTTGCTGAACCCGTGAAGTTAAGCTGAACAATAGCCCTCACATGAAAAGATATGTTTCCAGTGGTGCATTGTATGTACACTCCTTAGGAAGTGTATAACAAGTATTTCTCTAAATGCATGCAAGTGTAGAGTCACGACCATTTGACCAACTCCTGTAACAAAACGAGATGCAAACACCCCACGGCTTAATCAATAAACAGCAACATTATTCTGTTAGGACACTTCACTGCTGTTTCTTAAATTCATAACTATTCTTGATCGTGATAATTTTAAATAGCATTTAGAGGTACTTATTTTTCTATTCTGCAATCATGACTTAATTTACAGTCTCTTTAAGTGAAGATCATTACAGGTCATTAAACACAAAATTGTTTGATTGTTATGATTGTTAGCTTACTACAAATAATAGCTAAATGACTTCATCAAATTTCCACATAACATCTGAACTGAATAGTTTTGCAAAATATTCTTAATCTGACAAATTTCCTGAAACTTTTTTTTTTTTTTTTTTTTTTTTTTTGTTAGACAAATGGAGGAAAACACTGCTGGAACTACCCTTAGAGTGAACTAGTATTCTTTCATGCTTTATGTTCTTAGTCCTTTTTTTCAGTTTTGCTTCATTTAGAAAACTAGAATTAGCCTTAACAGTGATGTAAGTGGTGAAACAGTGCTGTAGGTTGGTCTATCTTCACTCTCACTGAAAGAGCTGAAAACAATAATCCTACACAGTAAAGATGTATGGTGCACAGTGTGTCTGTGATTCCCAGCCTATCTTCCCTAGGTCTGCTCTAGCTCCTGCTGAAATCTAATTTTAAATTATTGCAGCTGATTTGCATTGACATAAAAAATAGGAACAAATTTACTGACTGTTAAGAATATAGGTCAAAAGGAAACTGTCACTTTTCAGGGCTGAACAGTAGTTGGGGTTCTGTAATGCCTGAGTTTTGTTAATGGTGTCAACATTTGCAAAATCCTCTCCCTTAAAGTGAAAAAACAGTAGGGAAAAGACAGGTTGAAATTATTCATAAGTGAGGTGTTTAATCACTGCTCATTTCCTGCAAGGATTCAGGATACCTGTGTATATGCAGTGCAAAAGATGTGCTTTTTTAATAAATTAAAAATAGATAAGAGAATTTCTTTAGAAAATATGTGAAAATGTGGTAAGGATGAGCTTCCAGATGTTAAAAGGAACTGCAACATATCAGATTGTCCTTGAATTTTGCTATTTCTAAGTGCCAAGGAAGTAACCATTAAAATCAATATCTTAATAGAGGTAGAAATGGTGAAAAAGGTACTCTCAAACTAACAGTTAAATCAAAATTCTTCTTTTCATGACAGTTTTTCTACACATTAACGTAAGAGGAATGGTAGTCTGGTTCATCAGGGCCATGTCAGAGTGGGTAGAAAACATTTATAAATGCACTACAGCTCTTATAAAGAACCACAGTAATTAATAAATGAGATAACTGTGAATGAGGTAGCATTGTATGTTCACCTAGGGAAATTAACATCAGCTTTCACAGGTACAGAGGATCAGTTTAAAATAAATCAGTAGACATAACAACATGAAAGCAGAAACTTCAGTCTTCAATTTTTTTTCTACTCAAATCTCAGGGGGTCATCATTATCAGTTTTCAACTGAAGGCTAGTTCTTCCCCATTAAAATGTTGTTTAGCAACCACATCTGCAAATCTAAACACCTGAACTTAAGGTCTTTCTAAGTTTTGGCATGCACCACTGTATCTCAAAAGAGCTAAATTTGCCAGGCACTCATTGGGAAAGATTTTATACCCAGCCAACTAGGGCTTCAATATACATTGACAATGTCAACATGCACAGCAGCATATGATCATCAACCACTGGTTATAAGTGACTTGTAGTTTTCAAGTGCAGAGAAGATGTTTGCTCAAGTACTTGAGATAAGTCCAAGATGACCACAGCAGTGCCTCATGAAGCTTTGCCTTCTGCATGCTTTACTGGTTTGATTCAAATTGAAATTTTTTTATGAAGAGGAAGAAAAAGGAAAAAAAAAGAAAAAAAAGAGTTTTCCAGAGCTTAACTTTGAGTGTCTGAGAGATGACACAAAGCACTGCATGAAGCTATGACTGTGAGAGTCAAGTATGTAGCAAACCACCACCTACAAGATAAGGAGAGAAGAGTGATGCTCCTGTGGAGTGAGGCTCCTCTTTACTGTGAGCAGCAGCACACCATTTATAATATTCATGGCTACAGTCTTCTGCTGAGATCTTGGAAGAGGCTAATTTATAGTTCCATGAATCTGAGTGTTATGCTTTCTTTCCTTCACTTAAATGTATATATCTAGTGGTTAGCATATTAGTTACGTTGAGTTAGATCAGAGGCTCTATGATCAGTGATGCATTTATCATGGACAAACCTTTCAATCTACTCTTTCATGTTCTTGCAGACAAAGTAGATGCAATATGTATGGCATTGTGAAGTTAAGTATTAAAGCAAAAACAACAAAAAAGATTTGCAGTTAGGAATCATAACGCAAATTTACAGGCTCAGACACATCCGTTTTGGAATGTGCTTACTAGTCTGTGTGTCCATGCCAAAAAACTCACTAGAGTAAGAAGATTTCCCTTTTATCTTTTTTTTTTTTTAAATTTATTATTATTTTTTCCCATAAGCATCTGCTGTTAAAAACATCTAATTTCTGAACAGGCTTCCTGATTTAAAAATTGACATGTATGAACAAGGCTTGATTTTCAGGAGCTGCAGGTAGAACTGTACTACTATACTTTTCTACTGTTTTGTTTGTTTGCTGGTATTTGATTTGGTTTGGATTTCAGGGAATAAGACACAGTAAAAACACAAAGACTATGCTTACGTACATCTCATAATGATATGGGAAGTTAAGGTTCCTATACATCTAGTACAAGATATTATAACTCTCATTAAAAAAATATCCTGCCTTTTGCTTGAAACACCAACTTAATGGATATTCTGTGAAGTAAATTAATATTCATGCACTGAGACTTGAGGCAAATCTCCAGACTTCAGAATCTAATTCTATTGTGTGCAATATTCTCATCTGTTAAAGGCATTTGCTATAAACTGTTTAATTTTAAAAAGACAACAGAATCTATTAGACCTTTCTAGTTAAATTGAAGCTTTTCAAAATGACATGATTAATGTTACATTGCAGTAATCAGTTTTAAACCAACTATCTTTGCATTTCTAGAGCAACTTAAGTATGCTTAGTTTTTAATAACTAGACAAGAGTAGAAGAGAGGAAACCTGAAAAAAAAATGGGGAGATCTCCAACAGAGACTTCACAGAAGTATTTTCACATCCTGTTTTACCCTTTAAGTTCTCCTTCTGTTTTGTCACTCCAATGGGGCAAACAGTCTACTGTAACTGTTGCATACACGCCAGCAGTTCAGAGCTCACTGGCCACATGTGTCAAAGGAAGGTGTTCAGCTTAGAGAGGATAAGACTCTGGGGGGAACCTTGGGACTGCCTTCGAGTTCTTGAAGGGATCCTGCAGGAGGGCTGGAGAGAGACTTTTAATCAAGATGTCTGGCAACACGACAAGAGGGAATGGATCAGGGGTGATCTCATTGTTGTCTACAACTACCTGAAGGGAGGTTGTAGCCAAGTGGGGGTTGGTCTTTTCTCCCAGGCAACCAGCAATAGAACAAGGGGACACAGTCTCAAGTTGTGCCAGGGCAAGTCTAGGCTGGATGTTAGGAGGAACCTCTTCCCAGAGAGAGTGATTTGCCATTGGAATGGGCTGTCCAGGGAGGTGGTGGAGTCACCGTCTCCAGAGGTGTTCAGGAAAAGACTGGATGAGGCACTTAGTGCCATGGTCTAGTTGATTGGACAGGGCTGGGTGATAGGTTGGTCTGGATGATCTTGAAGGTGTCTTCCAACTTGTTTGATTCTATGATTCTATGAAGCTGAGGGAAAGTAGCTTCAGACTGGATTTAGGAACAAGTTCTTTTATACAAGAGTGGTGAGACTCTGGAATAGGTTGTCCAGGGAGGTTGTGGATGTCTCCCCTGGTGGTGTTCAAGGTCATTCTGGATGAAAACTTGAGCAGGCAGGTCTAGTTAAGAGGCATCCCTGCCCATGGTGGGGAAGTTGTAGTCAATGATCTCTGAGGTCCCTTAAAATCTAAGCCATTCCTTGAACCCAAGCAGTGCTTGCAGTATCAGTGCTAGCACTCATGGAACATTCAAGATGAAAACAGTTGAGCAATTAGGTACATTGTCTTTGAATATTGGAAAGTTAGTTGGGATTTCTGATGTGTTACAGACTCTTGTAGGACTTAAGAATTTCACTCTGGCATTTTGTTTCTCATTCCTGAACTATAAGATGAGAAAAAAAAAATTACTTCACAACGCAAATAAAGTTCTTGTTTTCTCTTGCCAGTGCAAGTAATGCAAAACGCACTCAGCTAAACACAAATTTTCAGACTTAATGTGAAAAGTTGTTAGCCCTATGCTGTTCAAATGTAAGTGAAGATCAGGTTCAAGACCGTCTAAAGAACCTTAAGGTGCACAAGTACATGGAACCCAACTAGATTGACTCATGGGTCCTGAGGGTATTGACAAAGTTGCCAAACCACATGTCCATCATATTTGAAAAGTCACAGCAGTCAGGTGAAATCCCTGATGACTGGAAAAGAGGAAGCACAACCCTATCTTCAAAAAGGGAAAGAAAAGGAAGACCCTGGAAACTATAGGCCAGGCAGTCTCATCTCTTTGCCAGGTAAGATCATAGAGCAGATCTTCCTAATGTCTTTAGTATGGCATATGGATAATAAAGAAGAGGTGATTGGTGGGAGCCAATGTGGCTTCACCAATAAAAAATCAATTGTGAAGTTGATGGAGTGTGGTGGAGGGCCACATAGGCCCAAATGGCCGTGTTTACAAATCTATTCTTGCCTGGACATGTTGTCCCCCCCAAAAAGGTGTTGTCCTGCCCAAACCTGGGGAAGACAAATTAAAGGGGACAAAGGAGCACAATAAGCCTGGTGCCTCCAAGTCTGGCCTGTCTGCTTGCAAGGTTGAAGTAAACATGTTATATAAGCTCACGTGCCTAGGGTGGGGATCCACCTAAGCCACCTCCATATTTGGGGGTACCAATCCCATGGATTTCACCTTATTTGGCATGTTTTGGCCTGCTGCCAGGCTCTTACTGGATAGCATTGTGGCCAAGGACCATTAATCTTGGGCACACATCTCATAAAAGGGCAATTCAGTGTTCCTGCCACCCTCCTCCACCCACCACTCCTAGCCTCTTTGTCGCCTTTGGAGGCCATCACTGCTGCGTGATTTCAGACCCACAGTGCTTCGCACCAGCCCAGGGAAAATCAACCAAGGCACTCCTGGCCAGCCGCCGCTCCAGCCCATCATTCCCAGCTCAATCGTGCCCGTGGAGCCTTTCCTCAGACAACGCGCCCCAATAGTCCCTGAACTAAACTATTCAAGCCCACGAGGATCAATAACATGGCTTTGCCACACATATTTGGGATCACCGAGACTTTGACTCCAGCCAGTGAGTAACTGAGCAACCTCAATTTAAACTACTTAGACTTTCAGACTTTACCAGTGGCACACTTATGCCACAAGACTCTCTCTATCCAAACCTTTCCAATCCTCTACCAAATTCCTGATTTCTGCTGTAAATAGACATTCTGTAAAATAATTTCACAACTGCATACAAAGAACTTGTGTAGGTTAGCTGTATATAAATTTGGGGAAGGGGGGGAATTCCTTGTGTATATAATATTAAATTATTTAAACCCTCTTAAATTCGGCCTCATATTTAATCCCCTGAACCTAAACAAAACCCCTTCACAACATGGAGTTACAGAATCAGTGGATAAGGGAAGACCAATTAACATCATCTGTCTCATGTAAAGCATTGGACACTGTCCCATATGACATATTGATCAACAAATTAGAAAACCAAGGAATTAAGGGATGGACCTCTTCCTAGGTAAGGAACTCGATGGATTCTTGCTCTCAGAGAGTTGCTGTCAAGAGTCCAATGTGCAAATGGAGACCTGTGACAAGTAGTGTCCCTCAGGGGTCCTGAGACCCATGCTGAGTGTGCACTCAGCAAGCCTGGAGATGACACCACATGACTCCAATTAACAAACAGGGGAGGGAAGGGATGCAATCCAGAGGGACTTGGAAAGGGTCCCTTACCAACCTCCAGAAGTTCAGTGAAGAAAATATCAAGGTCCTACACCTGGGTCAGGGAAATCCCAAGCACAAATATATGCTGTGTAAGGAGTGGCTCAGAGAAGTTTCAAGGAATAGGACTTGAGGTTGTCAGTTAATAAACACTTGCAGCCTAGAAGGCCAACTGTACTCTCGGCACCATCAAAAGAGGTGTAACCAGAAAGAGGCGGGAGGATATTCTGCCACTTTGCTCGCCTGGGACTCCACCTGAAGTACTGAGTTCAATTCTATTGTCCAACACAAGAAAGACATCAAACTGCTGAAGCAGGTCCAGAGGTGTTGCAGAATGGCTACAGGAAAATGGACATGCCTTAGAGGTGGGCAAGCAGGATGAGTATATGGAACTAAATTAAGGCTGTGCTAGGCCACACTGAAACAAAGGCCACATTGAAGAAACAAAGACATATTGAATAAACAAAGGCAGCATTTAATATAGCTAGCTAGGGAGGCGCTGTCCTTGATGAGTCGTCGGACAACTCAAGCAGAGCAGGATACAGCTAACTCTGAATAAGATAAGAAGTAATTTGCTGCTTGCAGCTGCACGTAGCAAGTAGGTGCACCATGCAAATGGGGTATTTAGAGATTCAGCCATTTAGCTTCTTACATGTATGCATATATTATCTGTAACACATATAAGCGCGTCTACTAAATAAAGTTGTCACTCGCTTTTGATCCACATTGGATTGTGCAGTGTCCTTGCATAGTGAGTTCAGCCCTTCTCTGTGAGATCTGCCTCACCGCACAGAGGAGCGTCAGAAAAATAATCAGATGGCTGGAGCACCACCACTATGGTCACAGGCTACAAGAGCTGGGGCAGCTCAAGCTGGAGAAAAGAAAACTTTGTCAAAACCTCATACCTGAAGCAGATTTGCAAAAGAGGTGGGAAGGCACTTTTTCACAAGGTCCTGCAATAAAATGAGAGGGACTGGATTTTAGCTTGAATAGGATAGATTTAGACTAGATGTTATGAAGAAATTCTTTATGGTGAGGGTGGTGAGACACTGGAACAGGTTGCCCAGGGAGGTCAATGACTCTTACCTGGAGGCCCAGTTCAATGAGGCACCAAGCAATCTAGTTTAGTGTAAAGTGTCTCTTCCAATAACAGGAGGGTTAAGACTAGACAATTTTCAAGGTTTCTTCCAACCTAAGGCATTCTATGAGTCTAAATGAAAAGAAGAATATAACCTTGATAGAAATCTGAAAAAGCTTGGTAAAGAGAGTTTCTGTCAACTTTCTTCTTTAGTTTAGTTTAGTTTAATTTTTTAATGGTAAATAACTCTCTCTAGATTGCAAAAGTCTATCATTAAATTCTGGCAAGGTCTCACAAGGACTATGAGAAGTCTTGCTTGTCATGGTGGCAAGGTCTGTTACAGGCTGAAGATATCGAATTAAAGGATTAGGGCAGTAGGTGATAGAAAGTGGTGCTGGTCAATTATCTCTCCATACACATGTCCTCTCCTACTCTCTGCTTCATCTGAACTGCATTTGGTAGTGTGAATTTCCTTAGAAAGTCTTTCCTTAGAGAACCTTTCATCTGGATCCCTTTGCAAATGAATTTATGGCAACTCATCAAGACCTGAGAGTCTTTCTAGGGACAAAGACAAACTGATCTGCTGGTAAAAGCTTGTATTTCAGACAGCCTGTGATGGTTTGGGTGTTCCCCTCCCCCCCCTTTAGAAATCACCCAGACTAGACTCAGTCAGCTCTGGGAATATGAATGAAGCTATTTATTTGCAGCTAGCACAATATACAAGCAGATATTTACAGTATATACAGTTATATACAGTTATATACAGAAATATACAAGGTAAAAGGTAATACAGGAACACAACTCCCCTCCCAGAAACCTGAGTCCCCAGGAGGGCCTCTCAGCCACCCCTTCACCTTCCCCCTACCCCTCTCAACCTTACCCCAGTCCCCAGGAAGAATGGAGGTTTGGCCAGGGGGGTTAGAACCAAAGTGGATTAGAAAAGAAATGGAGAGTGAGGCCCAGCAGCAGCCCAAGTGAGAGTGGCTATCTATGTTTTTATTTCTTGTTCCTATACATCTCAGCAAGCCTATGAGTGAAGTAGATATCACCATTGTTTTCCTTTCACAGCCTGTAATCTAGTTCTTCTCACCAAAACATTCTAGCTAGCTTCAAACTAGGACACAGCCATAACAGCACAGTCATGAAAGCTGGAAGAATGGTTCATCTCATCCCAAAGCAGTCACTTACATCATCTCTTGTACACTCCATTGCTTATAGTGAACAGATATCCACTAACTACATGAAACTGAGTAGCTCACATGTGGATATCTACACTGTAGATACTTATAAAAAAATGGGTGGAGTGAGCTGTTTTGTCTGTATTACACAGAGATTTTCAGGGAAAAAGGAAGTAGTTTAACCACATAGATTTTCAGTGTTTGTTTTAATTCCAGCTACCAGAAGGATATAGATATAGATATATTTAGCATAAAGATTAGAGCAGAGACTTGGACATGTGTGGTTAGTTGCCTTAACCACAGGAACTGTCCTGAGTTATCCTGAATTCATTACCCTGGATTATCTCAGAAAATAGTCACAAGGAATGATGAAGGGGGAAAAAAAAAAGGCAGAAAGGCTGATTTTTGTTTTCATTTATAGCCCTTTTGCTTAGACTGCATTTAGCTGAAAATGTCCTAACTGTATCTTATCAAATGATTCTTTATCTAGCATTATCACAAAAGCTTGGTAGGTCATTTTGATGTGTACTACCATAAAGAAGACTAATTGCCGTATAACTTTAGGAAAGTACCCTAGCTATTAGACTGCTCTTCTGCTGGAAATTCCCAAAGCAAAGCACTAAACAGCTGCTGATAGTGCAAATTTCCATGGCATGACCTCATTTTCTTTTCAAATTAATTTTTAAATAGTGTTGTGATTTTGTTTTATTATTGTTAAATTCTTACATCTAATAGATAATATTCTGATAGAAGTGGAAGAGACACCAAAAAAATTGCAACTAATGTAGTCCAATGAAGCTTCTCTCTTCTCCATTTACTGGATTGATAAAAGGACTCATTTTATTTCTGTTCCATTCCTGTTTAAACATGATAGTTTCAAATAAATAAAAGAGAAGAAAGCAAGGCTGTCAGGGAAGCAGGGCCCAGGGCCAGACAATACTGAATAGTGTAACCACTTGAAGTAGGAAACTGGAGAGTAGAAGTTATTTAGGCTGTAGGACAAAAACTTCAATACCAGTGAAATGTGAAGCAGTCACAGTGTTTGAAGAATGACACCTTAATGGCTGTTGAGAGTTTTCTAGGTCCTCCCAGGGTGCTGGGAAAGAGGCAGATGATCTCTGACCTGGTCTTTGCAGAGGTGTAGTCAGAATCTCTTGCAGATGTGCAGAGAGCACGATATCAGTGGGACTTCAATGCCTTTTCCTGGTAAACCTGACACACTTAAGCTTCCAAGTAGTTCAAGCCCAAAACATCATGGCTAAGATGGTCTGAAGCATGAGGCAGAGCAGAACATGCTGTCTAAGAGAAGTGAGGAAGAGGCAGCAAGGCAGAAGCACCACGTCAGAGGCAGCTTACCTCAATTTATATTACTCACTCAAGTATAATGGCTCTTTTGGCCACAGAGATTCACCAATCAAAATGGCATTTACAAAAGTGACCATACTAGGTGAAACCAGGCCTTGCTTACCCTTATTTAGGCAAGACAACAAGAAGTACCTAAACACCTGTGGGTACCTGTTTATCACTTTGGGACGGGACATAATGGCCCAAGCCTTTGTTTTCCTCCCACCCTTGATTCCCCTGTCAGCAGAAGGGTGGGACAACCCAGGACATCTAATAGGCCTATTAGTCTTCCAGGACACACCCTTAGCAAGGCTGTAGATGCAATCAATCTGTGTGTTCTTGTTCACATATTGGAGGGGGGACTTATGTCAACCTCAGGAAGATTAATAACATCAAGTACAAGGTCCTGTGCCTGGGGCAGGGCAATTTTAAGCACAAATATAGACTGGGCAAGAGTGGCTGGAGAGTAGTCTTGAGGAGAAGGATGTTGGGTACTCAGATGACAAAAAACTCAAGATGAGCCAGCAATGTGGGTTGCAGCCCAGAAGGACAACTCTATCCTGGACTGCATCAAAATGTGACCAGCAGGATGAGGGAGAAGGTTCTGCCCCTCTTGTGAGACCCCACCTGAAGTACTGAGTTCAGCTGTGGTGCACCCAACAGAAGGAGGACATCAAACTGCTGGGGTGGGTCCAGAGGAGCACCAAGAAGATGATCTGAGGGCTGAAGCACCCTGCTTATGGGAACAGAATGAGAGAGTTCGGACTGTTCTGGCTGAAGAAAAGAAGGCTTCAGTGAGATCTTATAGCAGCCTACCTGAACTGGGCCTACAAGAAAGCTGGGAAAGGAGTTTGGGCAAGGACATGTTGTGACTGGTTGACAAGGAATGATTTTAAGCTGGAGGAGGATAAATTTAGATTGGATATTAGGAAGAAATTCTTTACAGTGAGGGTGGTTATACACTGGAATATGTTGCCCAGGGAAGTTATCAGTGATCCCTCCTTGGAGGTATTCAAAACCAAGTTCAATGAAGCCTTGAGCAACCTGATCTAGTGGAAGGTGTCCCTGACTATGGCAGGTGGGTTGAAGCTAGATGTTTAATGTTTTTTCCAACACAAACCATTCTATGATTCCTTGATCTAGGCTGCAAGTTTCCCCTGTCTCACAGCCTTCAAGCATATTTTCTTTTTGGTTAAAAAAAAATAATAATCCCACTCTGATTAATTATGGTGCATCAGTTCTGGCAATAGCTTTTAAGTAGGATAATATGATGGTTGCATTAGGACCTGGCTGAAGTCCAGGGAAAGTGCACCAGTAACTGTCTTCATATGTTGTGCAATTAGGTTAATCAGGGAACTTCACTGGACAGATAAATGCTCTCATTCATTCTCTTGCATTTCCCTGTCTTATCTGTAAGTAGTGAGTACTTTTAACAAGCTTCCTCTGTCAGACTATCTCAACAATTATTTAAGACAAAACAAAACAAAACAACAACGTCCAAATCAAAGCTCATTGATTTCCTGATGTTTGAATAACAACTATTTAGTTCTGTTGAATGTCAACTGCAGTTACTCTTACACATCATAATACAAGGCAACAATTATTTATACAGCTGTTCCTTTTAAACATAACAATATGATCTGATCAAAGTTTCTTTTGCACAAAGAATATCCTGGCATACACACATAGGAAAATGATTCCACAAACATCACAGTTTTATAAATTTATAGCAAATAACTTACTTAAAAGTAATTGGTTAAGAGCTGTTCTGGAGAATATTTAAGCAAAAAGTTTTACGATCAGCTTGTTAGAAGTTCTTCAACAGAAAGGTTTATTCCATCTGGAGTCTATCTCTGGGCCCCCAGGTAGAAGAAAAATGTGGACCTCCTAAAGCAGTTCCAGAGGAAGGCCAGGAAAATGATCAGAGAGCTGCAACACCTCTTCTATGAAAAAAAGCTGAGAGAGTTTGGGCCATCCAACTTGCAGAAGAGAAGGCTCCAAGGAGATTTTTCTGTCGTGTTTCAGTATGTAATGGAGGACTCTAATGGACATGCAGAGAGACTTTCATAAGGAAGAAATTTCTATTTATGATGAGCATCAGTGGGACACCTGGAACACGTTGCCCAGAGAAGCTGTGTCTTGCCATTGGCAGTGCTCAAGGTCACACTGGATGGGGCTTTGAGCAACCTGTGCAAGCAAGAGATGTACCTGTTCATGACTGGGACATAGGACATCATAGAATCAACCAGGTTGGAAGAGACCTCCAAAATCATCCAACCCAACCTATCACCCAACCCTGTCCAATCAACTAGACCTTGGCACTAAGTGTCTCATCCATTTTTTTCTTGAACACCTCCAGAGACAGCAGCTCCACCACCTGCCTAGGCAGTCCATTCTCTCTGTGGGAAGAACTTCCTCCTATTATCAAACCTATACTTTCCCCAGCACAACTTGAGACTGTGTCCACTTGTTCTGTTGCAGGTTGCTTGGCAGTAGAGACCAACCCCCACCTGTCTAGTAATGTCCCTTCAGGTAGTTGTAGACAGCAATGAGGTCACCCCTGAGCCTCCTCTTCTCCTGGCTAAACAACCCCAGCTCTCTCAACCTCTTCCCATAGGGTTTCTGTTCCAGGCCCTTCACCAGCTTCATCACCCTTCTCTGGACACATTCCGGTATCTCAACATCTCTCATTTTTAGTCCACTTAGGGTGGTGCTAAGAATTATAGTTTGAATTCTACTGAGTTTGAACTAGATCAATAAATACATTCATACTTCTATCTATCTATCTATCTATCTATCTATCTATCTATCTATCTATCTATCTATCTATCTATCTATCTATCTGGTGCTGTTGTTTCCATTCCCATGCCCCTCTGTGTTCCCAGGGCTGCAGACTTCAGCCTGAAGAAGGAAAAAGTGAGAATTTGCAGACTGACATCAGGATCCTGAGTCCTTTACTGGAAGTTTGATGTGGATGATGGAACTGTCTTCTCTCCCATGGGTTCCTTTCTTTCTTGGTAACACTCTCTTTTTCTTGTCTTATTAGTTTTAATGTTCATTGTAATTTGTTACACATATTGTGTTTTGTCATTAATGGATACTTGCTCTGGTTTTCCTCTGTTATTCCTCAAAAATTTACTCATCTAGCAAGGCTTAATTCCTTTAGTGAAGACAGTTGTTCTGCCTACTTCCTTAGGGTCTGTGGTATCATCCTGTGGCCACATATTCAAGGCCTTTATTATCACCCAGTGTCCCAAATTTGCCTATGCTTCACTGGCTCATAGGTAATTCATTCGACACTGAAAACGCTCTTGCTCTTAGTAGTTATGTCTATAATTTATGCAATCACACAAAGCTAAGTTAAAAGCATAACTGAAAAAAAAAACATGAATGAGTTTCTCTCCATCTCTTGAACTCTTTTTTTCCACATTGTGAGAATCTAAATCTCTTCTCTCATTCTTCAACAAAGGTAATTATTGCCTCTGTTAACCTCCGGGGTGCAGACAAGGTGCTTGGCCAAAAACTCAGGGATGGAAATCAACAGACAATGCCTTTGAGGAAATTCCTGGATCTCAGCTTGGCTTGAATGCCCAGGATGTGTAGATTTTATGTCAGCTACTCCGAAGAGAAAAGGCTTATGTGTATTCAGGGTATGGACAGGGAAACAGCTCAGGGAGGAGGTGAATGCCCTCCCCCCACCCGGTGCTGCCACCAAACCCCTGCAAATGCATGAATACAAAGGAAGATTTCCTGGGGAGCTGCACCTAGACACTGATCTAAAAAACTGTGTAAAAAGACAGGAGCAATGCCTGCCAAAGTGTGGACCTCCACCAGACCACTACCAGAGCTGCAGCTCCACCAGACAAACTCCTGACAAACTCCACAGAAGATCATCCCTGGGCCACACACCCACCTCTCTCTCTCTCTTCCCGCCCCATTATGCAGCTGATGGTAATACAATGGTAATATAATCCCTGCTCTTTTCCTTCCCTGCTACTTCTCTTTTTCTCCATTGCTTGCTCCCTCTCTCTGTCCCCTTCTCTCCCTCTGTTTTGTTCAACTTTATCCTTTAATAAATAGTTTTGTGGTGATTTATGATCTCACTTGCACCTTAATTTCACAACACAGAAATCTATAAGAACAGGTCTTGCTCCTCTGGAGAGAGATATTGTTAATCTCTGAACTCTGGACCTTGACATCCATGTCACAGAGGTGTTTTGACAGTAATTTACTGCAATATGATGAGGACTTATAAAACGTGATGCAACTCCAAACATGAGGAAATGTAATCAATTCACTATATTTTCTAGAAGAACAGATTTAAGCATGTTAAACACTGGCTTTGTAAGGGTCTGATTTTCATTTCTTGAGTCTGTGCTATGTTCTCTACTGAAACTGCAGAAGAATAATAGAAAATAGTCCGGGGGTCTCCAAATATAAGAGCAATATGGAAACTCTGCAGGTGTTGTACTTATCAGAAGTAGTACATTATTTTACTGTAGTGAAACAAAAGTTTTTCCCTTTTCCAACAAGGTTGTAAAGAATAACCAGGCCACTGTCTCCCACTCAGTGTCACGGTCAAAGTGGATTCACTGAGTTTTCTATGCTCATGCTATTGTTCTGCTAGTCCAAGAAGAGCAGATGATTTTTGAGACCAGTGCTTGAGACACATAGCAGACATGTCAATACTATTCTGCTGGCCTGAGGGACTTTAGATGTCATTTTCTGTGACGTTTTTAAAAGAAAGTTGCAGAGTTATACTTTTTCATTGTTTTGCTTCAATGTTGTTTTGTTGCACTTGATATTTTTTTTTAATTAAATGTTGCTTCTTTCTTTTCCTTCGAAGCAGATACCAAAACATTTACACTTTGAGTAATAAAATATTGAAAAGTGGATTGTACTGATATCTGAGCTGTAATAAATGTTTGAAAATGATATTATGGTCTAAAAATTACATAGAAATAATTTGCACTTTGGGATTAGCTATGCCAAAACCAAATAAAATATTTTAAATTGTTATCCACCTAACCCTTACTGAGAAGCTCAAAGACTTCACTTTCTCTCAGCCTTATGTCAAACTTTTACTGAAGAAATTGAGCTGCATGCCAGGGTGATGCATTTAAAGTTAATAACAAAACCTGTGGCACAGAAATACATAATAATTCTGTCATGTGCCTTAGAATATTATTAATATTAAGGATTTAAACATCTTCATTTTTATGATTTATTCTCACATTAATATATAATACCTATTTTTCATTCTATATTGTTTCCCAATGTGTGTGAGAGCACTGAGTCAAAAAGCACTCAACTTTCTCTTCTTTTAGATTCTTTTAAAGCTTTAATCTCTGTCATTTTTAAATAGAATTTTACTTTCCTGTACTAACAGAATAGGAAAGAAAAGTGTATTTCCATCTGGACCTACAGTGGTTGATTTTTCATTTTCACTCATTAATAACTAGGCTTTCAGGCAGTGAATATGAGTTAATTGCCAAAATGTCAGTAATATAACCCTCTACCATCTGTCATGGAAGCTAGCAAAGCCCTTTTGCAGGCCGCAGTTGTGCACAAGACAGTGACTCACATGACGGCCAAGACATCGCAAAAACCAAAACAATATTCCTACCTGTTATCCCAGCAGCTACAGGGCCTCTGAGAAAATTCCTCCCTCAGAGAGGTAAAAGGTAAACATTGGCTATGTTTTGAGTCAGGGACCTTGGTTCCCATAGCTCGCTGGACACCTGTTAGGGGCTGACCCCTGGGTGGTCCTACAGGTTATTTGTGGTAAGAATTGTCCAATTGTATGAATTGATTATAATTTTGTACCAATCTGTAAAATTAACGTAAAATTGCCTGAACTGGCTGAACACACCTCTTTTGAACACTATAAAAATTATGCATTTGCCTTGATTGAGCACCTCTAGCCCTCTCGCTCTCAACCCTGCTCTCCTTCTGAACGACACCCTGCCTGCACACGCATCGCTCGGCAGCATTGAAAATTACAGCCCGCTTGGCACGAACTCGGCACGAACTCATCAGCCTCGGGGACCAGGGACCAGCTCAGCTCGGACTGGCAGGAGGCTCAGACAATGCGCCCTGAAATTCGTAAATACTTTGAAACCCTGCTGAACTGCATTCGGACAGTGAGTAACTGACAAACTCTTTACCCAGAGACTGAATAATCTCTCAAGACTCAAAGAACTCTCTTAAAATCACAGACTCTCTTCATTTTAACCATTTCTATTTTAATCTGCAACCACGAATCAAGAACTTATGTGGGATAGTTACAAATAAATTCGGGGAAGGGGATTTTTAGTGTTTTAGTAATAAATAATTTAACCTTCTTTATAAATCGGCCTCACATGTTATTCCCCATAAATTCCCCTAAAACTCCATTCCACAATACCATCTGCATACTATTTCTATTGGCCTCACCCAGAATAATGTTTAGGCAACTCATGACAGATAATTTCACAAATTCATAGGTGATGACTCACTGGTGTGTGAATTTGATCCTGATTTTACCTGTCAGTCCTTGGATTTTATCATTTGAGTTTATTACACTGAAAACACCTGTTGCTGAATGCTTTTGGGTACTGGCAAAGACCTTTCTAAAGACAGCAATGCAGTTACACATCTATTTAAAAAGTGGAGCTACTGAAGTAAATTAATTACTGCTTAGCTAGCTTCCAGTTTTACAAGATGACCTTTATCTTGCAATTGCCTCTTTGATCTCAATGATGAGTCTACCTGAAGCCCTTGCTTAAAAAAGTGGTTCAGTGCCTGAAGAGGTAATTGTTGAACTGAATCAAATTCAGCTCCTGTCAATAAAGACAACATATCTGGGAACTCATTTCTGTCAATGATGAATGGCAGCAACAGCAACCAAAAGCCCTGTGCCAGTTACTGAGAGTTTTATCAAACACTCTGCTTCTCTCAGACTGGGAGAAATGCAAGTGAGAGAGATTGCATGGATACTTTGCCTGCACAGGTCAAGAGGAAGAAGAGCAAGGTCTGGCTCCTGGAAACCAGGAAATTGTGTTTGGCTGGTGTGACTAGTTTGTCAAAGGTGATTTATTGCTCAGAGTGAGTGCCTGGGAGATTGCTGGGGTCACAGAGTGTGCTCTGAGGGTGAAGCAGTTGTCATGTACAGTGGACGAATCAGGCTGGCCTAGATGAACATGCTACCCTGAGTAGAGAATATGGAGCATTTAGGACCACGAAGACAAGTGGTGGTATCTCACAAATGAGAGATTTTGTACTAGGGATGTTTATAATAGCATCAGCCACCTACACCACATCTTCAGGTAGTTCACCTCTCTTGCTGATTATCTTACTAATGATACAGCAGAGGGATAGAATAATCTTAATCATTCCTTCAAAGGAGAAATTTAAAAGACAGAGCTGTGAAAGCTCTCCTAGTATTTAAGATCAACAGGTTGTTTGAGGTCCATTTGAGGTGTGAAATGTCACCCAGAATGTTGTACAATGTCAAAGTGTAACCTGGCCAGGCAGTAGTTTTAATATACGTGTACCTGGTGAGAGGATGGGTTTGTTCTGGCACAAGAGTGGCTGAGAAGCAGAAACAGAGTGAAATAGGTGCTTTCAAAGGAGACTTCAGGAGATGTCATCTTATTGAAGGACTCCTTGTATCACAGTATCACAGTATCACCAAGGTTGGAAGAGACCTCACAGATCATCAAGTCCAACCCTTTACCACAGTGCCCAAGGCTAGACCATGGTAAAGGGTTGTGCTACAAGGCATCATGTAGCATCATGTTTTCCATGGCAGGGGCTGTCCTGCAGTCCAGTATACCCCAAAATTCCTCTCTCTCCTTAGTTTGAATGGGAGAGGAAAGGCGTGAAAAACCTGTTCCCCCCCTCTGCCCTGCAAGCATGAAGTGGGGGGGGGGGGGGGGGAGGGGAGCAAAGAGCCCTTCTGGCACGAGGGGTGCCCCATGCAGATGCCAGTGCTGGAAGTGGGCTGGTGATTGGCTCTGGTCTTTGCACCTAGGAAGTGGTAAGTCATCTCTTTGCCTAGGAAGGGTATAAATAATGGGATACTTCCCACCTTGGGGTTCCCACCTTAGAATTCTCCCCCGCCTGGATAGTTCCTGCAGAGAGTCCCATGGCAATCCATAGAACAAGCTCCTGAGAGAGACGAGACTGTCTCTGCTTAGGATGGCTTCCCACTATAAGCACCCACTTTGTGCAAGTTTAATAGGCCTAACATGCCTCTGATGTCTTTTGAAAGAGAGAGAGCAGACAAGCATCTGGACCGCTCTTTCTCTCAGACAGCCTAACTCACCTGTGAGTAAACTTCCTGCACAGCCTGATTGATACTGGGGAAAGCTGTGTTTATAGCTTAGCCTTTTCCATTTCCTGACTTTTAAAATAGTCAAATTTATCTGTGGTATCCTTGTAAGATCTTCTCAGTCAAACTGAGCCTGCTAATTAAACTAAATTATTTTTTGTATATAATTTTGGAAGTGGGGTTTCAGGAAAATAAAATAATTGTATTTTTGTACGTATTCCTGACTTGGCTACGTTAATTCCCTGCCTCCACAACAGGGGGGGTGGAACTAGATGATCCTTGTGGTCCCTTCCAACCCTGACTGATTCTATGTAAGTCATTAGGAAACAGAATCAACTGTTAGGATGGAAAAGCCTAGTTTGTGAATGTGTTTCAGTTGTTAGTGTATGTCAACTTCAAGGTCTGAAGAAGCTCCTTGAGCAGAGAAGATCATTTTAAAGTGAAGGAGAAGCAAAAGATGACATTAGAAATCCATGTTAACTCATATCAGAAAAAACTGCAACGTGACTTCATGTTGGCCGCAAAATCCTGAGATTTGATGAGACAAAAAATAAACAAAAAGCTACTAGAGTATTTGTCATTAGATGATAACCCTGTCATATTAACTCTCTGGAATACATAATGGAAACAGAATCAGTGAGAAAATGTTCCTGGCAATGAACTTTGCATGAGTAAGAGAGGGAAGATGATCAAAGATGCTGCCTATGAATGTAATTAAGTGCAAAAATACCACAGAAGCAGCCTACATTGTAATCATTGTGCGTGGGCATCCCTACATTAACTACTAAGACTGTATTCATCTTATGACCAGAGTCATGACTACTTATTAAGTCTAAATGGTATCAGGTAACATCAGTGGGAAATTTCAGCTCTTTGTGGAAAAAACACATCAACACCTTGAGATGTGAGAATTCTTACAGTTGCTAAACACTATTCAGAGAAGCAGTTCCATTTTGGCCTTACAAATGTCATTCCAAGTTTGATCTGGAGAGGTTTGTGTGACCAAATTAATGGCATTAGTGAGTCACTGTGGTAGCAACTATACTATGTCAATGTCGCGGAGGGGTATTCTGCCACCTATGCCGGTTGTGGCAGAGGGGAGAAATTAATTGATGTGAGAGGATATTTTATAAATATATATATATTTATTAACTTCAGTATTTTCAACTCTCACCACCCCCAACCACTGAACTTTAATATTAATATTTGTTCTACACAATTGTGAAGACATTATGGGAATATATCAAACAGTAATTATTATAACAACTAGCAGACATTCAAACTATTAACAGAGAGAGCTTTTCCCATGGCTTAATGACACTTGGGATCATATACTACTTGCCCAGCAAGGGTGGGCTAAAAGCTGTTTTCTGCTCTATGGCAGAGGTAATAGAAATTACAGAGACATTCAAGTATTTACTCACAATTCTGATTAATCAATAATCACCTTCTGGGGCTACGTCACAGCCTATGCCTAGTGTCCAATTCTTCAGGGTCTCTGCCTGTGAACTTTAAGGCTGGAATCATCCGGTTTCAGGAGAAATGACAGTCTCTGACCTCGTGATACTGATTTCTGCTGGCTGCTCTCTCCAGGGATACATAGGCAGGATCTCAGCTGCAGAGGCAGGATTCTGTGCAGTCTGAGCACAGGTCTAATGCTGGTTACTCAGGCCGATTGAGTGCAGGCAGGTAAGCAAGCAATGTGGGGGAGCCAGCACGTGAGCCTGCATACCCCTATTTATTAAACATAGGACGAGAATTATGGCCTCATTGGCCACTCGAATGACCAATCAGGTTGGCAGTCAGCCAAACCTTACCATACTAGGCAAAAGCCACAGGCCTGGACTCCAAATATGGGAATCACATGGGTCTAGCACTAGGCAGGCACAAGCTGGGTGTGTGGGGGCTTACACAATCAGGTGTCCTGAGCAACTGACTTTATGGCACCAGGTCTGTTGTGCCCCTTTGTGCTCATTTTACCCCTGGTGCAGGCAGAGAGACAAGTCCAGGCAGGGCAAGGCATAAAGAAGCCTGCTTTTGGGCCTACAGGCCCTCCACAACAGTCAAGTTTATTATCATAACAGGAAAGGAAGTAAAATAAGTCCTACATGCAGGTGTTCCTATTTGCAAAAACAAGCTATGTAAAAATGAAGCAGATAGTTAAAAATGAAAAAAGAAATTGCAAAGAAGATACCTAGATGCAGTCTGGAAGCAAAACAAAACCCATCTGTGATGGTTTGGGGGTTACCCCGCCCCCCCACACTTTTGTATTTGCCCCAGCTAACTCAGACGGACCCTGGGAATATAGATGAAGCAATTTATTTACAGCTAGCAGAATTTACAAGCAGCTATTTACACTATATACAGTTATATACAATTATATACAATTATATACAAAGGATAAACAATACAAAAGCACAACTCCCCTCCCAGAAACCAAGGTCCCCAGGAGGGGCTTTCAAACCACCCCAACACCTCCCCCCCGGCCCTCTCAACCTTACCCCAGTTCTCAGGAAGAAGAGAGGTGCAGCCAAGAGGTTAGGGAGCAGGGTTAATAGGAGCAGGGTTAATGAGATGTGACCAGGTCTAAGGCAAAAGCAAGAGAGAGAAACAAAAATGGAGAAAAAGTCTTTCTTCTTCCCAGAGTTCTCAGCGTAACTGTGAGAGAAGTTGACATCAATTGTTTTTCATTTCACTGCCCGTTATCTAGTTCTGTTACCAAAACATCCCAGCTTGCTTCAAACTAGCACAATCCACCCCTTGTCTACTTCGCTCAGAGTATCGCTGAGAATTATCCAATCTAATCTAAACCAATATTTACACTAAAACAATATATACAAGTTCAGTTCACACTTCAATCAGATGTAGGTGATTCAAAAGCTCAGAACAGGGACTCCCAGGTGATGTTGGGTTCGTGCTCACGTACTGTAGATTCTATCGTAGATTCTCTCAGTGTTGGGCGCCGATGTTACCTAGAACAGAAAACTCCTAACAACTTGAATTTAAACTCTCTCAGCTAAGGTTAAATTTCTCTGTGGAATACACTGGATTTCACCATTCTCCTGCATTACCCAGTATGTATGACCAGGACCTTCAGCAGAAACCACCCCTCGGACAGGTTTCCCTTCGCCCGAAGGAGAAAATACCCAAACAGTTTTCCCTAACAGATTCTTCTCATGTATAACAGGAACTTTATCACCGTCTACTGTTTGGACCAAATCTGATTGTGCAGGTCCTGCTCTGTTTACTGAACCTCTACTATTTACCAACCAGGTAGCTTCTGCTAAATGTTTGTCCCAGTTTTTCAGAGTTCTACCCCCCATGGCTTTTAGGGTGGTTTTCAGCAAACCGTTGTAGCGCTCAACCTTCCCTGAAGCTGGTGCATAGTAGGGTATGTGATAGATCCATTCAATACCATGCTCTTTGGCCCAGTTTTTCACAAGATTGTTCTTGAAATGAGTACCATTGTCTGACTCAATTCTCTCTGGAGTTCCATGTCTCCACAAGATTTGTCTCTCCAAACCAACAATAGTGTTACGTGCAGTAGCATGTGGAACTGGATAGGTTTCCAACCATCCAGTGCTGGCTTCTACCATCGTCAGCACATACTGCTTGCCAGAACGAGATCGAGGTAAAGTGATGTAGTCAATCTGCCAGGCTTCACCATACTTATACTTTGACCATCTCTCACCATACCATAAGGGCTTGATTCGCTTAGCCTGCTTAATAGCAGCACAAATGTCACAGTCATAGATGACTTGGGTGATAGCGTCCATGGACAAGTCAATTGACCTATCACGAGCCCATCGGTATGTTCCATCTCTGCCTTGATGTCCAGATGAGTCATGGGCCCACCGAGCTAAGAACAGCTCACCTCGGTGTTTCCAATCAAGGTCAATGTCAAGTTCAGAGTTGGTATCAACTTGAGCAATCTTAGCAGCTTGATCTGCCTTCTGATTATGTTGATGTTCCTCAGTGGCTCTGCTCTTAGGCATGTGTGCATCTACGTGCCGCACCTTCACTGGAGTTTTCTCCAGCCGTGCATCAATGTCCTGCCATAGATCAGCACACCAAATAGGCTTTCCTTTCCTCTGCCAACCATTCTTCTTCCAGTCCTTCAGCCAACCCCACAGAGCATTGGCTACCATCCACGAGTCGGTGTAGAGGTAAAGGATAGGCCAATTCTCACGTTCAGCCACATCAAGAGCAAGTTGAACAGCTTTTACCTCAGCGAACTGACTGGATTCTCCTTCGCCATCTTTCGTTTCGGTAACTCTCCTGGTTGGACTCCAAACTGCTGACTTCCATATTCGCTTGTTCCCAACAAGACGACAGGAACCATCTGTGAACAAAGCATAGTTCTTTTCCTGATCAGAGAGATCACCATAGGGAGGAGCTTCCTCAGCACGAGTTATTTTCTCCTCCGGAGGTTTGGAACAGTCTGTGCCTTCCGGCCAGTTGGTGATCACCTCCACCAGACCAGGTCGGTCAAGATTACCCATTCGTGCTCGTTGGGTTATCAAAGCCATCCATTTAGACCAGGTTGCATCTGTGGCATGATGTGGTGATGAACCTTTGCCCTTGAACATCCAGTTAAGAACTGGCAGTCTAGGAGCTAAAAGCAATTGTGACTCAGTTCCAATCACTTCAGAAGCTGCTTTCACTCCCTCATAGGCTGCTAGAATCTCTTTCTCAGTTGCAGTGTAATTTGTCTCTGAATCTCTGTAACAACGTCCCCAGAAACCAAGTGGACGACCACGTGTCTCATTTGGAGCTCTCTGCCAAAGACTCCAAGTTGGACCATTGTCACTGGCAGCCGTGTACAGAATGTTCTTAATGTCCGGACCAGATCTCACAGGTCCTAAGCCCACTGCATGGACTATTTCTCGTTTGATTTGATCAAAGGCTGCTTGTTGTTCAGGTCCCCACTCGAAATTGTTTCTCTTACGAGTCACATCATGCAGAGGTTTGACAATCTGACTGAAACCAGGAATGTGTAGTCTCCAAAATCCCACCAAACCAAGAAAAGAAAGTGTGTCCTTCTTACTGGTGGGAACAGCCATGGTAGAGACTTTGTTGATCACATCCTGAGGAATGTAACGTCGACCATCCTGCCACCGCACTCCCAGAAACTGAATTTCTTTGGCAGGTCCTTTGACCTTGTCTCTCTTAATGGCAAAACCTGCTTGCAACAGAATGTCAATGATTTTGTTACCTTTCTCGAAGACTTCCTCAGCAGTTTGGCCCCACACAATGATGTCGTCGATGTACTGGATGTGCTCTGGAGCTTTACCTTTCTCCAGTGCATTGTGGATGACTGAGTGACAGATGGTTGAGCTGTGTTTCCACCCCTGAGGCAAACGATTGAACTGGTACTGGATTCCTCTCCAGGTGAATGCAAACTGAGGCCTGCACTCCTTTGCTATGGGAATAGAGAAGAAAGCATTAGCAATGTCTATGGTTGCATACCATTTAGCCTCCTTCGATTCCAGCTCGTACTGGAGTTCCAGCATGTCCGGCACAGCTGCACTCATGGGTGGTGTCACCTCGTTGAGGGCACGAAAGTCAACTGTCAGTCTCCAGTCGCCCGTAGGTTTGCGCACAGGCCAGATGGGACTGTTGAAAGGTGAATGAGCTTTCTCGATGACAGCCTGATCCTCCAATTGACGAATCAGCTGATGAATGGGCAACAAAGAGTCACGGTTAGTTCTGTACTGCCTATGATGAACAGTTTGAGTTGCAATTGGCACTTCCAGGTCCTCTATGTCATGATGTCCCACAACTGCAGATTCATCAGAAAGTTCAGGTCTAACAGACAATTTCAATTTATCATCCTCAATCTCTACAGATGCTATTCCAAAAGCCCATTTATGACCCTTAGGATCTTTGAAACAACCTTGTCTCAAAAAGTCAATTCCCAAAATGCAAGGCGCATCAGGACCAGTTACAATAGTATGTTTCTTCCACTCTTTACCAGTTAAACTGATCTCAGCCTGTACCTTAGTTAACTCTTGAGATCCACCAGTGATTCCAAAGATAGAAATGGACTCTGTCCCTTTACAATTTGATGGCAATAAAGTACACTGAGCACCTGTGTCAACTAAAGCCCTGTATTTCCGAACTCTTGAACTGCCAGGCCACCTAATGAATACATTCCAATAGATTCGGTTCTCTCCACTATCCCTTTCCTCCTCCTGGCTGGAGGCAGGGCACCCCTAATGCTGAACATGGCATGTGGGGTGTACACAATGATTGGTGTTGTTGTGAGAGGAACTGCAACTGTTGGAACAATTGCAGTTGCTCTCGGGAGCTGAAGAAGTGACAGCTACCTTTCGGGCATTACTGCCTCTGTTTCTGCCACTCTGCAGATCCCTGACTCTCTTTGAAAGAGCTGAAGTAGGTTTACCATCCCATTTGTTCATGTTCTCACCATATTTGTCACGCAGAAGTATCCACAGTGACGCACGTGATTGCTGCTGTCTGGGTGGAATTTGTCTCCTCCTGGGCTGGAATTGCCTTGCAGGAGGTGGGCGTCTGTTCCTGACTGCAGAAACATGCACCCATTCAGATGATGCAGGAATGGTATCCTTTACCAGATTGGAAATTGAGGTTGTAAGGTCCTCCTTCAGTTCTTTCATGGTATTCTCAAAACCATCTTTCATACTCTTTATTTCAGAAGTCATAGTTTTTATGGCACAGATTATACCAGAATGTGACAAGCTGTCCTCTATCTGCCTGAGCTGGTCAGTGAATTCACCAACAGTGAAAGATCTTCCATTGTCACTCCTTGCTAGAAATTTACTGGCCAAGATGTTAGCATAGGATGAAGGAGCAAGCTTAATCAGCTTCTTCATGAGACCTGTTCCCAAAGGAATATCGTCAGGCTCATGAGTGCCATGATCTCCATAAAGCACTTCCTTCACAGCAAACTCCTTCAGAAGCTTAATTCCCTGCTCAACGGTGTTCCACTTCTTGGCAGCCCATGGCAAATCATCTCGGGAAGGATATCTCATAGCCACAGCCAACAGAAGGCGTGTCCACAAGCTAACCCTACCAAGAGGACTTGCTAGGTGTTTGTCCACTCCACTCTCCTTAGTGAGTGGTCCCAGCTGCTTGGCAGACTTGTCTCCTACCTGCAGAGCATTAGCACCAATGCCACGGCATCTCACTAGCCAGCTTAGGATTGGCTCACCTGATTCTCTTGTGTATTCCTTCCTAACTTCCCTGACCTCTCTGAGTGGATCCTTTGAGCCTTGGATGTCATCTTCCTCCTCTTCTTCCTGTTGTTCTGGTGGTGCCGGGCCTAACACAATCTTCCTCATAGCATTCCTAAACTCATGGGAACCATCCTCTCTCCTGGCAGCTAACCTCACAGCGCTCCTCTCACTTGAGTATTGTTGTCTCAGCACATCTACAAGGTCTCGCAGACTAACTGCCTCCTCTTCCTCCTCTTGCTGCTGACCACCAGACGTCCCCTGTCTTACATCCTCCTGAGAACCACTCTTTGTTTTAGCTTTTGCCTTAGCAGGTGCCAGAAGAGCCTGAGCAGCAACAGACTTGGATGTGTCTGCTGGAGGATTTGAATCTTTAGGAGTCTGACTTGGAGCTTGTGAGTTCAAATCTGCCTTGCTTTTAACAGGAGGATTTTGGTTCTGGTCTGCTGGCTGGGGGTTCGAATTGGCTGAGCTGGTGTCATTAGGATTTGGACTGACTGGGCTAGCGTTACCAGCACTAGTAGTATTATTAACATTAGTGGGATTATTTGCCTGTCCTCCTGGGATGCCTGCCAACCCTGACTTGTTTTCATTTTTGCTAGGAACATTCTGATTTTGGGTACTTGCCTGTGCTCCTGAGGCTCCTGCTGAACTCTGTGGCTTGTTTTGGTTATCCTTATCATTGTTTACGTTAGTGGTGGGAACGCTGGCTGTGTTCCCAGAACCTACAGAGGAGGGTGGAGAGGCTGGCATGGGGGAAGCCGATAACTGTGTTCCCTTGTTTTGCTGTGAAAGAGACTGCTTCTGAGACACAGAAATTTTCCTAGCTCTTACAGAAGCTGGTTTTGAATTTTTCACACATAATGCCAAAATTAATATGAATATTAAAATCATGAGGCAAATATTAAAAATTGTGAGAAGAAAAACAGTTTTACACGAGCATGTACCTATACAAACAGTTGGAATTCCTGTCTTAGGCTGAATAACTCTCATTAGAGCCATATTTAAAGCAGAATTTCCATTGATTGTCACATTATTGACCAGAGCTCCAGTAATGTCCTTGGTAATATTCTCAGAGATATTAAAACCAGCATAACCAAGAATAAAATCACCCCAGCTCCAGAACATATCTGAAACCTTAGCTTTAGCCTTATTATAAGCCAGATCAATGAAATAAGCAACAATTTGACCTTTTAACCAACTAAATACCAAGAAAACAAAACCAGACCAGAGCAATGCACCAACCAAATACAATAGCTGCTTGATTAGCTTCATCTTAATTCCCAGAGCTAATTTCCACTCACTGAAATATCTAGCCCCACGTTGGGAAAGCCAATTAAAAAATGTGATGGTTTGGGGGTTACCCCGCCCCCCCACACTTTTGTATTTGCCCCAGCTAACTCAGACGGACCCTGGGAATATAGATGAAGCAATTTATTTACAGCTAGCAGAATTTACAAGCAGCTATTTACACTATATACAGTTATATACAATTATATACAATTATATACAAAGGATAAACAATACAAAAGCACAACTCCCCTCCCAGAAACCAAGGTCCCCAGGAGGGGCTTTCAAACCACCCCAACACCTCCCCCCCGGCCCTCTCAACCTTACCCCAGTTCTCAGGAAGAAGAGAGGTGCAGCCAAGAGGTTAGGGAGCAGGGTTAATAGGAGCAGGGTTAATGAGATGTGACCAGGTCTAAGGCAAAAGCAAGAGAGAGAAACAAAAATGGAGAAAAAGTCTTTCTTCTTCCCAGAGTTCTCAGCGTAACTGTGAGAGAAGTTGACATCAATTGTTTTTCATTTCACTGCCCGTTATCTAGTTCTGTTACCAAAACATCCCAGCTTGCTTCAAACTAGCACACCATCGATCCTCTAAAATCGTTTTTGAGAGCCTAAAGTGGCTGTGCTGCATTTTAAAAACAAGCAAACACACAAGCATCAAAATGCATAAAATGCTTAAAGGATGAATGGAAAATTAAGCAGGTGCTAAGCTTGGTATATACATGTATAAAAATGATAAAATCTGTGAAGTAGGGCCAAAGGGAAACCAGAAATTAATATGCTAAAAAAACATCTACAGAGCACTTGGAGGCATGTGACATGCCTCAGTGTGACAGTTTTTGCAGCAGACACATGGAATGTTCAAGATTCCTGTGTACATTACTTTTCAAGTACTATACCTTCAGGGAAGCAAATTTTTATTGTGAAGTTTTGTTGAAACTTTAATGCTCCATAGTTTCATCCTAACTTTGAGTTCAAATTTCTGTAGCCAAGGACCAAGGTAGAACTTTGTTTTTGGAACAGAGGACAAACACTGTTTACGGACCATGTTATTAAAGATTTTTTTTTTCCTACAAATTGGTGTCAGTTTGAACTACATGGCCCTGAAGCACAGAAATCTTTAACAAAGAAATCTGTACAAACTTCTCAGTTGATTTAATGTGTTCTATTTAGGTTTTCATCAATTTAGATTTAATGAGGTATTTGTTTTTATACTTGCGGAGAGAGGACAAAGGCATAGGAAACCCAAAAATATATTTTAATCAATTGACTGTTTTGATCAAAAGTAGTAGACATAGTAATGTCTACTATTGCAATAAGAAATTTAATGAAATTCAACAAGGGCAACTGCAGGGTCTTGCACATGGGAAAGAACAGTCCCAGGGATCAGTACAGGTTGAGGAGAGCAGTGAAGGGGAAAAACATAGCTGATGAAAGATTGATCATCAATGTGCTCCTGTGGCCAGGAGGGCCAGTTCCATTCTACGGTATATTAGAAGGGCTGTGGTTAGTAGGTCAAGAGAGGTTCTCCTTCACCTCTATTCTGCCCTGGTGAGGCTGTATATAGAATGCCGTGTCCAGTTCTGGGTCCCCCAGTTCAAGAAGGACAGGAAGCTGCTTAAGAAAGTTCAGTGCAGAGTCACAAAAATGATTAAGGAAATGAACATCTATCTTACGAGGAGAGACTGAGGGAGCTGGGGCTCTTTAGCTTGGAAAAGGAGATTGAGGGGTGATTGTCATGGAGGGTAGCAAGACCTCCCTAGCAGGTCCCTATGTTGTGCGTGTTAGTGTCTCACATTGAAGGCCAAAGCATCACAAAACTCAAAACAATCTTCCTATACCCATGAGAAGATTCCTCCCTAGTGAAGATAAAAAGGTAAACATCGGCCAATGTTTTCCAGCTACCGGCCTTGGTTCTCATGCACACTGACCACCTGTCGATGGGCCAAACTATGGGTGGTCTTACAGGTTGTTATGGTAAGAATTGTCCAATTGTGCAGGTTGATTGTAACTTTGTACCAATCTGTAAAAATAACGTAAAAATCGCCTGAACTGGTAAGCATACCTCTTTTGAACATTATAAATTGGCGTGTCTGCCTTGATCGGGACTCTTGCTCGCTTGCTCCAGCCTGCCTGCCTGCCTGCTTTAGCCTGCTCCAGCCTCAGCTCCAGCTCGCGCTCGCTCCTGCTCCTGGTCGGCCTGCTCAGCACCAGACTGGCAACGTCCGATCCTCAGAGGTCGAGGGCCCCTGACCAGGGGAAAGGACCACACCCGAACTCAATAATACTCCAACCCTGTTGAACTGCTTAACAGTGAGTAACCAACGAACCCTTTACTTAAAGACTGAGCAACTTCTGAAGACTTAAAGAACTCTTAAATCACAGACTCTCTCTTATTTGCCATCTTCTGAAATGTTATCCTGCAACCTCATAAAGAATTTACATGGGTAATTTAGTTTTGGGAAGGGGATCTCCATATTTTAGCAATAAATCACTTGATCTTTACAAGTCAGCCTCACATGTTTTCCCCATAAATTTCCCATGAAACTGTGTTCCACGACAGTGGTCTCATGAATGTTTATGAATATGTAAAGGGTGAGTGCCAGGAGGATGGAGCCAGGCTCTTCTTGCTGATGCCTAATGACAGGACAAGGGGCAAAGGGTGGAAGTTGAGGCATAGGAATTTCAACATAAACATTAGGAATTTATTTTTTTTTTAGCATGAGGGTGACAGAACACTAAGATGGGCTGCCCAGGAGGCTTCTGGAGATAATTAAAGTCCTGCCTGGATGTGTTCTTGTGCATAGGTGATCCTGCTCTGGCAGGAACATTGGATTGGATGATCTTTTGAGGTCCCTTCCAGCCCCTGACATTCTCTGATTCTGTAATCCTGTGTAGGAGGGAACAAAGAAACAAACAAAACTAGAACAAACTAAAAAAAGCAACAGGATATAATACAGTGTTGCGGAGGGGGTTCTCCATGCCTCCTTTATTTGGGGGAGGTGAGAAATTAATCTGAGTAGGTATTAATTTTATATAAAAATATATTTTTTAAAATTAATGTTTACAAACTCTTGCCACCCCCAACCACTGTGTAATAATATTTAGTTCTTTGTGCAAGTTTATGAAAACAATTAGGATATGATATTTACAGGGATCTAGTCAATAGCTGGAAAATATCAACTATAGACAGAGAGAGAGATTCCCTTAGGCTTAGTGCCACTTGGGACTATGCTACTTGCCCAGCAGGGGCTGAAAACTGTCTCCTCTAAGGCAGAGATAACTTATATTACAGAGGAATCAAAACTTTTCTTATAAGTGTTGCTCTTAATTATTAATCACCCTCCCGGGGTTGTGTCACAGCCTATGCCCAGTGTCTGGACTCTGTGGGACTGGAATCTTCCTGGCTTGAGAGGGAAACTGGATGAATTCTCCCGGCTTGAGGGGGGATGATAAATCTTCCCAGTCTCTGGGGTAAACAGGTTTCTCTAATCTTTTGTCCTGGTGAAGTGATCTCTGCCTTGACACTGCTGCTTCTGGATACAGCAAGTCCAGGGATGATCAGCTGGCAGGATTTCAGGAACAGGAGAAGGATGTTGTTCGTGCAGTTTCTGGCATGGTCCTCTGCACACGGGTCCAGGCCGTGTGTGGGGGGGTGTGCAGACAATCTAGAAGGTCTGCATCCTGGCTCTCTTACCAGGCTAAAGCAGTGGGCATGCAGTGTGTGCCAGGCTGCTGGGATACTGATCTCCATGGATAAATACAAGATCGCTGGCCAATATGCACAACTGTCTCTAGGCTTAGGGGGCTATCGGCTCCCCATATATATAAATGGGTGCAGGCTTGAATGTGCTCTGCTTCTAAGGTACACAGACAGGTTAATTGCAAATTGAATCAAAGTAAGAGGTCCAAGCCTCAGTGAACTGCAAGTGAGGGCCAGACTCTGTGTCTGGGCCTTGCAAGTAAGTCAGGGCAGCTGGATGCTGCAATGTGGATCAGAGAGCTGAGCTGTTCTGCAGGCAGGGTCAAAGAGCTGAATCTGAACAGATCTGATGAGAGCTGAGTCTGAACACATGGTGCTCCTTTGCACTCCTCTTTATAGACTGTGGGATGAGATTCATGGCCCTTTGGCCATCCCAGAGTGACCAATCAGGTTGGCAGCAAGCCAAACTTTACCTTAATAGGTAGGAGCTGTTTGCCTGGACTCTCCCAAATATGGGGATCACATGGGCGGACCCCAAGGATACATGGTCTGTGTTTGTGTGTGTTCCACAACCCATTTTACTACCAGGGGTCCTGGCAGAAAAACGTGTCCAGGCATGCAGGCATAGGGAAGCCTCTGTTTTCAGGCCTACGGGCCCTCCACGACATATAGATTGAAAAGTATGTTGCCTCAAAGATACTTTGACAAGTCTGGTGTAAATCTGATTTACAGGAGCAGGATGCTGCCCACACTTCTAGGGCACCCTGAGTAAATGGTTAATCCCATATACTGGAAGCCTAATCTCACTTGTCATGAATGGAAATAAGACCTACCATAGTCATCTTATAAAGTATTCTAAGAGGTGCTTGAATTCTATCTTCACAGCAATGTGTATGGGGCACCTTCTGCAGAAATAGAGACAGAAAGAACAGACTGAGAAGTCCTCCATCTGAAAGAGACCGCATCCAAGTAATGTGTCATTGGCTCAAGGTTGTATTTGTAGTGTGAAATGCCATCAGCACAAAACATTAAGATTTATTTCAAAACATACATCAAATGACACATTTCTTTAGGATGGGTGCAAGGAAGTGTGAATCTTCTCCTGTCTGGATGGAAAATAATCGTTCACCTGTGAATGGAAGAAATAGTGGTGCAGAACAGGTGCATCCTCTCATTCTATAAATGGAAATCTAGCCTTGAGGGACTTGTTTCTCTGAGCATGCTCCATCTCAGAGCAGGCACAAGGAGTCAATATCTGTACCAATGTCACAGCAGATGCAGAGGGGAGAACGTGACTGGGAAAATGACAGTCATGAACTTTCAGAGATGGAGATGGTGCCTTTTTGTTTGATAGTCTTCAGTGAATTTCTGTTCTGTCCAGACACCAAGTGTGGAGCTTCCATTTCCAGTGGTGCCCCCCAGATGCTGCTGCAAACAACAGTTAAGACAGTGCTAGTGCTGTGATAGATTGAGCAGCAGATAGCAGGCCCATGATACTCTGCTCTTACAAAAATGAATATTTTGCCATCACTAAATTCCTTTACTGCTTTGCTGAAACATCTCAGACTATTGGATATACAGTTCTGTGCCAACTGGTTGTTTCATCTCCTTAACTATAAGCTAGTGAGGGGATAAAGGAATCTCAATCTGCAAAACTGTTCCATAAACATTACAAGCCTTTTGAGAGACAGATACGTGTGTGTGTCATGTTTTAGTGCAGTATTTAAAACAAATGTGTTTACAAATGTCAAAAAGGGAAAGCCAGCCATTGCAGTAATATGTGTGAAAACAACATACACTGAAAAAAAAAAAACAAATACTCCTACATAATACGACTATATTCTGGATATTCAGTCACAGAAGCACTAATTAAGACTTTGCAATTTCCCCACATTGCAGTCTATCAAATTCAGTAGTTACATGCATATTAACATCCTGGGGCTATAGACCTCTTAAAATTTTTCATAGTTTGTGTGAAGTTAAATGTGTTTTTTTTTCCCCTGATAGAATTTTCAGTTTGTGTTTATTGCAGCAGAAACATAGATATCCTTGTTAATTTTCCATCTGTTAGCTGTATTAAAGCATAGTATTATGATCAGATCAATTTATTGTTGCAAGAGTATCACATTTTTTCCTTTTTATTGTGTGGTTATATCACTTTGAAAATTGCTTCCTCTTCATTCGACATCAGAGTTTGAATCTATGTTGCTTATTTAAGTTTAGCTATGGACACTAAGTGTAATTAAGAACTTAAGGTATGAATTTGTGACTTGTAAAGGGGAAAGTTGTACTATTTTGGAACTCACCACAAATCTGGAGATAAAAGAGAAAGGTATGTGAATAGGAACTGCAGTATCTCAAATGTGGTCAGAACTTTCCAGGCAAATTAACCAGGTATAAAGAAATTATTTTCCCCCTTTTCACTGCCTACAATTGTACACTGAATGGAAATAAGTTAAACCTTAACATACTCAGATATAATTCCTGGGTATGAGTACACATATGACACATATTTTAAAGAGAAAGTCAAACACTGTAAGCTAAAGAATAAATTATATTTAGTATCTATAAATTTAGTTTATTAACTGTCTGTAAATTAGCAAAGTGTTCCTCAGTGATTAAAACTTGCGGATCAGCATTCTTCCAGGAACGGTGAAAAATACACCAAATAAAACCAGCAAACTGCTCAAAATGCTAGCATGATACATTTAAGATACATTTGACTGCTGTGTGATGTTAGTGCAGAATAGGCTTGATGTACAAAGAACGTGATGCAGCATCCAGAAACATAACCAGGTACAGGAAAGAATGATGCTTGCCTGTTGCTTTGCTTAATACAAGTACAAAACCTGCTTCTGGCCAACAGGACATTGGCTGGAGCATGTAGGTTTATTCCAGCTTCAGCTTGGGACTCCCTGTGGGATTCAGTGTGGGCAGGATGACCACATGGGGGAGAGGCAGGAAAATCTGCCAGGCTCAACACAAACCTGTGCCAGTCAGGAAACGGCCACCTACAATCTCATCATGCTGCAGAAAATTAGCCTGAAAACTCACTCTGGACATGCAGGGATCAGACAGACTTGTATCCCAGTTCAGGTAGCACCTGGACATGTGCAGAAATATTTTATTTCCAAGCTAAAAGTAAATTCCAAGTTGTAGCTCATGTAACTCCCTAGGTTTGGAGAAGATGGACTAAACTGGCAGCAGCTACCTCTCACAAGGAGGCTCTGAGAGGAAACCTGGTGACCAACAGATCAGCGGTTGCTCGATCTGAGTGTAGGTTCTTCTTGCACTGACCATCAGTCATCTTCCACTGCTGAAGCTGCAAGGTTTGTGTCTTGGGTTCACTTGCAAGTTCCCAGAGACTCTAATAAATTTAATAGACCCAATGACAATTTATAGAATTTATAGAGTGCCCTCCCCTCTTCCCCCTCCTTTCCCAAAAAAAGTAGGGATTAGATATAGGGAGAGAGAGAGGTAAGCACACCCAAATAAATCAATCTCACTCGATTTGGAAGTTAAAAAGGAAAAGTTTAACAATAACTTAGAAAAAAGGGATTGGAGGTAGGGGAGTTTACAAAGGATAAGGAAGGGAAAACAGCAAAATACAAACAGGGATGGATACAACCCGAGCAACGTGATGGTGTCTCTGCCTCGTGGCTGCCACGTGGTGTGCTGGTATGCAGTATGAGTGTGTGTGTCGAGAGGGAGCGAAGGAAAGAGAGGGCGAGCAAGGAAGCCCCTCTGTCTTTTATAGGACAGGAAGTGGGGGGAGTGGGCTAACCATCACCTGGAGTGTGGCCCACCCCTGGGGAGGGGCCAAGACCCCTAGGGTCAGGCTCAGGGTTAAACCCCCCTGGAGTGTTAACCCTATACAGTTTGAAAGAAAAGTCCTGTCTCTACTGTGAAGGTATCTCAAACATCTTTAGTTCTGTGAACTGCTTGGATGCTGGAGCCCATCATGTGAAACAAACTGGGCAGTGCTTCCCACATTCACACAGAAAACAAAAATGAAAAGCAGAGCTCCAAGGGTGAGCTGCTGTTGCAGATATCCAGTCTTTCAGTAGAAGGGCTTACTAATTTCTCAGCATCCAGGAAATTAATTTTAAAATGTAAAATAATTGGAGTTTGGAACTCTTCAAGTGAAGTATTCTGGGGGAAAAAAATTGTTATTTTGGGGGAAGGAAACTTACTTTTGCTCATTCGTTATTTATCACTTTGTGGTGGAAGCAGGAAGAGGAAAGTAGAATTATCTGATCCTGATGGTGGGAAAAGAAACAAAGAATCGAGCATGAATATTGGCGAAATGCTACTGGGGATGTTTGCAATTCACTAAATCGTTTAGAGGCTTCTTTTCACAGCAGTCATAAGTGCTTCCTTTGTTTAAGTTACTCTTCACTTTCTCAAGCAATAATGAAAGATTTATATATATTTCTTCATTAAGATAATTTGAACATGTCACAAATAAGCATGCAGGCTGTTTTCAGCTTTTCAGAAAAATCCATCACACAAAAGCATTCTATGATCTCAGTTAGATTAAATAACATGAAAGCTGTCTTCACTTTAGAGACCTTGACCCTCCATACATTTATCTCACTGTACACAATTTCAGCAGCCTCAGATATTGTTCATCTGCAGTCACTGTTCAAAGCACCTTTCAGAGTATGGTAGATGTTGTTGTCTCACTTCAGCCTCTGCAGCTGAAAAAGGACCCATTATCAGGAAATGTGAGACATACTTAAAAAGACACTGCTAAGAAGATGTGTTAAGTACTGATGATCTTGATTTCTCCACTAAGAAAAAGAGGTGGAAAGAGACGACTAATGGAACATGATCCTTTGCAGATGAATGATCAGAAAATAACTTGCATTCTACAACAGGATAGGTCATTATTAACAACAAAAAGAAAAGCTGAAATATGCAACAGCAGACAAACCCCCAAAACGTAAAGATAAGAAATATGAGGTAGCTCAAACATGATATACATCCATGTTAGAGAAGTGACAATAATTAAAATCAGTAAGAGACATACGTTTGCTGAAGAAAGTAAAAGTAACCATTTAATATCTTTTGATTTTGCAGTAGCTGCAGTGAAAATGGTTTTCATCAGCTCAAGATGCTCCAAAACCTCAGCTGCTCTGAACAGGAATGCTTACTGCCTCACAGAGTTCAGCAATATAGTTGATGTGGCATTACTTTGGTTTCAATTTTTAAAGACATGCACACTCAGGTTTTAATTGCTGGCTGTTCTCCAGGTTGTGAGGATTTAGCTCCTCCATAATAGATGGAATTGACAACTATGGCTAGCTTCACAAGGCTGAAGCATGTGGGTACTGTGATTGAATTTTCAGCTACAAAGATCAAATTCTTTCATAAAGGGAGACTTGTCAATTAACTGCACTATTACAGAACCTGCTAGTGTTATAATATTCTAATAAATGTAATCATGGAGGTATCACTGCATGCCTTTCACCAGAGTTCAAGAGTAGCACACAGAAGTGAAGAACAATATGGATATATATCTGGAAGTAGGCTGTGTTCACAGGTAGAATACAGATTTTCCCCAAGTTGGTAATTTTATTTTGTGTACCACTTGTTAGACCTCAAAGCATTGAAAGTTTACTACCTTTGATTGCAACAAGACATTTTTGAAACTTCATTTTATAGAATAGATTGGAGTTTTTTTCTGAATGTTTAGGTTTTGGCAGATGCACAGTTGAAACATGATCATCCCTGGTGAGTAGGAGCGTTGCTGGAGAAAGAGAATGAAGGCAGAATGTTTTCCAGGGAGAGCCCAGCACCCCTGATCTGCATACATAGGCACTCCAGACCACTTGAGTCCCAACATGAGACTTCATCAAACAGTGGGTGAAGTATTTCCAGGGTTAGATCCAGAAGCACGTAGCAAAAATATGTGACTCAGTAAAAATATATTCTGGTTGCAATACTGTACAAGTTTATCACAAAAGGCAGGTCATTGTTTGCATTGTATGGCAAACACTCTAAGGACTCACTTGAGTTAGAAGACAATTGAAGAAGAGCTCTGACACACTGAATATGCATTACTTCATGGATCAGACATAGAGACCTGCACTCCACCTGCTTATCATATTATCTGTGTGGAGAACAAGGCCACCAGCATCAGCCTCAGTTCCAGCCCCCTACTGCCTTCAACAGGCATGGACACCTTGCCACGAGAACTTGAAGAGCCATCATTTATCCAGCCACAAGCTATCAGCTACATGTTCCAAGGGTCTGCATCTACAGTAACATCCTTTTGGTCCCACAGACAGTGCAGAAATATGTTAGTAACACTGATCTGAACATTGGTATGTCCTTTGGTTTGGTGATGCATTGCAGTGCTGCATTGCAGACCTTACTGCCTAATCCTGTGTTCTTAGCTATAGTGTTGAGTTTTGTCATTGGGAATGACCTTTTTTTTTTTTTTTGGGGGGGGGGGGGCGGAATCTGTGCATAAACCACAAAAAATCTTGCAGTGCAACAAGGAATCTATGAATTTTTTGTCTCACTCATGGGTATTTTCAGATTCAAGCATGATGAGGTTCCACTGTGCTTGTAGCAATTCTAGTAAGGTGTTGCTGTTATGAGAAATTATTCTGATTACTGAAGATGTCACTGTTATTGAAGATTCTAAGTAGAACAAGGTCTGAGAAAGCTCAAAAAATCCATCCACTTTTTTTTCTTCCTTTGTGAATGAAATTTCCTTTGTCAGATAAACAATTTGTTGGTGTCAAAGGCATTTATCTAAAGAAAACAATTGTGTAAGGAGAAACCTTCTGCCTACATCTGTTGAGAAAAGTATGACAGCAGATTATACCGAAACTCCCCATTACTTGCTTTATTTGAAAGTAACTTTGCCTGGTGAATCTGAAGCTGTATCTTTCTTTGCAGTACATTTCAAAGCTGTCTTTGGTTTGTATTTAGTATCAGACAAAACTTCTCCTCTTACTCTTAGTGTGCCATTTTGTAGAGTCAACTATATTGGCTTTTTTCTCAGAACAGAATTGTGTCATTTATCTCTAGAAGAAAGGTTTTCATGATGATCCTGCACTCACTGAGGACATTGAAATTTTAAACACGTGTAGCTCAAAGATTAATGCTATACAGAAGTGATAAAGAATCCTACACCTGGAGCATATTATGGAGAACATCTTTCTCCAGTTTCTCAGAGTCACACCTTGTTCTGGCAGCTTCGGTTTCCTCATCAATCACAGAATGTGATGTTAAAAAATGAATAGCAAGCTGAAAGGATGACTTAGATTCTACACCACTGGGCACAGCAACCCTGGGCTATGGGTAGCTGCTGCGTGGGTTGAGACTTAAATCCCTAAGTTGGTTAAATTTGCTTTCTTTGTAGTGTGGGCACTGAGCAGAGAGTCAGGGAGTGACAAGTAATTAAGAAAATGCTGCAGACATCAGCAGGTGAGATGGCCTCAAATGCTTTGGAACCGAGCACTTTGACAATGTCAAATCTGAGGGGCAGTTTGAAAGTCAAAGCCTGAAGGTCTTTCTGAAATGGAGCAGGTTAATTTGCCTCATCTAATGCAGAGGAGAACAGCAGTGGCAGAGGCAGCTGCCCATTTCTGAATGATACATCACTGTACAATCCTCCACACAGTAATTGGAGTAGGTCTTGCTCCATGGGTCTCTGTCACTTTAATATATTTTGGTTATGGAAGTGTGCAAAATTCCTACCTTGTTGCCCACAAAACTGTGGCACACTGATGCACAGAAACCACTCAGTTCAGTCAGTTCTCTCCCTGAGTGAACTATTAATAATTGCAAAATCATTTTTGTATATAGCAAGTCCCAAGGCTTGGCATCTAAATATGCCTCCGGCCCAGCAATATGTCTTCCTGTAGCTAGGGAACAAATGACTGTAACTGTCAGTTTAATAATTATAAGATGAAATCAAGTCAAATAAAAGAATTTAAAAGAGCACAAATAAAACCTATAGAAGTAATTTATTTATTTGTTTTCAAATTTTCATGGGTGGGCTGTTCAGCAGATAAGGAATGGGTTGGATAGTAACATACAAAATGTAGTGGTCAGCAAGTTAATATCCAGGTAGCAATAAATGAAAACTGATGTCCCTCAGGGGTCTGTACTGGGACCAGTGCTGTTCAATATTTTCATTGATTATATGCACAAAGAGACTGAGTACAGCCTCAACAAGTTTGCCAATAATATCAAGCTGAGTGTTGTGGCTGACAAAGCTGAAGCACAGGATGCCATCCAGAGGAACTTGAATAGTCTAGAGAAGTGGGCTAAACTCAATCTCATGAAGTTCAATAAAGCAAAGTACAAGGTCCAACATCAAAATATCAAGAGACTGCTGTGTCCAGCTCTGGGGCTTTCAACACAAGAATGATATGGGCCTGCTCAACTGGGTCTAGAGGAAAGCCACAAAGATACCCAGAGGACTGGATCAGCTCTCTTAGAACAGTCTGAGACAGTTGTCATTGTTCAGCCTGGAGAAGAGAAGGCTCTGGAGATACCTTATAGCTACATTTCAATATCTGAAAGGGATCAACAGGAAGACTGGGGAAGGACTCTTTATAAGGGCTTGTAGTGATAGGACAAGCAACAATGGTTTTAAATTGGAGCAGGGCAGATTTAGGTTAGAAGTAAGGAGGAAGTTCATTACAATGAGAGTTGTGAAATATTGAAACAAGCTGCCCTGGAGACATTCGAGGTCAAACTTGATGTGGCTATGAGCAACTATCTATGTGGAGGTGTCACTGCTAGCTGCAAAGAGAATTGGACAAGATGACCTTTGAGGGTTGTTTCCAAGCCAATGCAATCTGTTAATCAGAGAGTCTGTAAAATCAGTATGGAGAAAGTAAGTGAATAAAATGAAACTACTGTACTAGGGGGTGAGTGGTCTAATGATGATAATGAGAGTAATAAATTTTTTAAATTATATTTTTTTTAAAAGGCCAGAAACAAACACTGAAAGGTAATTTAGCAGAGATAATTGTAACCAGGAAGATTCTGTTCTGTAAAATGAGGGCAGTTAAGTGAAAGCTGTAGTCATGACAAATTGTGTATCTGCCCCTCGTTTTTTAAAAAATCTGCTATATACCGTAACTTTAGCTTAAGGCTTGCAATTTTCATTCCTGTAACATAATTCAAGCTTGAGATATTACCAAAGGTTTAGGTCATTATTTAATTTGTAGTGAAGGTGCAGATACCAGTGAGAATGTCTTAATTACTCTAGTGAATAGCTCTCCTGGTTCACAGACAATCACATGGAGAGTTTGTTAAGCAGAAGAATGAATGCACAACACTGAATATAAAGTTTGTTTTCATGGTCTCTAAAATTTGCTGTGACATCTCCCATCAGCAAGAATCCTTTCCTAAGATAACTGTTCCTGTGGAAGCTCTAGATCTGGAGTTCTCTGGTAAAAAGATATGAACCATGTTGCATTGACACAAGGCTTTCAGTACCCTTCTTTTACAACTAAGTTACGTGGTAGAGATTAATTCCCAAATTCCATTGTTTCCTCTTGGAGTTTTTCTCACATCAATCCTGTATATCATTTTGGAGACCTTACAGTCCTAAAGAAAATTATGTAAGAATAGCATCTTTCTATTATTTGGGTAGTGCAATGAAGAGATGCTTCCATATTTGGGTAATTGGACAAGAGCTGGTGATGTTGGAACTGCTGTAGGATTAAGAAACCTTCTGCCTTTAACTCTCTAATCCAACTAACCCCTTTTCCTTTAACCTCCCTGTCACCTTTTTTGTTGGACATCTCACTTCAGATCTCCAGATTTATCATGTGAGATATACGTGGATTGATCTGGTTATTTCTGAAGGGAGGGAAGAGGGAGGGGGAAGCGCTCTGGGTCAGGAGCCCTCCTGGGGACTCTGATTGTTTTCTGGGCGGGGTATTGTGTTTCTGTGTTACTTTTAATTTGTACATAACTGTATATATTTGTATATATACTCTTGTATATTGTGCTAAGCTGTAAATATAGCTTCATTCCTTAATTTCCAGCCATCTAAGTCTAGTCTGCGTGATTTTCTTAAGTGTGCGTGGGGGGAGGGTAACTCCCAAACCATCACAGAGCTTTGCTGGTTGATTTTGTTTGCCTGTCTGGGAAAGTAGAGGAGGAAGTAGAAGGCAGCTTTGAGCCCCTTTGTCTGGGAGGGGGTTTGGATTTTTGTTTTATTTCTAAATTGTACATGTCTGTAAATACTTGTAAACACATTGTTTATATATGCTTGTAAACTTAGCTTTGCTCTAAATATAGCTTCGTCTTACTTCCAAGCTGTCTGAGCTGGTCTGGTAAATTTCAATGGAAGTTTATGTGTGTGTATTGAAAAGTTCCCAACCCACCACAGTAATCTATATATGTACTAAAACAAGTACTCTGTATTTTACTACCAATGTCACAGGCAATCTCAACTCTCAAACACTTTCAGCTTTCCTGTTCTTTTTGTATGAAGAAATACCTGAACCTAAAATTGTGCTGCAATTTAAACTCATATATGTCACTACTTTTAATTAGAAGCTTGAATCTTGGCAGTGTCTTTTTAGATGAATTTTGTATGAATTTAATTCATGTACAGAATTCAATTGTTATGACTCTCGTGTCTGATATGAATGCCAAATAAACGTCATCTTTGTTCTTCTGACATATCTCTATTTATAATGTAGTACAGCACTACCAGCAATGTGCAGGGAGGGGGGGAAATAAAAAATGATCAAGTTGATCTTGAGTCTATTTTTTTGTTTTCTGCCTAGGCATGACTTTTTTCACTTCTTAAAGCTGGCTCTAAAAGATTAAATTAATTAATACCTGTAAAAGATAAATAGACAGCTCTGCTTAGCAATGACATTTGTGGTTTTCAGTCAATTTACCATCTATAGTGATTTAGGTAGCTGAATGAAGGACTATGAATGTGATGGGAGACAATATAAATTTTATGCACCATGAACTGCTCAAAGACACTGAATGAACTAGGAAAGGAAAAAAGTGCACAGAACATTTAATGTGCACAAGCATTCCTAAAAGTGGAAAAAAAAATAATATGGTAATAAAAACTTTTGCATCATTAAGTAACAATTTTACTCTGTCTTAATAATATTTTCAAGAGAATCTACCTCTCTGTCTAGATGAAATAAAGTTGTTGGCATATTCAACCATGATCCTTACCTGGATAAGGGTCTGAGTGATACTTAAAATTGTAAAGCATATTTTATTTAATTCATCAATTATTTAGCAAAATACTCTTCAAAAAAGGCCTAGAGTACCATTTTCAAATGGCCTGAGGAATAAACAGTGCTAATTGCAGTTACTTGTGTATACTTAACCACAAATCCTTGAATGGCCTGCATCTGGGCTGGGGCAATCTCAAGTACAAATCCAGGCTCGGCAGTGACGGGCAGAAGAACAGCCCTGAGGAGAGGAACTTGGGGGTGCTGGTGCATGAAAAGCTCAACATGAGCCAGCAGTGTGCACTTGCAGCCTGGAGGGTAAACCAGATCCAGGGCTACACAAGGAGAAGTGTGGCCAGCAGGTTGAGGGAGGTGATTCTCCTCCTCTACTCTGCTGAGAGCCCACCTGGAGTACTGCATCCAGTTCTGGAGCCTCTATTACAAGAGGGATATGGACATGCTGAAGAGTGTCCAGAGAAGGGCCACAAGGATGATCAGAGAGCTGGAGCTCCTCTCCTGTGAGGACAGACTGAAAGAGTTGGGGCTGTTCAGTCTGCAGAGGAGGAGGCTCCCAGGTGACCTTCTTGTGGCCTTCCAGTGTCTGAAGGGGGCCTACAAAATAGCTGGGGAGGGACTTTATAGGCTATCAAGGAGTGACAGGACTAGGGGGAGTGGAGCAAAGTGGGAGATGAGTAGGTTTAGGCTGTATGTGAGGAGGAAGTTTTTGAGCATGAGAGTGGTGAGAGCCTGGACTGGGTTGCCCAGGGAGGCAGTCGAGGCCCCATTCTGGAGGTTTTTAAGGCCAGGCTGGATGGGGCTTTGTCCAGCCTGACCTAGGTTAGAATGTCCCTGCCCATGGCAGTGGGGCTGGAACTAGGTGATCCTTGTGGTCCCTTCCAACCCTGACTGATTCTATGATTCTATGACAGGTTATTTTTTTAGAAAGGGAAAGTTCAAAAAAGTGAAAAAGCCTCATACTCCTATTTTCATTTTAGATTCATAACTGTATCAGCTGCTAGGGATACTAAATGTCTTCCAAGTCAGAAAAAGCATACCTGGAAAACAAGATATTTTGCTGGACACTTTCAACTGTGTAACTTTTCCCCTGAGCATATGTATTTAGTATCAGAAATAAGTCTTTTATTCTGCTTTGACTTATTTCAGCTTTCATATGTAGAGTAAGTTTCAATTTCATTGTCTGTTGTGTTGTGTCAGTAAACAGTTCATCATGTCCTGAAGAGACCTTAGCACACATTTCTTCTACGCTCATCTTTCCTCTGGAGATACTCAGACTAAGTTAGTCACAGAAAAATATCATATCCTTTTGCCCTTTGATCCTCAGAGGAATTAAAACATTAAGAAAATACTTTTCAGGTTAAACTGACTGTCTGAGACATATGAAAAAAGAATAAAAGGATAGAATGGATTTTACTACATCTTATTGCTCGCTACATCATGCTTGGTAAAAATGGTACATTTTCAGAAATGTCTGCACTTACTGGATCCAGCCCCATGATTTCTGCAGTGGTTTCTGCAGTTTGCTTCAGGTGTCATACCCCAGGCTATGGTCTACAAGCATGAGAGAACACATGGTGATTCAGTATTTTCAGAATAAGGGATCTACATTGGACCTAAAACTGAACAGACCAATCTAATTTACAGCATTAAGGGTAATTAAGGTATTGGAAAACTAAGAATATTAACTACATCTTCTAGAAACTGCCCAAAATAATTTGTCTCTTGTAAAGCTTCTTTCTTTTAAGGTCTTTGTGGATATAATTTGGCACAGAAACCATTTTGGATCTTGAACTACTTCTGTCCTCATGCTTCCCACCTTGCATACATGTTTTCAATTAAATCATAGAATGGTTTGGGTTGGAAGGGACTTCCAGAGATTATCTACTCTGTTGCTGAAGATGTTAAACAGTACCAGTCCAATTATGGAACTCTGAGGGACAGCATTTGTCACTGATTTTCTTCTGGACTTCGAGGCATTGACTACTACCATCTGGATCACAGAATCATAGAATCAGTCAGTGTTGGAAGGGACCACAAGGATCACCTAGTTCAAATCATCTCTGCCATGGGCAGAGACACCTCACACTTGATCAGGCTGCCCAGAGCCTCATGATGGCTAGGGTAAAATGCTTATGTCAGCTCTTTTGAACATCGAAGGTGTAAAGAGTAAAAAAAAAAAAAAAGGGGACACACACACACACACACACACCAGTTTTACACTTCTGTTTAGTTTGGGTAGAAAAAAACAGTCTTTGGACAGGGAAAATTTTGCATCAGCTGTCTTCACTTCAAAAACTCTAAGCCATGGTGTAACTAACATTTCATATGAGAAAGCATCTGAGAAATATGGAATGACTTGTCCTTAGTTAAACATTAAGACAGGTTGTGAATCTGAATTGCTGTAACTGTTCCGAACAATTTTACAAATAGATCAATGTCATCTGCAAGAAGAAAGTCTTAGCTACATGGGGTTACAACACTCTACTTCCTGAGAGATACTCAGGACTGATTAATATAGGCCAACATTATACAAAAAGTATCTTCTAAGTATCTGTGCAGTAGTCTTACAGGGGAATGGAAATGATTCTATTGTGAATTATTCAGGATGAAATGTCATAGATAGAAAGAAAAGAAACACCGAACTCAAGAACAAATGTGATCCCCAGCTCACCTTCTCCATGCATACCATAGACCGGATTTCCCTGAAAATTAACTCAGAAGGAAATGCTCGGTGCACCTCCCATAGCAGAGAAACAGAGCAAGGAAAAGTGGAAGGGATATTTCCCTTGGATAGTGGTCAGCCTTAGACAAAAATAGCTCTGTGTGCTTAATGGGGTATGCTCCAATTTTATTGCTGTGGTGGGATGTTTCAGTGCCTGATTAAAATAGCTCAGGCCCTGAGAAGATAATTTGTCTGTTTTCATTCTCTTCACTATAGACAAATATACAGCTGTACAAAGCAAAATTAAGGAATCAGTTTCTGTATTTATCTGTCTTGGGTTCAAATGCAAGTTCCCAGAGACTCTTATAAATTTGGTAGACCCAATGACAATTTATAGAATTTATAGAGTTTATAGAGTGCCCTCCCCTCCTCCCCCTCCTTTCCCCAAAAGACAGGGAGAGAGATAAAAGGTAGGGACACCCCAATAAATCAATCTCACTCGATTTGGAAGTTAAAAAGGAAAAGTTTAACAATAACTTAGAAAAAAAAAGGGATTGGAGGTAGGGGAGTTTACAAAGGATGAGGAAGGGAAAACAGCAAAAATACAAAACAGGGATGGATACAACCCGAGTAGTGTGATGGTGTCTCTGCCTCGTGGCTGGTATACAGTATCAGTGTGTGTGTGCGGTCATGAACGCAGGTAGTGAGCAAGAGGGCGAAAAGAGGAAGAGACAGGAGAACTCCTGTCTTTTATACCACAGGAAGTGGGGGGAGTGGGCTAACCATCACCTGGAGTGTGGCCCACCCCTGAGGAGGGGCCAAGACCCCTAGGGTCAGGTTCAGGGTCACTCCCCCAGGAGTGTTAACCCTATACATTATCTTATATGAATGTGAAACTCATGCATCAGGAAAAGCAACAGGAGATGAAAAAGAGCAGATGGAAATTGTGTTTGCATCTGGGCAAATATTTTAGAATAGTCATGCTTAAGTGTGTCTTGAACAATATTTACATCTGAGCTCTTCCCTATTTTTTTTGTTGTTTTATTTTCCTTTTTTTTTTTCCATTGCATCATAATGGTGATCAAAACTGATATAGGCATGTCCTTAAATAAAGATTTTCCCTCCTTTAACCAGTGATTTGAAAAAACACCTTTAAAATACACAACCTGCGATACTAATGTTTTAGAGCTTGTCCTCTTGCTATGTCAATAAACCCCAAGGAGGACTGCAGAAGGGAAAACTGAGCTGGAGTGATGTCGACACACAAGTCTTTGACACAATATATAGAAGTTCTTTCCAATAGTGTGTATGACAAACCTACTCCACAGATGATGTGTGACTGTTAGACTCTCAGTAGGCATCCTTGTTTCCTTAGCTGAAACCACAGAACTCCGTTTTTATGTATTTATTTAATTCATGTGACTAGGGTGTCCTGGTTCACAGTGTGTCAGTCAAGACAGTAGCTGTCACAAAGACACAAGTAGAGACATTTTGTAGATGGTCCTCTCAGCAAGACTCCCTACTTTATTTTGTGTCTCTTTTACTATTACCAATTGTACAAGCAGGAATAGGAAATCGTATCAGAGAATAAGCTATATCTCAATATGGGAAATAAAGTTACCAGCCCTTTCCGAGATGTTTCCATTGTCTTAGTAATTCCAGTCTCTGCAGAGTTCCTGTGCTACCCATCACCAAAAAGTCCCTTGAATGACTTTGTTCTTGATCAGTTCTCTGTCTGTCAGTAGCCACATAAGACCTACTTCTCATTTTCCTTTGGCATATCTTTCCTTCCATCTTCGGAATGCAAAGAAGGAATCAGAAGCTGATACTTTGTATCTGTCAGTTGTAATGGACGTTCAGTGTCTGATTGTACTTGCCATAGGTGTCATGACATGAGAAGTCCATTCTCACTAGAGAAGCTTTTCTTCCTTTTTCTGTTTCTCAAGAACTACTACTTTATTACAAAACTGTCACTTCTGCTCCTCCTTTATTTTTATTTTTTTAACTAGAATGCCTTAAAAAAATAAAGATACCCCTACATCAGAGAAAAAAAATGTAGAGTTCAGGTATTCATACACATTTTATATGTCAGTTCTAATCGCTCCAATATATACTCCCCCTTTAGAGTGTAAGAAGATTTGTACCCATTTTGAAAGAAATATATGTGGACTTCATTGCATGACTCAGCTTACCTCAGAATCAGATGAGTTCCTGTATGAATGCATTTAGAGTCATAGAATCAGTCAGAGTTGGAAGGGACCACAAGGATCACCTAGTTCCAGCTCCCTTTGCCATGGGCAGAGACACCTTACCTTAGATCAGGCTGGCCAGAGTCTCATCCAGCCTGGCCTTAAACACCTTCAGGATGGGGCTGTCGTGGAGGGGTTTCTCTTATTTCTCCTCTGTTAAGGGGAGGTGAGAAATTAATTTGAGGCAGCATTATTTTTTTATAAAATTATTTATTAAAATTAATATGTACAAATTTGTACCACCCCCAACCAGTATGTAATTAAGTTCTTTGTGCAAGTTTATGAAAACACCTTTGGATATATTTACAGGGATTGGATTATTAAATGGAAATATCAAATTATCAACTATAGACAGAGAAAGATTCCCTTAGGCTTAATGCCTCTTAACAACTATACTGCTTGCCCAGCAAGGGCTGAAACTGTGTCTACTCTTAAGACAGAGGTAATTTATATTACAAAGGAATTAAAGCTTGCTTAAATGTGTTGCTTTCAAGTATTAATCATTAATCACTCTCCCAGGATTGTGCCACAGCGTGTGCCCAGTATTTGGGTCTTGGTGAAGCTGGAATCTGTCCCAGCTTGCAGAGAAATGATAAGTCTTCCCAGTCTCTGGGGTAAACAGGATTTCTCTAACCTTCTCTCCTGGTGAAGTGGTCTCTGCCTTGGTGCTGCTGCTTCTTCTGGATGCCATGTCCAGGGATGATCAGCTGGCAGGATTTCCAGGTGCAGGAGAAAGATTTGTCCGTGTAGCTTCTGACAGTCAGTCTCACAGCCAGCAGACTGTGTTTGTAGGTTAGCAGACGATCTGAAAGGGTCAGCTGGTCCTAGAATTTTCCAGACTTACAGGACAGCTGGCAAGCGGTGTGCTGGGCTACAGGGAGACTTGAGCTCTGTAGATAAATGCAGGATAGCAAGCCAGTATGTATGGCTGCTCTAGGCTTAGGCAGGGGGCTCTCGGCTCCCCATACATGTATCAATTGCAGGCATGCATGCGCTCTGCTTCTCAAAGGGTTCACAGACAGCTTAACTGTGCCTTTGAGATCAATGCAAGAGGTCTGAGCTTCACAAGTATGCAAGAGAGTAAGGCCTGACTCTGTGTCTAGGCCATGCAAGCTGGTCTGTGCTACTATGTGGATCAGAGAGCTGAGCTTGATCCTCTGAATGCTCTGAGCTTTCTGAACTGTCTGAACACGTGGTGCTCCTTTGCACCCCTCTTTATAGGCTCTGAGCCGAGATTCATGGCTCATTTGGCCATCTAAAGTGAACAATCAGGCTGGCAGTAAACCAAACCTTACCTAAATAGGCAGTAGCTGTTTGCCTGGACCTTCCCAATGGGAGATTACCTGGGTGGACCCCAGGGGTACATGGACTGGGCGTGTGTGTGTTACACGACCTGTTCACTGCCATAGGTCCCTGGCAGAAAAACATGTCCAGGCATGTAGAGGCATAAAGAGGCCTCAGTTTTGGGGCTGCTGCCCCTCCATGAGAGGGGCCTCAACTGCCTCCCTGGGCAACCCAGTCCAGGCTCTCACCACACTCATGCTCAAAAACTTCCTCCTCACATACAGCCTAAACCTACCCATCTCCCACTTTGCTCCACTCCCCTTAAGTCCTGTCACTCCTTGATAGGTAGGCCCCCTTCAGATACTGGGAGGCCACAAGAAGGTCACCTGGGATCCTCCTCTTCTGCAGACTGAACAGCCCCAACTCTTTCAGTCTGTCCTCACAGGAGAGGTGCTCCAGCCTTCTGATCATCCTTGTGGCCCTTCTCTGGACACTCTTCAGCATGTGCATATTCCTCTTGTAATGGGGACTCCCAAACTGGATGCAGTACTCCAGGTGGGTTCTCACCAGAGTAGAATAGAGGAGGAGAATCACCTCCCTCAACCTGCAGGCCACACTTCTCTTGATGCAGACAAGAATCTGGTTGGCGCTACAGGCTGTAAGTGCACACTGCTGGCTCATGTTGAGCTTTTCATGTACCAGTACCCCCAAGTTCCTCTCCTCAGGGCTGTTCTTCTGCCCGTCACTGCCCAGCCTGCATTTGTGCTTGGCATTGCCTCAACCCAGATGTATGACCTTGCACTTGGTCTTGTTGAAACTCAGAAAGTTGGCCTGTGCCCACCTCCAGCCTGTCTAGGTCCCTCTGGATGGATCACTTCCCTCCAGTGTGTCTGCTGCACCACATAGCTTAGTGTCATTGGCAAACTTGCTGAGGGTGCACTCAATGCCTTTGTCCATGTCACCGACAAAGGTGTTGAACAAGACTGGTCCCAAACACTTCTGTGAATGAAGGAAGCACTGAGCATATGTACCACATGTTTAGCTTTCTGGTGGTTACACCAAGACAACAGAAAGATCAGATTTGAAAGGAGGTTGAAAACAAATGCTTTCCTTCATTGTCTTCAATGTCAGTCATAAGAAACAAGCATCCTGTGCTGCACACAATCCAGTTTTAATGTTAGAGGTAGTATAATTTATTCCAGGGTGTTACTTGACTCATGTACCACTGCTGCTCTGAGAATTCCTAGATAGACTGTGAAAACAGTTCAAAATTTCTGATAAATATCTAAGCTGACAATAGAAAAGCCAAAGGAGGAAAAAAAAAAAAAACAACAAAAGGAAATTAGTTTTGTTTGGTTGTGTAAAGATTTGAAAGCTTTTCTTCCTGCGAATCATATAATCAGAGAATTATTTTGGCTGGAAAAGAGCTTTAAGATCATCGAATCCAACTGTCAGCCTAACACCATCATGGGTATTAAATTACACCCAGAAGTGTCGTGTCAAATATTTAGGGCCATGAGGTCATTCAAAAAAGAGGGGTGCATGTCTCAGGATATAACAAGGGTGTTTTCTTCCCTTCTGTACACAAGAAAGGTTTGAGTAGCTGCTTCTGTGACTACAGAGTACCTGAATATCTCCTGGAGTGCCACGTTCCCCATGCTGCAGGGATTGATGCTGGAGATGTCTGCAGATGTGAGGAGCGAAAGCTCCCTGAGTGAAGAACAAGGACAAGTAGTTGTCAGAAACACACTAGTGCAAGTTGCTGCCCAGCTACTTGTCTCTCACTGCTGTACCAGTTACCAGCCTGTTAATTAGAAGCACTTGTAATGATCAGTACCAGTAAAAATCACCAAAAAGAACGGATCTTCCTGTGTCCCCTTTGCTGCTTCAGCTCAGTTTCTGTGCGTCATCCATGTGTCCTCTTATGTGAAAGCCACGTTTGGTGTGTTTATTCATTTCATAGTGTGCTAGTTTGAAGCAAGCTAGAATGTTTTGGTAAAAGAACTAGACAACGGGCAGTGAAATGAAAAACAATTGTGTCTCCTTCTCTCACAGTCACGCTGAGAACTCTGGGAAGAAGAAGTAAACATTCTCCATTTTGTTTTTCATTCTGCCTTTGCCTTCAGACCTAGTCACATCTCATTAACCTTGCTCCTACTAACCTTGCTCCCTAACCTCTTGGCTGCACCTCTCTTCTTCCCGAGAACTGGGGTAAGGTTGAGAGGGCAAGGGGAGGTGTTGGGGTGGTTTGAGAGCCCCTCCTGGGGACTCAGGTTTCTGGGAGGGGAGTTGTGCTTCTGTATTGTTTATCCTTTGTATATTTCTGTATATAACTGTATATATTGTAAATAGCTGCTTGTATATCTGCTGCTGTAAAATAAATAGCTTCATTTATATTCCCAGAGGCCGTCTGAGTTAGCTGGGGCAAATTTAAAAGTGTGGGGGATCGGCTTAATGCCCAAACCATCACAGACAGTATCACAGTATCACAGTATCATCAGGGTTGGAAGAGACCTCACAGATCATCAAGTCCAACCCTTCACCACAGAGCTCAAGGCTAGACCATGGCACCAAGTGCCACGTCCAATCTTGCCTTGAACAGCCCCAGGGACAGTGACTCCACCACCTCCCCGGGCAGCCCATTCCAGTGTCCAATGACTCTCTCAGTGAAGAACTTTCTTCTCACCTCGAGCCTAAATTTCCCCTGGTGCAGCCTGAGGCTGTGTCCTCTTGTTCTGGTGCTGGTTGTCTGAAAGAAGAGAGCAACCTCCTCCTGGCCACAACCACCCTTCAGGTAGTTGTAGACAGCAATAAGGTCTCCCCTGAGCCTCCTCTTCTCCAGGCTAAACAATCCCAGCTCCCCCAGCCTCTCCTCGCAGGGCTTGTGCTCAAGGCCTCTCACCAGCCTTCAGGGTCAGCACAGGGGCATGAACACTGTTGCTCCTCACTGCAGGGTGTAAATTGTTTATGAATGGCTTCCTAGACCTAAAATATTCATCATAAACAAAACATTTCACCCAATAACTTTGCTACCTGCTATGTGGCAGCAAATTATTTATTAGTGTGACACTCTCTAAAAAACAAAAGCAACCCCCCTACCAAATCCTCATCTTCTCCTCTGGTGTGTTGAACCATTTTACATTTGATGTTAATTTCATATTTTGATAATTGATGAGTTCTGCCTTTAGAAGCAGACATTAATCTGAATTTGATTCTAATTTTTAAGTGAATTTTCTCGCTTGCATTCTTACAATGAAATTATTTTTTTTATATTCTTCCCTAATGATTTGTCTTAGATAACCTCATTACTAAAAAATCCAGTTTTTGAAATTCTGTCTTAATCAATTTCACAGCATATTCCTGAAAATTCTATTTAAACTTGAAAATCCATATTATTCCCTTTATAAAGTCTGCTGCTGCTTCCCTTACTAGTTCACATTTGCTTTTATTCTTCTCAGAGAACCAGAGTCCTTTCCTGCCCTCAGATCTCCAGGTTATTTCCAGCGAGGTTGCTGGAAAGCATGAGGCAACCGTTTCCACAGATTCTGTGAAGCACACTGCAAACGTAAAAACTATCATCATCTGTATTTTTAAGATTAAGAATCTATGACACATATTGAGGAGACCACAGCCAAACTTTACTCTAGAGTTATGTTCTCAAACGTTAACAATTATATTGAAGAAATATACAAATATGTTTGTAAATATACAAATATGTTTGTCGTTGGAGCTTCACTGATGGGTACAATTGTGTACTTACAAGACAATGCTCAGAAAGAATCTACCGAAGAAAAAAGTTTAGTGAGAACTGAGCACCTAAATTAATGGACTACACCCTGTTGTAGCTATACCCAGATTTCAGCATCAAAAGCAGTTATTGGTCACAGCTGTGCTAGTTTGAAGAAGGGTAGAATGTTTTGGTGAGAAGAAGTAGATTACAGGCTGTGAAAGGAAAACAGTGGTGATGTCTACTTCCCTCAGAAGTCTCGCTGGGGAGTTTGGGAAGAAGAAATGAAAACATTAGATAACACTCTCGCCATTTTCTCTCACTCTGACTTGGGCTGCTAGCAGAGCAACATCTTGCACCCTAACTTCACCTTCCATTTGGCCTAACCCACTTTGCTTCTTAACCTCTTGGCCAAACCTCTATTCTTCCTTAGGACTGGGGTAAGGTTGAGAGGGGTAGGGGGAAGGTGCAGGGGTGGTTGAGAGCCCCTCCTGGGGACTCAGGTTTCTGGGAGGGGAGTTGTGTTTCTGTATTACTTTTTACCTTGTATATTTCTGTATATAACTGTATGTACTGTAAATATCTGCTTGTATATTGTACTAGCTGTAAATAAATAGCTTCATCCATATTTCCAGAGCCGAGTGAGCCTAGTCTGGGTGATTTCTAAAGTGTGGGGGGGCAGGGAAGACCCAAACCATCACAGCAGCTCACAGGGACAGGGTGCAATCACTCAGACCAGAGCAAGTCAGATTTATTTTGGTCCTTCTAGTTTCAGGAGGGCGTTTTGCTGTTGTTGTTGTGTTTTGGTGTAGTTTATCATGGGTTTTATGCTGTTTTGGTTTTTTGTTTGTTTGTTTGGGTTTTTTTTTGGGGGGGTTGAGTGTTTGGGTTTTTTTGGTTGTCATGGAGGGCCTGTAGGCCCGAAAAGAGGCTTATTTATGCCTATGCCTTGCCTGAATATGTTTTTCTGCCAGGACCCCTGGCTGTAAACAGGTTGTGTAAGCCCACACACACCCAGCTTGTGTCTTCCTGGGGTAAACTCATGTGATCTCCATATTTGGGATAGTCCAGGAAAGGAGCTTCTGCCTATTATGGTAAAGTTTGGCTAACTACCAACCTGATTGGTCACTCTAGTGGCCAAAGAGGCCATTAATCTTGGCCTACATTCAATAAATAGGGGTGCACAGGTAAACAACGTGCTCTGCTCAGACCCCATTGCAGCGCTCAGCTCAGCTCTGACTCACCTGCACGGCTCAGACACACCTCTGACCCTCACTTCCAGTGCTCAGCTGCTCAGACCCCCATGCTCAGATGCCATTGCATAGCTCTGATGCTCAGAGCTCAGTCAGACTTCATGCTTTGACTCATTCACAGCTCACCTGCTTGCGTACCTTAGATGCAGAGCTCATTTAAGCCTGCACATACACATAATATATAAGGAGCCTATAGCCTCCTAAGCCAGCTGTGCACATCTGCATGCTATTGCTATCAGGACCAGATCCTGCATTGCCTTTACCTACAGAACTCAGACTCCCAGCAGCTGCGCACACTTTGCATGCCTGTTGCCTATCATTGCCTGGTAAAAGACAGTACCGCTTAGATAACCAGGAAGCAGACTTTGAATTGTCTGCACACATAGCCTGCTAGCTGTGAACAACCATGCCAGAGACAGCACAATGTTCTTCTCCTGCTCCTGAAATCCTGCCAGCTGAGAAGTCCTGGACACAGCATCCAGAAGACGCCAGTAGCATCAAAGTCAGAGATTCCCCTCACCAGGAGAACAAAGGTTAGAGAAAGCTTATTTCCCCAGAAACTGGGAAGATTTATCGTTTCCCCTCAAGCCGGGAGGAGTCCACAGGGAGAGAACCTGGAGAACTGGACATTAGAATAAGCTGTGACGCAGCCCTGGAGGGTGATTAATGATTGATAAGAATAATGAGCAAAAGCTTCAATACCTCTGTAAGTATCTGTTGTCTCTGCCATAGAGCAGAAAGAGTTTCAGCCTGCTCTGCTGGGCAAATAGCATATAGATCCCAAACATAATTAAGCCATGGGGAGAACACCTCTCTCTGTTTATAGTTTGAATGTTTGCTAGTTAATTGACAAATTCCTGTACATATTTTATCCTAAATTGTTTTAATAACTATGTACAAACTTTAATATTAATATACAGTGGTTGGGGGTGGTGAGAGTTCAGAATATTGAATTTAATAAATCTGTATTTTTATGTAAAATTATATCACCCCAATTAATTTCTCCCCCCCACCAAATAGGCATAGGCACTGAGAATCTCCCTCTGCCACATTGGTGGGTTGGTTTTTGTTTTGTCTATAAAGACAATACTTCTGCAGAATTTATATGCATAAGCTAATTGATAAGATTTGGAGCAAGTAAAGAATGATAGTTAAAACGCAAATGGTTTGGTCTCTGTTAAAAGCAAAAGAAGTTGTAAATCACCCATATTGTTCACGTGTGAAACATCAGTTTTCAGTCTTAGATGCTCCAAGCATTTGATGCATAATTGTTGCATAAGAGGGAAGTTGGAGAAGAAAATGAACAAGGGCTTCACTGCTCCTGCACCTGCCCTTGTAAGACAGTGTCCTGATGACTCAGTGTTGACTGGCGCTCCCAGTAACCAGAGCAGGAGACAAGGAGAGACATACACCTGGAGAATTGAAATATGTCTGATAAGACAAGTAGTGAACTCATGCTAGAAATCACAAGAGGGTTTGCATTTTCCCAAGCATGATGATCCAGTCACACCATGACAACAGCAGAATGAGAAATGTTCTTAGCCTCACTGGGCTATAATGTTACAAAACTGTGTCACTGAGATGACAAATAGGTCCCTTTTTCAAAGAGCATCCCTTTGCCACCTCTGTTGTATGTGTGAATGCAGGAAGTCATGATAGTTTCTCCACTCACCATTTGCTCTGTCAGCATAAAGCTTCATTATCCAATATTAGATGAAGAGACAGATGAGAGAGAAAAGTCCTCTTGATAGGTGACAGTACCTTACAAAGAAAATAATAAGAAGAAAAATAAATAAACAAGAAAATTATTATTAAAAGGCATGTGGGATTTATACTTTATTAATGCTTTTGCTATCTCTTTGACTTGAAGAGCATTGTTCCATAGATAGGTTTATATGAATTATTTTGGTTTATTTGGCACCAAAAGACTTTTCTGGAGTTATATATTCTTCCTGGTATGACCTTAAACATGGACAAGAACAGCAAATGACTAAGAAAAACAAGGTGGGGAAAAAAAACTATTCACCTACTTGTCAAAATTTAGCTTAGACCCCAAAAGAAAGCTAAATTTGATGGGAAATTTAATAATTGCATCAGACCAATTATGATGTCCTTAAGGCAGAGAGAAAGAAAAGCAGACTGGGATCCTGCAGAAAATTCTTTAATAACTCATATTAGGAAGGCACTTTAGTTGTCCTTCAGGCACTCCCAGTACTAGGCTGCCATTTAAAACAAAGGTTGCATCTAAGCTTGAGTAGAAAATGTATGAAGAATATTATAAATATAGCGTCTTCCTCCTTATTGATGCAATCTTTCTGACAGTTCACAGAAAAAACAGAATTGAAATTAAAATATTGTATCATACATGAGATATAAGTGGTTAATGAAATTGTATTAAACATTAACTTGTGGTTTAGTATAGTTTCCTTAACTCTTGGGCCTATAGGAATCCATGTAGCTGCAAGTCATGTTTTATAACATACAGGTACCAAGGGTTGTCTTGGGTTCAAATGCAAGTTCCCAGAGACTCTTATAAATTTAGTAGACCCAATGACAATTTATAGAATTTATAGAGTGCCCTCCCCTCTTCCCCCTCCTTTCCCCAAAAGACAGGGAGAGAGATAAAGGTAGGGACACCCCAATAAATCAATCTCACTCGATTTGGAAGTTAAAAAGGAAAAGTTTAACAATAATTTAGAAAAAGGGATTGGAGGTAGGGGAGTTTACAAAGGATAAGGAAGGGAAAACAGCAAAATACAAACAGGGATGGATACAACCCGAGTAGTGTGATGGTGTCTCTGCCTCGTGGCTGCCACGTGGTGTGCTGGTATGCAGTGTGTGTGTGTGTGGTCATGAATGAACGCAGGAAAAGAGAAAGAGACAGGGAGGTCCTGTCTCTTTTATACCACAGGAAGTGGGGGGAGTAGGCTAACCATCACCTGGAGTGTGGCCCACCACTGGGGAGGGGCCAAGACCCCTAGGGTCAGGTTCAGGGTCACTCCCCCAGGAGTGTTAACCCTATACAAGGGTACATGCCCACAATCCAGCTATTATTCAACAGTCAAAGGAAAACCAGCTTCTTAGTCCTCCTTTAATTCCATGAAAGGAAAGTCATGGAGATCTCATTAGCTGTGACTCAAATGTCAGCCCAACATTTGCTGTACTCTGAGAAACAAGGATTCAGCTGTTCATAATTAGCTGTGAACAAGGATCAACTGTTCATAGTCAGATGATAGTCTGATGTTCCTAGTCAGATCAGGCTAAACCCCGAAGAATCTCCAATTTCAATGAAAATTCTGCAACATTTACAAGAAAATCTAAGATGCCTGATTAATGAATACAATTATTTTATCATAGCAATTTTTTTTTCCTATTTCTATGACCTGGTGGACAGATGGAAATGGGAACTAATCTGATAATCACCTCAGATCTTATTGCAAATGAGATAAAAAAGGGGAAAGATGCTCATGCAAATGTGTAGGAGATAAGCATGAAATCATCCAGGTATCTCAGAATCTATGTGTCTAGATTTTTCTGCTTTATTTTACTTTAAAATGAAAGAAAAGGGGAAAATTTGGGATACCTGATTAGCCTTTGATCATGTAAAGATAACCAAGAATATTAGAAACAGAAAACAATCAAGTGTGACCATTGTTCAAACGAGGAACAAAACAAAAGTTAAAAACATAACCAAACCACAGCAACAAAAACCAAACCAAAGCAACAACAACAAGAAAATTAACCAACAAATCAAATACAGCTGAAATGAGAAGGTGGTTGAGAAGTGAACTGCTAAAATACAGCATGAGGACAGAGAGAAAAAGCCTGCATTGAGGGAAACTAGCTCTCAGAACTGGACAAAGCAGAGATGTGATTTGAGGGATGATACTTGAGGTACTTCTCCACAACATGTCTGAGGCGTGTGCTGCTTAAGGCTGGCTAAGGAGTATACTTAAAGTTCCTTCAAATACCAGATTTTGTTTCTTCATTCTCAATATATTTGAAAAGGATACAAAACATTAAGTCACTGTAAAATTGGAGGAACCTAATAAAGAATATGAATAGACCAAGAACAGTGAAACCCAAAATATTTTAATTACAGGCCTCTAAGTTTCACCTGAAGCAGTGCTGGGGCAGCAAAAAGAAATGGCAGTAGACAAAATGGAGGTATGATCACAGAGCACTGGTGGAAAGTTTCACGTGGAAAGCTTCAGATCACAGAGATGAGGTTAGCAAAACTGTAACTTTAAGGAGTTTGTAGAGTCAAATGAAATTAAGTTTTGGAAGGAGGAAAACAAAACTGACTTTACATAACCAAGACATATTAAAAAGTTTATATAAGTAGGAACATCTGATCTCTGGACTTTGTGACTAAAATACCATCAGTCAGCCTGGCCAGTGTGTTCTCTATTCATAAGGCAGAGCAACAGAGAACAAAGTGATGTACAAGTGTCCTGGAGTCCTCTATACCCCTAAATTCCTCTCTCTCCATGGCTTGAATGGGAGGGGGAAAGCCACCTGGCTCCCCCCTCCCTCCCTTGCCCTGCAGGCATGGAGGAGGTGAGCAAAGGGGTCCTGCCCGCACGAGGAGTGCCCCGTGCAGTGCCCGCGCTGGAATCGGGCTGGGATTGGCTGTGCCTTTCACGCCTAAGGAAGTGGTAACTCTGCTCTTTGTCTAGAGAGGGTATAAATATTGGGGGGCTTCCCACCTTTGGGGGTTCCCACCTTGGAGCTTGTCCCGCTTGGAGTTCGTTACTGCCTGAACCTTCATGCTTGCCTGAGAGCTCCCCCCCTCTCGCCTGGCCTGGATACAGAGAGATCTTCAAAGACTGCTTCACCTATTGACACCCTTTGTAAGCCTAACGACCCTTAATGGTCCACCTGCAGCTGCTGAAAGGGAACAGAGGGACAGACTGCACGAGGAAGTCAGCCTGATCGTGAGTTATTTTGGCTCAACTTTATTAGTAAGAAAATGCTATTTATTAATAGCTAAAGCCTTTTCCAACTTCTGACTTCCAAAATAGTCAGATTATCGATGGCATCCTTGTAGATATTCTAAAGCAACTGAATCCGCTAATTAAATTAAATCAATCTTTATATATATAGTTTTGGGGGTGGGTTTTGGGAAAATAAAATAACTCTATTTTTGTATAAAAATTCCCGACTCGGCCACACATTAATTTTCCTGCCTCCACAACAAGAATTTATTAAAACATCCATCTCCCTGCAATATTAACCTGCAGGTAGATAAAGTGCTGGCAAAGATTAACCCCTTATTAGAGATTTTTAGAATATTTGGGGCAACATATAGGTTCACTGAGCACTTCTGTCACTCTGAAAAGGCAAACAAGAGAAGCTATTCTCAGTCTACAGCCTGTTAGGCAGAAGAATTGGCCCCTGAGAGAGATGAAACTGGATTCTAATTTCAGTTGTTCTGTGACCTGTATCTTCTTTGAGTTTAGACTAGATAAAAGAAAAATGATGAACTTGTATTTTCAGATTTCATTCAGTTACTGTTGTGAACATTTTCTTGTCTCAAAATTGTGTGTGTCCTTCTGTGTTTCAGTTCAATAACCTTATTTCACTTTTCACTTATTTTTACCCAAATAATTTTAAAGCCTTTGATTTTATTCCTATTACAAAAGAAAAACTACAAACAAGCAAAAAAATGAAAACCCTGTAACAACTATAAGCAAACTATGTTATGAGCTGGAATGATCCTGCCTCTTTACAATGGTCATTTATTCTCCTATGGAAACAGTCCTCAGAGTTATGTGATTAGTTCAGTGATGAGAAAACCTTAGAATAGGAGCACCAAGATTATGCCTTACTCTGAGACAATAGCTCTGTTGTGGTTTCCAACAACAATCTATAATGCAGTGTATCTTTTCACTCCATCTGTCAAAAGCATCTGATGGAATTAAGTGCCTTAGATCCAGGGAAAAGCACTGCATCCTGACCTTCTCAACTAATTGACTGAGACTCCTGTGAAAATTCAGGCCAGATATTGACAACCCAGGTAACCAGGACACAAACCCTCTTCTTGGGGGAGCTTCTTTATCCATATCTTTCTTCCCCTGTACTCAGCACTGGTCAGGCCACACCTTGAGTACTGTATCCAGTTCTGGGCTCCTCAATTCAAGAGAGATGTTGAGGTGCTGGAACATGTGCAGAGAAGGGCAACAAGGCTGATGAAAGGCCTGGAACACAAACCCTATGAGGAGAGGCTGAGAGAGCTGAGTTCATTTATCCCAGAGAAGAGGAGGCTCAGGGGTGATCTCATTGCTGTCTACAACTACCTGAATGGGTATTACTAGACAGGTGGGGGTTGGTCTCTTCTCCCAGGCAACCAGCAATAGAACAATGGGACACAGTCTCAAGTTGTGCTGGGGGAAGTATAGGCTGGATGTTTGGAGGAAGTTCTTGACAGAGAGAGTGATTTGCCATTGGAATGGGCTGCCCATAGAGGAGGTGGAGTCACCATCCCTGGAGGTGTTCAAGCAAAGACTGGATGAGGCACTTGGTGCCATGGTCTAGTTGACTGGATAGAGCTGGGTGCTAGGTTGGACTGGATGATCTTGGAGGTCTCTTTCAACCTGTTTGACTCTATGATTCTGTATCAGCTGTGCCTTATGTCAAATGGTGCACTTGCTACACAAACATGTAATCATCAGAACACAGGGGCACATTTAGGGTGTCATAGACATTAACTTGATCTGAGTGGCTTTTCCCATTGTTGATACAGGTCAGCCCTGACCATTTTAGCAAAGCTCAGCTACCTCTGCAGTTTATACACTTGATTGCCTTGAAGAGACCCAGTCTGTGTTTTACCTACAGTGATTCACAGCAGCATTCTGTGCTAAATTGTTCTGAACTAGGTTCTTCTACAGACAAGTCTAAAAAACAGTCTGTTGTAGCTTTTATTTTTCTATTTTAAAAATTGAATTCACACTGAGTCTGATTTTATGCAGAAGCTTATGCACAATAATCACAGCAACAGGAAAAAATAGCCTTTTTTAGGAGATTTTAAAGTTTATTTAATATTTCATTGATGAAATGATTTGCAGCTTCACCCACACCACAGATCTCATGTACTGTATTTCTAAGAGATGATTATGACAGAGAAGTCTGAGATGCAAAAAGCATCTTCTGCAAGTAACTAAAATACAAAGTGATGCATTTACTGTAATTCAGGAATACTCCAGGCCAACTAATATTATTAAACTTGGCTGAAATGACAAAAGATTAATTGCGATGGTTTAGGTGTACCTCGCCCCACCACACTTTAGAAAGTACCCAGACTAGTCTCAGCCGGCTCTGGAAATATAAATGAAGCTATTTATTTACAGCTAGCACAATATACAGGCAGCTATTTAGAGTATATAAAGTTATAGACAGAAATATACAAGGTAAAAGTAATACAGAAACACAGCTCCCCTCCCAGAAACCTGAGTCCCCAGGAGGGGCTCTCAACCACCCCTGCACCTTCCCCCTGCCCCTCTCAACCTTACCCCAGTCCTAAGGAAGAATAGAGGTTCAGCCAAGAGGTTAAGAAGCCAAGGTGAGTGGAAGATGAGGTTAGGGAGCTGCTGCTCAGCCAGAACCCCAAAGCAGAGTGCCCCAAAATGGCAAGAGTGTTATCTAATGTTTACTTTCTTCTTGTTCAGCAAGACTCTGAAGGGAGTAGACATCACCATTGTTTTCCTTTTTCACAGCCTATGATCTGCTTTTTCTCACCAAAACGTTCTAGCCTGCTTCAAACTAGCACATTAACGAAGAAAAAGAGATGGGGATAGGAGGAGAAAAGGATTGTGGCTGTTTTGAGGGATTTTGAAAGACTAGAGAGAACATGTGCATAACTGTCCAAAGAGTGAGACTTACAAAATTAATGCATAAACATGGGAAATAGGGAAACAGACTGAAAAAAAAAAAATTTGTAAGTATTTGAGTTTCTGACTTGTTTAGACCCTCAGCATGGTGTGAATAACAGCAGCAGATTCAACTCAACCCATGACAGAGATAAATCCCCTTGTGTTCTAGCTGTTCCTCAGAGATGAGAGGGGCTAGGGGAAGCTGGACTCACTTCTTAGTAGATAATTGTGGATACTACAGGTCCAAAACCAGGTACCCAAGCAACCTGCCTGTTGTAGGTCTGGCCACAATCACAGGAAACAGCTGTGTGTATGAATAGTGCAGTTTAATTTACACACATGTCAACACAGTTTTTAAGATCACAGGTGATAAACACAGTAAACTACAGATTTGCTTTATAGCTCCAAACTGCAGTTGCAGTCACACAGTCTTTCAGGTAAGCATTTAGAATAGCTGAGACTGGAACCCTTACCTTCTGGGATTGAGGTGAGGGTGACAAACCTGTCAGAATTCTTGTTCTCCATATGAAATTGGGGTACTACTTCTATCTTGTCTACAATTGTGCAGACTGTGGGTGTGGGACTGCAGTCAAGTCATCAGTCTTGGCTGTCAACCGGTTGTTTCTTCTTCTGCTACACATGACATTTCCTGTTTTTCTTGGTGAGTTTCCTCTGGTCAGCAGTATTGCAGGTGGTAAGTGGAAGAAGTGGAAGAAGGGAGTGGTGGGCCTCTGTACTGACCCGTCTATTCTGCCTAGTTCCGTGGCAACACAGGCTACAATCAGCCTCTGTGTCTGGTCTAGTTTATCAGCAGCTTTGAGCTCAGTATTGTTTCCATTATTTTGTGCTTACAACAAGCTCCTGAATGGATTTGGCCACAGAGCATGAGGTAAACATTCCTTAGCTGATGCTTGTCTGGGCTGCTGCAGTATCATCCTCAGTAAGAATGCAAATTAATCCTGAAAAAAAAAAAAAAAAACCATTATTGTGGTAGGGCAGCATTCTGGTAGAACATTTTCTGCTGAATGGGAATAGTTTATGTGGATGTCAGCCTGTGATGCCTTGTAAATTGTTGGGTTGGGGTTTTTTGTTTGTTTGTTGGTTTGTTTTTGTTTTTTTTTTTGTGGTGATGGAAGATTGTTGTTGTTTGTTTTTTTCTTTTACCTAAAATCCACCTCCTTCTTACTCTGCATTCACTAAAAATCCATGGGAAATATTAATTTTTAGAATTAAAAAACATTATCTAATTAGTGCAAAGCCTAGATATTGCAGAAAGCAAGCTGAACAATTAATTTTACACAGCTGTAATCTAAATTTCCATTAGTCACAGTTTTGAAAGGCTGAATCTATGGAATTCATTCAATGCAGTCAATATTTGGACTACCTGAAATCCTCCCTATCTTCTGATACATTTTTCCTTTATAGTCAGTGAATCCAATTGCCACTCAAATATCCTTTTAAACATATTAACAAGCAATAAGCTGCTGTAGACACATTACAGAAATGGATTTCCTTCATAAAAGACACGGGTACCTCTGAATTAATTTGGTAATTCTTTCAAGTATGCTCAAAAGTTAAGGGTAGTGAGACACTGGCACAGGTTGCCCAGGGAGGCTGTGCAGCACTCAGAATTTTCTCAAAATATCCACTTTTTGTTGTTCTTATAAGTGTGGATGTTGCCCTGCAGCAAACAACTGAGGAGTAAAAAACTTTGTCACGAAATTAGTTTAAAATAGCCATGCATGACAAACAAAAAGTCCAATAGACACTGCATTTATTTAGTTTATAATGTAGCTGTCATGAATCTCACTACTAAAATAATGAGAAAAAAAGGAATATGATACTGAGGTGCTTCTATTTTCCTGTTATATTGATGAAGCTATTTTCCTGAATTTCTTTTTCTCTAACTTTCTCTTTATTTGTAGTGTAGATGTGAAGGTCTTGACACTGACTTGAACAAGAAAGCTCTTCTTTAGACCAAGCTTGCAATAATTTGAGAGGGAGAATATAGCAACACATATTCATAGAATTTTTTTGTTGAAAAATATGTTAACATCGTCACATCCAACCATTGCCTAATTCTACCATGTCTGGTGCTAAACCATGTCCCTTAGCACTACAACTCTGTCTATCTTAAACATCTCCAGGGATGGGGATTCAACCCCTCCCTGGAGAGCCTACTGCAGTGTTTGACTAACCTTTCAGTGAAGACGTTTCTTCTAATATCCAGTCTAAAACCTCCCTTGGTACAACTTGAGACCATTTCCTCTCTTTCTACGGCTTTTTACTAGGAAGAAGGGACCAACACCCACATCACTATGACCTCCTTTCAAGTAGTTGTAGAAAGTAATGACATCTCCCTTCAGCCTCCTTTCCTCTCATTCCAGTTCCTTCAGACACTCCTCACAAGGTCTGTTCTCCAGCCCCTTCACAAACTGTGTTGCCCTTCTCTGGAAGTGCTTCAGCACCTCAATCTCTTTATTGTAGTGAGGGTTCCAAAACTGACCACAGTAATTAAGGTACTCGAGAATGCTCAGTACCAGGGGACAATCACTCCCCTGATCCTGCCAGTCACACTATTCCTGACACAGGCCAGAATGCTGCTGAGATTCTTGGCTGTCAGAGCTCACAGATGGCTCATGTTTAGCTGGCTGTCAATCAACATCCCTAAGTCCTTCTCTGCTGGGCAGCTTTCCAGATACAGAGGACTGACCATGCCAGCTCAGGTCTAAGAGCCATTAAACCAAGAATTATACACATTTCTAAGAGATACAAATGATTTAAACTAGACCTAATTTCTCATGCTACCACAGAATGGCTTGAGTTGCAAGGGATCTTAAAGATCATCTAGTTTCAGCCCCCACCCCAGACCATGGCTAGGGTCACATTCTACTAGACTCGTCACTCGATGCCCCAACCATCCCAGCTTTAAACACTTCCAGGGAAGTGTTTTTTACTGTCTTTTTTACAAGTGCTGAAAGTTAATACTTTCTTTGCAAGCCGTTAAACTTTATGAACATAAGTAAGATATTAACATTGATCAGACACTGCAATTAAGTTTTATTACCTGTCACACCCATCTTGAGGCATGGATACAACTTTCCAAGTCTTTTGATATTGCTGAGTATGTTCACAGCATTAGTAGATTTCACCAGTTTTGTTGAAAACAAGCCATAAAAGGAGACAAGGAGGCTTATCAGGTACATTAGTTAGGTAAATTGCTTATAAGTTTAATTAATTATAGACAACATAGAGGTTATGTGGTAAGCCTAGCACAGAACAGAGACAATGTCAAATCTCAACCACTGAATCAAATGTAATCAACCTTCTTGGAGGTGTTCTAATCATGTATTCACCAGCTTGACTTTGATAATAAAACAAAGAAACAAAGAAATCAACCAAAACATGGTAAATTACAAAATCTATAAGAAAAATCAACTATTTAGAGTGGACCTGTTATCAGGACATACACAGAAATCAATTACTCTTCTGATGAGGCTGAGCAGAAAAGTGCTTTTCCACAAGCCATAACCTATGAGACATGAAGCAATCTTTGTTTAGGAATTGCAGTTGATTAGAGTAAATACACCACACAACAGAGGTAATTCTTTCTGCTCACTGCAGCTAGATTAAGCTGCATTTGCAAACTGTACACAAGTTTTTTCTTGTTCAAATGCTCACCTTTAAAGAGACATTTTCTTTTCCTGTCCGTGATGTAATGTATGAGCTGCATCACCCTGTGGAACAGCACAGATTCAAACACTAACATTCATCATGAAATAAGATTTGTGTTAATACTGGCACACTTTTAAGTGAAAGGTTTGTTTCTTCACTCGTTTTGTGCTTTGGATCAGGTGCATCATGAGCCAGTCTTCCTTTCTGCCTATGATTTCAAAGAATCATAGAATCATTTCTGTTGGAAAAAAACTCTAAGATTGTTGAGTCCAATCATTAACCTAACACCATCATGGTCATTAGACCACATGCTGAAATACCATGTGTACACATGTTCTGATTACTTTCATGGGTGCTCCAGGCAGCCTATTTCAATGAATGACCATCTTTTCAGTAAAGATTTTTTTCTTAATATCTGATCTAAAATTTCCTTGGTCCATTTCCTATTGTTCTAACACTTGATACTAGGAAGAAGAGACCAACCTCTTCCAGGTAGTTGTGCAAAGCAATGAGGTTTCTCCTTAAACATCTTTTCACCAGACTAGACAAACCCAACTCCTTCATCTGATCCTCATAAGACCTGTTCTGCCAACTCTTCACCAGCCTCTATGACCTTCTTGGACACAGTTCAGCACCCCAATGTTCTTTATATAGTGAGGGCCCCAAAACTGAACACAGTATTTGAGGTACAGTATCACCAGTGCTGAGAACAGTGATATGACCACTTCCCTGCTGTTCCTGACCACATGATTCCTGACACAATGCAGGATGGTGTTGTCTTTCTTTGCCGCCTCAGCACACTTGCTGGCTTGTGTACAGATAAGGACTCCTTTAATACTTGGAAAATATTTTTTTTTCACTACAAAACTGAATCAGCACTGTGCTTGTGGAAGAAGAAGGGAGTGAGGAGATAAATACAGAGGGAATTATCCTAGAGACTTAAGTTGAAATACTGAAATTGACAAAGGAAAAGAAAATAGAAGTTGGTTTAATTAGACAAAAAGGCTGCTTAAGAGTAGAAGAAATATGGCACCAGCCATAGAAAGGATTGAATCACAAATAATGATGGGAGGTGGGATAAAAAATACTGATAAATTGAACATTGAAGTTGGGCAGAGGTTTTCTTGACAAGATAGTCAATGAAACACTACAGTGGAAGTTGTAAAGCTTTTGAAAGAAAATACTGGCAAACCATACATATTCTCAAGATTTTTTTCTTTGTATTCTTGCAGTTTAAAGATGGAAGAATATTTCATTTAAAATGCATGTTTCGGTTTTCCTAATGTTTCAACAAGAAAAATCATGATGGGCCCATAGCATTTAGTTGGTTGACATGATTGTAAAAAACAATTCTTTTGTTCGATAGCTTTCAAATTTTGTGCCACTGGTCATAAAAGCTAGATAAAAATTGTGCGTGAGAAGTACATCCAGATATCCACACCACAACTTAGTATAACCAGAAACTTTTCAAGTGATAGCTAAATGATGGCTTCTATAACTGTACAGGTTTTTTGTTTCTGTAGAGAAGCAGTTTGCAGACAGCCCATTGTTCAGAACTTAACAGTTTTCATGCTGAAATTCATTCAATTGCAGTAATTAAGGAAGCTGAATGCTAGAAGAAAATAAGACAAAAGATTGAGCTGTCCTGTCTGTAGGTATAAACTCGAGATGAATGAAGACCTTCCTCACCAGCCATGCCACTTTTTGGACGTAACCCTAATTGTCCCTATAAATTAGGGAGATTTCAGAGGCAGGATACAAGATGAAACACACCACTGATCTGACAACCTCATTTCCACATGAAGTTTAGCATCCTTCGCTTCTACTGACTTCAGCAAATATGAAAAGCTACAGAGCAGCTGGGACTGTGAGAGAAAAGTGAGACAAATATTTATATCTTTTTTTTTTTTTTAATACCATTAGAGATTTAATGACTGATGTAATAATTATGATACAGTGCTTGTGAAATTCCAGGTCGTTAACCTCGTCTGTCATGTGTAAAATGGAAAAACTCCATTGCTACTATTAAAAGATCAGTACACAGAAATAATTAATACCTATTAGTCTAGTCAGACTGAAAATGTGTGAACATAAGCACATCACAGAATCATAAAATGGTAGAGGCTGAAAGGGACCTCTGGAGATCACTGAGTCTAACTCCCTTACTAAAACGGGGTCACCTAGGGCAGGTCACACAGGAACACACCCAGGCAGGTTTTTAAATTCTCTAGAGAAGGACACTCCACACTGAGCAGCCTGATCCAGTGCTCCATCACCCTCGCAGTAAAGACTTTTGTCCTCACGCTGAGGTGGAACTTCTCCTGTTCCAGTTTATGCACGTTACCCCTCATCCTGTCACAGGGCATCACTGAAAAGAGGTTGGCCCCTTTTTCTTGACACTTTGCCCTAGGTTAACACAGCCCACTCTCACAAACCACCTTGTCTCTTGACATAGGTGGGAGGGAAACTAACACAAAACTCCACATTGATATAAAGAAAGCTCAGTGAGATGATAGGATGCACAATAACCTTAGCCTATTTGCAGAAAACCACAGAGACCTTCCCCACTCCCTAGCCTGCAGCCTGGACAGCAGAAAAGACTATACCCCTAACCTAGATGCTGAAAGGAGCTATCAGAATAGAAACATTTAATTTTACAATTTGAACTTCAAGCTTCCTGATGCTTTGCTCCAGCCAGCACTTTCATTTTGAAGCTGGCATGACAACAGCATGTATTTGCAGGACATTCAACTCAACCCATGACACAGCCAGTCTTCATGTATTTATAAACATTGGTAAGATTGTTTCTTGATCTTATCTTCTCCATACTAAATAGACCCAGGCCTCTCAGCCTTTCCTCTTAAGATAGATGTTCCAGTCCCTTGATCATCCCCATAGTCCCACTGATTCCTGCAGTTTGCTTAGAGGAAGACTTGGAGTAGATGATCCTTCAGGTCCCTTCCAGACTAAACCATTCTACAATTCTAAGAGGGCTGCACTGCATCATTTAGCAGTCATTTCTGGCTTTGGACTTTTTTTTTACTCCAGTTTAAACCATAATTACTAAAGTAATCCAATTAATACAGCCAAAAATCATTAGAGGAACAGGGTAACTAGTCAGCTTGTATTGGTCCTGTTTTGGGGGTCTAAGGCAAGGACTAATAACATCTGATGAACATGTAGCCCTATGCTGTGATTAGAAGAATGTGGCCAAATATTTTGACATCAGATACATGCATGCTTGGCTCCCTTAGTCATATGGAAATTTCAGTTCAAACAGTTGTGTCCTCTACCGCTTCCTATATCAACTTTGTCCAGATGAAGGAATAGTTTATTGTTTTCCACCACCACTTTCCTCAACTGACTACACACCAAAAAATCACAGAATCAAAATATCCAAGAACTTTAGAGGTTGGAAGGGACCTCCAGACTTCATTGAGTCCAACAAAAGAGTGCAACAAAAGAAAACCAAAAATTTGTTCAATCTGGTCAGCTTTTTTAGTCCTCTCAAAAGTATTATCTCTTAAATGTCAGACATCAAGAAGGCCAGGACATATATAAAAAGAAATATCTTGGTCCAAATGAAAAAGCTATTTGCATATTAACATAGATCCTTGGTAGTTATGAGAATTTATTTGAAAACATTACAGCTTACATTTTGCAAGCCTTAACCCAAATTTTGATGAAAGAAATCAGTATCAGTTATGGCTTCATGAAAGATCAATACAAATTCTGGAAACTCAGGTGTATTACTACTTCAGCTGGCATCAAAAGCATGAGCTTAGAGTGAATTTCCCAGTCATATCTGTGTATGACATGCTCATTCATTTCATGGAGCAGTTTCAGACCATGATATTTCTTTTGAAAAAGACTTAACCAAAATGTGCAATCCAGAGGCTCTCATAACATGCTTTCTCTGCTACACTCTTCAGTCCACATGACTTTTCTAGAGTTAATCCAACATTAACCAATCTGATTTTCTACAATGTGAATATCATCCCTATCTTTGGTTTCTTTTTTGTACAAATCTACCCCTTTTGCTCTGCACTACCCTACTAATTTAGATATAGCCTCATTGTACTTCTGTTTAGCAAAATCTTGGCTTGACTTGAGCCACATCCATGGTTTCCTGACACATAGGCAGTAGGATAATACTATACATATCACTTGTAGATAGTAAATAATGACTGAAGATTGCCTCACTGCGTTGCTTGTCAAGATTAAAACTTAGAAGAGTGGTGCTATCATGAGACCAAAATGCTGTTGTTCAGTATTAGACTGCAGATTCCAGCAGGTTTTCACAAGAGTATCAACACCTGAAAAGTGTTTTTGTTCTTACTTCAGTGTTCTTCTTTTGGTCTTCTTTCCAACCTTTTTAGTGAAGTAGAGTCTTCTTTGGGTTTGTTGCTGTGGTGGAGGGGCAGCAGCCCCAAAACTGAGGCTTCTCTATGCATCTACATGCCTGGACATGTTTTTCTGCCAGGACCCACGAGGCAGTAACCAGGTTGTGTAACACACACACATGCCCAGTCCATGTACCCCTGGGGTACGCCCAGGTAATCCCCTATTAAGAGGGTCCAAGCAAACAGCTACTGCCTATTAAGGTAAGGTTTGGCTTACTGCCAGCCTGGTTGGTCACTTCAGATGGCCAAATGAGCCACGAATCTCGGCTCAGAGTCTATAAAGAGGGGTGCAAAGGTGCACCATATGTTCAGAGCATTCAGATCGTCCAGACTCAGAGGTTCAAGCTCAGCTCTCTGATCCGCATAGCAGCACAGACCTGCTTGCATGGCCTAGACACAGAGTCAGGCCCTTACTTACACTCTTGCAAACATTACTGAGGCTCAGACCTCTTGCATTGATCTCAAGACGCAGTTATCCTGTCTGTGAACCCTTTGAGAAGCAGAGCGCATGTACATCTGCATTTGATACATATATGGGGAGCCGAGAGCCCCCTGCCTAAGCCTAGAGCAGCCATACATACTGGCCTGCTATCCTGCATTTATCTATGGAGCTCAAGTCTCCCTGCAGCCCGGCACACTGCTTGCCAGTTGTCCTGTAAGCCTGGAAAATTCTAGCCCCAGGAGACCTTCAGACTGTCTGCTAACCTACAAACACAGTTTGCTAGCTGTGAGACTGACTGTCAGAAGCTACACGGACAAATCTTTCTTCTGCACCTGGAAATCCTGCCAGCTGATCATCCCTGGACACGGCATCCAGAAGAAGCAGCAGCACCAAGGCAGAGACCACTTCACCAGGAGAGAAGGTTAGAGAAATCCTGTTTACCTCAGAGACTGGGAAGACTTATCATTTCTCTGCAAGCTGGGACAGATTCCAGCTTCACCAAGACCCAAATACTGGGCACACACTGTGGCACAATCCTGGGAGGGTGATTAATGATTAATACTTGAGAGCAACACATTTAAGCAAGCTTTAATTCCTTTGTAATATAAGTTACCTCTGTCTTAAGAGTAGACACAGTTTCAGCCCTTGATGGGCAAACAGTATAGTTGTTAAGAGGCATTAAGCCTAAGGGAATCTTTCTCTCTGTCTACAGTTGTTGATAATTTGATATTTCCATTTAATAATCCAATCCCTGTAAATATATCCCAACTGTTTTCATAAACTTGCACATAAGAACTTGATTACATACTGGTTGGGGGTGGTACAAATTTGTAAATATTAATTTTAATAAATAATTTTATAAAAAAATAATGCTGCCTCAAATTAATTTCTCACCTCCCCTTAACAGAGGAGGAATAAGAGAAACCCCTCCACCACAGTTGCGTAAGAAGCTTTTGAGCAAGTCCCTCATAGTCTAAATTACTTTTTGATCACTGTGCTGAGTTGACCCCAGCCAATAACTGGGCACCTAGTAGTTTGTTCATCTCCACCAGAGGGATGGGCAAGAGAATCAGAAGGTCAAAAGAAAGAAAATCAAAAGTGTTGAGATAAAGACCATCTAAAAAATGAAAGGGAACTAAAAAGGGTAAAACTTGGCTGTCCAGGGAGGTTGTGAAGTCTCCCTCTCTGCAAATATTCAGGACCCACCTGAATGTGTTCCTGTGTGATCTGGTATAGATGACACTGCTCTGGCAGGGAGGTTGGACTACGTGATCTTTCAAGGTCACTTCCAAACCCTAGCCTTCTGTGATTCTGTAAAAACATATGATAGAAAGCCAACCACTCACCATCTCCTAGCAGCAGACTTTTGTCCTGTCTTCAAGCACTGGCTGCTTTGCCAAAAATTGTTCTCCACCTCCTACAGTTTTACGGTTGAGAATGAATGTTGTGTAATAAATTTGGGTCAGTTGTCCCAGCTGTGTTGAATCCCAGTGTCTTGCCCAACTCCCACCAAGCTCACTGAGAGAACAGGGACAAACAAAGATGTTGATGTTGTGCGATCACCATCACCAATGTCTAAAACATGGGAGTGTTAGCAACATTGTTTTGGTCACAGATTTGACATGAAGAAAACTCCATCCCAGCCCAACCTAGCACAGGAACATTAATGTTTAGTTTGTTTTCACATTGTGACATGGTATAGAAGATCTAAGCAAGTGGGTTTAAAATTTGCCCAAGATTCGCAAATTGTGTTTTGCATCTTTGACTCATCCTCACTGCTCTTTGTACGCAGACAGACTGCTTCATCTGGCAATACAAATAGTCATTCTCTTAGTTTACTGAGCCCAGGGGTTCATGGGAACCTGAACTTGCAGGTTGTTTCTAAAGTGACAGTAATCACCTGGAAAAAAAGTAGAGGCTATTTTCAGGGAACAAAACAGCAGAACCCTTCTTGAAGCATTTTAGTGTTGTCATAATAAGTCAAATGTGGAATGTGGGAATCTGTCAGTAATATTAAAGGAAGACACTAGATGTAGAAGGACATGTGAAAAATGACATATGAGATGTCAGTCGTGCTGGTGTTAAAATTAGAGCTGGCCTTTACCATTTCATGAAGGACAAAGAAATGTGTGCTTCTGTAACTGAATTCCTGACACTGCAGGATTGGCAGCTCTGCTTCTGACAGGTGTTCTGCCTCTAACAAAACTTAATTAGGCACCTCATCATTTTCATAAGTGTTCCTGTCACTTGAGAGAACACAAATATTCAGTCTTTCTTACCCTCTTCTCTCCTCATTTTCATGAATGGCATACAAGGAACCAACAAATTTATCCACTCTGTTAGAAATTTTCAATCCCAGTTTTAGTTCCAACACTAGAGTACTGTGTTCATTTACAGAGTCCCCAGCAAAATAAAGACATTGATCTGTTTGAGTGGGTCCATAGGAGGGCCACAAAAATGGTCATAGGGCTGGAGCACCCCTTGTATGAAGAAAGGCTGGGAGAATTGAGGTTATTAAGCCTGGAGAATGCTCTGGTGACATCTTATTGAGCCTTTTCAATCTATGAAGGGGGCTAATAAGACACGTGAAAAGAAACTTTTTACCTAGGCCTGCAGTAACAGAGCAAATAGTAATGGTTTTAAGCTGAAAGAGGGTGGATTTAGGATAGATGGGGCGGTGGAACAATAAAACCCAAAAGAAGTTGCCCAAAGAAGCTGTAAATGTCTTATGTCTGGAAGTGTCTCAGGTCAGGCTGTACAGGCACTTTGAGAGTGTTGTGGAGAGGAGTTTAGGGGAATTTTGGGGAATAACATGCGAGGCTGATTTATAAAAAAGTTTAAAATGATTTATTACTAAAACACTAGAAATCCCCTTTCCCAAAATTATTTATAACTATCCCACGTAAGTTCTTGGTTCGCAGTTGTGGATTAAAATACAGAATGACTGAAATAAAGAGAGTGTATGATCTAAGAGAGTTCACTGGAGTCTTGAGATTGTTCAGTCTTTAAATTAATTTTTTTTGTCAGTTGCTCACTGTCCAAATGCAGTTCAAAGAAGTCTTAGAGTATTGTGAATTTAAAGGTGCAGTGTCCAAGCCTCTGTGGGTCCGGGCCGAGCGGGACGCTGGCTTCTGAGGCTGACAAGGATCGGGGCACTGCCAAGTTCCGTGCCGTCCCGAGCTGGCTGAAACCTTGATGCTGTGATGCGAATGCCAAGCGAGTGCCGATGTGTGTGTGTGTAAGCAGGGTAGCAAGCAAAAAGAGGGGTGCAAGGTGCAAGGGGTAAAAGGACGAGATGCCCGATTAAGGCAAAATACAGTATTTTTATAGTGTCCAAAAGAGGTGTGTTCAGCCAATTCAGGACGACTTATGTGAACTTTACAGATTGGTACAAAATTATAATCAACTCATACATTGGATAGTTTTTACCAAAAACTACCTGTGGAACCACCCAAGGGTCAGCCCCCAACAAGTGTTCATCAGGTGATGAGAACCAAGGTCCCTCATCGCAAAACAATAGCCTATGTTTATATTTTTGCCCCTTTGGGAGAGAAATTTCCCACAGGGTGTACAGCTGCTGGGACAGCAGCTGTCACCATGCAGGCAGATAAAAAGCAATGTTTTGATTTTTTCGATGAGAGGCCTTCATGTGAGCCACGACCCTGTGTACAAGTGAGGGTTCTGCAAGAAGGTTCTGCTACCTTCCATGACAGAGAGACCCCTGGTCACAGTGGGAATTTGAACTAGGTGATCTTTACAGTTGTCTTCTAAATCAAGTAATTTTACAATTTCTGTTGCATGTGGAACATTACTCAGTGTATAAAAATTTACTCTATTTGGCAGTTCTCAGCTTTTCCTGTGCTGTAGAAAACCTGAGTGTATTATGCAGTGTTCAAGATCATCTCCAAGACATGCTACAGTTTAATCAAAATAGTTACTCAGAATTCACTAGCCAGAAACCCACATGTATAATATAAAGTAGAACTAATGGTGTGTCATGATGTGCAGAAAACTTCAAACCCTATAAACATGAAGTTTGTTTGTTCTAGGTATCAAAAAAATGATTTATGACTAAGATTTTTCCACACCTGTGGGAAAACAGCCTAGCTACTACTGGACAGTGTGGCAAGCTGATTTAGCACACTTTGGATACAAGGCTATATACAATCAGCAGGCAGAAAAGCTGTGGCTCTGAGAGCAACCTGGTGGTTCTGACTGACAGTCGACTCAATATGAGCCAGCAATGTGACCAGATGGTCAATAAAGCCAACAACATCCTGGCTTGTATTAGAAACTCTATGGCCAGCAGGGACAGGGAGGCAATTGTCCCCCTGTAGTGAGAAATAGTGAGGCCACACCTTGAGTGTTGTGTTCAGTTCTGGGCCTCTCACTCCAGGAAGGATGTAAAGGTTCTGGAGTGTGTCTAGAGGAGGGCAATAAGGCTGGAGAAGGGCCTGTGAGGAATGTCTGAGGGAGCTGGGATTGTTCAGTCTGGAGAGGAGGAGGCTGAGGGAAGATCCCATAGCTCTCTACAGCTAGCTGGAGGGACATTGGTGTGAGAAGAGGGCAGCCTCTTCTCCTTGGTGTCAAGTGACAGGACTAGAGAAAATGGTTTCAACATGCCTCGGGGGAGGTTTAGGCTGAATGCTAAGAGATAATTCTCCACAGAGAGGGTTATCAAACAACAGAATGGTCTACCCAGGGTAGTGGTGGGGTTGCCATCCCTGGAGGTGTTTAAGCAGTGTGTGGACCTTAAGGACATGATTTAGTGTTGAGCTTTTAGTGCTGGATTGAGGGTAGGACTGGATGATTTTTGAGGTCTCTTCCAATCAAATGTACTCTGTGATTCTACAATTCTGTGTTTGTATTAAATAATGATCCATGAAACTGGGCTGCCAAGCACCTGAAGGAAGGAGTCTTATGAAGATAAGATAGCCTTGATTTGGGTAAAACTGATGAAGTAGAGTTCAAATAACATAAGCACCCAGCTTCAAAGAGGGTTTTGAGGGGCAGGGTGCTGAGCAAAGACCTTTGCTTGATTAACTGCAATTTTGATGTTAAAAGTTACACTTGTCAAGATGCTGATGAGGAAAATTAAGTACATGTTAAACATAGATGACTATGTGATTCAACTTTCCTCCAAAATCATGATAAACACCACCCAGAAGGCAAGGGCAACCTGACCTAGGCTATAAAACCCAGGAGAGAGATATCTCTGATGCACACATCCCACTGGTACCAATATCAGGGCCAGCAAGTAGGGATGCATCATGTCGTGGAGGGCCTGCTGGCCTGAACAAAGGCTTGTCTACGCCCCTGCATGCCTGGACATGTTTTTCTGACAGGATCCCTGGTTGTAAACAGGGTTGTGTAACAAACACACACCCAACTCGTGTATCCCTGGGGTCCGCCCATGTGATCCCCATATTTGGGAGAGTCCAGGCAAACAGCTTCTACCTATTAAGGTAAGGTTTAGTTTACTGCCAACCTGATTGGTCACTCTGATGGCCAAAGGGCCATGAATCTCGTCCCACAGTCCATAAAAAGGGGTGCACAAGAGCCCCATGTGTTCAGATTCAGCTCAGCTCAGTTCAGATTCAGCTCTCTGACCCTGCCTGCAGTGCAGCTCAGCTCTCTGATACACATTGCAAAGTCCTGCTGCCCTGACTCACCTGCAAGGCCCAGACACAGAGTCTGGCCCTCACATGCAGCTCACTGAGGCTCAGACTTCACGCTTTGATTTAATTCGCAGCTAACCTGACTGCGTACTTTAGATGCAGAAGCTCATTCAAGTCTGCACCCATTTATATATGTATACGGAGCAGATAGTCTCCTAAGCCTAAAACTAGCTGTGCATATTTGCAAGCTACATCATTTATCTATGGAGCTCAGACTCCCAGTTTCTTGCCTGGTGAAAGCCATAGCAGCTAAGAGAACCAGGACAGCAGACCTTTGGATTGTCTGCACCCACCCATACAGCCTGCTAGCTGTGCAGAGGACCGTGCCAGAAACTTCACGGACAACTTTCTCCTCCTGCTTCTGGAATCCTGCCAGCTAGTCATCCCTGGACACGCAGTATCCAGAAGCAGCAGCAGCAAGGCAGAGACCATCCCACGCTAGGAGAACAAGGTTAGAAAGAAACCTGTTTACCCCAGAGATTGGGAAGATTTATCATTTCCCTCTCAAGTCGAGAAGATTCCAGCCCCACAGAGTCCACAAGCAGAGCCCCTGGAAGTCCGGACGCTGGGCAAAGGCTGTGACACAACCCTGGAGGGTGATTAATAACTAAGAGCAGCACTCATAAGTAAGCCTTAATTCTTCTGTAATATAAGTTATCTCTGCCTTAGAGCAGACAGAGTTTCAGCCCCTGCTGGGCAAAGAACATAGTTCCCAAGAGGCACTAAGCCAAAGGGAAATCTCTCTCTGTGAATAGTTTATAACTGAATGTTTTGCCAGTTATTGACCAAATCCCTGTATATATTATAATTCTAAATTGTTTTCATAAACTTGCACAAAAGAACTAAGCAGTGTTTGGGGGTGGCAAGAGTTTGAAAGTATTAATTTTAATAAATTATATTTTTATATAAAATTAATACCACCTCAAATTAATTTTTCACCTCTGCCAAATAGCACAGGCATAGAGAACCCCCTCCACCACACAGCATGTGCCAGCAGCAGAGATGCAGTGTGGACAGCACCAACATGACATGAAGCAGCGGCAGCTGGGAAGGAAGGACAGAGATAAGGACGGCTGTGGTCTTTTTCTTCCACCTAAGATAAGCACATCTTTCTTGGTGAGATTTTTTCATTCAACATAGAGCTTAACTTTTGCTGCATTTCTTTTATATATTGGAGCTATTACAAAGGTTTGTCTCTCCAACTGTGTCAGATACTACCAGGATTTATTAACCCAAGACCATTTAGCAAAGAGTGCATTTATCACCAGCAACCCCAAATCTTGTTGTATCTGTCACTTTACTAAATTAAACCATATAATTGCTTTCACTTTCTGAACTTGTGTCAGAACAAGTCCTTATCAGGGCACTAGAAACAGTGGCAAATGTTAATTTTGTCAAATAGTTTCAGCAAGAGTCCTGGATTCTAAGACAGGAAAACATGAGGATCCTACCCTTAGTGAGGCAACTGAAATCTCTTTCTCAATCCAGAATTGTTGGTTTTATTAAGTAGTTGTTGCTCTTTTTTTTGGCTTTTTGGTTGGTTTGGTTTGTTGTTCTTCTTTTGTTTGTTTGTTTGTTTGTTTGTCTGCTTGTTCGTTTGTTTGTTTTCCCTATATAGTTATTTAAAGAAAACTAATTTTTACTTCAAAATCTTAGAACTCTGAAATGACAAAAGATTAATTGCGATGGTTTAGGTGTACCTCGCCCCACCACACTTTAGAAAGTACCCAGACTAGTCTCAGCCGGCTCTGGAAATATAAATGAAGCTATTTATTTACAGCTAGCACAATATACAGGCAGCTATTTAGAGTATATAAAGTTATAGACAGAAATATACAAGGTAAAAGTAATACAGAAACACAGCTCCCCTCCCAGAAACCTGAGTCCCCAGGAGGGGCTCTCAACCACCCCTGCACCTTCCCCCTGCCCCTCTCAACCTTACCCCAGTCCTAAGGAAGAATAGAGGTTCAGCCAAGAGGTTAAGAAGCCAAGGTGAGTGGAAGATGAGGTTAGGGAGCTGCTGCTCAGCCAGAACCCCAAAGCAGAGTGCCCCAAAATGGCGAGAGTGTTATCTAATGTTTACTTTCTTCTTGTTCAGCAAGACTCTGAAGGGAGTAGACATCACCATTGTTTTCCTTTTTCACAGCCTATGATCTGCTTTTTCTCACCAAAACGTTCTAGCCTGCTTCAGACTAGCACAATCCACCCCTGTCTACTTCACTCAGAGTATTGCTAAGAACTGATCTAATCTAAACTATTATTTACACTAATGAATATTACAAGTTCAGTTTACACTTCATTCCGGTTATCTCAGATGTAGGTGATTCAAAAGCTCAGAACAGTTTGTCTCCTCACAGGTGAGACAAGAACAGGGACTCCCAGGTGACGCTGGGTTCATGCTTACATACTGTAGATTCTCTCATAGATCCTTTCATTGTTGGACACCGATGGTACCTAGAACAGAAAACTCCTAACAGCTTGCATTATACACTCTGAATTTAAACTCTCTCAGTTAAGGTTAGATTTTTCTGGAGAATACACTGGATTTCACCATTCTCCTGCACTACCCAGTAGGTATGACCAGGACCTTCAGCGGACACCACCCCTCGGACAGGTTTCCCTTCACCCGAAGGAGAAAATACCCAAACAGTTTTTCCTAACAGATTCTTTTCATGGACAACAGGAACTTTATCACCTTCTACAGTTTGGACCAAGTCTGATTGTGCAGGTCCTGCTCTGTTTACTGAACCTCTACTATTTACCAACCAGGTAGCTTGTGCTAAATGTTTGTCCCAGTTTTTCAGAGTTCCACCCCCCATGGCTTTTAGGGCCAACAATGGTGTTACTGTCATGGAGAGTAGCAAAAAGCTTCTCTAGGCTTTTGCTATATTGTGTAATTTCTAGTGCCTCACATTCAAGCCAGAAGCATCGAAAAACCAAAACAATCTTTCAGTCCCATGGGAAGATTTCTCCCCAGGGTAAGTGAAAAGGTAAACACTGGCCATGTTTTCCTTTCCACTTGACCTTGCTTTCCAGACAACAGGGTATTGTTTTGGTTAAGTAGGAACGACTATCTCAGGTTTGCCCAGCACCTGCAGGTGGGCTGGCCTGAGGAGTGGTCTTTACTTTGTTTAGGTAATGTTATCCAATTATATAGATTGCTTATTGTCTTTTACCAATATATGTGAACAACGTAAAAATGGTCCGAGTTGTGGGCTAGTCCTGTCTTGGAACATTATAAAATGGTGGACAGGCCAGGATCGGCGCGCGCTCTCTCTCTCTCTCCTTCTTCTTGCTCTCTTGCTCTTGCCCTGGTCTGCGTCTTCTGGGTTTTTCCAGCCTTTCTGGTTTTTTCCCTGGACTTAACAACAACAAACTGCTCACCGATCTAGTCTCGCCTCGGGTGGACCCCGAGTCGTGGAGACTACATTCTGCATGCCTGGACCCTCATCGGGAGAAAGAGACTCCTTACCAAGCTATAGACTGTGAGTAGCTGACTGACGAACTATTAACTCAAACCAGAGACTCAAGGAACTCTCTTTAAATATCATAGACTCTATAATTTGCCATTTTCGGAAATGTTACTTTGATCTCAATCGAAAAGAATTCACAGTGGTGGTGTAGTTTCGGGAAGAGGGAATCCGCATTCTTTGCAATAAATCACTGATAAAATAGTCAACGCCTCGCGTCTTTTCCCCCATAACTCTGCCGCGAAACTGCGTTCCACGACAGATTTTGGTGTCAGAAGTGGGATTGAGAAACTGAAGTAACAGCCGAGTTTAAAGAATGGCTCAGTTTGGAAAGAGTTCTCCTGATATAAGAGATGCCAGATCGCCAGATATCACAGACACCCTGTATGCTAGGCTTGCATCGGCGTTTGAATCAGCAAATTTAAGAAAAGCTCTGACGGCAAGGGAGGATGAATCGATAGAGGAAATAAATATTAGGTCAGCTAATGTAATCGCGTCTCTCTATGAAGCTTTTGGAGATACCGAGGGAGTTGACAAAGAAAGTTTTTTTGATCTGGGAGTTGGCGTGTTCAGATCACAAGTTGATATAGAGTCTTGCAGGCGTGTTGCAGAGGCCTGGAGGCTGGAGGCGCAGGCGCATGAACGGGAGATAGAGGCGTGCAAACGTGAGGCAGAGATGTATAAACAGGAGGTCAGAAAGCTGAGTGATGAGAATGCCCGGAAAGAATTGCGTTTAGAGCAAGCGCGTCAAGAAAACAAGTCGTTGCAGAGTGAGAGAGATGCTCTGTTAAAAGACGTTGTCAGGCGGAACTTAAGTATGGAGGAAAAGTTAGACAAGTTACTAAGCCGAAAGTCACAGTCCGGGAGCTCTTCCCGAACGCAATCAGCCGTTAGTTCCCGTGCGGGCACACCGCAGCCGCGATCGCATGTCGGGTCTCGGACAGAAACTCCGCAGCCCTCGACCCATCGTAGAGAGTCAACCGGTCACCTAGGCTTGCCAACTACTTTTACTCCAATATGTCCTGAGAAGTCACAGCAGCCTGTGGTTCGCCGGAAAGAGCCGGTAACTACCCCCTCTCAAACCCAAGGGTTGCAACCCTTGCACTCTCCGCCTAGAGTCTCTCGCGTCAGTACACCTTTACGCGAGCCCGATTTCTTTAAATTATGTCCGGTGAAGCACCATCCTCAGCCAGTGAATCCCCAACCAGTGGCAGAGCCATCCCTGTTGCCGCTAAAGCCGTGCGGATCGACACCGCGTCCACCGTTTAACTCACCAATGCCGGTCCAACTGGACGCCGCTTTGCCTCAGCCGCAGCCAGTTCAAGTCCCGATGATTCCGCCGGCGAAGCCTCTGACGCTTCTGCCGATGCCGACACCCCAGCCGCCAGCAGCACCATTATTAACAGTAGCGGAGCCGATAGCCCAGACACAACCTATTTTGCCGCCGAACGCCATGTTATCTCCACAGCCGACAGCGGTAGAACCGAAAGCGGTCCCGCAGCAGCTGACTCAGGTCCTAGCGACTCAGCCGATTCCGTTAACGCCTTCACAGCCGACTCTGCTTCAGCAGCCAATCGTGCCGACAACCCCGTTTCCGACGGTGCAGCAGCCAGCACAGGAGCTTCAGACGATCCCGCAGGTCCCGGCGCTTCAGCCGCCGCCACCAGCAGTAACGCAGCCGATAATCCAGCCGCAATCGTCTGCAGTCCCGCAGGCAGCAGCTACGGTGCCGCTTGTCCCGGCACAACCATCTTCTCAATCTCAGCCCGTTCCAGCGTTCCAGCAGGTCCCGATTCCGTCTCAGATTCAACCATCGGCAGCGCCGCCGCAGCCGCCATCTTCTCAACCATCTCCACAACAGCCGCCATCTTCTCAACCATCTCCACAACAGCCGCCATCTTCTCAACCACCACGCCCTGAGCAGCCAGCGCTAAGCACGCCTGTGCAGCGCCACACCGCGTTACAGCCAGCAGTTGCGTCTATTGATAGCGACACGGAAGTGGAGGAGGTGCACCACAAAATGAAGTCCTACTCCGTGAACCCTCTCTTTGCATCTGAAACCTCGCAAGGACCGAAAGGAGGCAAAACAACAACTACGAAAACAAAACCGTACACAGAAACGCAGATGGATGATCTTAGGGAAACTTATTCCCGCATGCCTAAGGAATCCATAATAGCGTATGTGTGTCGCGTGGTACAAAGGGGCGCGGAAAGGATTATCTTATCTCGTGAAGAGGTGGGAAGAACTAACTGGGGACCCGAGGTATTTCTTGGGGATGGTCCTGAGGGAGACCTTGCGTTGAGTGCTAGGATCTTTCATTGGGCTAGTGCTTATGAGCCTTCGGATAGGGGTGATCCTACAGAATTTTGGATCAGATCCCCTGATGAGTTAAATGAAGCATTTGCTATGGTTGCTTGTATCCAAGCTGTGAATCATAAGGGATTATATGCACATGCAATGGATGCCCCAGTAGAGCCACCGAGGCTTAGACCCCTGATAAAAGGTATGCCTGGCTTCATAAAGGCTGAAGGCATTAGGATAAGGAGACAAATTGAGAATGCAATACAACAGAATGAAGGGCAAGGGAAAAGTTCACAAAGTGTAGTACATCATCCTACATGGAGGGAAGTGCTTACAGAACTAGCCACTCTAGGAAGAGAAATGGGTTATCATGATCCTTTATCTGTGCCAGAATCTGTCTTTCAGAAGGAAAAGCAGTCTGGAGGCAGGAACAGCTCTGCATCACGACGAAAACACCAAACGGTGCGGCATGCCTGGACATCTGGTGACCCCAATGAGAGTCCAAGATCGAGCCCACGATCAAGTCCCAGGGGGAGCCCTGAGCTTAATCGTCGCTCTGGATCTGGAATAATGTGGGTACCGAGTTCTACAGGTAGGGGTGTAATCCCACTGCAGGAGCAGAAATATGCAGTGAAGCCTCGTGATGTGTTTCAGAAGAAACAGGCAGAGCGTGATCCTGTGAAGAGTGAGCTCAGTACTATGAGTAAGTCCATGTCTGATATAAGTAAGTCCGTGTCTGACATGAAAGGACTGCTAGAACAAGTACTGAAAGGCAATGGTAACGAAAAGGTGAAGCAGAACCGTAAGAGAGGCTCTGCAAGCACGTCTCCTACCAAGTCAGGTTCTCCTGATCGGGGAGGAGATAAGAGCAGATCAAAAAACTAGGTGTGGCGGTGAATGATTCAGGCCACACTCATCGCTCTGTTTCTGAATGTCAATGGTCTGACAAACCTGAACCCTATATCATGATTCCTACTGGACCAACTAGAACTGCTGTCAAATACCTAATAGATACAGGTGCACAAATTACAGTGCTAAATGCACAGCTAGCCAAGCATCTGAAAATATTGCCATCTCGGAGAAAGGTAAACATAACAGGTGTTACAGGACAACCTGAAACATGCTATTTAGCCAAGGCACAGCTGTGGCTACCTGGGGAGAAAAGAGGTACCCTGGTAGAGTTAGCATTGGCTTCGTGCAAACATAATATCCTTGGGTTTGATGTTCTAGCAGGCAGAAGATGGCACCTTCCTGACGGAACATTATGGAGCTTTGGTGCTTATGAGATGAGGAACAAGAGGCAAAGGTTAGTCCGTGCTCGTGTTCGCTTATTGCAAACAGCTCCTCCATTGCCAAAGTCACCCATTACTTGTGTTGCACAGTATCCATTGCCAGCTGCAGCTAAGCAAGGTATCATTGAAGTGATAGCTGATCTTGAAAAGAGACAGATTATCACTAGAACTCATTCTCCTTACAATTCACCTGTTTGGCCAGTCCGAAAATCTAATGGCCGATGGAGATTGACGGTAGATTTCCGGAAGCTAAATAGTAACACTCCTCCTCTTACTGCAGCAGTTCCTAGTCTTTCATCCACAGTGACAGCAATCCAAGCGGCTTCTCACACCTGGATGGCGACTCTAGACGTGAAGGACATGTTCTTCATGGTGCCATTGAGAGAAGAGGACAAACCGCAGTTTGCTTTTACCTGGCAAGGTATTCAGTACACATTCAACCGTCTTCCACAAGGGTACAAACACAGCGCAACCATTGCACACAATGCACTTGCAGCTTTGCTTGACACTGTTCAACTTCCTAAGGATGTTAAGATGTACCATTACATTGATGATATCTTGGTGGGAGGGGATGACAAGGAGCAAGTTGGTGCAGTGGCTGAGAATATTCGAGAGCTGTTGACTAGCCAAGGTTTGACCATTCCGAAGGAAAAGTGTCAAGGTCCAAGTCAAGAGGTAAAATTCCTGGGATCATGGTGGATAGCAGGGGCAGTGTCTGTGCCAGACGACACTCTTCAGAGCATTGAAAAGGGCCAAATACCCCAAAATAGAAAAGAGTTACAACAGTTGTTGGGTACTCTGGGTTACTGGAGGAAACATATTCCAGGTTTCTCAGTAATTGCCCGTCCTCTGTATGATTTGCTTAAGAAGAACAAGCATTGGGATTGGACTCCAGAACATTCTGATAGCCTGAGGTTTCTCAAGGATGAACTAAAGGCATATCAGAAGTTGGGGCCATTACACCCAAAAGATGCCCTGAGGGCTGAATGGGGTTTTTCCGCAAATGCCTCATACTGTGGAATTTTCCAGAGAGGACCCAATGGTCCTAGTAGAGCTATCATGTTTGCCTCAACAGTATTCAAAGAGACCGAAATTCGGTACTCAGATTGGGAAAAGGGACTTCTTTCCCTAACTCGAGCTGTTAAGGAAGCAGAAAAGCTTCGTACTACACAAGATATTGTAGTGCAAGGTCCATTTCCTCTGCTAAAAGCAGTCCTTAAAGGAACTCCTCCACCGGAAGGAATTGCCCAAAAGGCTACTGTTAGAAAGTGGTATGCCTACTTAGAGGGAATTTCACAGCTGATACCGCTGAAAGAGGGACCTACAAAGGTATCCAAACTTCAGCAACCCATAAATCCTGATAAAGCTCTGCTTAGTCAGCCATATAAGCCTTCTCCTATTCAGGTAGCCCCTGAGATGACCGCAGACTCCGACAAATCGGGAGTGTGGTTTACAGATGCATCCTCTCGGAGGGTAGGAGCGAAGTGGCGCTACAAAGCCGCTGCCTTGGAGATTGCTACAGGCCAGACAATCACTGAAGAAGGTGATGGTAGTGCACAGGTAGGGGAGTTGCGTGCTCTCATGCTAGCAGCTGAGCATGGAGCAACAACTATTTACACTGATTCTTATTCCACATTCAAAGGCGCCACTGAATGGATTTGCCAGTGGGAAGCGAATCAGTGGAAGGTGTCAGGTGTGGAAGTCTGGAGAGTCGAAGACTGGAAAAGGCTATTAGAGATTGGCCGATCCAGACCCCTCAAAGTTGGTTGGGTAGAAGGGCATTCCAAAAAGCAAACACCAGCTACCACCTGGAATAATCAAGCTGATTTCCTGGCAAAGATCAACATAGTGGATGAGGAGAAAACAGAGTGGTGGAGATTAGCTGAGTGGCTTCATGTTAAAAGAGGTCATTCAGGAAAAGCAGACCTTTACTTCGAGTGTAGGTCTAGAGGATGGCCAGTTTCTATGAGTACCTGTAAGGAACTCATTTCATCTTGTCCACAGTGCAGAATCAGGCTTAAACAAAATCATCCCAATCTAGCTCCAGCACAACATATCAGAGGAGACAAAAGGTTATGGAGTACATGGCAAGTTGACTATGTGGGTCCTTTAAAGCCCTCACACGGGAAGAAATACATACTGGTGGGGGTGGAAGTGGTTTCAGGATTAGTCATGGCTACAGCAACTAATGCTGCAACAGGAGCTCAAACTATTGAGGTCTTGAAGCAGTGGTTTAGTGTCTTGCCAATGCCGGAGTACATCCAAAGTGATAATGGATCTCACTTTACAGCATCTTCTGTACAAGACTGGGCTAAGAGTGAAGGGATTACATGGGTATTTCATACTCCCTATTATCCTCAAGCTAATGGTATTGTAGAGAGAACAAACGCTCTGGTTAAGAAACATGCCATGGTATCCAAAGGTAACTGGGATAAACGCTTACCATACGCAGTTTTCATTGTGAACAACAGATGGGGTAATTATGGTAGTCCTAAAATAAGGGCATTTTGTCCTGACAATCCAGTGGAGAATGTTAGCCATCCACCAGATAAATCTCAGCACTCTCAACAGTCATTACACAAATTACAGGTGGGACAACCAGTAATGGTAAATTTACCTTCAATTGGAGTTGTGCCTATGACCCTGACAAAACCAAATGGGTTGTATGCTTGGGAAGCAACTGATGTAAGTGGGAAGACTCATCGTATCAGTGCACGATGGATTCTCCCAGACTTCTGAACTGCTTATGCATATACCAGGTTTTCTGCTTTGTAAATATTCAATAAAGCTTTGTTTATTCAGGGGGGTGGGCATAAGTATTAAGTTAGTTTGAATTAGAGTTATGCTTATGTATTAGTTATGTTAATAGTTAAGTATAAGTTGTATCTCATTTTTGTTTTCCGATTCTTGGCTTAATGTGAGCCAGGGGGTGGAGTATGTCATGGAGAGTAGCAAAAAGCTTCTCTAGGCTTTTGCTATATTGTGTAATTTCTAGTGCCTCACATTCAAGCCAGAAGCATCGAAAAACCAAAACAATCTTTCAGTCCCATGGGAAGATTTCTCCCCAGGGTAAGTGAAAAGGTAAACACTGGCCATGTTTTCCTTTCCACTTGACCTTGCTTTCCAGACAACAGGGTATTGTTTTGGTTAAGTAGGAACGACTATCTCAGGTTTGCCCAACACCTGCAGGTGGGCTGGCCTGAGGAGTGGTCTTTACTTTGTTTAGGTAATGTTATCCAATTATATAGATTGCTTATTGTCTTTTACCAATATATGTGAACAACGTAAAAATGGTCCGAGTTGTGGGCTAGTCCTGTCTTGGAACATTATAAAATGGTGGACAGGCCAGGATCGGCGCGCGCTCTCTCTCTCTCTCCTTCTTCTTGCTCTCTTGCTCTTGCCCTGGTCTGCGTCTTCTGGGTTTTTCCAGCCTTTCTGGTTTTTTCCCTGGACTTAACAACAACAAACTGCTCACCGATCTAGTCTCGCCTCGGGTGGACCCCGAGTCGTGGAGACTACATTCTGCATGCCTGGACCCTCATCGGGAGAAAGAGACTCCTTACCAAGCTATAGACTGTGAGTAGCTGACTGACGAACTATTAACTCAAACCAGAGACTCAAGGAACTCTCTTTAAATATCATAGACTCTATAATTTGCCATTTTCGGAAATGTTACTTTGATCTCAATCGAAAAGAATTCACAGTGGTGGTGTAGTTTCGGGAAGAGGGAATCCGCATTCTTTGCAATAAATCACTGATAAAATAGTCAACGCCTCGCGTCTTTTCCCCCATAACTCTGCCGCGAAACTGCGTTCCACGACAGTTACATGTAGTAACATGTGGAACTGGATAGGTTTCCAGCCATCCGGTGCTGGCTTCTACCATCGTTAGCACATACTGCTTGCCAGAACGTGATTGAGGTAAAGTGATGCAGTCAATCTGCCAGGCTTCACCATACTTATACTTTGACCATCTCTCACCATACCATAAAGGCTTGATTCGCTTAGCCTGCTTAATAGCCGCACAAACGTCACAGTCATAGATGACTTGGGTGATAGCGTCCATAGACAAGTCAATTGACCTATCACGAGCCCATCGGTATGTTGTATCTCTGCCTCGATGTCCAGATGAATCATGGGCCCACCGAGCTAAGAACAGCTCACCTCAGTGTTTCCAATCAAGGTCAAGATCAGAGTTGGTATCAACTTGAGCAATCTTAGCAGCTTGGTCTGCCTTCTGGTTGTGTTGGTGCTCCTCAGTGGCTCTGTTCTTAGGCATTTGTGCGTCTACATCCCACACCTTCACTGGAATTCTCTCCAGCCGTGCATCAATGTCCTGCCATAGATCAGCACACCAAATAGGCTTTCCTTTCCTCTGCCAACCATGCTTCTTCCACTCCTGTAGCCAACCCCATAGAGCATTGACTACCATCCATGAGTCGGTATAGAGGTAAAGATAGGCAAATTTTCACGTTCAGCCACATCAAGAGCAAGTTGGACAGCTTTTACCTCAGTGAACTGACTGGATTCTCCTTCTCCATGTCTCGCTTCAGTAACTCTCCTGGTAGGACTCCAGACTGCTGACTTCCATCTTCGCTTGTTCCCAACTAGATGACAGGAACAATCTGTGAACAAAGCATAGTTCTTTTCCTGATTAGAGAGATCACCATAGGGAGGAGCTTCCTCAGCACGAGTCATTTTCTCCTCTGGAGGTTTGGAACAGTCTGTGCCTTCCGGCCAGTCGGTGATCACCTCCACCAGACCAGGTCGATCAAGATTACCCATTTGTGCTTGTTGGGTTATTAAAGCCATCCATTTAGACCAGGTTGCATCTGTGGCATGATGCAGTGATGAACCTTTGCCTTTGAACATCCAGTTTGGAACTGGCAGTCTAGGAGCTAAAAGCAACTGTGACTCAGTTCAAATCACTTCAGAAGCTGCTTTCACCCCTTCATAAACTGCTAGTATCTCTTTCTCTGTTGGGGTGTAATTTGCTTCTGAACCTCTGTAGCTACGACCCCAGAAACCAAGTGGACGACCACGTGTCCCATTTGGAGCTCTCTGCCAAAGACTCCAAGCCGGACCATTGTCACTGGCAGCCGTGTACAGAATGTTCTTAATGTCCGGACCAGATCACACAGGTCCCAAGCCCACTGCATGGACTACTTCTCGCTTGATCTGATCAAAAGCTGCTTATTGTTCAGGTCCCCACTAGAAATTGTTTCTCTTATGAGTCACATCATGCAGAGGTTTGACAATCTGACTGAAACCAGGAATGTGTAGTCTCCAAAATCCCACTGCACCTAAGAAAGAAAGAGTGTCCTTCTTACTGGTGGGAACTCCCATGGTGGAGACTTTGTTTATCACATCCTGAGGAAAGTGATGGTGACCATCCTGCCACCACACTCCCAGAAATTGAATTTTTCTGGCAGGTCCTTTGACCTTGTCTTTCTTAATGGCAAAACCTGCTTGCAGCAGAATGTCAATGATTTTGTTACCTTTCTTGAAGATTTCCTCAGCAGTTTGACGCCACACAATGATGTCATCGATGAACTGCATGTGCTCTGGAGCTTTACCTTTCTCCAGTGCATTGTGGATGACTGAATGACAGATGGTTGAGCTGTGTTTCCACCCCTGAGGCAAACGGTTGAACTGGTACTGGATTCCTCTCCAGGTGAATGCAAACTGAGGCCTGCACTCCTTTGCTATGGGAATAGAGAAGAAAGCATTAGCAGTGTCTATGGTTGCATACCATTTAGCCTCCTTCGATTCCAGCTTGTACTGGAGTTCCAGCATGTCCGGCACAGCTGCACTCATGGGTGGCGTCACCTCGTTGAGGGCACGAAAGTCAACTGTCAGCCTCCAGTCGCCCGTAGGTTTACGCACAGGCCAGATGGGACTGTTGAAAGGTGAATGAGCTTTCTCGATTACAGCCTGACTCTCCAGTTGATGAATCAGCTGATGAATGGGCAGCAAAGAGTCACGGTTAGTTCTGTACTGCCTGTGGTGCACAGTTTGAGTAGCAATTGGCACTTCCAGATCCTCTATGTCAGGATGTCCCACAACTGCAGATTCACCTGAAAGTCCAAGTCTAATGGATAATTTCAATTTACCATCCTCAATCTCTACAGGTGCTATTCCAAAAGCCCATTTAGAATCATAGAATCAACCAGGTTGGAAGAGACCTCCAAGATCATCCAGTCCAACCTATAACCAATTTGTGACCCTTAGGATCTTTGAAACAACCTTGTCTCAAAAAGTCAATTCCCAGAATGCAAGGCCCATCAGGACCAGTTACAATTATATGTTTCTTACACTCTTTACCAGTTAAACTGATCTCAGCCTGCAACTTGGTTAACTCTTGAGATCCACCAGTGATTCCAAAAATAGATATGGACTCTGTCCCTTTGCAATTGGATGGCAATAAAATACACTGAGCACCTGTGTCAACTAATGCCCTGTATTTCTGAACTTTTGAATTTTGGCTGCTGAGCCAAGAGAGTGAGAAAGCACTGCGGGTATTGCTTCTGGGATCGGTTTTTCTGCTCCGTTCTGCTGCTCTCCATGGTTCTGAGAGACATTAAGGTAAGCAGGGGGGGACGGCAGGGCTGTTGTCTCACGAGAGAGAGTGAAGCTGTGATAGGGGCTCGTGACATCAGCCGTGGGAGATTTAAAACCCCACCGCGTGCCGTGCGCACCGCCACTTTGACTGCTGAGCTAGCCTGCCTGCGGCTGGGAGCTTTTTTTTCCTTCTAACTGTCAGTATCACTGTGCACTATGCCTGTCACTCGCACTACAAAGGGCAAGAAAAGCGTGTGCACGCAGACAGACTCAACCCTGGAACACATAGGAGTCCAGGCTACTGGCTGCAGGGAGTGCTGGAGCCTCTCACTCACTAAAGAAGGGGAAGGCGAGAACAATTGCACCAGGTGTGAGAAGGTGAACTTTCTGCACACTTTGGTTGCAGAATTGAAAGATGAGGTGGCTGAGCTGAAGGATGAAGTATCCAGGCTCAGCTCGATAAGGGAAAATGAAAGGGAGCTAGATCTGTGGGTGAAGGCTCAGCAGATTGTCCCTGATAAGGGAACTGCCCCTGGAAACAGGGAGGGATGGATACAAATCCCTGTCAAAGGCAGTAAGAGAAGTCCACCCCGACCGTCTCCTCCTCTTCCAGTGCCCTTGCATAACAAGAATGAGGCACTTCATGAAGAGGGAAGGGAGGATGGGAGGGCTGAGGAGGAGCATCCAACCAGGATGCCTAGGGTGGAGCAGTCATAGAATCATAGAATCAACCAGGTTGGAAGAGACCTCCAAGATCATCCAGTCCAACCTAGCACCCAGCCCTATCCAATCAACTAGATCACGGCACTAAGTGCCTCATCCAGGCTTTTCTTGAAGACCCCCAGGGACAGTGCCTCCACCACCTCCCCAGGCAGCCCATTCCAATGGGAAATCACTCTCTCCGTGAAGAACTTCCTCCTAACATCCAGCCTATACCTACCCTGGCACAACTTGAGACTGTGTCCCCTTGTTCTATTGCTGGTTGCTGGGAGAAGAGGCCACACCCCCACCTGGCTACAATGTCCCTTCAGGTAGTTGTAGACAGTAATAAGATCACCCCTGAGCCTCCTCTTCTCCAGGCTAAACAACCCCAACTCCCTCAACCTCTCCTTAAAATTTGTGTTCCAGGCCCCCCACCAGCTTTGTTGCCCTTCTCTAGACATGTTCCAGCACCTCAAAATCTTTCTTGAAATGAGAGGCTGTCGTGGAACGCAGTTTCGCGGCAGAGTTATGGGGGAAATACGCGAGGCGTTGACTATTTTATCAGTGATTTATTGCAAAGAATGCGGATTCCCTCTCCCCGAAACTACACCACCACTGTGAATTCTTTTGATTGAGATCAAAGTAACATTTCCGAAAATGGCAAATTAAAGAGTCTATGATGTTTAAAGAGAGTTCTTTTGAGGTTTTGTGGTTTGAGTTAATAGTTCGTCAGCTACTCACAGTCTGTAGCCTGGCAGGAGTCTCTCATTCTCCCGATGAGGGTCCAGGCATGCAGGCTTTAGCCTCTGCGACTCGGCATCCGCCCGAGGCGAGACTAGATCGGCGAGCAGTTTGTTGTTGTTAAGTCCGGGAAAAAAAAACCAGAAAAAGCTGGAAAAACCCAGAAGAACAAGACGCAGACCCAGAAGGCTAGGGCAAGGGCGCAAGGGCCAAAGCAAAAGGCAAAAGGCAAGAGCACGAGCAAGAGCCCCGATCCTGGCCTGTCCACCATTTTTATAATGTTCCAAAACAGGACTAGCCCACAATTCAGACCACTTTTACGTTGTTCACATACATTGGTAAAAACCAGTAAGCAATTTATATAATTGGATAATATTACTCAAACAATATAAAGACCACTCCTCAGGCCAGCCCACCTGCAGGTGCTGGGCAGGCCCGAGATAGTCGTTTCTACTTAACCAAAACAATACCCTGTTGTCTGGAAAGCGAGGTCAAGTGGAAGGGAAAACATGGCCAGTGTTTACCCTTTCACTTACCCTGGGGAGAAATCTTCCCATGGGACTGAAAGATTGTTTTGGGTTTTCGATGCTTCTGGCTTGAATGTGAGGCACTAGAAACTACACAATATAGCAAAAAGCTTAGAGAGCCTTTTGCTACTCTCCATGACAGAGGCCCAGAACTGGACACAGGACTCAAGGTGCGGTCTGACCAGTGCTGAGTACAGGGGTAGAATAACCTCCCTTGTCCTACTGGCCACACTGTTCCTGATGCAGGCCAGGATGCCATTGGCTCTCTTGGCCACCTGGGCACACTGCTGGCTCATCTTCAGCTTACTATCTATCAATACCCCCAGGTCCCCTTCCTCCTGGCTGCTCTCCAGCCACTCAGTCCCCAGCCTGTAGTGCTGCTTGGGGTTGTTGTGGCCAAAGTGCAGAACCCTGCACTTGGCCTTGTTAAATCTCATCCCATTGGCCTCTGCCCACCCATCCAGCCTGTCCAGGTCCCTCTGCAGGGCTCTCCTACCTTCCAACAGATCAACACCTGCTCCTAGCTTGGTGTCATCTGCAAACTTATTGATGCTGGACTCAATGCCCTCGTCCAGGTCATCAATAAAGATATTGAACAGGACTGGGCCCAGCACTGATCCTTGGGGAACACCACTAGTGACTGGCTGCCAACTGGATGTGGCACCATTCACCACCACTCTCTGGGCTCTGCCATCCAGCCAGTTCTTGACCAAGCACAGAGTGAATCTGTCCAAACCATGAGCTGCCAGCTTGGCTAGGAGCTTCTTGTGACAGACAGTGTCAAAGGCTTTGCTGAAGTCCAAGTAGACTACATCCACAGCCTTCCCCACATTCACCAGGCGGATAACCTGATCATAAAAGGAGATCAGGTTGGTGAGGCAGGACCTGCCCTTCCTAAACCCATGCTGGCTGGGCCTGATCCCTTGGCCATCCTGTAGGTGCTTTGTGATGGCACTCAAGATGACCTGTTCCATGACCTTGCCTGGCACTGAGGTCAGGCTCACAGGTCTGTAGTTTTCTGGCTCCTCCTTACGACCCTTCTTGTGAATGGGTATCACATTGGCCAGCTTCCAGTCTTCGGGGACCTCTCCTGTGAGCCAGGACTGTTGATAAATGATGGAGAGTGGCTTGGCCAGCTCAGCTGCCAGCTCTCTCAGCACTCTAGGGTGGATCCCATCCGGTCCCATGGACTTGTGAGGATCCAAATGACACAGCAGGTCCCTTACTGCTTCCTCATGGATTAGAGGGGGATTGTACTGGTCCCTGACTCCATCCACCACTTCAGGAGTCCAGCTGTCCTGGAGACAACCTGTCCCACTAGTGAAGATTGAGGCAAAGAAGGTGTTAAGCACCTCTGCCTTTTCCTCATCCTTTGTCTCTGTGTTCCCCTCTCTATCTAACAAGGACTGGAGGTTGTCCTTGGCCCTTCTCTTGCAATTCATATATTTAAAGAAACACTTTTTATTTTCCTTGGCAGCCGTGGCCAGCCTGAGCTCCAAATGGGCTTTTGCCTCTCTAATTTTTCGTCTACAAGACCTAGCAACTTCTTTGAACTTTTCCTGGGACACCTTCCCTCTCTTACAAAGGTGATACACTCTCTTTTTAATCTTTAACTTCTTCAGTAGCTCCCTGCCCATCCAGCCTGGCTGCCTCCCTCGTCGGCTCGTCTTCCGGCTCAGTGGCACTGCCTTCTCCTGTGCCTTCAGGAGTTCTTTCTTGAAGCAGGTCCAACCTTCCTGGACCCCTTTGTTTCCAAGGGCTATTTCCTAAAGAACTTTCTGAATTAGTTCCTTAAATAGGCTGAAGTCTGCCCTTCGGAAGTCCAGCGTGGAGGTTCTGTTGATGCCTCTCCTGGTTTCTCCATGTATTGAAAACTCTATAATTTCATGGTCACTGGACCCCAGGCAGCCTCTGACCACCACATCCCCTACCTGCCCCTCTCTATTTGTGAGCAGCAGGTCAAGCAGGGCTGCCCCCCGGGTAGGCTCACGTAACAGCTGGGATAGGAAGTTGCCTTCCACACATTGCAGAAACCTTCTAGACTGCCTCTTCTCTGCAGTGTTTAAGTCCCCACCAACTGTGGTGACTACTTCCACAAAAAATAAGAAAAAGAGAAGAGTCTTAGTCGTTGGGGACTCAGTTTTGAGGGGGACGGAGGGACCAATTTGTCGTCCCAACCCATCTCACAGGGAGGTCTGCTCCCTTCCTGGTGCCCGGGTTAGGGACATCACCAGGAGAATCTCTAACCTAATCCAGCCCTCTGATTATTACCCCTTGCTGGTAATACAGGCTGGCAGGGATGAAATTGAAAAGAAGGGGACCAGGGCAATTAAAAAGGAATTTAAGGCCCTGGGGAAATTGATAGACGGGGCGGGAGCACAGGTGGTGCTCTGCTCAGTTCCCCCTGTGGCAAGAGAGTTCACAGAGAGGAACAGCAGAACCTATGACATCAACAGCTCGCTCAAGGGATGGTGTGAGAGGTGGCACTTTGGCTTCTTTGACCTTGGGGGAACTTTTACTGAGCCAGACCTGCTTGATCATAATGAGGTTCAGTTATCTAGGAGGGGCAGGAGAGTCCTGGCACTGGAGTTGGCAGGGCTCATTAGACGGGCTTTAAACTAGGTCTGAAGGGGGTGGGTGAGGCAATTACTCTCTCTGAGAAGGAGAGAGTGGGAAGGAAACTAGGGACAACTGGGGAATCGAGAGCCCAGCTGAAGTGCATCTACACCAATGCACGCAGCTTGGGTAACAAGCAGGAGGAATTGGAAGTCCTGGTCCACCAGGGTGACTATGATATAGTTGCCATTTCAGAAACTTGGTGAGATGACAGGCATGGTTGGAGTGCTATACTGGGGGGATACAGCCTCTTCAGGAGAGACAGGCAAGGGAGAAGAGGAGGAGGGGTGGCCCTGTATATTAGGGAGTCACTCCATGCCACTGAGCTTGAGGTGAGGGACGAAGGGGTTGAGAGCTTGTGTGTTAAAGTCAGAGGGAGGACAAACAAATCTGACATCCTGGTTGGAGTCTGTTATAGACCACCCAACCAGGATGAGGAAACAGATGAAATATTTTACAAACAGCTGGAGGCTGTCAAAAGATCTTCAGATCTTGTCCTTGTGGGTGACTTTAGCCTGCCAGATATCTGCTGGGAACTTAATTCAGCAGAGAGGAGGCAGTCCAGGAGATTTCTAGAGTGAATGGAGGACAGCTTCATGATGCAGCTGTTAAGTGAGCCTACTAGGAGTCAAGCTCAGCTTGACCTGCTGCTCTCCAACAGAGAAGGGCTGGTAGGAGATGTGGCAGTGGGAGGCTGCCTGGGGTGTAGTGATCACGAGTTAGTGGAGTTTTCAATATGCAGGGAGGTAGGGAGGCACTACAACAAAACCCACACCTTGGACTTTCGGAGGGCAAACTTCAATTTGCTTAAGAGACTTATTTCCAAAGTTCCCTGGGCAGCAGTCCTTGAGAACAAAGGGGTCCAGGATGGTTGGACCTACTTTAAACAGGAGCTCTTGAAGGCACAGGAGCTGGCAGTTCCCATGTGCCGAAAGATGAGCTAGCGAAGAAGGCTACCAGCCTGGATGAGCAAACAGCTCCTGAAGGAATTGGGGGAAAAAAAGAGGGTGTATCACCTCTGGAAGGAGGGGAAGGCTTCTCCTGATGTGTTTAAGGAGGTAGCCACATTATGCAGGAGAAAAATTAGAGAGGCTAAGGCCCAGCTAGAACTTAGCTTCCGTGAAAGATAACAAAAAGCACTTTTATAAATTCATCAATGCTAAAAAGAAGGGCAAGAAGAGCCCCCACTCCTTACTGGACCTGGAGGGGAACACTATAACTGATGACGAAGACAAAGTTGAGGTCCTGAATGCCTTCTTCGCCTCAGTTTTCAACAGTAAGGAGGGAGGAGTTCAGAGCAGGTGGCCTCTTGAACTGGGGGATGGAGTAGGGGAGCGGTGTGTTGCCCTGGAAATTCATGAAGAATTAGTTCAGGACCTGCTGAGCCACCTGGACACCCACAAGTCCATGGGACCAGATGGGATCCATCCCAGGGTGCTGAGAGAGCTGGCAGATGAGCTGGCCAAGCTGCTCTCCATCATTTTCCAGCAGTCCTGCCTCACCAGAGAGGTCCCAAGTGCCTGGAAAATGGCCAACGTGGTCCCCATCCACAAGAAGGGTCGGATGGAGGATCCTGGGAACTACAGACCTGTCAGCCTGATCTCAATGCCAGGGAAACTGATGGAGCAGGTTATCTTAGGGGTGATAAGAGTACACCTGCGGGATGGCAAAGGGCTCAGGTCCAACCAGCATGGGTTTAGGAAGAGCAGATCCTGCCTCTCCAACCTGATCTCCTTCTATGATCAGGTGACCCACTTGGTGGATGTGGGGAGGCCTGTGGATGTGGTCTATCTGGACTTCAGCAAGGCCTTTGACACTGTCCCCCACAGCAAACTGCTGGCTAAGCTGTCAGCCCACGGCTTGGAGGGCAACACTCTGTGTTGGGTTAGGAGCTGGCTGGAGGGCCGGACCCAGAGAGTGGTGGTGAATGGTGCCACATCCAGCTGGCGGCCAGTCACTAGTGGTGTCCCTCAGGGATCAGTGCTGGGCCCTATCATGTTTAACATCTTCATAGATGATCTGGATGAGGGCATGGAGTCAGTCATCAGCAAGTTTGCAGATGACACAAAGCTGGGGGCAGATGTTACTGAGTTGGAGGGCAGAAGGGCTCTGCAGCGGGACCTTGACCGCCTGGACAGATGGGCAGAGTCCAATGGGATGGCGTTCAATAGCTCCAAGTGCAGGGTGCTGCACTTTGGCCACAACAACCCCATGCAGACATACAAGCTGGGGTCAGAGTGGCTGGAGAGCAGACAGAGAGGGATCTGGGGGTGCTGACTGATACCCGCCTGAACATGAGCCAGCAGTGTGCCCAGGTGGCCAAGAGAGCCAATGGCATCCTGGCCTGCATCAGGAATGGTGTGGTCAGCAGGAGCAGGGAGGTCGTTTTGCCCCTGTACTCTGCACTGGTTAGACCACACCTTGAGTACTGTGTTCAGTTCTGGGCTCCCCAGTTTAGGAGGGACATCGAAATGCTTGAGCGTGTCCAGAGAAGGGCAATGAGGCTGGTGAGAGGCCTCGAGCACAAGCCCTACGAGGAGAGGCTGAGGGAGCTGGGATTGTTTAGCCTGGAGAAGAGGAGGCTCAGGGGTGACCTTATTGCTGTCTGCAACTACCTGAAGGGTGGTTGTGGCCAGGGGGAGGTTGCTCTCTTCTCTCAGGTGGCCAGCACCAGAACGAGAGGACACAGCCTCAGGCTATGCCAGGGGATATTTACGCTTGAGGTGAGGAGAAAGTTCTTCACTGAGAGAGTCATTAGATACTGGAATGGGCTGCCCAGGGAGGTGGTGGAGTCGCCGTCCCTGGGGCTATTCAAGGCAAGGTTGGACATGGCACTTGGTGCCATGGTCTAACCTTGAGCTCTGTGGTAAAGGGTTGGACTTGATGATCTGTAAGGTCTCTTCCAACCCTGATAATACTGTGATACTGTGATACTGTAACTACCAGGCCACCTAATGAATACATTCCAATAGATTTGGTTCTCTCCACTATCCCTTTCCTCCTCCTGGCTGGAGGCAGGGCACCCCTAATGCTGAACATGGCATGTGGGGTGTACACAGTGATTGGTGTTGTTGTGAGAGAAGTTGCAATTGTTGGAATAATTGCAATTGCTTTGGGGAGCTGAAGAAGTGACAGCTACTTTTCCAGCATTGCTGCCTCTGTTTCTGCCACTCTGCAGTTCCCTGGCTGTCTTTGAAAGAGCTGAAGTAGATTAACCATCTCACTTGTTCATGTTCTCACCATATTGGTCACGCAGAATTGTCCACACGTGATTGCTGATGTCTGGGTGGAATTCATCTCCTCCTGGGCAGGAATTGCCTTGCAGGAGGTGGGCATCTGTTCCTGATGGCAGAAACATGCACCCATTCAGATGATTCAGGAATGGTATCCTTTACCAGATTGGAAATTGAGGTTTTAAGATCCTCCTTCAGTTCTTTCATGCTGTCTTTGATGCCATGCTTAATGCTATTCTTAATACCATTCTCAAAGCTATCTTTCATCCCCTTTATCTCTGTAGTCGTGGCAGACACTATGGCAGAATGTGACAAACTGTCCTCTACCTGCCTGAGCTGGTCAGTGAATTCACCAACAGAGATAGACCTTCCATTATCACTCCTTGATAGAAACTTGCTAGCCATGATGTTAACATAGGATGAAGGAGCAAGCTTAATAAGCTTCTTCATGAAACCTGTTCCAAGAGGAATGTCATCAGGCTCATGTGTGCCATGATCTCCATAGAGCACTTCCTTCACAGCAAACTCCTTCAGAAGCTTAATTCCCTGCTCAATGGTGTTCCTCTTCTTGGCAGCCCATGGCAGATTGATTCGGGAAAGATATCTCATAGCCACAGCCAACAGAAGGTGTGTCCACAAACTAACCTTACCAAGAGGACTTGCTAGGTATTTGTCCACTCCACTCTCCTTGGTGAGTGGTCCCAGCTGCTTGGCAGACTTGTCTCCTACCTGCAGGGTATTAGCACCAATGCTATGGCATCTCACTAGCCAGCTTAGAATTGACTCACCTGATTCCCTTGAGTATTCTTTTCTAACTTCCCTGACCTCTCTGAGAGGATCGTTGGAGTCCTGGATGTCATCCTCCTCCTCTTCCTCCTGTTGATCTGGTTATCCCTGGCCTAGAAACAGAACCTTCCTCATAGCACTCTTAAACTCATTGGAACTATCCTCTTTCTTGGCAGCCAACCTCACAGTGCTCTTCTCATCAGAGTACTGGAATCTGAGCATGTTCACCAGGTCCCGGAGACTATATGCCTCCTCTTCCTCCTCTTGCTCACCAGCGGTCCCCTCTTTTAGATCCTCTTTTGAATCACACTTTGTCAAATGCTGTGTCTTTGCTTTCCCTTTAGCAGGTGCCAAAAAGGCCTGCACAGCAACAAACTTTGATGTGTTTACTGGAGGGTTTGAATCACTGGGGGTCTGACCTGAGGTTGTGAGCTCAGATCTGCCTTCAAGCTAACAGGGTTCTGATCTGCTGGCTGTGGATTCGAACTGGCTGAGTTAGTGTTACTAGTATTATTAGTAGTATTATTTGCCTGTGCTCCTGAGATACCTGCCAATCCTGATGCATTATCTTTACCACTAGGAGTATTGGCAGTCTTCCCAGAATCTTGAGAGGGAGGTGAAGTAACTGTCCCTGGCTGTGCCCCTGAATTATCTTTGTTTTGGTTTGAATAGCTTTATTTTTGTGACACTGAGACCTTCCTAGTTCTTACAGGCATTACATTTGAATTTTTCTTACATAATGCCAGAATTAATATGAAAATCAAAATTGCAAGACATAAATTGACACCTGAGAGAAACACCACGGTTTTACATGAACAAAATCCTGAACAAGAGTCTGGCATCTCAGTTCTGGGTAAATTACTCTCATCAATGCAGTGGATAAAGCAGTATTTTGATTGCCTGAAATATTATTAATAAATGCCCCTGTAATATTACTGGTAAGATTTTTAGTGACATTAAAACCAGCATACCCAAGAATGAGATCAGCCCAGGACCAGAAAATGCTTGTAAGTTTAGCTTTGACTTTCTTAAAAACAACATTAAGCAAGAAATAACCAATCTGGGCTTTGATCCAATTGTACACAATACAACAGAAAACAGGCCACAAAATGCCCCCACCAAGTAAAATAGCTGCTTCATTAGCTTCATTCTGATTCCCAGAGTTAATTAATAGTCACTCAAATGAATTTGCCCCATGTTGGGTGCCAAATAAAGATTTAGAAATACCCAACTAGTCTCAGCCGGCTCTGGGAATATAAATGAAATAGAGAAATATACAAGGCAAATGGTAATACAGAAAACACAACTCCCCTCCCAGAAACCTGAGTCCCCAGGAGGGGCTCTCAACCACCCCTGCACCTTCCCTCTGCCCCTCTCAATCTTACCCCAGTCCTAAGGAAGAATAGAGGTTCAGGTAAGAGGTTAAGAAGCCAAGGTGAGTGGAAGGTGAGGTTAGGGAGCTGCTGCTCAGCCAGAACCCCAAAGCAGAGTGCCCCAAAATGGTGAGAGTGTTATCTAATGTTTTCCTTTCTTTAGCAAGACTCTGAGGGGAGTAGACATCACCATTGTTTTCCTTTCACAGCCTATGATCTACTTTTTCTCACCAAAACATCTAGCCTGCTTCAAACTAGCACAATGTTAAATCAAGTAATTCTAGTGATGTCCACAAGGAATTTTGTTCTTTTTAAGAAATTACTTAACCTTTTAAGAAGACTTAAAAACATTCTAAGCATAGTCATCAACAAATGAGAAAATAAAAGTGGAATTTCTGAAATTTCATGCTTTGTTTTTCAAATATGGGCTTTTAGTTTTAGAAAAGTTTTATCATGAAACACACAGTCTGGCTCATTTCATAGGATGATTTTTTTAAATGAGATGTTGTTAACAAAAAGAATGCTACTTTCAGTGGAACAGAACCACAGACAAGCCTGTTTTAAATAGAAGATTATTTCTTGTTTTCTCTTTTCCATTTTCTAAGGAGATATGACAAACAACTGAATCATAAATTTTATGATGTATGCTAATATTTTTATTCAAAAGCTGTAAAAGACCTTCTTTGTGTATCCAGTGTGTTCCTACTTTTTCCAAGGGCTCCTTACAGACAGATAAAAGCAACTAGTAACAAATAAAAAGTAAACCCCAAATGATAACCAGTGAGATATTCCTAACCCCTGTGTCTTTTAATTAGTTTGCATAAGAAACTCAATATGCAGGGATTTAAAAGCAGAGGAACTGCTAAAAAGTAGTGTTCAGACACCAGCACTTTCACTTGTTAACCTACCGTTGAATATTCTTGCAATAAACTTTGTGTAACACTAAACCTCCTGTTGCTGTAGAGTGGGAGAGACCTTGCATCACAGTATCTGGTGTTAGCGTTAAAAGAGTCTAATTACAAAACCTATTAGTGCCTCCAGGAGGTTTTCTCAAGAAATCAAAAGGAGACAAGCAACACTCAGTGATCAGGCAGATAATCTGACTCAGTCAGACATGCATGACAAAACCATCTGCAACATGCAGGTGTCTGCAGGAGTGACATGATGGCATGTCAGCTGTAATTGTATCAGACTGGTCTTGCTGTACTCAGAGGTCTCTGATTAAAAATGTCATGCTTGCTTTCTTCATCCAGTTGAGGCTGACCTTACAGCTGACATTTTAAACAATTCTTTTGCCAGCTATATAAGACAGATCATTAGCAAGACAGACAACAAAATACAGGAACCGCCACTTTGGATCAGACCTGTATTTCATCATGTCCTGTGTCACATCCCTGTCGATAGCCTGCTCCAGGAGCTTTAGGGAAGGGAAGATAAGTAATGCTGTAGGAATGCTCTGGAGCACCTCTTCCACCAGGAAAATGTGGTTGGTGCTTGTCCTGGAGTCCTGTACCCCTAAATGCCTCTCCTGCCCGGACTTCGAGGGGAAAGGGGAAAAGCCGCCTGGTTTCCCTCCCCCCTCGCCTGCCCTGCAGCCGTGAAGGGGGGGAGGACTGCCCCGTGAGTTCCCGCGCTGGAGCCAGGCTGGGATTGGCCGTGCGCTTTCGCGCCTAAGGTGTGGTAACTCTGCCCTTTGTCTAGCGAAGGTTATAAATATTGGGGGTCTTCCCGCCTTTGGGGTTCCTGCTTTGGAGTTTGCCTGCGCCTGGATGTATGTGTCTGCCTGAGCTCACACACTCCCCTGTGGCTGGACTGCAGAGAGACCTTCAGGAATTTGCTTTCCTATTGACACCTTTGTGTGCCTAACGACCCTTAACGACCCTTAACGATTCCCCTGCAGCCGCTGGAAAAGGGAGAGGAACGCAGACCATACGAGCCAGCCTGAGTGAGTTATTTGGCTTAGCTTAATTTAGTAAGAAACCGCTATTAATTAATAGCTGACGCCTTTTCCAACTTCTGACTTCCAGTATGGTCAGATTATTGATGGTATCCTTGTAGGTTAATTCTCATGCAACTGAATCTGCTTATTAAACTAAATTAATCTTTGTATATATAGTTGTGGGGGCAGGTTTTTGGGAAAATAAAAAATAACTATTTTTGATAAATTCCCGACTCGGCCACGTATTAATTCCTGCCCTCCGCAACAGTGCTTCAACATCTTCTCTCAATCAGAAAAGTAAGAAATGCAGCCCTGGCATTACGGGTTATAGCTATAGAAGCAGAAGACAGTGAGGCTTAATTCCTGTGAAGGATTATGCAAAATTAATAATCTGTATTAATTTTGATATCCAGGTGATGATTGTTAATAACTCTGAAGACTATACTAACATCAAAACTCACCAAGACCTTATTCACAGGTTCAAAAAACACATGAGTTGGAAACTTATACACGCAGGGCACAGGCAAAACTAGATCACTTATTTCTTGCTATGTCAAATGCAAATTAAATACTGGAAGAGCCTTTTAAGTATTTACTCACAAAACTAACAATCAGACAGTACCCAAAGCAGGTGGAACTCTGTCCAATTGGCTGCTGAGACTTGATTTCTCCCAGGCTTCTGTTGAAAGGAGGCAGACAGTCCTGACCTTGTCCCCAGCACCTCTGGATGATCTGTGTATCTCCAGGAATTGTAGTCTTAGGAGGAAGACTTTCAGCGGCAGGCAGGATGCCTTGAGGTGTGCACGGTCTCAGCACAGTGTCACACTGGGGTCTATGCAAGGCAACTGCATGCAGGCATTTGGTGCCTGTTCCTGGTAAGCTTTCCAGGCAAATTTGGGATGCAAAATAAGGCAGTAGCAGCCTCGTGCTACCTGCTCATCCCTTTTATCAATATCTAGCCCCCAGCTGGTGGCCTATTGGACATCAGAATGGCACTTTGCCAGGCCTCACCATATTTAGGCAAAGCCAGGGCTTTCACCCTCCCCTCCAAAGGTTGCTTCCCCAGCATAGAAGGAGGGGGGGCAGGCAAACATGTCTGAACATGGATAAGCCATGTTTGCCCCATCAGGCCTACCACCACAATTCCCTGTGAACATCGGAGCAGAACAGAGTAGCAGAATCTGGTTTCTTGATCTGGTCATGGCTTCTTTTGGTGCAGCCTAGAATACAGTTGGCCTTCTGGGATGCAAGTACACATTGTATGCTCGCTTGTGTCCAGCTGTTCACCCATCAGTACCCCCAAACCCTTTTCTACAAGGCTGCTCTGTCAAATCTTCCCCCAGCCTGTACTGATACCAGGGGTTGTCCTGACACTGTTGCAGGACCTTGCGCTTGGCTTTAATGAATTTATTGAGGTTCACCTGGACTCAGTTTCCCAGCTTCTCTGCGTCCCTCTGGATGATATCCAATCCCTCTAGCATATTGACCATGGTGTCATCTGCAGACTTGTTGAGGGTGCACTCAATCTCACTGTCTTTATCAATGAAGATATTGAACAGCACTGTCCGTATGAAACCCTGAGGGACTCTACTTGTCAGGCTTCTCCATTTGGACATTGAACAAAAAAACTTCATACTCTCCTTTCAAATATACAATGTGATGTAACCATCACTGTCTAGCCGACAGAAAATGTGACCCTGCCTTAGCTCTGTGTGCCATTCTGCCAGGACAAACAAAAGTTGACCAGCATCTGTAGAGCTGATCTGATGTCCACAATCCATGCTAACTGTTCCTGTCACTGTCAGGGGTTAACCTGAATGGGTTTCTCTCCCTCTTCCCCTCTCCCTTTTTCACCCTCTTCCCCACTGAGACAGTTAACACAAAATTATTTATTACCCTATTGCAGAGATGTCAGAATATACCAAAGAGAGAGAGGAGAAACAAAAATGAAAATACCTGACTGAAATTCATGCAGGATGACCGTACTGCATGAAAATGAAATTGGAAAGAAACTGAGATTGGCCCCCCAACCCCACTGACTAAAAGAACATCCCAGAAGTGTTACACATTTCAGCCAGCAGTGCTCAGAATAGTGTAGGGATATATATGATGCAGATCAAATCATTACACTCACGAAGGAAAAAGAGGAAACAGGAGAATGTGCTGTGACAGTTTGGGTGTTACCCACTCCACCCCCACCTCGGAAACCACCCAGACTAGACTCAGTGACTCTAGAAATTGAATGAAGCTTCATATTTACAGCTTAGTACAATATACAGACAGATATTTACAATATATACAGTTATATACAGAAATATACAAGTTAAAAGGTAATACAGAAACACAACTCCTCTCCCAGAAACCTGAGTCCCCAGGAGGAGCCCCCAACTGCCCTTGCACATTCCCCCTATCCCTCGACCTTACCCAAGATGTTGCCAAATATTCAAGGAAAGTTTGGAGGATCGACCAGGGGGGTGAGGAAGCAGATGTATTAGTCACACAGACAGCTGGTTAGGTTAGAGACAGAAGTGCAGCCCACAAAACCCAGACAGCGACTGCTTTATCTATGTTTGTGTTCTTGTTCTTATACATCTCAGCAAAGTAGACATCACCATTGTTTCTTTTTTACAGCCTGTAATCTAATTCTTCTCATCAAAACATTTTAGATAGCTTCAAACTAGCACACATGCCACTTGGTTCATACTACACAAACTTCTTCAACCAGACTGCTGGCAGGACAGGAGATCTTGAAGGACTGCCTGCCATCAGTGAAATGATAGCCTTAGCTGGACCAAAGAGGTAGGAGCTCATACTAAAATGGCTACTTGCACAGCAGACCTGCACTTAGTTTTACTGAAACTTCCTTCTCTCTCCTCAACAGTTTGTCCTAGCAAAGAGTTTGCAGAGCACACCAGACTCCACAACGAAACCTCACATAACCAACACATTCCTAGAAATAAAGTTTTTATAATCTCAGAAGATAGAGAAAATAATATTCAAAGAGCTACACAAGCCTTAAGAAGGACCAAGCATCCAGCACTCGCTTCACTTAGTACATGGTCAAGTTTTCGGTGTGCACAGCAATAAGTCTGGGATTTATTTCTTTGGTGTAGCATATTGCCTTAGAAACAGTCATTTTATTTAAAATGTCTGTTTTTATTTACAGCTTCTAGGATTTTGGTAACACTTGCAAACTACTGCTGTAACCACAAGACCAAAACAAAACATCAAAAAGACTTCTTAACCCACCAGGATACCCACATTTGTGGTGTAGACTGTGGCATTTTTTTGCTGTACTCGTTGTGCTTTAGCTCTACAGCAGCAGACTACAATACCACCTAGGGACAAGCATTCCTTTTACTTATACCTATTTCCTGCAGCACTTTTATTGTCCTACTGCTTTATTATTCTATCTGGTGTGCTATTCCAAATGCATTTAGGAGAAATTTTGTCTTCTTCATCACTTTGTTTGCTGATTTTTTTTCCCTTCCTGTAAAACATATTATATCTTTCCTTTTATTAAGCTACATTTGCAGTAAAAATTTTTAGAGGAAGCTATGGATGCAAGGAGCAGATCATGTGATATAGGTTAACATTAAGAACTGTTTCTCTTAATGCACTGCAATAGCACAACAAATCCTCAGCCAATTAAAATGCCCAAGCCTGGGGTGATGTCATTCATCTGCAGTCCAGGAACCTCCCATGAATGCCAACAAACAAAAACTATTGACCAGGTTCTGATATTCAGTATGTCATTTGCAGCCACACAGTGAGAAGGAGGAAGGCATCTATGCTTTCTGACAAAGAAATATAGTGATTTATCAAAGGGATCGTGTCACTGCCCACCACAGATAAGCTATTGACTTCAGAGACTAAAACCTTCCTGCAACACAATGAAGATAAGAAAGATGCTTTCAAATGAGTAGGTGGTGTTATAAAACACTTGGCACTTTAGAAACCAATTTAAGTGTCCAGATAGATGTGCCTTGCTTTGGGAAACCTGCTGTCTGCTCAACAGAACAGAAAAAGAACAATGGGAAATGTTGCTCATCATAGCAGCGGAAGATTAAATTTCTTCCACATCCCAAATAAAGACATGCTGTGGGAATAGAACTCAAAGGGAAATTATGTTTCGTCAGGAACATTGCTATGGATCAACTTCCAGCCTGCAGCCTGGGGCAATTATCTTCATGTCCTACCAGCACAGAGAGACAACTATCAATACAGCCTGGGCAGGCTTTCTTTGCAAGAAAAGAAAGTCACTCTGAAAACGCTGTCCCTGGAAGTGTTCAAAAAAAGGATTGGATGATGCAATTAGTGTCATGGTCTAGTTGATTGGAAAGGGCTGGGTGACAAGTTGGACTGGATCATCTTGGAGGTCTCTTCCAACCTACTTGATTCTATGGTTCCATGAATGAGGGTGTGATGAAGAGCAGTTAAACTATATCTGTCTTCTCAACTAACTCATATATGAGTCCAGCTCTTGTTGGTAACTTAATAAACTACTTTGTGGGTCCCCTGTTTAGTCCACCTGCCCTTATATTTCAATCCAACATAGCTGATTCAGGTCACTCAAGTAACAAAAATCTGAACTTTGCAGTGGTGTAAAATATTGAAATGGAAAGAGTTAAAAAAGTTATAATCAGCAGGCTCTATGACCCTGTCTTTCTGCCATCTGTGGATATTTGGCCTGGACACCTTTCAGATATGTATTACACATGTGTTCATCCTCAGACTTCTTCCACAGACATCCTTGAAAAGAGCAATGCATCAAGTACCACCACACTTTACCTCTTCTTATCACTCTAAGTGCATGCATCTTCAGCCTGAATGACAGCTGCAGACCATGAACATTTGGTCTGTACTGAGTGCCATGCTTTTAGGACTTGTTGTGAACAGCAAATATATATTTTAAATGTTTTGTCCACCTCTTCTGCCAGTCCCTCTGCTTCCCACTGGCTTACATGAGCCTTCATCAATTGTTGATTCCTGTAAGCTAAATAGGCTGGCAATGCAGCACAGATTGAAATCACTGGGTGTGGAAAATTAAGTTGCTGAAGTAAAATGGAGTGATTTGAAACCACACTTAAGTGGTTATCAGTATCATTCAGCAAGCAACCATTCTGAAACACAAAATCGTGATTGATGTGGCAGAATTCTGACTCCAGTTTAAAAATAATTAAGACAAAATACATAGTCTTATGCTGTAAAATGTCAATCTCTTCAATAAAAAAAAACCAAACCAACACTCCATAAATTCTCTATTGTTACAGTAACACTTTACTTCTGAATTTGTCCTCTTGCAAATGACTACAAAGAAATCAAAGAACAAAGAATCATGTAATGCATTATACATTTCCACAGCAGTTGATCATACCTTCATGATGTGCCACATTAATGTTTTATTTCCTTAAGCTTGTTAATGTTTTGTATCTGGGTGGAGTACAATCTAATTTGAAAGAAATACCAAGGAAAAAAGGAAATGTATTTGAACTTTCAAAAATAACATATTTGGTAGAAACAGACACTAAAGAAAACTTTCAAACTGACTTCTTTGGGAAAAAGAATACAGCCTGTATGTTTCAAATGCATTTCATGTCAGATATTTGAGTATTGGAAAACATTAATCGTAAAACCATTATACAGACCCGTTTTCGGTTTTGTTATTTTCTTTATACTATGAGTCATGATAAATTCACTATTTTCAAACAGGACAGCTAGAGGCTAAAACTTATTATATTTCTGAAAAGTAAAGAATAGAAGCTAACATTCATTTTTAATTCAAATTACAAAAATAAACCTCTTGCATTTTGATTCATATAAGGAAGAAAAGAGGCAGAAGTTCATGACAGAAGAAAGGGTGGAAACAAGAAGTTAATTTATTTATTTTTAAATGAAATTTAGACCTCAGATCTCATTCAATATGAAATATAAGATACTTTATTTGTACTTGAGAATGAAATGATCACTTGAGTCATCATCATCCTCTATATGACTGAGAATGATAAAAATGCTTTTTATTCTCTTCTTTTCATTTCATTGTCAAAGCCTTTGACAGTGTCTGCCAAAACAAGCTCCTGGCAAAGCTGGCAGCTCATGGCTTGGACAGATTCACTCTGATATGGGTCAAAAAGTGGCTGGAAGACCAGGCCCAGGGAGTGATGGTGAATGGTGCCACATCTAGTTGGCAGCCAGTCACTATTGGTGTTCCCTAAGGATCAGTGCTGGGCCCAGTCTTGTTCAATATCTTTATTGATGAACTGGACGAGGGCATTGAGTCCAGCATCAATAAGTTTGCAGATGACACCAAGCTGGGAGCAGGTGTTGATCTGTTGGAAGGTAGCAGAGCCCTGCAGTGTCACCTACACAGGCTGGATGGGTGGGCAGAGGCCAATGGGATGAGATTGAACAAGGCCAAGTGCAGGGTTCTGCACTTTGGCCACAACAACCCCAAGCAGTGCTACAGGCTGTGGACAGAGTGGCTGGAGAGCAGCCAGGAAGAAAGGGACCTGGGGGTACTGATAGATAGTAATCTGAAGATGAGGCAGCAGTGTGCGCAGGTGGCCAAGAGAGCCAATGGCATCCTGGCCTGCATCAGGAACAGTGTGGCCAGTAGGACAAGGGAGGTTATTCTTCTCCTGTACTCAGCACTGGTCAGGCCACACCTTGAGTCCTGTGTTCACTTCTGCGCCCCTCAATTCAAGAGAGATGTTGAGGTGCTGGAACATGTCCAGAGAAGGGCGACAAAGCTGGTGAGGGGCCTGGAACACAAACCCTATGAGGAGAGGCTGAGGGAGCTGGGGTTGTTTAGCCTGGAGAAGAGGAGGCTCAGGGTTGACCTCATTGCTGTCTACAACTACGTGAAGGGACGTTAATAGCCAGGTGGGGGTTGATTTCTTCTCCCAGGGAACTGGCAATAGAACAAGGGAACACAGTCTCAAGTTGTGCTGGGGGAGTATAGGCTGGATGTTAGGAGGAAGTTCTTTACAGAGAGAGTTATTGGCATTGGAATGGGCTGCCCAGGGAGATGGTGGAGGCACCGTCCCTGGAGGTGGTCAAGAAAAGACTGGATGAGGCACTTAGTACCATGGTCTAGTTGACTGGGCAGGGCTGGATGATAGGTTGGAATGGATGATCTTGGAGGTCTCTTCCAACCTGGTTGATTCTATTAATAATCATAGAATTATCCACAAGAAGGGTCAGATGGAGGAACCTGGGAACTATAGATCTGTCAGCCTGACCTCAGTGCCAGGGAAACTGATGGAGCAGGTTATCTTAGGGGTGATAAGAGCGCACCTGAGGGATGGCAAAGGGCTCAGGTCCAGCCAGCATGGGTTTAGGAAGGGCAGATCCTGCCTCTCCAACCTGATCTCCTTCTATGTTCAGGTGACCCACTTGGTGGATGTGGGGAGGCCTGTGGATGTGGTCTATCTGGACTTCAGCAAGGCCTTTGACATTGTCCCCCACAGCAAACTGCTGGCTAAGCTGTCAGCCCATGGCTTGGATGGCAACACTCTGTGCTGGGTTAGGAGCTGGTTGGAGGGCCGGACCCAGAGAGTGGTGGTGAATGGCGCCACATCCAGCTGGTGGCCAGTCACTAGTGGTGTCCCTCAGGGATCAGTGCTGGGCCCCATCCTCTTTAACATCTTCATAGATGATCTGGATGAGGGCATGGAATCAGTCATCAGCAAGTTTGCAGAAGACACTAAGTTGGGGGCAGATGTTGCTGAGTTGGAGAGCAGAAGGGCTCTGTAGCAGCCACCTGGACAGGTGGGCAGAGTCCAATGGGATGGCGTTCAATAGCTCCAAGTGCCCGGTGCTGGACTTTGGCCACAACAACCCCATGCAGAGATACAGGGTGGGGTTGGAGTGGCTGGAGAGCAGCCAAACAGAGAGGAATCTGAGGGTGCTGGTTGATACCCACCTGAACATGAGCCAGCAATGTGCCCAGGTGGCCAAGAGAGCCAATGGCATCCTGGCCTGCTTCAGGAATGGAACAGGGAGGTCATTCTGCCCCTGTACTCTGCACTGGTTAGACCACACCTTGAGTACTGTGTTCAGTTCTGGGCCCCTCAATTTAAGAAGGACACTGAGATGCTCGAGCGTGTCCAGAGAAGGGCGATGAGGCTGGGGAGAGGCCTTGAGCACAAGCCCTACATGGAGAGGCTGGGGGAGCTGGGATTGTTTGGCCTGGAGAAGGGGAGGCTCAAGGGAGACCTTATTGCTGTCTACAACTACCTGAGGGGCGGCTGTAGCCAGGAGGGAGTTGCTTTCTTCTCTCAGGTGGCCAGCACCAGAACGAGAGGACACAGCCTCAGGCTACTCTGGGGGAAATTTAGGCTCGAGGTGAGGAGAAAGTTCTTCACTGAGAGAGTCATTGGACACTGGAATGGGCTTCCCGGGGAGGTGGTGGAGTCGCCGTCCCTGGAGCTGTTAAAGGCAGGATTGGACGTAGCACTTGGTGCCATGGTCTAACCTTGAGCTCTGTGGTGACAGGTTGGACTTGATGATCTATGAGGTCTCTTCCAACCTTAGTGATACTGTGATACTGTGAAAGCTTTAAATACACATAATTAATGTACTTTCTCAGTCTTGGCAAGTATTGAGTGCAGAGAATGTAGTGGAAGTCTTTTTAAGTTGTTTTACTGTAAAATATCAAAGAAAATAGACAATGGTTTTATAGACATATAATGTTTTTCTTTGAGATAAATAGGTTTTACTTTTCTTTGTGTTCAAGTGCAGAAATAAGATATCAAATCCCTTGCTTCTGCAGTGGTTTGAACACATTAAGAAGCCTCAAAGTGACATAGGACCAGTATTACATCAGATAGCAACCTATTGATCAGACCTTTAAAACACACAGTAGAGCATAAAGTACAATAAACACACATGAGCCCAAATGAGTGAATGAAATGTGATATCACATAGCAAGAAACTAACTCAATGAGTAACATGATATGGGTTAGGAACTTTTACCACCCCCTCTTCACTATTTCAAGGCTACCAGACCAACTCAGATGGTTTGGAAGTAAGGTGAAGTTATTTACAGCAAGGCAAAATATACAAGCATTTATACACAATGTATTTATAAGTATTTACATGTATATACAGATTAGAAATGATACAGAAATCCAAACTCTCTCCTGGACAAAAAAACTGCCCAGAGGGACTCAGAACTAGGTCTCCCTTCCCCACCTCTCTATTTCAAACAGACAAGCAATACCAAACACAAGCAAAGCTTAAAAAACTGCAAAGCTTACATCTCAGTTGTTAGCTGAGATCAGAGAAGAGATTTTAGAGCAGATGAAATAAGAAGTGAAAGGGAGAAGTGTTGCAGATCAGAGGGATTAGATCCAGCAACACAGAACACACAAAGACTGAGCAAGATAGTTTGTATTTTGTCTTTTTATCCCTCTCAGCAAACGAATGATACACGCTTCATCATTGTTTTCTTTTCACAACCAATGATCTAATTTCTCTCATCAACATATTCCAATTAGCCTCAAACCAACACATAACATTAGAGGAAAAATAACATAATCTTCAGAGTCAATTTTTAAATTTTCTTCACGGAGAAACACAAGGGTTTTTTATCACCTTATGATCTCCACCAGCTACCATATGCAAATCAGGAAACGCTCAACAGGGAGAAAAATAATATTTATTTCCTCAATGTTATGTGTAAAATCACCTCAGGAGCTGTAAGGGCCTCTGAAGACATCTTAACTTTCCCTAAGAAGGTAAAAACATAGGCTGTGTTATCATTCAGCATGAATTGATTTTGCAGTTTTGAGTTTGATTCCCTGACCTTTTGTACTGATTCTGTACCTCAAATGTTCAGTGTTCACTCCTGCTGTTGTGCATGAGAGTGGCCTCTGGGATACAGCAGATTAAAAATTTTCAGCAGCTGCACAGTATTTGTTACTTTGTCAAAAGAAACAAGCAGAACACAAGAGGCAGCAAAACAGCACAAAGTGTTTGTGATGACATGGAGAAAGACAAAATATTTTTATTTCAGTTTGTATGCTGAGAAAATAGCTGCATGGTGACAGGTTAGAGAATCATAAATCACTAAAATTGCCTACTTTCCAGGCTCTATGGCCTTATCATTGGGAAAAAAAGAGGCAGGCTGTATGGCCCAAGTGCAAACAGCTAATCCTGTAATCAACATGTGATGACCTTGACCCACAGCCCTTGCTGCAAAGCCAGTGCCAGAGAGTGTCAGAAGCTCCTTTCTCTTGTGTCCATCAGAAGATCATTGTTCATCTCCTTACCAGCCAACAGTGTTTCTGACAGTTCTCAGAACATTTAAATTCAGGTTACACCTCCATACCTTTAGGCAACTCACTGAAATTCTGGAATTCAGACTCTGGCCACCTACCAGCAACTCATTCTGCAGAGAAAGAGCAGAGATGTTCCCCAAAGACCATGTCTGCTCCCAGAGAACTGAGTCACCTTGTAGAAACACCTCTGCTATTTCCACAGTAAGGGTGAAATGCTGTCATGGCTTTCCAGCCAGCTACTTTTATCAGCTCACAGTTCACTGAAGTTTGATGGCTCAGCTAAATGACTAAAATCACACAGCGTGAATGAAAGTTTCTTTCCTCCATATTATTTTCCCTTTAGTAGCAGAAGAGAAAGTTATAACGAGATGAAAAATTAAATTCAGAGTTGTTGACAATAAATTTCTTCCCATCTTCAAATATCTGCCTTCTGTAATTAACCATGGCTACAAATCAATCCATACTTATCATAACTTATGGGTTTTGTCACTGTTTTAATTTGTCATTGTCTGAAAATTGCTTTTATTTATTAGACACTGAGATGCTTGAATGGGTCCAGAGAAGGGCAAGACAGCTGGTGAAGGATCTGGAGAACAAGTCTTATACGAAACTGCTTAGAGAGATGGAGTTGCTTATCTGTAGAAGACTGAGAAGAAATCTTATTTCTCTCTAAATCTATCCAGGAGAAGGTTGTAGTGAGGTGGATGTTCGTCTCTTCTTTCAAGTAACTAGAGGAAGGAGACGAGGCAAGAGCCCTGAGTTGTGTCACGGGAGGTTTAGAAGGGATATTAGGATATCAGGAAAGCATTCTTTACCAAGAGAATGTATCCAGCTCTGGAGACCCCATTACAAGAAGGATGTGGATGTGCTGGAGAGTGTCCAGAGAAGGGCCACTGGGTTGATCAGAGGGCTGGAGCAGCAATCCTATGAGGGTAGACTGAAAGAGTTGGGGCTGTTCAGTCTGGAGAAGAGGAGGCTCCCAGGTGACCTTATTGTCGCCTTCCAGTATCTGAAGGGGGCCTATAAAAAAGCTGGGGAAGGACTTTTCAGGATATCCGAGAGTGACAAGACTAGGGGGAATGGAGCAAAGCTGGAGGTGGACAGGTTCAGGATGGACGTGAGAGAAAGTTGTTGAACATGAGAGTGGTGAGAGCCTGGAATGGGTTGCCCAGGAAGGCTGTTGAGCCCCCATCCCTGGAGGTGTTTATGGCCAGGCTGGATGAGGCTCTGGCTAGCCTGTTCTAGGGTAGGGTGTCCCTGCCCATGGCAAGGGGGTTGGAACTAGATGATCCTTGTGGTCCCTTCCAACCCTGACTAATTCTATGATTCTATGATAATATTTATGCATTGGAGAAAGCTGCCCAAAAAAGTGACAGATGCACCATCCTCAGATGTGTTTAAAAATACATATATAGGTATGGAACTTTAGGGCATAATTTAGTGGTCATGGAAGTGTTGAGTTGACAGTTGGACTTGATAATTTTAGAGGGTTTTTTTCCAGCCTTAATGATTCTATTATTCTATTTCAACTAATGTTGTCATACTGGTTTTGGGGGGGAAAAAAAAAAAAAGTAGGAGAGTAAATTGAAATGCTTATTTAGAAAAGATTCCCTTAAAATAAAATCAGGCAGAGTATAAAAACTTACAACTGGTTATTTTGACATCAGTGATGGAATTACAGCCTTGTAAACAATAGTTCAAGGAAACTTATTCAATTAAAACACCAACAAGGAAAAAATCCCAGCCAAATCATAAAAAAAAATCAACAAAAACTAAGTTAAAACCCCTTGAATATCTTTACTTCTTTATTTCTTTATTTTTCTTTTCACTTCAGGTATTAACATCTTAATTCCTTTTTCAAGACCATGTACTATATTTGGCTGCCAGGTAATAATTTAATTTACTCCTTGGATGAAGCCAAATCATTCAAAATGTCAGAAAAATATTAAAAAATGCCATGCTAGACTTCCACTCAAAACCTCACAGGAGAATGGAAATGTAACTTTATTAATAAAATACAGAAAAAATATGTAAACTGTATAGAAACTGTAAAATAATCAAAGCTTGACTATCTAGTTTTAATGCAAGCTTACCTGGAACAAGATGGAAGTTTATAGTAGATCATTTGTATTTGTACATATGTAAACACAGGTAAGCATACAACCATCAGTCAGGGAAATGGAGGGTACAGCCATGGAAGTATTTGGACAGGTGACAGATCAGCTCAGGTTTCAAGCTCTACAACAACACTACACTTTCTTGTTAACACACACTGCTGATGATCTGTGCCCACCCTTCTCACCACTTTCTACTATGCAAATGCAACTATTCTCTTCCAACTCATATCTGCAGCTGACTGTAGAGGCACAAACCATGGTCCTTGGTGGCTTTGACCACCACATTTGATGTGTTCAGTCTTCAGAGGTCCTTGTTGAGAGGAATCTTTTCTTCTGCTCCATCTTTCCTCACTTTCACTTGCTGTCTTTTAATCCTGGGTTCTTTCAACTCCAAAAGAGGTCTCATCTGTTTCCAGTAGTGTTTCTCCTTTTTTGGGTTTTGCCGCCCTCCTTTGGTACTTAGCAGGATGTCCTGCCTATTTATGATCCCTGTATATATGTGTATATATATATATATATATATTCTTTATCACTCAACTGCTATTTCTCCCATGTTTCCCAAAATCCGATGTGCATGTCTTAGTTTACACCTTTCTGAGTTACTTATTTAAATATGTATACATTGTGCTGGCCTCCTCATGACAGGATGGCAAAATACTTCCATAGTGTTGTTAGTTACACAATTTTATTGTGCGTGTATCTGGGTTCAAAGACATATGATCAATACTTTTATGAGGTTCTCATCAGATTTTCAAATTATATACTGAAATAAATTATTTTTTAAGACCATCAGTTCATTTTTCTTTGTGTTCTCTGGTGATTTTGAGGAAATTTCCCTAGGAGCAGAACAGTTCTCTATCTCTAATACTAGAAATGCTTGCATCTCACTAGAAACCAAACTAGTCTGTTCTAAGCTGCCTGAAAGCTGAAGAATTAGCAATTAAATCATTTGCCACAAGTGCACCCAGCAAAGTATTTAAAGTACAATTAAATTCTCTGCTCCACCAGAGCCAAGATATGAATTCACACAGGCTTGAGTTACATCAATGGATGAGTGAATAGCAATTAAACAGGTCATTCAACAACTGCAGCTCCTTTGGCAGGTGGTGCATGCACTTGTGATGTTTGGAGTGAGGTACTCAAAGTCACTTTGGAGGTTTTCACTAGCAAAGGGCCAGCCCATATCATGTGAATGACATTCTCTGAATCACCAAGAAAAAAAATGTCTAAACTTCTTCCCCTGCCTTTGAACCAGCCTCACAAAAAATTTAACAGTCCTGGATCAATAGCAGCTCATAAAGGGCTTGGTATAGTCCAAATTCAAAACCTAGGGAAATAAATTGTCCTGAAATTTGGGAACACTTGGATGGGAGCTGGCAGCAATAGTTTCTCTGCTGCTTTCTCCTCCCCCAGTAAAGTTAAATAAATGTGCAATAAGCCTCTCTATGTGCTTGTTTGATATTATTTATCTGTGGATTTAACTATACTTTGTTCTTTTATCTGGGAACAAAAAGTGAGGGGAAAGTTGGTTATGTTTCTATTCCAGTCTACACATTTTATTGTTTCCTTCAGAGAAAGAAAATGAGGATCAGTTCATTTGCTTGATGAAGAGGATGATTCACATATGTATTACAGATTTACAGAAATACAAAAAATAAAGCTCAAATGAATATAATTAAAACAATTGGCCAAGAGGGAAGAGGCATTACAGCACAACAGGGTGCTCACACTGTACAGGTGCTATCACTGGAGAACGTAGACAGTTAAGAGGTACCTTCTTGGCAGTGCAGCTCTCTTCACACTGTAAGGATGCTCTAAACCCCATACATATTTTATCTCATGCTAAGCAGAATACTTTTCCAGAAACTTTAAAGTAACAAACGGAGTCCAGAGCAGAGCCACAAAAATTGTTAAGGAAGTTGAACATCTTCCTTATGAGGAGAGACTGAGGGAGCTTTGAGCTCTGTGGTAAAGGGTTGGACTTGATGATCTGTGAGGTCTCTTCCAACCTTGGTGATACTGTGATACTGTGATACTGAGCTGGGGCTCTTTAGCTTGGAAAGGAGTCATCTAAGGGGTGACTTCATTCATGTTTATAAATATGTAAGGGGTGAGTGCCAGGAAGATGCAGCCAGCCACTTCTCAGTGATGTCTAGTGGTAGGACAAGGAACAATGGGTGGAAGTTGATGGTGTAGGAGGTTCCATGTGAACCTGAGGAAGAATTTTTTCACTGTGAGGGTGACAGAGCACTGGAACAGGCTGCCCAGGAAGGTTGTGTATTCTCCTTCTCCGGAGATATTCAAGAACATTCTGGATGCATTCCAGTGTGATCTGCTCTAGGTGATCCTGCTCTGGAAGAGGGGCTGGACCAGATGATCTTTCGAGGTCCCTTCCAGCACCTGACTTTCTATATAGTTGAAGGTGTGTATCTAGTGGAGCCCTTCAGGGGTCAGTACTGGGACCAGTTCTGTTTAATATATTCATTGATGACCTGGATGAGGGCACAGAGTGCACTGACAGCAAGTTTGCTGGTGGCACCAAACTGGGTAGAGTGGCTGTCACACGAGAAGGCAGTGCTGCCATTCAACTAGACTTGGACAGGCTGGAGAGGTGGACAGGGAGAAATTGAATGAACTTCGACAAGGGCAAGTGTAGAGTCTTGCACCTGGAAAAGAACAGCCCCCTGAGATCAGTATATGATGGGGACTAACCTGTTGGAAGACAGTGAAGGGGAAAAGGAGCTCAGAGTGCTAGTGGATGGGAGGTTGACCGTGAGCCAGTAATGTGCTCTTGCAGCCAGGAGGGCCAATGCTATTCTGGGATATATTAGAAAGCGTATGATTAGTAGGTTGAGAGAGGTCCTCCTTCTCATCTACTGTAGGCTGGTGAGGCTGCATCTGCATTATTGTGTCCGGTTCTGCTCCCCCCAGTTCAGGAAGGACAGGGAGCTGCTTGAAAGAGTCCAGCACAGAGCCACAAAGGTGATTAAGAGGATGGAACATCTCTCTTACAAGGAGAGACTGAAGGAGCTGGGGCTCTTTATCTTGGAGAAGAGGAGACTGAGAGGTGACCTCATCAATGTTTATAAATACATAAAGGGGGAGTGCCAGGAGGATGGAGCCAGTCTCTGCTTGGTGATGCCCAGTGACAGGAGAAGAGGCAATGGGTGGAAGCTCAGGCACACAAAGCTTCATGTAAACATGATGAGGATTTTTTTCCACCGTGAGGGTGTTATAAAGGGGACTGTTGAATTCTGAGATTGGGGTAAAATGCAATGAGGCCAATTTAAATGTTATTAAATGATTTATTAATATACACAAAATAATTCCCCCAAACTTATTTGCAGTTATCCACACAAGTTCTTTGGTGTGATTATCAGAAGTATTTTATAGAATGTCTTTATATAATGGAATTTAGAGAGGTTTCAGAAAATGTCTTTAATAGAGAGTCTGGCGGCTTAATTCGCTGCTTGTGAGGCTGTTCAAAATCCTTTAGCAACTTGAACAAAGAATGGAGAATACTCACTAGTCCTAATGTCCGTGGCCCAAAACATAGGCAGGAAAATATTCAACCAAAGTCCTGTGGCAAATTCCATGTGAGCTGCAAAGTGGAGTCAGCTGCTGGCTGAGGTGGCTTGAGGTGGCTTGAGGTGGCTGAGGCGACAGGCGGGTGAGTGGCAGGTCAGCGAGGAATGAACAAGCATACAACCACCTTATTCCCCTGTTCATCCCCATTTATAGGGTAATGGCCGGGACTAATGGTCTCATTGGCCACACAATCACCCAATCACCTCTGGCAATCACCCAAGTAGACACAGAAATGGAAGAACCCACAGGCTGTTGTCTTCCATAAAATGGGGGGTGCATACACCTACCACGTGACAGGGGTGTGGTCCCCGTGAAACCCCTCTCAGGCAACCAGACTAAGTTGCCTGCGTTTCTTTTGTCCTGTTTTCCCACCTCTGGCTGCAGTGCAGACAGACGGGTAAATAAGACAGGACATGCTTAAGCCCATTTTATGTCCTTTAGGATTATTCACCACAGAGGGTGACAGAACACTGGAACAGGCTGCCCAGGGATGTTATGGAGTCTGCCTCTCTGGAGATATTCAAAACTCACCTGGGCATATTCCTGTGTGATCCTGCTGTAGCAGGGGGCTTGGACTGTATGATCTTTCGAGGTTCCTTCTAGCCCCTGACATTTCTGTGGTTTTGTGATTAATATTGCCTTCTGCCACTTTCCTCTGCCAAATTAGCACTGTGACTGCTGTTTAAGGAAGTAAATGAGGTTTTAGATATACAAGATTTCCTCTAAGTCTGAAAATCAACAAAAAAAGTGTTAATGTGAATGAAAGGGAAATTTGCAAAAAAAGGGCTATGCTCTGTTTTACTAGAATGGGCACAGTTAATGAAAACCAAAAAGTAAAAAGCTTCTAAAATGAAAAAGGAAATGTTTGAATAGGGCTTTTGTTTTGTTTTGTTTCATTTTTAAACTTCAGAAAGTGTAATATTCATGGTAAATCAATGTGGGAACTAATATTAATATCTTATATTTAATGAGACAAGAAGAACAGTGAGAGTGTAAGTCAATGCAAACACACAGGTAACCCTGATCACCAGGTTTGTTGACAACATTAGAAGGTACAGAAAATGAATCATTGTCCTATAAGTCCTTGCAGAGAAGCTTCAGGGACCTGCTTAATGCTTAATGTTATCATGATATGCTAAAAATAAATAAGCTTTAATTTTAGTGTGGTAACACTTTGCCTTTGTTTTGAGGAGTTAAAGTAACCCACTTCAGTGCTGCAGAGGGGTATTCTCAGTACCCATGCCTGTTTTGGCAGAGGGGAGAAATTAATTGGGGTGATATAATTTTATATTAAAATATACATTTATTAATCTCAATATTCTGAACTCTCACCACCCCCAACCACTGTGTATTAATATTAAAATTTGGTACATGGTTATTAAAACAATCTAGGATAAAATATGTACAGAAACTGGTTAATTACTAGCAAACATTCAAACTATAAACAGAGAGAGGAGTTTTCCCTGTGGCTTAATGCTGCTTGGGGTCATATGCTATTTGCCCAGCAGAGCAGGCTGAAACTCTTTCTGCTCTATGGCAGAGACAACAGATATTTACAGAGGTATTAAAGCTTTTACTCACAATCCTTATTAATTATTAATCACCCTCTGGGGCTGAATCACAGCTTATGTCTAATGTCCAGACTTCTGGGGATCTCTACCCATGGATGTTGAGGCTGGAATCCTCCTGGCTTGAGGGGAAAGGATAAATCTTCCCACTTTGAGGGGAAATAGGTTTTCTGACGTTTTCTCCTGGCAAAGAGGTGACCTTTGTCATTGGTTCTGCTAGCTTCTTCTGGATGCTGTGTTGTCCTGGGGTCCTGTACCCCTAAATTCCTCTCCTGCCCGGACTTCGGGGGGGGAAAGGGGAAAAGCCGCCTGGTTTCCCCCCCCCCCCCCCTCGCCTGCCCTGCAGCCGTGAAGGGGGGAAGGACTGCCCCGTGAAGGGGGGGAGGACTGCCCCGTGAGTTCCCGCGCTGGAGCCAGGCTGGGATTGGCCGTGTGCTTTCGCGCCTAAGGTGTGGTAACTCTGCCCTTTGTCTAGCGAAGGTTATAAATATTGGGGGTCTTCCCACCTTTGGGGTTCCCGCTTTGGATTTTGCATGTGTCTGGACGTATGTGTCTGCCTGAGCTCACACACTCCCCTCGGCTGGACTGCAGAGACCTTCAGGAATTCCCTTTCCTCCTGACACCTTTGTGTGCCTAACGACCCTTAACGACCCTTAACGACTCACCTGCAGCTGCTGGAGGAGGAACACAGACCGCACGAGCCAGCCTGGGTGAGTTATTTGGCTTAGCTTAATTTAGTAAGAAACTGCTATTAATTAATAGCCGACACCTTTTCCAACTTCTGACTTCCAATATAGTCAGATTATTGATGGTATCCATGTAGATTAATTCTCATGCAACTGAATCTGCTTATCAAACTAAAGCAATCTTTGTATATATAGTTGTGGGGGCGGGTTTTTGGGAAAATAAAAAATAACTATTTTTGATAAATTCCCGACTCGGCCACAAATTAATTCCTGCCCTCCGCAACATGTGTCCAGGAATCCTCAGCTAGCAGGATCTCAGGAGAATAGCCATGACACGGTTGTCACGGCTAGCAGGCCGTGTGTGTGTATGCAGACAATCCAGGGTCTGCTTCCTGGTTATCTCATCAGCAACGGCGCTTACCAGGCAATGATAGGCAGCGTGCATGAAAAGTGTGTGCAGCTGCTGGGAGTCTTAGCTCCATAGGTAAAGGCAATGCAGGATCTGGTCCTGATAACGCAATGGCATGCAGATGTGCACAGCTGACTTAGGAGACTATAGGCTCCTCATATATATATTATAGGCAGGCTTAAATGAGCTCTACATCTAAGGTATGCAGGCAGGTGAGCTGTGAATGAGTCAAAGCATGAGATCTGAGCCTCTGAGCATCTGAATGGCTGAGCTACACAGGGTCTGTGCCTGAGGGTCTGAGCTGAGCTGCAAGTGAAGGCCAGAGCATGTGTCTGAGCTGAGCTGAGCACTTTGTTTACCTGTGCACCCCTATTTATTGAATGTGTGCTGAGATTAATGGCCTCTTTGGCCACTAGAATGACCAATCAGGTTAGCAGTTAGCCAAATCTTACCATAATAGGCAGAAGCTGCTTGCCTGGACTTTCCCCAAATATGGGGATCACATGGGCTTACCCCAGGGAGACATGAGCTGGATGTGTGGGGACTTACACAACCTGTTTACAACCAGGGGTCCTGGCAGAAAAACATGTCCAGGCAAGGCAAAGCATCAACAAGCCTCTTTTCAGGCCTACAGGCTCTCCACGACATTCAAACAGTGAGAAAAATGCAGGAAGTCACCCAAAGAAAACATAGAAAATTCCTCATTCAAGCTATGTGCTTAAAGAAACTTAAGCAGAAAACAGATACTGATAAAATGTGTATGAACAATGAGTAATCCACAAACACCAGGTTTTTTGATTTACACAAAACTGTGGTAGATCTACATAAGCAAGATACAAAATTGCAGTAATGGAACAGATATAGCAGAAGTCCATTATCATTTATTAGAAGATTATCCAAATTCTTCTCTTAGGAAAGAAGCATCCTGGCATGCTTGAAAAGCCTGAACTCTTTTTGAAAGCTACATCAGACACTATTTGAGGAAGTCAAGCCTGAAAAACTAGATGAGGATGAAAGAGCTGCACTACCTTCTCTCTTCCTGCTGTCCACTACACACTGAAAAACACTAACTTCAGTTGTATCAAAACAGCAACGCAATTTACTCTGTACAAAAGGATATTTTGTCAGGTATTTATGGCCTTTCTGAAATAATTGGAAGCAAGATCGTCAATCAGTCCTGAAATATTATGTATGCTCCAATGTCCATGTTTTTATATCACATATACCTTTCAAATTTATTTCAAAGTGCAGTACAGACAAATCAAATGCTGCCATCATCAGAAATCACCTTTTCCTATCTTTGTGTGTGCTAGAATTGCTGCAGAGTGTGTATGCCCAGCCAATCCAGATTACCAGATGGAGATATCCACAGACAGACAGAAGGCAGCTCCCTGCACTCAGGGGAGTGTTGCAGAGGGGGATTCTCAGTACCTACGCCTATTTGGCAGAAGAGAGAAATTAAGTGGGGCAATATAATTTTATATTAAAAAATATAAATTTATTAAATTCAATATTCTGAACTCTCACCACCCCCAACCACTGTATATTAATATTCAGTTTGGTACACGGTCATGAAAACAATTTAGGGTAAAATACGTACAGGAATTTGTTATTTAACTAGCAAACATTTAAACTATAAACAGAGAGAGGAGTTTTCCCTGCGGCTTAATGCCATTTGGGATCTTTATGTTCTTTGCCCAGCAGAGTGGGCTGAAACTCTTTCTGGTCTATGGCAGAGACAACAGATATTTACAGAGGTATTAAAGCTTTTACTCACAAGTCTTATTAATTATTAAAGCAGAAGGATTAGTTACATAGAAGCAGCAGCACAGGGAGAAAGCAGAGACACCAGCTGTGACAGAGACTCACTGTCTTACCTATATTTATGTTCTTGTTTTGATACATCTCAGCAAGCCTATGAGTGGAGCAGACATCACTTCACCACTGTTTCCTTTTCACAGCCTGTAATGTAATTCTTCTCACTAAAATATTGCAGCTAGCTTCAAACTAGCACAGCATCATTTAACTACAGTGTAAAAGGTAACATTGCTCTGTTTCCCAAAAACATAAAAGCTAATTTATTGAGAGAAAGCAAGAGTTTATTGTTCAGTGTCACAAATTTAGGATTTAAAAATATTAAAAGCAAGGTCATTGGGGAATAAGTTAGTATGAGATTTAACAAGGCCAAGTGCAGGGTTCTGCACTTTGGCCACAACAACCTCAAGCAGCGCTATAGGCTGGGGACTGAGTGGCTGGAGAGCAGCCAGGAGGAAAGGGACCTGGGGGTACTGATAGATAGTAAGCTGAAGATGAGTCAGCAGTGTGCCCAGGTGGCCAAGAGAGCCAATGGCATCCTGGCCTGCATCAGGAACAGTGTGGCCAGTAGGACAAGGGAGGTTATTCTTCCCCTGTACTCAGCACTGGTCAGGCCACACCTTGAGTCCTGTGTCCAGTTCTGGGCCCCTCAATTCAAGAAAGATGTTGAGGTGCTGGAGCATGTCCAGAGAAGGGCAACAAAGCTGGTGAGGGGCCTGGAGCACAAATCCTATGAGGAGAGGCTGAGGGAGCTGGCAGTGTGTAGACTGTAGAAGAGGAGGCACAGGGGTGATCTTATTATTGTCTACAACTACCTGAAGGGACATTGTAGCCAGGTGGAGGGTGACCTCTTCTCCCAGGCAACCAGCAATAGAACAAGGGGACACAGTCTCAAGTTGTGCCAGGGTAGGTATAGGCTGGATATTAGAAAGAAGTTCTTCACAGAGAGAGTGATTTGCCATTGGAATGGGCTGCCCAGGGAGGTGGTGGAGGCACCGTCCCTGGGGGTGTTCAAGAAAAGACTGGATGAGGCACTTAGTGCCATGGTCTAGTTGATTGGATAGGGCTGGGTGATAGGTTGGACTGGATGATCTTGGAGGTCTCTTCCAACCTGGTTGATTCTATGATTCTATGATTCTATGTCTAATGTTCAGACTTCTGTGGATCTCCACCCATGGACGTTGAGGCTGAAATCCTCCCAGCTTGAGGGGAAAGGATATATCTTCCCAGTTTCTGGGGAAATAGGGGTTTTCTCTAACCTTTTCTCCTGGTGAAGAGGCGATCTTTGCCTTTGGTGCTGCTGTCTCCTGGATACTGTGTCCAGGAATTATCAGCTGGCAGGATTTCTGAAGAATACCATGCTGTCTCTGGCACAGTTCTTCATGGCTAGCAGTCTATGTGTGTGTGCAGACAATCCAGGGTCTGATTCCTGGTTATCTCAGTGGTAGTGCCTTTTGCCAGGCAATAATAGGCAGCGTGCATGCAAAGTGTGCACGACTGCTGGGAGTCTGAGCTCCATTAAGTAAAGGCAATGCAGGATCTGCTCCTGATAGCAATAGTATGCAGATGTGCACATCTGGTTTACGAGGCTATAGGCTCCTTATATATATATATATATGCATGCAGGCTTAAATGAGCTCTGCATCTAAGGTACGCAGGCAGGTGAGCTGCAAATGAGAATCAGAGCATGAGGGTCTGAGCATCTGAGCATCGGAGCTATACAATGGCATCCAAGCGCGAGGGTCTGAGTGGCTGAGCACTGCAAGTGAGGGTCAGAGCACGTATCTGAGCAGTGCAGGTGAGTCAGAGCTAAGCTGCAAATAGGGTCAGAGCACGTTGCAGAAAAATATATCCAGGCATGCATAGGCATAAATAAGCCTCTTTTCAGGCCTACAGGCCCTCCACAACAGGGAGATGCAGGACAAACAGCTCTATGAACTGGAATTGCAGTGCTTTGGTGAAAGAGAAACCATCATGTCCTAATAATTCCAAGGATGAACAACACAAACTTTCTCTCTCAGCTTTTGTAAGGGTCATTAAAATCTCTCTTTCCTTTAGAGGTGGAGGGACAGTCGAGCAATAGCAGCCACAGAAACAGAGACAGAAATCCACTATTCGGATCACAAATTTTAAGTCCATGATGCCAAAGGGTGAAAACTGAATTGCACAGTCTGATGCTGACCTGAAGAACTGCTCCATTTTCTGGATCACTCAATAGTTACTTGGCAGATATGTTCATATGCCACCTCAAAAATATTTCTGAAGTGCCTGAGTGGTTGCAAAGACTTGTTGAACACAATTCAACCGCAGAATCAATCATAGAATCCACTAGGTTGGAAGAGACCTCCAAGATCATCCAATCAAATCTATCACCCAGCCCTATCCAGTCAACTAGACCATGGCACTAAGTGCCTCATCCAGGCTTTTCTTGAACACCCCTGTGCTAGTTAGAAGCAAGCTGGAATGTTTTGGTAAAAGAACTTGATAACAGGCAGTGGAATGAAAACATGGTGTCTCCTTCTCTCACAGTCACGCTGAGAACTCTGGGAAGAAGAAGTAAACTTTCTCCATTTTGTTTTTTTTCTTCTGCCGTTGGCTTCAGACCTAGCCACATCTCATTAACCTTGCTCCTACTAACCTTGCTCCCTAACCTCTTGGCCGCACCTCTCTTCTTCCTGAGAACTGGGGTAAGGTTGAGAGGGGCCGGGGGTGGTTTGAAAGCCTCTCCTGGGGACCTTGGTTTCTGGGAGGGGAGTTGTGCTTTTGTATTGTTTATCCTTTTATATATTTCTGTATATAATTGTATATAACTGTATATATTGTAAATAGCTGCTTGTAAATTCTTCTAGCTGTAAATAAATTGCTTCATCTATATTCCCAGGGTCCGTCTGAGTTAGCTGGGGCACATACAAAGTGTGGGGGGCGGGTAAGAGCCCAAACCATCACAACCTCCAGGGACGGTGCCTGAGCCACCTCCCTGGGCAGCCCATTCCAATGGGAAATCAGTCTCTCTCTGTGAAGAACTTCCTCCTAACATCCAGCCTAGACCTCCCCTGGAACTTAGAATCATAGAATCATAGAATCAAACAGGTTGGAAGAGACCTCCAAGATCATCCAGTCCAACCTATCACCCAGCCCTAACCAATCAACTAGACCATGGCACTAAGTGCCCCATCCAGTCTTTTCTTGAAGACCCCCATGGACGGTGCCTCCACCACCTCCCTGGGCAGCCCATTCCAATGGGAAATCACTCTCTGTGTCCCCTTGTTCTGTTGCTGGTTGCCTGGCAGAAGAGACCAACCCCCCACTTGGCTACAGTCTCCCTTCAGGTAGTTGTAGACAGCAATGAGGTCACCCCCTAGCCTCTTCCTCTCCAGGATAAACAACTCCATCTCTCTCAGCATCTCCTCATAAGGCTTCTGTTCCAGGCCTTTCACCAGCTTTGTTGCCCTTCTCTGGGCATGTTCCAGCACCTCAATGTTGGAGTAAACCGGTGGAGCACTATGGGTAAATGACTTTTGGTTCACCGATGTGGCTAGATGGTCAAATCCACTTTATTTCCATGATACAGTGACTTATATGCATTCTAGCAAGAGGTGTGCTCCACCAAGATTGATTACAGTCAGAGGGTACAGGGTTACTTGTAAGGCATAGATAGGTCAGCATACCATAACAATCTGAGGGTCAGCCCTCCAGACCACCTACTCCAGCCCCCCTTGGCTACCTAACTCTGCCCACTGCAGCTGTGTGTGGGGTGCTCAGTTGTTTACAGTTTGATTTCCTGGGCTAGCAGCATCCCAAGGACGTTTCTCAGCACAGTTGCTCATGTTTATCATTTCTGTGTCCTCTGATAACAAGAATTCTCCAACACCTCAACATCTCTCTTGAATTAAGGGGCTCAGAACTGGACACAGGACTCAAAGTGTGGTCTGACCAGTGATGAGTATAGGGGAAAAACAGCCTCCCTCATCCTACTGGCCACACTGTTCCTGATGCAGGCCAGGATGCCACTGGCTCTCCTGGCCACCTGGGCACACTGCTGACTCTTTTTCATCCTTTTCAAAATTAATGTGAGTACTGTACTTGAAACTGTTTAAAGTATCCTAAAGAATGATTTTCTAAGGCATGAAAAACACTCAGTGTTATAAGGCACAGGAATTTGATGTGTCTGATTTTTAAGGTCCAAAGCAAGTATCCTGCCTTTCTTCCTCTACTGTTGCCCCAGATGCTTTGAAAGATGGTGCTGTAACCCTCACCACTCATTTCTACACTTAATGTTTCTGTTAAAAATTGAAGTTTTCTTATCATTCTGTAAAATGAATTATTTATTTTCTTGCAAAGTATTCTATACATCCTTGTAACAAAAGCGGAAATCTGTTTTTCAATCTTAGTAGGAATATTTTTTTTTAATTGTTGAAAGACTGTAGAAAAAGGGGGGAAGGGGGAAAAAGCAATGTTTACTTTATCCTGGGGAGGTCTGTGGCATCTGCTGATGATAGAAACAGAAAAGCATACAAAATTAAATATACAAAGGACTAACCTACACATTCATTATGAAGCAAGATGTTGAAATACTTGAAGAAAATGAATAAAACCTCTGCTTTCAAGACTTGTCACTCATTGTAATATTAAGCAAGGTTACACTGCTTGACTCAGAAGCCTGATGTGTGACTAACAAATGCACTGAAAAATAAACACTTCAAATTTTTTAGGACAAAGAAAAAACAAATAATTATATTATTTCTTGAAAGCCATCTAATAAACATACATAGAATCATAAAATCATAGAATCAACCATGTTGGAAGAGACTTCCAAGATCATCCAGTCCAACCTATCCCCCAGCCCTATCCAGTCAACTAGACCACAGCACCGAGTGCCTCATTCAGTCATTTCTTGAGGACTTCCAGGGATGGTGCCTCCACCACCTCCCTGGGCAGCTCATTCCAATGGCAAATCACTCTCTCTGTGAAGAACTTCCTCCTAACATCTGTCCTGGAGTCCTGTATACCCCTAAATTCCCCTCCCCTTGTGGCTTGAATGGGAGAGGAAAAGCCGCCTGTTTCCACCACCACCTCCCCCACCACCCCACCCCCCCCCCCCCCCCCCGCCTTGCCCTGCAGGCCTGAAGGGGGATGAGCAAGGGGTGCCCATGCAGTGACCACACTGGAATTGTTCTGGGATTGGCTGTGCCCTCTTGCACCTAAGGAAGTGGTAACTCTGCTCTTTGTCTAGAGAGGGTATAAATATTGGGGGACTTCCTGCCTTTGGGGTACCCACCTTGAATTTGTTCCTGCCTGAGCATTCATGCCTGCCTGAGAGTTTCCCCCCTCACCTGTATCATAGTATCATAGTATCATAGTATCATCAGGGTTGGAAGAGACCTCACAGATCATCAAGTCCAACCCTTTACCACAGAGCTCAAGGCTAGATCATGGCACCAAGTGCCACGTCCAACCTTGCCTTAAAGTGCCCCAGGGACGGCGACTCCACCACCTCCCCGGGAAGCCCATTCCAGTGTCCAATGACTCTCTCAGTGAAGAACTTTCTCCTCACCTCGAGTCTAAATCTCCCCTGGCGCAGCCTAAGGCTGTGTCCTCTTGTTCTGCAGCTGGCCACCTGAGAGAAGAGAGCAACCTCCCCCTGGCCACAACCACCCCTCAGGTAGTTGTAGACAACAATAAGGTCACCCCTGAGCCTCCTCTTCTCCAGGCTAAACAATCCCAGCTCCCTCAGCCTCTCCTCATAGGGCCTGTGCTCAAGGCCTCTCACCAGCCTCGTTGCCCTTCTCTGGACACGCTCAAGCATCTCAATGTCCCTTTTAAACTGGGGAGCCCAGAACTGAACACAATACTCAAGGTGTGGTCTAACCAGTGCAGAGTACAGGGGCAGAATGACCTCCCTGCTCCTGCTGACCACACCATTCCTGATGCAGGCCAGGATGCCACTGGCTCTCTTGGCCACCTGGGCACACTGCTGGCTCATGTTCAGGCGGGTATCAATCAGCACCCCCAGATCCCTCTCTGTCTGGCTGCTCTCCAGCCACTCTGACCCTAGCCTGTATCTCTCCATGGGGTTGTTGTAGCCAAAGTCCAGCACCCTGCACTTCGAGCTATTGAACCCCATCCCATTGGCCTCTGCCCATCTGTGCAGGTGGTCAAGGTCCCGCTGCAGAGCCCTTCTGCCCTCCAGCTCAGTCACATCTGCCCCCAGCTTAGTGTCATCTGCAAACTTGCTGATGACTGACTCGATGCCCTCATCCAGATCATCTATGAAGATGTTAAAGAGGATGGGGCCCAGCACTGATCCCTGAGGGACACCACTAGTGACTGGCCGCCAGCTGGATGTGGCGCCATTCACCACCACTCTCTGGGTCCGGCCCTCCAGCCAGTTCCTAATCCAGCACAAGGTGTTGCCATCCAAGCCGTGGGCTGACAGCTTAGCCAGCAGTTTGCTGTGGGGGACAGTGTCAAAGGCCTTGCTGAAGTCCAGATAGACCACATCCACAGGCCTCCCCACATCCACCAAGCGGGTCACCTGATCATAGAAGGAGATCAGGTTGGAGAGGCAGGATCTGCCCTTCCTAAACCCATGCTGGCTGGACCTGAGCCCTTTGCCATCCCTTAGGTGTGCTCTTATCACCCCTAAGATAACCTGCTCTGTCAGTTTCCCTGGCACTGAGGTCAGGCTGACGGGTCTATAGTTTCCAGGTTCCTCCATCCGACCCTTCTTGTGGATGGGGACCACATTGGCCATATTCCAGTCTCCTGAGACCTCTCCGGTGAGCCAGGACTGCTGGAAAATGATGGAGAGCGGCTTGGCCAGCTCAGCTGCCAGCTCTCTCAGCACCCTGGGATGGATCCCATCTGGTCCCATGGACTTGTGGGTGTCCAGATGGCTCAGCAGATCCTGAACTAATTCTTCAGGAATTTCCATGGGAACACACCGCTCCCTGACCCCATCCCCCAGTTCAAGAGGCCACTTGCCCTGAACTCCTCCCTCCTTACTGTTGAAAACTGAGGTGAAGAAGGCATTCAGGACCTCTGCCTTTTCTACATCATCAGTTATAGTATTCCCCTCCTGGTCCAGTAAGCAGTGGAGGCTCTTCTTGCCCTTCCTTTTAGCGTTGATAAATTTATAAAAGTGTTTTTTGTTATCCTTCACGGAAGTGGCCAGCCTAAGTTCTAGCTGAGCCTTAGCCTCTCTAATTTTTCTCCTGCATAATCTGGCTGTCTCCTTAAACACGTCAGGAGAAGCCTTCCCGTCCTTCCAGAGGTGATACACCCTCTTTTTTTCCCCCAATTCCTTCAGGAGCTGTTTGCTCATCCAGGCTGGTAGCCTTCTTCGCTAGCTCATCTTTCGGCACATGGGAACTGCCAGCTCCTGTGCCTTCAAGAGCTCCTGTTTAAAGTAGGTCCAACCATCCTGGACCCCTTTGTTCTCGAGGACTGCTGCCCAGGGGACTTTGGAAATAAGTTTCCTAAGCAAATTGAAGTTTGCCCTCCGAAAGTCCAAGGTGTAGGTTTTGTTGCAGTGCCTCCCTACCTCCCTGTATATTGAGAATTCCACTAACTCATGATCACTACACCCCAGGCAGCCTCCCACTGCCACATCTCCTACCAGCCCTTCTCTGTTGGACAGCAGCAGGTCAAGCTGAGCTTGACCCCTAGTAGGCTCACTTAACAGCTGGGACATGAAGCTGTCCTCCATGCACTCTAGAAATCTCCTGGACTGCCTCCTCTCTGCTGAATTAAGTTCCCAGCAGATATCTGGCAGCTTAAAGTCGCCCACCAGAACAAGGTCTGATCTTGAGACAGCCTCCAGCTGTTTGTAAAATATCTCGTCTGTTTCTTCATCCTGGTCGGGTGGTCTATAACAGACTCCAACCAGGATGTCAGATTTGTTTGTCCTCCCTCTGATTTTAACCCACAGGCTCTCAACCCCTTCATCCCTCACCTCAAGCTCAGTGGCATGGAGTGACTCCCTAATGTACAGAGCCACCCCTCCTCCTCTTCTCCCTTGCCTATCTCTCCTGAAGAGGCTGCATCCCCCCAGTATAGCACTCCAACCATGCCTGTCATCTCACCAAGTTTCTGAAATGGCAACTATATCATAGTCACCCTGGTGGACCAGGACTTCCAATTCCTCCTGCTTGTTACCCAAGCTGCGTGCATTGGTGTAGATGCACTTCAGCTGGGCTCTCGATTCCCCAATTGTCCCTGGTTTCCTTGCCACTCTCTCCTTCTCACAGAGAGTAATTGCCTCACCCACCCCCTTCAGACCTAGTTTAAAGCTCGTCTAATGAGCCCTGCCAACTCCATTGCCAGGACTCTCCTGCCCCTCCTAGATAACTGCACCCCATCACGATCAAGTAGGTCCGGCGCAGTAAAAGTTCCCCCATGGTCAAAAAACCCAAAATGCCACCGCTGGCACCATCCCTTGAGCCATTTATTGATATCGTAGGTTCTGCTGTTCCTCTCTGTGAACTCCCCTGCCACAGAGGGAACTGAGCAGAACACCACCTGCGCTCCCGCCCCATCTATCAATTTCCCCAGGGCTTTAAATTCCTTTTTAATTGCCCTGTTCCCCCTCTTTTCAATTTCGTCACTGCCAGCCTGTATTACCAGCAAGGGGTAATAATCAGAGGACTGGATTAGGTTAGGGATTCTCCTGGTGATGTCCCTAACCCGGGCACCAAGAAGGGAGCAGACCTCCCTGTGAGACGGGTCAGGACGACAAATGGGTCCCTCTGTCCCCCTCAAGATGGAGTCCCCGACAACTACAACTCTTCTCTTTTTCTTGTTTTTTGTGGAGCTAGTCACCACAGTTGGTGGTGATTGCTCCACCCTCGGCAATGTCTCAGTTGGATGCTCCTCGTTGTTCTCACCCTCTGTACCCTCTGCATGCAGGGCCTCATACTTGTTGTGCAAGGGCAGAGGAGGAGAAGGAGAGGACAGGGGTGGATGTCCCTTACTACCCCTGACAGGGACCCGTACCCATCCCTCACTGTTTCCAGGGGCAGCTTCCTCAGCAGGAGGGATCTGCAGAGCCTGCACCCACAGATCCAGCTCCCTTTCATTCTCCCTTATTGACCTGAGCCTGGACACTTCGTCCTTCAGCTCGGCCACTTCATCCTTCAATTCCGCCATCAAGGTGAGAAGGAAGTTCACCTGCTCACACCTGGTGCAATTATTCTCCCCTTCCCCTTCTGCAGCAAGTGAGAGGCTGCAGCACTCCCGGCATCCAGCAGCCTGGACTCCTGTACTTTCCCAGGCCATGTCAGTCTGTGTGCACACGCTTCTCCTGCCCTTCGTAGCACGAGTGACAGGCATAGTGCACAGTGATACTGACAGTCGGAAAGAGAAGGAGGAAAAAAAGAAAAATAAAAAAAAATCCCCCAGCCGCAGCTAGGCCTGCAGAGCTTTTCACTCTCTCGGCTCGGCAGCCAAAATGGCGGCCGGCGCGGCACGCGGCGGGATTTTAAATCTCCCGCGGCTGATGTCACCAGCCCCGTCACAGTCTCATGCTGTATCGCGAGACCACAGCCCAGCCGTCCCCTCTGCTTTCCTTATCGTGTCTCAGAACCACGGAGAGCAGCAGAACGGAGCAGCAAAACCGAACCCGGCAGCAACCCCCGTGGAGCTTTTCACTCTCTCGGCTCGGCAGCCAAAATGGCTGGACACAGAAAAGCCCAAGGCTCCAAAGGGCTGCTACAGCCATTACTGTCCTTTGTGCAAAGCTTAACAACTCTTAACGACCCTCCTGCAGCTGCTGAAAGAGAATGAGAGGGACAGGACAAAGTCAGCCTGATTGTGAGTTATTTTTGCTCAGCTTTATTATTAAGTGGGAAACTCCATTAATTAATAGCTAAAGCCTTTTCCAACTTCTGACTTCCAAAATAGATTATCGATGGCATCCTGTAGATCTTCTCAAAGCAACTGAATGTGATAACTAAAAATAAATTAATTTCTGTATGTAGCTCTGGGGATGGGCTTTTGGGAAAATAAACTAACTCTATTTTTGTATAAAATCCCTGACTCAGCCACATTAATTCCCTGCCTCCACAACACATCCAGCCTATACTTTCCCCAGCACAACTTGAGACTGTGTCCCTTTGTTCTATTGCTGGTTGCCTGGCAGAAGAGGCCACACCCCACCTGGCTACAACCTCCCTTCAGGTAGTTGTAGACAGCATTGAAGTCAACCCTGAGCCTCCTCTTCTCCAGGATAAACAACCTCAGCTCACTCAGCCTCTCCTCACAGGGTTTGTGTTCCAGGCCCTTCACCAGTCTTGTTGCCCTTCTCTGGACACGTTCCAGCATCTCAATATGTCTCTTAAATTGAGGAGCCCAGAATTGGACATAGTACTCAAGGTGTGGCCTGACCAGTGCTGAGTACCAGGGAAGAATAACCTCCCTCGTCCTACTGGCCACACTGTTCCTGATGCAAGCCAGGATGCCATTGGCTCTCTTGGCCACCAAGGCACACTGCTGGCTCATCTTCAGCCTACTATCTACCAGTACTCCCAGGTCCCTTTCCTCCTGGCTGCTTTCCAGCCACTCAGTCCCCAGCCTATAGCGCTGTTTGGAGTTGTTGTGGCCAAAGTGCAGAACCCTGCACTTGGCCTTGTTAAATCTCATCCCATTGACCCCTGCTCTGACATCTTTTGCTTTACACCTGTAATTATAAAATAAACAGCAGATTTCATATATCCCTCTTGAAATGGCAAAGAGGGCTGAAAAAGGGAAAAGCAATGTTTTCCAGTTTTGCCATGTTCTGTCACATTTTTGTTTTTACATAAAAATATGTGGCAGTAGCTATTCTCCATGTAAAATTTTTACAAGGAAAATATCTGGGCATAAATGTGGCTTTTTTCCCCCCATTTTTCATCACATGTAATTTTATTTATTAGACTCTTATTTAAAAAAAAATAAAGTTTCCATTATGAGAGAAAAATTGTGCAATTTGCCTTTAGCTAATCAAACATACAATGTCAATAATAAATAACATAAAATGTCTCTGTGAATTTAACTGTTCTGAAATTAAAACAACTGCAAAACTGGGATTTTTTAACAGATTGAAGCAAATCTCACAAGAAGGCTCAAAACAAACAAAATTACTTGCACTAGCTACTCTGAATAGAGGATTTCAGAACTGCAAATCAATTATCCATGACCAGCATGAAAATTAAAAAAGGCAATTCCAGGCACTTTTGGACCTCAGAAAGCAGTTCTTGTCTGTGCCAGGCAGAAAAACTATCCACCAGCACCCAGAGAGGAGAGAATGCCTACAGATCCTGGGCAAAACCAGGATGGAATTCAGTCTTAGGGAATAGAACAGCCCCAAGGACAAATTTTTATACATCAAACATGGAGAAGAGGGAGTGTCACTTACTAAGTATAATTAAAGTGGCCTCTGGATTATCTGAACCCAGTTCTGGTTTATCAGGTCAATGAGCAAGGCTATAATCACCAAACAAGAGTCTGAAATCAGTAAAACTGGGAACACTGTAGAGAAAGTAAAATGGGAACAAGCTGTTTATATGAGAAGGAGCAATGAGAATATAAAGAAAAGGACATGATGTTGTAATGGCTGCCAAGGTCCTGCCATGCCTTTCTGCTCCAGAGTGGTGCAGCTGAATGGGTACAGTCACTGGCCCCTTGGCTTGTCACCACTGTATGCTGGGTCCTGCATGCAAGAATGAGGGCCAGGGAGAGTTGAAGAGAGAACCAATGTATGTTTTTTGGGAATGATGTCTGGAGTCCACGATGTCGTCTTAAGGCAGGATGGAAAAAGCGTGTTGGAAGATAGGAGGACCAAGATCTGAGGAGTTGTCATACCTGTCACTGATCTACATGGGAAGTGTAATGAGAAGCAGTTCTTTGACTCCTAACAAAGTTCTTGCAAAATACAGTTATTTCTGGAGTTGAATTTTGTAGTGAGCGTATTAAGTAAAGTAAAACTCAACTTTCTGTATTCCAGGAATAGCACATGGCATGTAAATAGCCTCCCCTATTTATATGTTGTTGAAAAGCTAGAGCAATTACTTTCATAAAACATAACACAAGTAATTTAATTTGAAATGTGGAAAATATATCACATGAAACTTGAAGTGCAACATGAGCTTCACATTCCCACTGAATCACATAGCAGCTTTTAAATTAAGTTTCCTTAGAATCTATCCAACCTAGTTTGCACACTAATAAATGCCTGAAAACTCACTGTAGTGCTTCCCTCAGCAGATGTAATTCGTTTCATTTGTACACATACAGAGTGGGGAAGTGCTAATTTCCTCAACACTTGCTTTGTGTAGCAGTTAACCACAATATATCTCCATAGCATAAGTTTGTCCTTGAGGTTTCAGAAGCTTCAACTGACAAGTAGGCTGCATATATATGAATAAAAATTGTCCTACAGACGCATAATGTCAAAAGGCAGAAATAAATAACAACCTCACATGCAGGTCACTGAACTAAGTTTCCACAATTGTAGCTAGAAAAAAAAAAAAAAAAAAAAAAGATCAAAAAAATTAATCAAAACTTTAAAAATGCTTTTATCTTCTCTGGATCTATGTAAGGCAAAGAATACATCCCTAGAGCTAGAGGTATGAATTCAATACAGGAAAAAAAAAAAAAAAAGAAGAAAGAAAAAAGACAATAAAATCTGGAAGACAAAAATGAGTGTGTTCTTTGCAATCATTGCTCAGAGTCAATGTCATGTAGGTAATTGGGTGCACTGAATCGTACCTGGACCACAACTAGAACGCTCAGCAGGGACTGGAAAGCATGACCAAAATGGAGTGCACAAATTCAGCAGCTCATCCTGCCTTGAATGACTTGCTGTATCAGCTGGATGATATCTGAAATCGTTGATAAAAAGTTAGGATAGTTTTAAGCCACATTTCTGTTGTGGAGGCAGGGAATTAGTGTAGCTGAGTCAGGAATATATATAAAAATAGAATTATTTTATTTTCCTGAAACCCACCCCCAATACTATATACAGAAATTAATTTTGTTCTAATTAGCAGGTTCGGTTTGATTATGAAGATCTTACAAAGATACCATAGATAAATTTGACTATTTCAGAAGTCAGGAGTTGGAAAAGGCTAAACTACTAAATATAGCATTCCCACTATTAATCAGACTGAACCAAAAGTTTACTCACAGATGAGTTAGGCTGTCTGAGAGAAAGGGTGGTCCAGATGCTTGTCAGCTCTCTCTCTTTTCAAAGGACATTTGAGGCTCATTAAAGCCTATCAAGCTGCACAAAGTGGGTGCTTATGGTGAGAAGCCATCCAAAGCCTTCCTCAGGAGCTTGTCCTTTGGAGCACCAGGGGACTCTTTCTGCAGGAACTATCCAGGCAGGGAAGAACTCTAAGGTGGGAACCCCAAGGCAGGAAGTCCCCCAATATTTATACCCTTCCTAGACAAAGAGTCGAGTTACCACTTCCTAGGCATGAAGACCAGAGCCAATCACCAGCCCAGTTCCAGTGTGGGCATCTGCATGGGGCACCCCCTCGCGCCAGAAGGGCCATTTGCTCCCCCACTTCACACCTTCAGGGCAAGGTAGGGAACAAGTTTTTCACACCTTTTCCTCTCCCATTCAAACCACAGAGGGAGAGGAATTTTGGGGTACACAGGACTTCGGGACAACTTCAAAATAGAGTACTTCTTAGTAAGAATGTGACAATGTTTCCTGGTTTCTATGTTTTGTAGAACTCCTAACAACATCTGTATAAACATTTTCTCAAAGAGAAGCCAAACATCACCTTCTGCACGCCAATGGGGTAATGTTCTTTGAAAACTTGTGAGAAAGGCAATGATGGCTGCAGTTAAAGATATCTTTCTCTTGGTATGAATTGCATGGAATCTCTTTAAGTATAGTTTTATTAAACTCAGAGCAGAGTAAGGGCATTGCATGACTTCCCAGGACAGTTAGAGGTGGGAATCACTGTCAGCCTTAATATCCACAGCTCACGGGAGGTATAAAATGTCAGTCAAGACCTCCTGGTACCCAGATGCCCAGGACCATACCACAGAGAAGTAACTTGCTGTGGCTGATGTTGCATGCATTGATGAATCAACAAAAATATAGACAGGAAGAATTAAAAACAATTTACAGTGTCATCTTCATCAGGGCCTGGACACTGTTTACGTGATTCACTTCAAGCAGTTGTTTCTCACCCTGCTTTCCCAGTAGCAGGGGTAACTTATTGGTATGAGAAGACTTCTCTGGACAATAGCCCAAGCTCAGTAGAAGTCTCTGCTTCCTAAAAGACATCAGCTGGAATAGCAATCTCTTTTTCATCCCTTCTTTTTCAAGAGATTGTCTTCTTAATAGACAATGTCTTGAAACTAATCTGGTCAATCGATGCCATTAGTAGTAATTTGTCCAGCTCAGACACAAGCACAGTGTCAAAACAAACAAGCAAATGAAAAATATCCTTGGATGAGCAGGTGACATGGAAACTATAGGAATCCATAAATCTAGTGTGATCTTCTGCCCTTGGAAATCTCATCCAGACAGTCTCATCTACATTACCACACCATAACTTATTAATAACTAGCAAACAGTTCAAACTATAAAGAGAGAGAGGATTTTTCCCTGTGGCAAATACCACTTGGGGTCTATATGCAATTTGCCCAGCAGGTGGGCTGAAAGCTCTTTCTGCTCTATGGCAGGAGGCAATAAAAATTACAGAGGCATTAAAGCATTTGCTCACAAATTCTGATTAATTATCAATCACCCTCCGGGGCTACGTCGCATCCTATTACTAATGTCCAAATTTCAGGGGAATCTTTGCCCGTGGACTTTGAGGCTGGAATCCTCCTGGCCTTAGGGGAAAGGAGAATCTTCCTGGCTTCTGGGGAAGGACAGTCTCTGATCTTGTTCTCCTGGCGAAGGATGCAATCTCTGACATTGTGTTGCTGGCTTCTTCTGGATGCTCCATCCAGGAATTCTTAGGCAGGACCTTCAGGTGCAGAGACAGGATGCTGTGCTGTCTCAGCATGATGTAATGCTGTCAAGACAGGCCAATTGTGTGCAGACAATTCAGAGTCTACTTCCTGGTAACTCGGTGGCAATAGCGCTTGCCAGGCAATGATAAGACAGCGGGCATACAACAGGGTGCACGGCTGCTTGGGGTGAATCTGAGCTCCATAGGTAAAGGCAGGCAATACAGGATCTGGTCCTGATAACTCACCACAGTGGCATTCAAGTGTGCACAGCTGGCTGGGAGACTATGGGAGATTCTGTCTCCATAATAACTGCAAAGCAATTAGGCATACAGGCATAAGTAAGAAGCTGTGCTGGTGAGTCTAAGCCTAATAATGAGTGAGTGAGCCTGAGTGTGTACAGGGGAGCCTGAGCAGGGGGCCTGAGCACTTTGTTTTCCTGTGTGCCTCTATTTATCAAATGTGGGCTGAGATTAATGGTCCTTTGGCCACTAGAATGACTAATCAGGTTTGGCAGCCAGCCATAATAGGCAAAAGCCACAGCTCTGGGCTTTCTAAATATGGTAAATACACAGACTTAGCACCCGGCAAGCATGAGCTGGGCATATGGGCTTAGACAAACATGTTTAGAACCACAGTATACAATCAGGGGTCCTGGGCAGGTCAGACTTTGTTGCACCAGGTTTGTTGTGCCCCTTTGTGCTCATTATGTATTTACCTCTGGTGCAGGCAGAGAAACACATCCAAGCAGGGCAAGGCATAAATAAGATTATCTTCGGGCCTTTGAGCCCTCCACAACAAAGAGACCTCCAAGATCATCCAGTTCAACCTAGCACCCAGACCTAGCCAGTTAACTAGACCATGGCACTAAGTGCCTCATCCAATCTTTTTTTGAACACTTCCAGGTTTGGCGACTTCTCCACCACACTGGGCAGCCCATTCCAATGGCAAATCACTCTCTCTGGGAAGAGGGTCCTCCTAACATCCAGTATAGATCTCCCCTGGCACAACTTGAGACTGTGTCCCCTTTTTCTGTTGCTGGTTACCTGGGAGAAGAGACCAACCCCCTCTGGCTACAACCTCTCCTCAGGTAGTTGTAGGCAGCAATGAGGTCACCCCTGAGCCTCCTTTTCTCCAGCATAAACAATCCCAGCTCCCTCAGACTCTTTTCGTAGGGCTGTGTTCCAGGCCCCTCATCAACTTCATCGCTCTTCTCTGGACTTGTTCCAGTATCTCAACATCTCTCTTGAATTGAGGAGCCCAGAACTGGACACAGTACTCAAGGCATGGCCTGACCAGTGCTGAGTACAGGGGAAGAATAACCTCCCTATAATTCTGTGTAATTTAGAGCAGTTACTTTTCCAAAGAAACAATCATGAGCCAGCATACCCAAAAATTTCAGAAAAAGGAATTAATAACTTGAAATTATTCTGGAAATAATAATAACAAAACCAGTCATGATTGCCATACACTGTCACAACTGCCTTCCTTTGAGGCTAAGGAGATGAAGCTTTTGTGGTCAATGTCCTTTTTGATAAACACTTGCTCAGTTGAGTTTCCCAGCAGTTTACTTTCTGTTGTTCCATATAAATATGCTCAACTCTTTGGCTACTAACATTCAACAATAGCTGAAGTACACAGGTTGCACATGACCTGTAAGCATTCTGAAAATATGCTGGATGGAAAAAAAATCCACATACTCCTTCACTCTTGGAGAATAAGCTCTGCTGTATGGTTTTAGTGAACCACTGGTGAAGCGGCTCTGCTCTGCATCACTTGTCTTGTGTTTCATCTCAGTCTTTCCTGCATCTTTCAACATCCTCTCCCACACACACTCCATATAGTTAATGTTTATTAGCTACACTCAAATCACAGGAGTGATTTATTTGTGATTCATCACAAAATTTGAAAGTATTTTTTAAAGTTTTCCTTTAATTTTTGCCATGGGAACTTCATAACCAGACATGTTTGATGAGGACCTGTGCAATACACTATTGCAGAAAGGGTTCTCTGTACCTACACATATTTGGCAGAGGTGAGAAATTAATTTGAGGTGATATAAATTTTATATAAAAATATAATTTATTAAAACTAATATTTATGAACTCTTGCCACCCCCAACCACTGTGTATCAATATTTAGTTCTGTGCAAGATTATGAAAACAATTAGGATAGAATATATACAGGGATTTGGTCAATAACTAGCAAAATATTCAAACTATAAACAGAGAGAGGAGTTTGCCTTCTGTCTTAGTGCCGCTTGGAACTTATGCTATTAGCCCAGCAGAGGGGCTGAAACTCTTTCTGCTCTAAGGCAGAGATAACTTATATTACAGAGGAATTAAAGCATTACTTATAAGTCATATTATTAATTATTAATCAATAATCACCCTCTGGGGTTGTGTCACAGCCTGTGCCCAATGTTTGAACTTCCAGGGGATCTGTCTGTGGACTTGGACGCTGGAATTTTCCCTGCTTGAGGGGAGATAGGTGAATTCTCCCAATTTCTGCAGTCTTAGGCTTTCTAACCTTTTCTCCTGGCATGGGATGATCTCTTCCTTGATGCTGCTGCCTTCTTCTGGATACTGTGTCCAGGGATTATCAGCTCAGCAGGATTACAGGAACAGGAGAAGAATAGCCATGCTGGCTCTGACATGGTTCTCTTCATGGATTCAGGCTGTGGGTGTGTGGGTGCAGACAATCAAGAAGTCTGCTTCCTAGTTCTCTCCAGGCAATAAGCTGGGAGTCTGAGCTCCGTAGATAAAGCAAGACAGCTTACAAATGTGCACAGCTGATGCTGGTTTAGGAGGCTATCAGCTCCTTACAAATGTATATTATGTGCAGGCTTAAATGAGCTCTGCATCTAAAATACACAGACAGGTTAGCTGTGATTGAGATCATTGCATGAGGTCTGAGCCTCAGAGAGCATTGGAGCTATGCAATGGCATCCGAGCATGTGAGTATGAGAAGCTTAGCGCTTCAGGTGAAGGTCAGAACTGTGTCTGATCCTTGCAGGTGGGTCAGAGAGATGACCTGAATTGAACACGTGGTTCTCCTGTGCATCCCTCTTTATGGACTGTGGGCCGAGATTAATGTGCCCTTTGGCCACCAGAGTGACCAATCAGGTTGGCAGTAAGCCAAGCCTTACCATAATAGGCCCCAAATATTGGGATCACATGGACCCACTCCAGGGATACATAAGCTGGGTGTGTGTGTTACACAACTTGTTTACAACCAGGGGTCCTGGCAGAAAAACATGTCCAGGCATGTAGAGGCATAAATTAGCCTCTGTTCGGGCCTACAGGCCCTCCACCACATACACATATAGCTACGTGCATGCATATGGAAGAATGTATAAGCAAAAAGTTAAAAAATCAATTAAATATGTAATGTAGATAATTCCAAACAATCCAGGAAAATTTTTTCATACAATTTAAGAAAAGCCTGTTGCAGAAAAGTTGGAGACAATCCTGTTTGCTGAAGATGTGCAAGAGAGAGGTGTAGAGAGCAAAGAAGAGTAACTTTCCCAGCTTTCCATTCTTGCAAGAGTTCCAGGCATGTGTAATAAATTCCATATTATTATGGAATGGAGAGGGAAAATAGAACAAGAGAAGCAAATCACAGAGTCAAATGCTTTTCAAACTTTATTATCTACCTTGAGCTTTTGGGAGGTGACATTATGTCTACAAGTTAGCAACAAGCATTAAGAGTGCTTAGTAAGTAAAGCTCCACCTTCATTGAGATTTTGGACCTGCCAAGAGCACAATGTGTGAAGAAATACACATTCTTCAACTAGGATCACAGTATCACAGTATCATCAGGGCTGGAAGAGACCTCACAGATCATCAAGTCCAACCCTTTACCACAGAGCTCAAGGCTAGACCATGGCACCAAGTGCCACGTCCAACCTTGCCTTGAACAGCTCCAGGGATGGCGACTCCACCACCTCCCTGGGCAGCCCATTCCAGTGTCCAATGACTCTCTCAGTGAAGAACTTTCTCCTCACCTCAAGCCTAAATTTCCCCTGACACAGCCTGAGGCTGTGTCTTCTCATTCTGGCACTGGCCACCTGAGAGAAGAGAGTAACCTCCTCCTGGCCACAACCACCCTTCAGGTAGTTGTAGACAGCAATAAGGTCACCCCTGAGCCTCCTCTTCTCCAGGCTAAACAATCCCAGCTCCCTCAGCCTCTCCTCGTAGGGCTTGTGCTCAAGGCCTCTCACCAGCCTCATCGCCCTTCTCTGGACACGCTCAAGCATTTCGATGTCCCCTCTAAACTGAGGGGCCCAGAACTGAACACAGTACTCAAGGTGTGGTCTAACCAGTGCAGAGTACAGGGGCAGAATGACCTCCCTGCTCCTGCTGACCACACCATTCCTGATGCAGGCCAGGATGCCATTGGCTCTCTTGGCCACCTGGGCACACTGCTGGCTCATGTTCAGGTGGGTATCAATAAGTACCCCCAGATCCCTCTCTGTCTGGCTGCTCTCCAGCCACTCCGACCCCAGCTTGTATCTCTGCATGGGGTTTTTGTGGCCAAAGTGCAGCACCTGGCACTTGGCCTTACTGAACCCAATCCCCTTGGACTCTGCCCATCTGTGCAGGTGGTCAAGGTCCCGCTGCAGAGCCCTTCTGCCTTCCAACTCAGTCACATCTGCCCCCAGTTTAGTGTCATCTGCAAACTTGCTGATGACTGATTCCATGCCCTCATCCAGATCATCTATTAAAGAGGATGGGGCCCAGCACTGATCCCTGAGGGACACCACTAGTGACTGGCTGCCAGCTGGATGTGGCACCATTCACCACCACTCTCTGGGTCCGGCCCTCCAGCTACTTCCTAACCCAGCACAGAGTGTTGCCATCCAAGCCATGGGCTGACAGCTTAGCCAGCAGTTTGCTGTGGGGGACAGTGTCAAAGGCCTTGCTGAAGTCCAGATAGACCACATCCACAGGCCTCCCCACATCCACCAAGTGGGTCACCTGATCATAGAAGGAGATCAGGTTGGAGAGGCAGGATCTGCCCTTCCTAAACCCATGCTGGTTGGACCTGAGCCCTTTGGCATCCCTCGGGTGTGCTGTTATTGCCCCCAAGATAACCTGCTCCATCAGTTTCCCTGGCACTGAGGTCAGGCTGACGGGTCTGTAGTTCCCAGGTTCCTCCATCCGACCCTTCTTGTGGATGGGGACCATGTTGGCCATTTTCCAGTCTCCTGGGACCTCTCCGGTGAGCCAGGACTGCTGGAAAATGATGGAGACAGCCTCCAACTGTTTGTAAAATATCTCGTCTGTTTCCTCATCCTGGTTGGGTGGTCTATAACAGACTCCAACCAGGATGTCAGATTTGTTTGTCCTCCCTCTGATTTTAACACACAAGCTCTCAAACCCTTTGTCCCTCACCTCAAGCTCAGTGGCATGGAGTGACTCCCTAATATACAGGGCCACCCCTCCTCCTCTTCTCCCTTGCCTATCTCTCCTGAAGAGGCTGCATCCCCCCAGTATAGCACTCCAACCATGCCTGTCATCCCACCAAGTTTCTGAAATGGCAACTATATCATAGTCACCCTGGTGGACCAGGACTTCCAATTCCTCCTGCTTGTTACCCAAGCTGCGTGCATTGGCGTAGATGCACTTCAGCTGGGCTCTCGATTCCCCAATTGTCCCTAGTTTCCTTCCCACTCTCTCCTTCTCAGAGAGAGTAATTGCCTCACCCACCCCCTTCAGACCTAGTTTAAAGCCCGCCTAATGAGCCCTGCCAACTCCAGTGCCAGGACTCTCCTGCCCCTCCTAGACAACTGCACCCCATCACAATCAAACAGGTCCGGTGCAGTAAAAGTTTCCCCGTGGTCAAAGAACCCAAAATGCCACCGCTGGCACCATCCCTTCAGCCATTTGTTGATATCGTAGGTTCTGCTGTTCCTCTCTGTGAACTCTCTTGCCACAGGGGGAACTGAGCAGAACACCACCTGTGCTCCCGCCCCGTCTATCAATTTCCCCAGGGCCTTAAATTCCTTTTTAATTGCCCTGGTCCCCTTCTTTTCAATTTCATCCTGTCAAGGTCCGGAGGAGCAGAGGTGAACAGTATCTCTGTCCAGAGGAGCTAGACCAGTTCTTATGGATTCCGTGCTGTGAAATTAAGGTGCAAACGAGACCATATATCACCATGAAACTGTTTATTAAAGGATAAGGTTGGGCAAAACGGAGGGAGTGAGGGGAGAAGGGGGAGAGAGAAAGATCAGAACAGAGGGAGAGAGGGGAGAAGGGGGAGAGAGAAAGATAAAGAGATCGATGGAGAAGAGAAGAAGGCGCAGGGAAGGGAAAAAGGCTGTGAGCATATTACCCTCAGTCGCAGATGAAGGGGAGAGAGAGAAACGGGTGCGTGGCCCAGGGATGATCTTCTGTGGAGTTTGTCAGAGGTTCTTCAGGCGGTGTGCAGTTCTGGTGGTCTGGTGATGGTCTGCCCTCGGTGGTCGGGTGGAGATGTCACTGGTGGTCCGATGGAGGTGCCACTCTTGGTCCGGTGGGAATGGTGGTCCGCTGGGAATGCCACTGGTGGGGCCTTTCTCCTGCCTTTTTATACAATTTGGCAGGCCTTTCTCCTGCCTTTTTATACAGTTTTCTGCTCAGTGTCCAGCTGCAGCCCCCCAGGGCATCTTCCTGTGCATTCTCACACATTCGCAGGGTTCCGGTGTTGCCGGGGGGAGGGCCTCCACCCTCTCTCGGCTACACCTGTCCACACCCTGCATACACAGCCCTTGGGGGCAGCTGAGATAAGATGGAGGCTTCCTGGGCAGTCCAGCCAGGGTGAGGTCTAGGAGTTTCAAAGGTATTGTCTGTTGATTTGCATCTCTGAGCTTTTGGGCCAAGCACCGAGTCTGAGTCCCAGAAGTAACAAGATTAAGGAGAGATGATGCAATCTTCATTGATTAAGGAGGGACGATGCAATCTTTATCTTTGTTGATTAACAAGAGAGAGGATCAGACTCTCGCACATCCCTGCCAGCCTGTATTACCAGCAAGGGGTAATAATCAGAGGGCTGGATTAGGTTAGAGATTCTCCTGGTGATGTCCCTAACCCAGACTCCAGGAAGGGAGCAGACCTCCCTGTGAGACAGGTCGGGATGACAGATGGGTCCCTCTGTCCCCCTCAAGACAGAATCTCCAACAACTATAACCCTTCTTTTTTTTTTCTTTTTTTTTTTTTGGAGGTAGACACCACAGTTGGTGGGGACTGCTCCACTCTAGGCATCGTCACAGTTGGATGCTTCTCAGTGCTCTCATCCTCTGTGCCCTCTGCATGCAGGGCCTCATACTTGTTGTGCAAGGGCAGAGGAAGAGGAGGAGAGAGTTGGGGTGGATTTCCCTTACTACCCTTACTGACATGCAATAAAAGATCTTAACAGACAGAACAATGAAAACAACATAATAGCAAGATGATTATAGTCAAAATTACAGCAAAACCTGTAATTCAAATCTTGCTAACCCAAGTGACATCACATACAGAGGGGATAACAAATGCTTGTTCAATATGTATCAGATATTTGCAGGTAGAAATATTGATTCTAGAGTATCTCAACAAAACCTCTTAAGTCCTGACTACAGGTGTGGGAAAAGTCAGCTTTGAAAGAAGACTTCTTCCAGGAGTCTATTTGGAGAGAATAGAAAATGAGTATTTTGCAGCAGTCTGTAGTGATTGCATTGTCCACAAGTACACTATTTAAAATATTTGAAGAGGCAGAATGGTGATACCCTCCTGAAAACAAAGCTTTATGTGGAGACTGGGAGAACAGAGAAATAAAAGTTCAATGGCGTCCTGCTCCCTGATTGGTAGGAGCAGCAATAGTTAGAGCAAGCTTCAGCAGCAGGACTCCAACAGCAGTGTTTTGAGATAAAGCTAATCTTTCTGAATTGCCCAAAACATGATGTAGACCAATGCAGTGCTGTTTGGTCCTATACACCTGTTGGGGAGGGGAAATTAATTGATGCGAGATGATATTCTCCAAAATTAATATTGTTTATTAATTTTGCTATTCAGAACTCTTGACAACCCCAACTACTAATTTTAATAATATTTTGGTTTTTTACATGGTTATGGAAACATTCTATGGATAATATCTACATCTAATATAACCTGCAAAATATATAAACATTAACTGAACTGGAAGAGACTATTCCTGTGGTCAATGTGGCTTGTAGTCAAATATGCCGTTTGCCCAGTAGATGGGCTCAAGCTCTTTCTGCTCTGTGGCAGAAGGCAATAGAGAATTACAAAGAGGCATTGAGCATTTACCCACAGATTATTATTATTACCCACTCGCGGGGGCTAGCCACACTCCAGACAGTGCCCAAATGCTTTCAGGGGACTCTGTCTTGTTGGATGTTGAGGCTTGAATCTTCCTGGCTTCTGAGGAAAGACAATCTCTGATCTTGTTCTAGCTTCTTCTGGACAAGGATTCTAGGCAGGATCTTCAGGTGTAGAAGTCAGGATGTTGTGCAGTCTCAGCACAATGTCATGCTGGCCACACAGACCAATTGCATGCAGACATCCAGGGTCTGCTCCTGGTAATTTGCAGCAGTGTAGTTTACCAGGCAAGCAATAAGGCAGTGTGCAATAGCAGCAGGGCTGGGCATAGGAGAGAGAGCACAGTAAAGAGCAGGGAAGCAAAGCAGGGAAGCAAAAGCAGGCTGTTCACCTGTGTATCTCCTTTTATCAATGTGGGCTGAGATTAATTGTCCTTTGTGCACAGAATAGCCAATCAGGATGGCAGTTAGCCAAACCTTAGCGTATTAGGCAAAGCCACAGACTCACTTTTCCCTAATTTGGGAGAAGCACAGGCCTTGCACTAGGCAGGCACAAGCTAAGTGTATGTATCTTACACCAAGGACCTTGGGTAGGCCAGACTCAGTGGCTCCAGGTCCTTTTGTGTCTGTCTCCCACGCTTGCCTCTCTGGTGAGGCAGAAAAACATGCCTAGGCAAGGCAGGACATGTATAAGCCTATTTTGGGTCTATGAGGCCTACCATAACAGCACCTCTTGCAAAGGAAATATTTTTGCCCTGCAGGAACACTGGTCTTTAAATCCACCTTGAGTTTCAGACTCTGAATCCTCTGTCCTTCACAGGTTAAAAAAAAGGAGATAAAAAGAGAAAGTGGCTACAGAATTGGATACAATTGGCTTAATTCAGAGCAAGAAGCCTTTCATCTCTGAAACCTGAAGCTTGGAAATTTGGCTCAAATACAGTTAGTTGTGAACAGAACTGCAAATATCTGGTGAGTGCACAGATGTGTGGGCAGAGCAGCCTTCTCATCTCCATCAGCATTGAGAGATGAAAACTTACAGGTGGCTAAGTTCAGTTATTTTTGGTCACATATGCAATCATCCTTATTTCAAAGGACACACCTTAAAAAAAAAAAAAAAAAAAAAAAAAAAAAAAAAAAAGACAGATCTTATTCTGATGAAAACCAAGAAATTATTTTAAGATGGACTACCACAAATTGTTATGCAGTGCTTCATGACTCATTGCATGAAGGTTATTACCATGTGTCTAATTTATCCTGTGGCTTCTACTGCAGGTAAATGAGGACAGCAGAAACAAATTCTGTGATGAATAAAACTGGAATGCTTCTCACTGTCATGGAGGGTAGCAGAAGCCCTTAGCAGGCCTCTCTGTTGTGAAAGTTATAGTGTTTCACATTAATGCCAAGAGCCTCGCAAAACCGAAACAATCCTTCAGCCCTATGAGAAAGTCTCTCCCTGGTCGAGATAAAAGGCAAACAATGGCCACTGTTTTGGTTAGGGGGAACGGCAGTTCTCATGCCCGCTTAACACCTGGTGTGGGCCGAGCTTGGGGTGGTCTTAGAAATTGTTTTGGTAAGAATTCTCCAATTGTATGGATTGATTATAACTTTGTGCCAATCTGTAAGAATAACGTAAAGTAGCCTGGACTGGTGGGTTACACCTCTTTTGAACATTATAAAAATGGTGTGCCTTCCTGGATGGAGAACTAGAGCTTTGAGCTTTTTAGCTTTTGCTAGTTTGCTTGCCTGCCTGCTTGCCTACTTGCCTCACTTCTGCTCCGGTGACCTCTCGTTCCTGATCGGCCCTGCCCGACGAGGGACTCGCAGAGACTTGAAACTTGCTTGGGCCCGATCCTGATGAACAAAGGGACACCGCCCAAAACCTCGAACTTTGCTAATTGAACTACGGAACAGTGAGTAAATCGGAGAAAGAACTCTTTACCTAAAGACTGAATAACTTTAAAGACTCAAAAGAACTCTAAAGAAATCACAGACTCTCCTTTATCCGCTATTTTCTGAAATGTTATTCTACAACTTCAATCCTAAAAGAACTCACGTGGGGAATTTAGTTTGGGAGGGGGATCTCCATGTTTGAGCAATAAATCACTTGAAAATCCACAAGTGGGTGTCCATGTATTTTCCCCACAACCTCCCAAACTACCTTCCGTGACACTCACAGCATGAATTCGCCTAAAGTGCCCTTTGGATTCTAGTTTCAGTCCTTATTTCAGAAATAAACCATCCCCTAAGAAGAATTTAAGGGTTTATTTATATGACTGTGTGTTAATTCAATACTGGATCAAAGTACTGTAGGCTAAATGGTCATTTTAGGCAAGAAAAACAGAAGAGAAAAATCTACCTATTCACAAGACTTAATGTATCTAATAAGATGTCTAAAGGTCTGAATAAGCAGAACATTTTCTCTTTAGGTTACCATTGTATTTGGAAGACATCAATTACTGAAACCACATCACATCCGGTGACAAAATTACTTGGATGTTTCATACTTATTTTTATAGCCACAAGATTTTGGCAGTCACAAAATAGGCATCCCAGGTTATCACAGAATCACAGAATGGTTTGAGATGGAAGGAACCTTAAAGATCACCTGGTTCCGACTGCCCTGCCATTGGCAGGGATGCTTTCTACTAAATCTCCTTGCTCAAGTCTTCAGCCAACCTGGATTTCAACACTTCCAGGCTTGGAAGTGGAACTTTTCTGGGCAACCTGTCCCAGTGCCTTACCACCCTCATGGGTAAACGTTTCATAATGTTTGACGTAAATACAGCTTCTTCCATTTTGAAGCCATCACCCTTTGTGCTGTCATTCCATGCCTTTGTGAAACGTCCCTCCCCAGCTCTCTTGTAGGCCCCTTCAAATACTGGAATCATAAAATTGATGTTTCTGTGCAGTTTTGTCAATGCAAATAGAAGCTTTGAGCTTACAATAAAAGGCAGTTTTTACATTAGTATTTGAATATGATTGCTATCCAGCAAATGGATTAACAAACAGATTTCTTGAAACCACGAAAACAGAATACCAGAAATGTGTAAATAGACAGTTGTTATCATTTCTTAGAAGTATAGGATGCCAGGTTGGAAAGGACCACAAGGATCACCTGGTCCAACCTTTCTGTTATAGATTAAACGAGATGGTACAGCCTCATGTCAAGCTGAGTCTTCAAACTGTTCAAAGAAGGGGAATCCACTACTTCCCTAAGCAGATTATTCCAATGTCTTAGTGTTCTCATGGAGAAAAAAAAAAAAATCTGGAATCCAATCAGAATCTTGCCAGGAGCAACCTATACCCATTAACTCTTGTGTTTTCCATGTGACTCCTTCTGAAAGTGGGGTATTCATCCTCTCAGTAATCACCCTTTACATACTGGTACATGGTAATAAAGTATCCCGTAAGCCTTGTCTTCTCAAGCTTTCCTTCCTATAGCAGGTCTTCCAGTCCTTGCATCATTCCCACGGCCCTTCTTTGGATGCTTTCAGGCTGTCCACATCTTTTTTGTACAGCAAGGACCAAAACTGAATATAGTATTCCAGGTGTGGTCTGACGCATGCTGAGTAGAGTGGGATAATGACTTCTTTATCTCTGGTGGTGTCGCCCTTGTTAGTGCAACCCAGTATCCTGCTGGCCCTCTTTTGCCACTTAACCTATCCATTCATTTTGGTGTCATCTGCAAAATTCATCAGAATCCTCTTCTGCCCAACATTCAAATCACTTGTGAAACTATCAGCCAACGTTGGTCATGTCACAATCCAATGACAGATAATTAACAGAAGTTAAACCCTCTTTTTTTCCATCTCATATGGATATCAGAGGGGCTGGGTGTGGTTGAGAGATGTCCAGTTGGATCTTTAGTGTGACTAAATTAACATTCTCAGGAACAGAATTCAGACTCAAATCAGAGGCAAGCGCCAAACCACTTTATCAGGCAAAAGGCATAGCTGCCACAGTGATCTGATCTGTAGGGAGTATGCATCATGACCACACAAGCAGAGATAACTCAGCGAGCTGGGTTTGCAGGCAGGAATGACAGGCAGCGCGACAGCTCTCTGGGGTGGTGGCAGCCTTCTGAGGTGGCCACAGTTCTCCAGGGTGACAGCAGCATTTAGGGATCATGATGGCAGCTAGCACTAATCCCAGCAGCAGTTCTCTGCAGTTCTAGCAGTTTCTAAAAACAGCTCAGTTCTAGGCAATTCTCATTCTCTAGCAGTGTTCTCATTGATTTCCAGCAGCCTGTGGCAGATGACAGCAGCCCTAGCCCAACAGATCATACCCCTGTACTGTTAAGCTTTTCTACAATTTTCCACTTATTATGGAAATAGTTATTCTTTGTCAATTATTTTAAAGGACACATTTCTCATATCTAAAATTTAATCTTCATCTGTCATCTTTCTGTAAATTGCCAGGCTACTTTCCACACTTAAAAACGGTGAGCAGATCTATTACTGAGCCCTTAGGTCTTGTTTTAGTCCTGTTTGAAAGATCTGAATGAGGATTAGGTGATGGAGCAAGTCTCCCATTGGCTCTGTGCCATCAGACCAGATGTCTTTCACAGGGACAATATAACTTCTCATCTGCTGCTTCAGACCAATGTTAAGAACTTCAGCAGGAGTTAAGTGATTCAGAAAGATGTTTCATTAAATGTGTTTGTAGTGTTATAAGAGTAACTGCACCTAGAACTAAATGCAGTTCTGTCACTATTGGCTTTTTTTCCTTGCCAGCTCAATCTCATTATGAAACTTTTTCAACAGAACGTGGCAAGTGTTTATTCAACATTTACACAGCACTTTTAGCTATTTTGCTGATTTCTGAATCAAGTAATCTACAATTTCCAAGTGTTTAAACATCCTTCAATGCCACCTCAAAACTGTGAGATTGCTAAACTAATTGAGAGTTTAAGGAGTAGGGATTATCATGGGAATCGAGAGAGTATTTATTATCAGGGTTTTCTGATAATTCCAAAAGGTAGACAACCTCTGTACTACCATGAGTTCTGACTGAGTTAGTGATAACATTATTTTACTACATCCAAGAATCCTATCTATGGGCATATGGCTCTGTGAAACATTCATTGATACAGAATAGAAGGATGAAATTGTTACAAAGGGCAGTGATCAGCTGCATTTCAGTGAACTCTAAGCAGAGCATCTGTTGAAAGAGGGAGTTTAGGTCTTAGAAGATCAAAATATGCTCTGGAAAAACACTGCTCATTCCAAGCCATGAGGTGAAACCTTGGTACAACTATGGTGACCTACTGCCACCGTACACAGTTTCTATGTTTGGACAACAGTGAATCCCTCAGCAAAAGAAAAATACCTGATCTTCATAAGTGAAATGAAACTTTGAAAGTCTTTTGATATAACAATTCTTTTATAGTACTTTACTAGTGAACAGAAATTACCCCAGATTCTGAACACAGCTTTGTTCTATGCTGTTCCTTATTTACTTCCCTCTTAGCTTCTGCTGCAAAGAAATAAAATGCAGAATCTAGGTGAACATATTAATGTACTTTCTGGTGTCTTCTGCAATAAGCTCACAGAAAGGAAATATTTCCTAGTCTGTTATTTTGTAGCTACTGATTTACTTGGGGCAATTAACATGGCAGGAGTTATAATATATGTAGTTAATTTTATTTCCAGAATGCCCCGTCCACAACTATATACTAATTAGTCAAATTTGGGTTCTAATTCGGTTGGGAAAATCTTCACAAAGATGTTTATGGACAATTCATTCATTTAGGAGAATTAGAAAATTTGGGAAAGTTTAGACACAAAATGGCTTTGTCCCACTTACAAATAGGCAGCCTGGAGCCTGTGCTAGTTTGAAGCAAGCTAGAATGTTTTGGTAAAAGAACTAGATAATGGGCAGTGAAATGAAAACAATTGATGTCAACTTCACTCACAGTCTCGCTGAGAGCTCTGGGAAGAAGAAAGACTTTTTCTCCATTTTGTTACTCACTCTTGCTTTTGCCTTAGACCTGGTCACATCTCATTAACCCTGCTCCTACTAACCTTGCTCCCTAACCCCTTGGCTGCACCTCTTTTCTTCCTGAGAACTGGGGTAAGGTTGAGAGGGCCGGGGGGAGGTGTTGGGGTGGTTTGAGAGCCCCTCCTGGGGACTCAGGTTTCTGGGAGGGGAGTTGTGCTTTTGTATTGTTTATCCTTTGTATATTTCTGTATATAATTGTATATAACTGTATATATTGTAAATAGCTGCTTGTAAATTCTGCTAGCTGTAAATAAATTGCTTCATCTATATTCCCAGAGGCCGTCTGAGTTAGCTGGGGCAAATTCAAAAGTGTGGGGGGGCGGGGTAACCCCCAAACCATCACAGAGCCCTAGGGAAAGTCTGTTTTACCAACTGCAGCGAAGTAGAAATTTCAAGACAGTCCCTGGCTCCTTTGTGGCAGTGTTGGAACTGCTCAGCCATTGAAATCCTTCTAGTGAGGGTGGTGAAACACTGGCACAGGTTGCCCAGGGAGGTTGTGGCTGCTCCCTCCCTGGAGATGTTCAAGGCCAGGTTGGATGAGGCTTTGCGCGACCTGTTCTAGTGGGAGGTGTCCCTGCCTATGGCAGGGGGTTGGAACTGGATGATCTTTGAGGTCTCTTCCAACCTAAACCATTCTATGATTCTATGATTCTATGATTCTATGATTCTACTGTTTAATTAGATGGACCATCTAACTTCAGTCCTGATGTTTTGCATAGAATAAAATCTGCAGTGTATATCAGGCTTAAATATTCAAAGATGGCTGGCGATTTTTTGTGTCTCAGGTTGTGGACATTTATTAAATAAAAAGCTTCTATATAAAAATCTCAAAATTACTGACTGCTGGCATTGCACCCCAGAGTCACAATTTGTGCACCAATATGGTTATATGATTGTTCTCCAATAATCTCCTTCATTGCAGTGATATGCCAACTTGGAAGAGGTGTGCATAGCTAGCTTAGTCAAGATTGGTACATGTGGAAGGTACAGATAGGCTTACGGTTATGTGTGAGGGACAGATAGGTTAAACTTATATAAACAACTTGTAGAATCCTCCTCCTGCAGCCAATAGACCCTGCCTCCTCGCAGCTGCATGTGGGAGCGTGCTTCACCATCTTAGTTCCTGCCTCTGGGATGGGCTCAAGGACACTCTGCATCATGGGTTACAATATCACAGTATCATCAAGTTTGGAAGAGATCTCATAGATCATCAAGTCCAACCCTTTACCAGAGAGCTCAAGGCTAGACCATGGCACCAAGTGCCACATCCAATCTTGCCTTGAACAGCTCCAGGGACAGCGACTCCACCAGATCCCTGGGCAGCCCATTCCAGTATCCAATGACCCTCTCAGTGAAGAACTTTCTCCTCACCTCGAACCTAAATTTCCCCTGGCACAGCCTGAGGCTGTGTCCTCTCGTTCTGGTGCTGGCCACCTGAGAGAAGAGAGCAACCTCCTCCTGGCCACAACCACCCTTCAGGTAGTTGTAGACAGCAATAAGGTCCCCCCTGAGCCTCCTCTTCTCCAGGCTAAACAATCCCAGCTCCCTCAGCCTCTTCTTGTAGGGCTTGTGCTCGAGGCCACTCACCAGCCTCATCACCCTTCTCTGGACACGCTCAAGCATCTGAAAAAAATTTTCCACCCACGGCACTGCTGGAGCTCTTGGAGCACTCATGTTGCTCATGTTTATCTGTTCATGTCCTCTGTTAGCAAGAAATCCATCAACAACTGAGTTTTAAAATAAGACTGTGTTTTGAATATATGTACATCAGTCTTAAAAGGTGCGTCCCTTTTTCCTGAACTCTTGTTCTTGTGCCTTTGCTGCTCCACCAAAGGACTGAGCAAGGCATTGACCAATCACACTACCACAGAAACAGGCAAGGGAGGATCTTCACAACCAGTTCACTCCTCATGATTGTTGAGTTTTTAATGGCCATAGTTTGATGCAAAAGTATGGAAAGATCCATGAGGAACCACCAAATCAGGAAAACCATGGAATTCTACAACACTGCTTCACCCTCACTGACAAAGAAGATACATCATTGTGTGGCTGGGAAGCATGAATCCCGCTGTTCTGTCTGGCTCTGGGCCCTGGGTGATGTTATGCCAGTTACTTCACTGGTGCCCTAGAGGTGCAGGTGCCCATGGCCCAGCAGAGTACAATGACTTGCGGCAGGAAAAATGCCCATTGCACAAAGGCAGTGTTGTCACTGACCTGATGGTGCTGTGACTTCAAGCAGCAGAGCAAGGTCACATTTGAGCATGTCACAGCACCTTCTGAGCCAGCCAAATGTGATAGACAATTCACTGTGCACAGAGATATTTCTGTGCAGTTGTTTGATAGTTTTACCCTCTGTGGGTTCACTGCATGTGTCCAAGCTTCAAAACTAACAGCCTGTGGCAGGCCAGATAGTCCACACAACATTTTTCCTCTGCTCTGATTGGATTAGCATATGCCTCCATCAAGAATAATTGTGTATAAACATTTAAAGGATGGTTGCTATGGCAGCAAGAATGCATGACTTCAAAATGTGTCTTCTATGAGCACTTTTTGCCAGTAGAAATGGGTTACTGAAATACCTCGTAGGGAAAGTGGATGAAACAGGCACAGAATTTAGGGTGACACTATGGTAGGGTCACCTCTGGAAGATGTTTACACAACTCCAAGCATAATCCTGGCCTGATAATAGAAATCCTAATTGCTACTGTAGTTTCAATCAACACACCAGAGAATTAATTTGTGCTAAGAATGGTGTTTCACATGAAAATAAAACAGTGCCATTGATTTGGGTGTATGATTGCTCTAGGGTCTCAGTTGTTGTCATGAATTAATGAGGAAACTACCCCAAATTCACAGCAGCTTTTACAGGCTCTGCTCCTGAGTGTATTTTCTGTAAATGCGTACTGTAGAGCTGACACTCCACAGTTTTTCTGATACAGAAACATAAATTGACTGGAGATAATCAGTTTCTCCAGTGACATTTTTTAAGGCAGAGTAAAGTTTTGTGGTTTTTGGTTTGGGGTTTTTTTTGGTGAATGCCATGAATGGCCAAAGACACTTTTCTCCTGCTAAACCAACAGGTTTCTTTGGAGACAGCTGCCATCTTCACCTGAGTAAAAGGAAAACAAAGTGGATATACATGAATCATAGAATCAGTTAGGGTTGGAAGGGACCACAAGGATCATCTAGTTCCAACACCCCTGCCATGAGCAGGGACACCTCATGCTAGATCAGGCTGTCTAGAGCTTCCTCCAACCTGGCCTTAAACACCTTCAGGGATGGGGCTTCCACACCTCCCTGGGAAACTCATTCCAGAGTCTCACCACTCTCACGATGAAGAACCTCTTCCTAACATCCAATCTGGATCTACCCATTTCTAGCTTTGTTCCATTCTCCCTAATCCTATCACTACCTGACATCCTAAAAAGTCCCTTCCCAGCTTCCTTGTAGGCCCCCTTAAGATACTGAAAGTTCACAATCAGGTCACCACAAAGCCTTCTCATACTGAAAGTTCACAATCAGGTCACCACAAAGCCTTCTCCTCTCCATACTGATCAGTCCCAACTCTCTGTCTCTCCTCACAGGAGAGGTGATCCAGCCCTCTGATCATCCCTGTGGCCCTTCTCTGGACATGTTCCAGCACAAGGTTCCATCAACAAAGTTAATGAGGGAGCTGGAGCACAGTCCTGTGAAGAGCAGCTGAGAGAGCTGGGGTTGTGAGGATAAGAGGCTCAGGGGTGACCTTATTGCTGTCTATAGCTGAAAGGAGGTTGTAGCCAGGTGGCTCTTTTCCCAGGTACTCAGTGACAGAACAAGAGGACACAGCCTTGACTTGCATCAGGGCAGGTTTAGACTGGATATTAGGAAGAAGTTCTTCACACTAAAAGTGATTGGCATTGGAATGGCGTGGTGGAGGGTTGCCAAGCCCTCATTGGACAGAACTGTGGCCCAAGGACCATCAATCGCGGAGTCAAAACCTTGCTCAGCCCGACTATCCATCTGCCTGCATGACTACAGCCCGTGGCACCAGCCGCCATTCCTAGCTGTGGGAAAATTTCTCCTGCAGTGGGGCATAAGCTGTAAACATGAGACCTTGTGATGGGAGATGTCCTTGGAGCCCAGCCAGCCCCAAGGAAGCTAGACTGTTAAACTGAGCAACCCATGCACACCTGATAGGGGATGGAATCTGCCAGCCCCTGGGGCATACACAGCTCCAGGGGGCTAACCCTGTCAGCCCCCTGGGGTGGAACTACAGGTTGTTTTGGTAAGAAATAACCTATCTGTGCCTTACACATAACTTTGAGCCAATCTGTATTGTCCATTTATGCCAGCCCCAGTCTGGCTGGATATACCTCCTCTGAACACTATATAAGACATTGCATTACTTTAATAAAGGGGCACTCGCACTCACACTGCACTGATCGCACTGATCAGACTGATGCACAGAAGCTATAGAGCACTCGTCAGTGCCCCGATCTGCGCCTCACCAGCTTCCAGACCGCCAACGTCCAGCTTGGCTTGTACCCGTGGAAGCTCAGACAGCACGCCCCAATAACCTTTGAATTGTTTCAATCCATGATATTTGGGACTTTCAAACTGACTCTGGCCAGTGAGTAACTGAGAAACTCGATCTAAACCAGAATAATCTCTCAATAAGCCTACCAGTGGCACTTTTATGCCACAGACTCTCTTTCTAAATCTTTTTAAATCTTTGCTAAATTCCCAATTTGCTGTACATAGACATTCTGTAATATAATCTCGCAACCGCATACAAAGAACTTGTGGGGTAGTTGTAAATAAGTTTGGGGAGGGGGATTCTTAGTGTATATAATATTAAATCTTTTAAACTCTTTTAAAATTTGGCCTCGAATTTCATTCCCCCAAAACCCAGACAAACTCCTCTACAACAAATGGGTGGAGTCACCATCCCTGAAGGTGTTTAAAAGGAGACTGAATGAGGCACTTAGTGCCATGGTTTAGTTAATTAGGTGTTAGGTGATAGGCTGGACTTGATATCTCAAAGGTCTTTTCCAACCTGATTATTTCTGATATTCTGTGGTTCTGTGATACATAATCAGTATGGTACCATTTATTCCTTCTTCTTTTATCTTGTTGGATGCATTATTTGTCCTACAATACAGTGTGTTTTACAAACAATCTTCTTCTGCTGGTCCTAATTTTCTGGAACTTGTAAATTTTTTTTCTTTTTGCACACAAGACATATTTGTGCAAAAGCATTGTCACTTTGAAACAGTAAGAACTAAGCACCACATACAGGAAGAAGCCACTGATCAGATCGAGGTAAGCTCCACACCCATGGAGTGTATGAGTGTATGAACAATTCCCTGCTGTTCTTTTTTATTCCTGTGTGCATGACTGTTTCTAACACATTTCTGAACTAAATGTTCTGAATTGTTTTGTTTGTGCCTTGGTAGCTTTTGTCTTGTCATAAATATCTCTTGCCACCAACACAAATAAAAGCTCCATCATGGTCTTCCCAGAAACCTCAGAGCCTTTTTACAGATATTTAGATCTACTCTGGATTTATACTGGAAATTTTTTATACCACATTAGGAAATAGAAATCCACCCAATAATAAAGAAGTTGAAGATGTGCCAGCACACAAATGTGTGACGTGGACTCCACTGGCAGAGGTCTATTAGCAATGAGAGGGGACAGAGATGAACAAGCAGAAAAAGCCAGAACTGGGCTTTCTTCCATGTCAAATCTATTGTGGCACACCTTGGTCATAAAATAGGAACAATATTATTGTGTCAAGAGTCTTCAATTTCTTAAAACCCACTGATTTATAATGCTCTTACATTATCTATCTTGTCTAACATTTAGGGTGTCTAATGTTACAGGACAGGGTCCCTGGGGCCATGAGCACTAATCCAGAACTCCAGAGTTGGCACTTTTGGGTGGGGCTGGAAACCATGTCCTGTATAAGAGCTGATCACGAGCTCTATTTCACGGCTATTGCTATGCAAAAGGACATTTTCATTACAAAATGTAGCTAAAAGGAATAAAAAAGATCAGCTGTATTATACTGATAATAAGTGTCTTCTGTCCAGCTGTCTGCTTTTAAGTAAATTGCTCACTTCATCTGAAGAAAGAACAGTGATGTGATGAGTGATAGAATGGACAGGAAGAACCAGTAAACCAGTGTCTGGCTCTGAGCCTTGTGTCACTGGCAGAACTTTGGGTTCTTTAATCATGGGTTGATTTTCATGACACCAGGCCTGCTGGCAACATCTGTCTCAGAGGAGGAAAGGAATCCTAGCCCAGGAGCTAGCAAGGCTCATTGAAAGAACTTTAAACTAGATTTGAAGGCAGAAGGGCACAACGCTGGGCTGGCTAGAATTATGCCTGAGGGTTGTACATCAATGTTTGAAGGACTGTGTACTAGCAAGGTCTGTCAGTCTGTGTATCTGTGGAGATAGACTGGTGGCTCACATGGCAACAGAAGACTCAAGGGTTAAGGACAAGTTGGTGTGCTAGTTAGAAGCAAGCTGGAATGTTTTGGTAAAAGAACTGTCTCCTCTCACAGTTACGCTGAGAACTCTGGGAAGAAGAAGTAAACTTTCTCCATTTTTGTCTTTTACTTCTGCCTTTGGCTTCAGACCTAGCCACATCTCATTAACCTTGCTCCTACTAACCTTGCTCCCTAACCTCTTGGCCGCACCTCTCTTCTTCCTGAGAACTGGGGTAAGGTTGAGAGGGGCCGGGGGAGGTGTTGGGGTGGTTTGAAAGCCCCTCCTGGGGACCTTGGTTTCTGGGAGGGGAGTTGTGCTTTTGTATTGTTTATCCTTTTATATATTTCTGTATATAATTGTATATAACTGTATATATTGTAAATAGCTGCTTGTAAATTCTGCTAGCTGTAAATAAATTGCTTCATCTATATTCCCAGGGTCCGTCTGAGTTAGCTGGGTACCTACAAAGTGTGGTGGGGGCAGGTAAGAGCCCAAACCATCACAGTTGGTAACCACAAAGGCATCTGAAAACAGTGAGGTAGGAATTAGGACTTCTCCCTGCAAAAATGGTGGCAGGATCATTAGACCAGCCAAAGTGTATCTATGCTCATGGTCAGGGCATGGAAAACAAACAGGAAGAGCTCGAAGTGTATCAGGAAAACTATGACATAATATCTATTGCAGAAATGTGGTAGGACGTTTCATGCAATCGGAGTGCCACAATCAATGGCTACAAACTCTTTAGAAGAGATAGGCAATGAAGGAAAGGTGGTGGGGTGCCCATGCATGTGTCCTGGAGTCCTGTATACCCCTAAATTGCCCTCCCTCCATGGCTTGAATGGGAGAGAAAAAGCTGTCTGGTTCCCCTCCTCCCCCCCCCCCCCACCTTGCCCTGCAGGTGTGAAGGGGGTGAGCAAAGAGTCCTGCCTACACAGGAGATAAAAAACTAAATGAGGCGGTGGCTGCGTCAGGCCTCTGTCACCACTTTGTAAATATCTGCCAATGGTCTGACAAAGACGAGCCCTTTATCTTAATCCCGATTGGACCCAGTAGAACGGCCGTAAAATTCCTAATTGACACAGGTGCTCAAATCAGTGCTTTAAACTTAGAATTGGCAAAGAGCCTGGGGATACATCCATCCCATAAAAGGATAAGAATACAAGGTGTTACAGGGGTACCTGATATCTGTTACCTAGCTAAAACAAGGGTATGGCTCCCAGGGGACAAACGCAGCACCTTGGTGGAAGTTGCCTTAAGCTCCTACCCGGGGAATATATTGGGTTTTGATGTGCTGGCTGGCAAGAGTTGGCATCTTCCAAACGGCTCTCTTTGGAGCTTCAGTGCCTACGGGGTGGAGTCAAGGAGGGTGAGAACAGCCCATGTAAACACCTTGCCGTTGGCTCCAGCGTTACCTCAAGCTGGCATCACCTATGCATCCCAATATCCCTTACCTGCAACAGCCAGGCAAGGCATCTCTGAGGTGATCGCCGACTTGGAGAGGAGACAGATAATCTGTAGGACTCACTCTCCATACAATTCCCCGGTCTGGCCAGTTAAAAAACCAGATGGACACTGGAGACTTACTATAGATTATAGGAAGCTGAATGCTAACACTCGTCCCCTTGCAGCAGCAGTGCCTAGCCTAACCTCAGTGGTCACAGCCATTCAGGCTGCATCCCACTCGTGGATGGCTGCCCTGGACATCCGGGATATGTTTTTCATGATTCCCCTGAGAGAGGAGGATAAGCCTCAGTTTGCTTTTACCTGGCAGGGAATTCAGTACACTTTTAATCGTTTACCCCAGGGGTACAAGCACTCTCCTACCATTGCCCACAGTGCACTGGCAGCACTTCTGGACACTATCAAGGTCCCAGAAGGCATTGTCATTTATCAATATATAGATGACATATTAGTGGGTGGGGACAACAAAGACCAGGTGGGTTAGACATCCCCTCTGCCAAGTGCCAAGGCCCAGGACAGGAAATCAAATTCCTTGGGGCCTGGTGGGTAGCAGGAGCAGTAGCAGTGCCAGCTGACACCCTGGAGGAAATTGAAAAGGGCCAAATCCCTGGGAACAAAAAGGAACTGCAGAAATTACTGGGAACCCTGGGATACTGGAGGAAGCATATTCCCGGCTTCTCAGTGATTGCCAGGCCACTGTATGATCTGCTGAAAAAGCACAGGGCCTGGGATTGGACAGCAAAGCACAGTGAGAGCCTTAAAACCTTTAGGGATGAGTAAAAGGCCTACCAGAAACTGGGTCCACTACACCCACAGGACCCCTTAAGGGCAGAATGGAGCTTCTCAGAACATGCTTCCTATTGTGGAATCTATCAGAAGGGACCTAAAGGCCCCACTAGAGCTCTCTTGTTTTCCTCTACAGCATTCAAGGACACTGAGAAGAGGTATTCTGAATGGGAAAAGGGGCTCCTTTCCCTTACAAGGGCTGTTAAGGAAGCAGAGAAGCTTTGCACCACACAGGATATTGTGGTGCAAGGACCTTTCCTCCTGCTTAAACCAATTCTCAAGGGATCCCCTCCACCAGAGGGGATAGCCCAAAAATCCACTGTAAGAAAGTGGTCTGCCTACTTAGAGGGAATTGCCCAGCTCATACCTCTAAGAGAGGGTCCAGCCAAGGCGTCCAAACTCCAGCAACCAGTAAATCCAGATACAGCTTTACTGGGACAGCCCTATAAGTCATCTCCAATAGATGTAGCCCCGGAGATAACCACAGACTCCGACACAGAGGGAGTGTGGTTCACAGATTCCTCTTCCCAGAGAGTGGGCTCACAGTGGCACTATAAAGAGCAGCTTTAGAAATCAGTACAGGCAGGACTGTTACTGAGGAGGGTGAAGGCAGTGCACAAGTCGGTGAACTGCGGGCCCTCATGTAGAAAATGGTGCCAAAGCCATCTACACAGACTCCTATGCCACCTTTAAGGGAGCTACGGAGTGGATCTGCCAATGGGAGGCAAATCAATGGGAGACTGGCAGCACCAAGGTCTGGAGAGCTGGAGATTGGCAGAGACTGCTGAAGATAGGCCGGTCGAGACCCATCAAGGTGGGATGGGTTAAAGGGCACTCTAAGAAGGAAACCCCTGCTGCAAAATGGAATCAGCAGGTTGACTACCTGGCACATATCCATGTAGTGAGCAGTGGGGAAAAGGATTGGGAGAGATTAGCTGAATGGTTGCACCTTAAATGGGGGCATTCAGACAAAGCTGATCTCTACTACAAGTGCAGGTCTTGGGGATGGCCAGTCTCCCTCTCAACATGTGAGACCATTATTTCAGACTGTCCACAATGCCAGACAAGGCTGAAGGCCAACCACCCAAACCTTGCACCAGCCCAACATATCCGCCAGGACAAAAGTCTCTGGAACACCCGGCAGGTGGATTATGTGGGGCCCCTCAAGCCATCACACGGAAAGAAGTACATACTGGTTGGTGTAGAAGTGGTCTCTGGTCTAACCATGGCCATTGCCACCAGTGCGGCCTCAGGAGCTCAAACCGTTGAGACTCTCAAACACTGGTTCGGCATCTTGCCAATGCCTGAGTGCATCCAGAGTGACAATGGATCACACTTCACTGCAACCTCAGTGCAAGACTGGGCACATAGTGAAGGGGTGAAATGGGTGTTTCATACCCCATATTACCCCAGGCAAATGGCATTGTTGAGAGGGCAAATGGCCTGATAAAAAGACATGCAAATATGTCTAAAGGTGGCTGGGACTCGTGTTTGGCCCAAGCAGTCTTCACGGTCAATAATCGTTAGGGAAGCTATGGAAGCCCCAAGATTAAGGTGTTCTGCCCAGATGAGCCGGTAGTGGACAGTGACCTTGTGCCAGGGGGAATTAAGGATAAATCCTTGTCCCAGATGCAAGTGGGCCAACCTGTGCTCATCAGGCTACCCTCTATAGGGGTGGTGCCAATGGCAAGCTTCTCCCCGAGGTGTATGGGAGGAGACTAACACAGTGAGTGGAGATTCAGAGAGCTGAACGCTCCAAGAAACAGCTGGTACAGACAAGCCCTATCTCTAGGGATTTCTAAAACCGCCTTAAAGCAGCTGGCAGATTGGCAGCTGAAAGATTTAGTGTGCTGCCTTCAGAATATAGCTGGGAAACCCAGAGGCAGCCACGAGAAGTCCAGGGCCAGCAGCTCGCCCAGCGGTGGCTATGGGAGTGGTGGCATGCCCAGAAGTGGCAGCCCTCCCAGCGGGAAACTTTACCTCATCCCCAGATGGAAAAGTTAACCCTTTCTCATCTCCCAGACAGGAGACAAAACACTAAATTATTGTAATAGTGGCTTAGGCAGCTTTTTAACAGTCAGCAATTATGGGGAGAGCTACAGAAGCCCCCAGAATAAAGACCTGATGCTTAGGTGAGCCACCCGTGGTCACTGACCACCTACCCCAGTACAAAGGGCCAACCTGTGCTTGTCAGGCTACCCTCTATAGTGGTAGTGCAAACGGCATGGGATAAACCCAGAGGTTATATGCCTAGGAAGCCCTAGATGCAAATGGAAAAAGGCCACCAGATCAGTGCATAGTGGATCATCCCAAATTATTAATTGTCAAGCCTGGCTTTTATAGGCCAGGGCAGGTTTTGTCTCCTTACAGGTTAAAGTCACAGCCAAGGACCAGTTCCTGATCAGCACCTGGAAAAGGGAGAACCAGCTACACCAGAGATGGAGACATATCACTGGGGTGGCCAGTGGCAGAGTGTGACCTCCAGCCATGGACTCAGAGCATCTAAGGCTCTGCCATGAACTTTGTTGCTCTACCAGGAACAGAGCAGTTATTCAAACTGACTGTGCAGCTTTATTTAATACTGTTTGGGCTGTTGTTAAGCCTTGTTAAGTATTGTTAAATATTGTTGGGGCGATTAATGTGTTGTTATATATTGTTAATGTTGGAAAGGCTAAGCTATTTATATATTAATAGGTCACAGCTTACTACATTGCAAGGGAGATCACCTACCACTTTCAATTTCTAGACAAAGATGCTCATTATCACTGGGGTGGGATTGTCCTGGAGTCGCATATACCCCTAAATTGCTCTCCCTCCGTGGCTTAAATGGGAGAGGAAAAGCCGCCTGTTTCCCCCCCTCCCGCCCCCTGCCTTGCCCTGCAGGTGTGAAGGGGGTGAGCAAAGAGTCCTGCCTACACGAGGAGTGCCCCGTGCAGTGCCCACGCTGGAATCGGGCTGGATTGGCTGTGCCCTTTTGCGCCTAAGGAAATGGTAACTCTACTCTTTGTCTAGAGAGGGTATAAATATTGGGGGGCTTCCTGCCTTTGGGGTTCTCGCCTTGGAGTTCGTTCCTGCCTGAACATTCGTGCCTGCCTGAGAGTTCTTCCCCCCCCCCCCCCCCCCCCCCCCCCCCCGTGCTCTGCCCCAAAAGGATTGCTTCACCCATTTACACCTTTTGTAAGAACTGAATACCTCTTAATGACTCTTTGGTAGCTTCTGAAAGAGAACGGGGAACAGGTCGCAGATCGAAGTCAGCCTGACCGTGAGTTATTTTGGCTCAGCTTTATTATTAAGTGGGAAATGCTATAATTTAATAGCTAAAGCCTTTTCCAACTTCTGACTTCCAAAATAGTCAGATTATCGATGGCATCCCTGTAGATATTCTCAAGGCAACTGAATCTAGTTTTTAAACTGAGTTAAATTTTGTATATAGTTTTGGGTTCAGGCTTTTGGGGAAATAAAACAACTCTATTTTTGTATAAAAATTCCTGACTCAGCCACATTAATTCCCTGCCTCTGCAACAGCATGTCAGGGAGTGTTTTGATTTTCTTCAGCTTAGTGATGGCGATGATAGGGTTGATTTTTGATCAGCAAGAATTAAGAGAAGGGCAAGCAAGGCAGATATACTAGTGCGAGTTATAGACCATCCAACTAGGATGAAGAGAAAGATAAAATACTCTTCAGGCATCTGTCAGAAGTGTTACAGTCACTACTGTGTTTTCTTGCCCAGGGAAAGGCCAGAAGGAGGATTCAGTGAACTACAGAACTGTCATTCCAACCTCAGTGCTGCTGAAGGTCACGGAGCAGATCATCTTGAGTGTCATTACATAGCACATGCAGAGCACGTAGGTGATCAGGCCCAGTCAGTATGGGCTGATGAAGAACATTGCTTAGTGAACCATGTCTCCTATGACAATGTGACCTGCTTTGTGCATGAGGAAAAGACTGTGAATGCTGTTTATCTAGATTTTAATATGGCATTTGACACTCTTTCCCACAACATCCTCATGGAGATATTGACTGCTCGTGGCTTGGACACAGGAATATTTCACTATACAAAAACTCGCTGGACAGCCAAATCCAGAGTTGGGGTGATATGAGTTAAACTCAACTGGCAGCTGGCCACAAGTGGTGTTCCCCTGGGCTCAGTGTTGGACCCATTTCTCTTTAGCATCTTTTCTTCATGAGAGGATTGAATGCTTCCCAGTAAATTTGGAGACAACATTAAGTTGGAAGGGATTGTTGATCTGCTTGAGGTTGGAAGGCCCTACAGAGGCATCTGGACCAAGGTCAACTGTATGAGATTCAACAGGCCAACTGCCATATCCTGTACTTGAGTCACAATAAACCCAGGCAATGCCTAAAACTAAGGGAAGAGTGGTTAGAAAACTGCCCATCAGGAAAAAAAAAAGGGAATTTTGATCAACAGTCAGGTGAAGATGCACTAGTAGTGTGTCCAGGTGGCCAAGAAGGCAAACATCATCCTGGCCTGTGTCAGGAATAGTGTGACAAGTGATTGTCCCCCTGTACTCAGGCCACCTTTTAGTACCATCTTCAGTTCAGGGGGTGTTCACTACAAGAGGTGCTCAAGTACGTCCAGAGAAGCACAACAAAATTAATGATGGGCTTGAAGAACAAGTCTTATGTGGAGTGGCTGTCAGAACTGGGATTGTTTAGTATGAAGAAAAGGAGGTGGAGGGCAGATCATGAAAGGAAGTTATAGTGTGGTGTCTGTTGGTTTTCTCTCCTTAGTAGCAAGTGACAAAATGAGAGGAAAAGGCCTCAGGCTGCACCAAGGAATATGTAGGTTGGATATTAGAGGAAGCTTTCTCAGAGGATTATCATACACTGGAATAGGCTCCCCAAGGAGCTGGTTGAATTGGGATCCCTGGAAATCTTTAAAAGATGCATAGACATGGTGTTAAGGAACACGGTTTAGTACCAGACTTGTTACAGTTAGATAATAATTGGACTCCATGATCATTCCCAACTGAAGTAATTCTCTGATTCTGAGAAGTATTCACCATAACTGTGATATCATCTGACTGCACTATTCATTACTTCTGTTGTTGTTTTTTTTTTCCAGCACTGAATGACACAGTATTTTTCAATAGTAAAACAGATGAATGAAGCATCTTAAAAATTGTTTGTGACTTTCTGCAAAACACAGCCCCTGCCCCTCCCAAAGGAACTCATAACAGAAAACCAGAGACTGCAATACCTCTAAGTCCCAAAAGAAATGCCCAAAGAAAGTTCTGTTATCTTATTCATGTAGCAGGGGAACAATTGGCAAGAAATGCGGGCATACCTCCCATTAGAATAGAAAGTGCTGTCTCTGAAAACTGTTGCTGGTTGCAATGTAGCATTTCTGGTTTTCTTTGTAAGCCACCAAGCAGTACATACCATCACTTGCAGCTCCTAAATAGGGTTTGGTGTCTAATGTTTGGAAGTGAAGACCTCAAGGAAACTGCAGCAGATATGGGAGAAGGCAAATCAGAAGGATTCTGAAGGAATGAAATCCTGCCTAACCCCTGAGATCTGTGTGCATCAGACAAGTCTTGGCTCTCAGAATAAGGAAATTATATATAAACAGCCTGTCATACAAAGATCTAGCATTGAACCTCTTGTTGCTGTTCAATCTTTCCTCAGAAAAGCTTAGTCTTGACATATTCATGTCAATACATATTCAGAAGGCTTGCACAGTACTCAACCTGCACAAAAGTGGAGAGGTCAGGCTGTCTTGTAGCACTCTTATGTACAAAGAGTTATGTTTCTGTGTTTGTACCTGTTATTCCTATTTATTTAAAAAGTTGTTGAATCAAAATTTGGCTAAATGATATAGCTTTCACAGAGATTCAGCTCCTAACACTCTGTGGAACCAGAAAGTCAAGCAGAGGAGAAAAGCTTCATTAGTTCTCCCTCACGGGAAAACCTGCAACTCATCTCTTGTCAATTCCCTCAATAACAGGACAAAGCTGCATAAAAATCATTGCTTCATTAATTCCACTTTTCACAGAACAACAGTGCTTCATTATGCACTGGGAACAACAGAAAAAGAGGAGTATTTCTTAGGCCAGTGAAACACCAGAAATATCTTCAAAGGTCTTTAATGTTGGCTTCAATGCAAGGTCAGTTGTACATGGCTCTTCACAGATGTTTGCATAAAAGCGAATACCTGTAATTTGGGATTTTCTGAAGTGTGTGTTCTACACTTTCCTGACTACTATACTTTGAAGAGTTTGAATCACAGGGAGAGGTTGTTGTTTTCTTTTTTTTAAAGGTCATTTACAGGAATTAAAGTCAGGCTTTGTACTAATGTAAACCAATTTGAATTTCCTGATAAGATATTAGAGATGATTATGACAGATAGAGTCCTCCAGAGGTTCCACTTTTTGTTTCTCAGCTAGAGGCCAGGGTGGTGCCCCAGTGGCATTCATTCCTATGATTGCTTAGACAACACATGTGCTAGTTTGAAGCTAGCTAGAATGTTTTGGTGAGAAGAACTAGATTACAGGCTGTGAAAGGAAAACAATGGTGATGTCTACTTTGCTCACAGTCTTGCTGAGAAGTATAGGAACAAGAAACAAAAACATTAGATAACATTCTTGCAATTTTTCTGTCACTCTTGCTTGGGCTGCTGACTGAGCTGCATCTCTCTAACACACCCTTCCATTTGGCCTAACCCACTTTGCTTCTTAACCTCCTGGCCAAACCTCTGTTTTTCCTTGGGACTGGGTTAAGGTTGAGAGGGGTAGGGGAAGGTGAAGGGGTGGTTGGGAGCCCCTTCTGGGGACTCAGGTTTCTGGGAGGGGATTTGTGTTTCTGTGTTACCTTTTACCTTGTATATTTCTGTATATAACTGTATATACTGTAAATATCTGCTTGTATATTGTGCTAGCTGTAAATAAATAGCTTAATTCATATTTCCAGAGCTGACTGAGTCTAGTCTGGGTGATTTCTAAAAGTGGGGGAGGGGGGGACGGGGAACACCCAAACTGTCACAACACATCATTAGCACCATTTGCTGGAAAGTTGGTCTACCCAAATCAAAGCACATGTTTAGTTTCTTAGTCTTTTCAAAGAGTAGACTTGAAAGAGATTTCCACTTTATGGAAAAAGTGCTCCTGAATCTTGCTTGATTCAGAATTGATTTTTTAAACTGCAATGCATCAAATAAAAACAAAAGTAATCTCATTACATTTTTTTCTCATTACTGGTGAATTTCAAAACAAGAGAGAGTAGGGCTCTTTAATTCAGAACTCAACCAAAATTCAAAAGTTGACTGTTTTTATAATGTGGAATTTCTACCCTGTAAGCCTATTTTTTTTTTTCCACCCCCAGCAGCTAATCTTAACCTTCTGCATCTTAGATACTAAACACATGAAGTTTGAAAACTTCTCTTCCTTTAGAGTCTTTCCTCTCAAAGTGTTGTGCCACCATAAGTCACAATGGATGAGTGGACTAGAGAGAATATTTTCTCAAAATTTACCTACCATTTTAACCATATTTCACAGAGGGACATCTTATCCAATTAGTTCTATTTGTGCCTCATGGCCTACAAATCCCACTCAAGTTTACAATGGCAAAAAAATAGCAGGTTTTCTTTGGCAGAAACTTCATTCCCTTAAGCATGCTACTGTGGACTATTTTCTTTCCTGGGATTCCTAGGCCATACATACTTCCAAAACTTCATCTAGATTTGTCATAAGAGATGAGCTCCATTCACCCATTCAGAGACTGACTCTGTGGTAGGCATTGCAAAGACGTCGGACCACTGGACTTGCAACTAAAAGCTTAAAGACTGTGGATTGCTTCCTTCAGTTTTCCCACCTTGCTATCAAACATTGCTGAGAGGTTAAGAATATTTTTTTCTTTAAAAAAATCAGTAATAGTGTTAGCTATTGATCTATTACTGTCTTGCTCAGAAGCTAGCATAATGCAATTTTCTGGCCATGAAATATGGATTTTTTTCATGAGTATCAGACAAAGAGCTATCAAATTTTGGGTAGTTGTGTGGAATTGGGGTTTGGACCCTAAGCAAGCTCCATTACTTTCAACACCTCCATTGGTTGGAAGAGAGTGTGGGAACACATCTTCCTTTCCTAATATTGATTATTGTTCTGATCTATAAAATCATAAACGTGGTTTTGTTGGAAACGACTTGTAAAATCATCAAGTCCAACCATTATCTAAGTCTACCAAGACTCATGCTAAAACATAGAATCATAGAAGCATAGAAGCATAGAATGGTCTGGGTTGGAAGGGACCTCCAAAGATTCTCTGAATCTTTTAAACTCCTCCAGGGAAGAGGATTCAACCAGATCTTTGGGAAAATTATTCTAGTATTTGACAACCCTGTCAGTGAAGAAATTTCTTCTAATACTGAAACCAAATCAAAGTGACAGAGCATGTTGGTTTAGCAATTTAAAGTATTCAAGAAACACTGAATTTTAGGAGCAGATGCTTACAGAAACAACTGTGAAAATTATGTTTTTCAGATGATTGATTATAGAAAGCCAAATTAGTATAAAATGTGGTAATCTGAGATTGCCTGCTGTGATGGTTTGGGTGTTACTGTTGTGGATGGCCTGTAGCCCCAAAAGCTGGCATAAATATGCCTGCTCTGCCTGGACATGTCTCTGCCTGCACCAGGGAAAAATGAGCACAAAGGGACCTCTGATTGTGTAAGTCCCCACACACCCAGCTCGGGCCTGCCTGGTACAGGGTCCATTTGATTCCCATACCTGGAGTCCAGGCCTGTGAGCTTTACCCAGTGTGGTAGGGTTTGGCTGACTGCCAACCTGATTAGTTCATTCGAGTGGCCAATGAGACCGTCAACTCTCGGCCCACAGTTGATAAATAGGGGTGCACAGGGCCACGTGGAGGCCTTCTCCACATTACTTGCAGCTCTGCCACATGCTTGCTTGCCTGCCTGCCTTTGTATGAGTGCCTGGTGTGCACACTGCTGTGGGTTGTCGGGAGCAGACCCACTTGCCTGCGTTCGATCGACCTAAGAAGATCTGCAGACTGCACGGAATCCTGCCTCTGCACCTGGAGGTCGAGAGCAGCCAGCAGAATCCAGCAGCAGCAAGGAGCAGAGCTTGCCATTTCCCCTGACACCGGAGGATTCCAGCCTCAGTCCACAGACAGAGATTCTGAAGAACTAGACACTTGCAATAGGCTGACGCAGCCCCGGAGGGTGATTAATAATTGATAAGAGTTGTGAGTAGATGCCTCTGCCATTTCTATCACCTCTACTATAAAGTAGAGAGCAGTTTCAGCTCAGCTTTGCTGGGCAAACAGTATAAGACCTCAGGTGGCATTGAGCCACGGGGAAACAATCTCTCTGTTCATAGTTGAATGTTCACTAGTTATTAATAAGTTGGCTGTAGATTTATATCCTAGAATGTCTTCATAACAGTGTAAGAACCCTGTAATATCTAAGTTCAGTGGTTGGGGGTGGCGAGAGTTGAAATATTGGAAGTTAATAAATACTTATATTTTTATAAATATTCTCTCACATTAATTAATCTCTCCGCTCTGCCAAATCGGGCGTAGGCACTGAGAAACCCATCGGTGACAGTTACCCACCCCCCAAACCTTGGAAATCACCCAGACTAGACTCAGCCAGTTCTGGAAATTAGAATGAAGCTTATATTTGCAGCTTAGCACAATATACAAGCAGATATTTACCATATATACAGTTATATACAGAAATACACAAAGTAAAAGGTAGTACAGAAACACAACACCCCTCCCATAAACCTGAGTTCCCAGGAGGGGTTCCAAACCACCCTTCCACCTTCTCCCACCCCTCTCTACCTTACCCCAGACATTGCCTTGTGTCCAAGGAAGAATGGAGGGTTGGCCAGGGGGGTTAGGAAGCAGGTGGATTAATTAAGTTAGGTTAGAGAGAGAAAAATGTAGCCCACAGCCCAGACAAAGAGTGACTCCCTAATCTATGTTTGGATTCTTGCTCTTATACCTCTCAGCAAGCCTGGGAGTGAAGTAGACATCACCATTGTTTCCCTTTCACAGCCCAGCCTGTAATGTAGTTCTTCTCACCAAAACATTGTAGTTAGCTTGAAACTAGCACAGCTACTTTTTCAGTAAGAGTAAAAAAATAAAGCAACAGAAGCCTGTTTTAACAGGCTGTAGTAAAAGTATGTTGCATCTGTTTATTCTTCTTTTATTGTCACTGGAATAGTTTAATTAATACACCACTGAATGCTATCACCTTCACTAGAAAAACCTTCAACCAACTCTTGAAGTCTTGTGTGCAAAATCTAACTACATTTATGTTCTCAGCATTAGACACAGCGCCTGATATCTTAACTCCCAAGACAGGCCTAAGGACACTTCCCCACGTGCAGCTGCAGGGGATGGAGTGCCAGCTGCATGTGGGCAGAGTTAGCCAGCCCCAGAGGCTGACCCTCAGATTGTTATGGTTAAATCAGCCTATGTATGCCTCACATGTAACCCTGTACCCTCCACATGTAACCAATCTTAGTTGTGCATGCCTCTTGCAAGAAAGCATATAACTCACTGTACACAGAAATAAAGTTGGAGATTAACCATCGAATCGTATTGATGAACAAAGAGTCATTTTACCCAGGTGCTCCACCAGCAGGGAACTTTTAGATCTTTTAGCAGGTGCAGATATTTTCTTTCTCCTCAACCTTAGCTAGATGCCAATCTTACATTCCTGGACAGTATCACAGAATCATAGAATCATAGAATCAACCAGGTTGGAAGACATCTCCAAGATCATCTAGTCCAACCGAGCACCCAGCCCTAGCCAGTCAACTAGACCATGTCACTAAGTGCCTCATCCAGTCTTTGCTTGAAGACCTCCAGGGACGGTGCCTCCACCACCTCCCTGGGCAGCCCATTCCAATGGCAAATCACTCTCTCTGTGAAGAACTTCCTCCTAACATCCAGCCTATACCTACCCCAGCACAACTTGAAACTGTGTCCCCTTGTTCTATTGCTGGTTGCCTGGGAGAAGAGACCAACTCCCACTTGGCAGTTGTAGACAGTAATAGGATCACCCCTGAGCCTCCTCATCTCCAACCCCAGCTCCCTCAGCCTCTCCTCATAGGGTTTGTGTTCCAGGGCCTTCACCGGCTTTGTTGCCCTTCTCTGGACACGTTCCAGCACCTCAACATCTTTCTTGAATTGAGGGGTCCAGAACTGGACACAGGACTCAAGGTGTGGCCTGACCAGTGCTGAGTACAGGGGAAGAATAACCTCCCTTGTCCTACTGGCCACACTGTTCCTGATGCAGGCCAGGATGCCATTGGCTCTCTTGGCCACCTGGGCACACTGCTGACTCATCTTCAGCTTACTATCTATCAGTACCCCCAGGTCCCTTTCCTCCTGGCTGCTCTCCAGCCACTCAGTCCCCAGCCTATAGCGCTGCTTGGGGTTGTTGTGGCCAAGGTGCAGAACCCTGCACTTGGCCTTGTTCAATCTCATCCCATTGGACTCTGCCCACCCATCCAGCCTGTCCAGATCCCTCTGCAGGGCTCTCCTACCTTCCAACAGATCAACACCTGCTCCTAGCTTGGTGTCATCTGCAAACTTACTGATGCTGGACTCAATGCCCTCGTCCAGGTCATCAATAGAGATATTGAACAGGACTGGGCCCAGCACTGATCCTTGGGAAACACCACTTGTGACTGGCTGCCAACTGGATGTGGCACCATTCACCACCACTCTCTGAGCTCTGCCATCCAGCCAGTTCTTGATCCAGCACAGAGTGAAGCTGTCCAAACCATGAGCTGCCAGCTCGGCTAGGAGCTTCACAGTATCACGGTATCACAGTATCACAGTATCACACAGTATCACAGTATCATCAGGGTTGGAAGAGACTTCACAGATCATCAAGTACAACCCTTTACCACAGAGCTCAAGGCTAGACCATGGCACCAAGTGCCACGTCCAACCTGGCCTTGAACTGCCCCAGGGACGGCGACTCCACCACCTCCCCGGGCAGCCCATTCCAGTGCCCAATGACTCTCTCAGTGAAGAACTTTCTCCTCACCTCGAGCCGAAATTTCCCCTGGCGCAGCCTGAGGCTGTGCCCTCTCGTTCTGGCGCTGGCCACCTGAGAGAAGAGAGCAACCTCCCCCTGGCCACAACCACCCTTCAGGTAGTTGCAGACAGCAATAAGGTCACCCCTGAGCCTCCTCTTCTCCAGGCTAAACAATCCCGGCTCCCTCAGCCTCTCCTCGTAGGGCTTGTGCTCAAGGCCTCTCACCAGCCTCATTGCCCTTCTCTGGACACCCTCAAGCATCTCAATGTCCCTTTTAAACTGGGGGGCCCAGAACTGAACACAGTACTCAAGGTGTGGTCTAACCAGTGCAGAGTACAGGGGCAGAATGACCTCCCTGCTCCTGCTGACCACACCATTCCTGATGCAGGCCAGGATGTCACTGGCTCTCTTGGCCACCTGGGCACACTGCTGGCTTATGTTCAGGTGGGTATCAATCAGCACCCCCAGATCCCTCTCTGTCTGGCTGCTCTCCAGCCACTCCGACCCCACCCTGTATCTCTGCATGGGGTTGTTGTGGCCAAAGTGCAGCACCCTGCACTTGGAGCTATTGAACGCCATCCCATTGGACTCTGCCCATCTGTGCAGGTGGTCAAGGTCCCACTGCGGAGCCCTTCTGCCCTCCAACTCAGTCACATCTGCCCCCAGCTTGGTGTCATCTGCAAACTTGCTGATGACTGACTCCATGCTCTCATCCAGATCATCTATGAAGATGTTAAAGAGGATGGGGCCCAGTACTGATCCCTGAGGGACACCACTAGTGACTGGCCGCCAGCTGGATGTGGCACCATTCACCACCACTCTCTGGGTCCGGCCCTCCAGCCACTTCCTAACCCAGCACAGATTGTTGCCATCCAAGCCGTGGGCTGACAGCTTTGCCTGCAATTTGCTGTGGGGGACAGTGTCAAAGTCCTTGCTGAAGTCCAGATAGACCACATCCACAGGCCTCCCCACATCCACGAAGAGGGTCACCTGATCATAGAAGGAGATCAGGTTGCAGAGGCAGGATCTGCCCTTCCTAAACCCATGCTGGCTGGACCTGAGCCCTTTGCCATCCCTCAGGTGTACTCTTATCACCCCCAAGATAACCTGCTCCATCAGTTTCCCTGGCACTGAGGTCAGGCTGACAGGTCTGTAGGTCCCGGGTTCCTCCATCCGACCCTTCTTGTGGATGGGGACCACGTTGGCCATTTTCCAGTCTCCTGGGACCTCTCCGGTGAGCCAGGACTGCTGGAAAATGATGGAGACGACCTTCAACTGTTGAAAACTCAGGCGAAGAAGGCTTTCAGGACCTCGGCCTTTTCTTCATCATCAGTTATAGTATTCCCCTTCTGGTCCAGTAAGGAGTGGAGGCTCTTCTTGCCCTTCCTTTTAGCATTGATAAATATATAAAAGTGCTTTTTGTTATCTTTCACGGAAGTGGCTAGCCTAAGTTCTAGCTGGGCCTTACTCTCTCTAATTTTTCTCCTGCATAGTCTGGCTATCCCCTTAAACACATCAGGAGAAGCCTTCCCCTCCTTCCGGAGGTGATACACCCTGTTTTTTTCCCCAAATTCCTTCAGGAGCTGTTGGCTCATCCAGGCTGGTCGCCTTCCCCGCCGGCTCATCTTTCGGTACATGGGAACTGCCAGCTCCTGTGCCTTCAAGAGCTCCTGTTTAAAGTAGGTCCAACCATCCTGGACCCCTTTGTTCTCAAGGACTGCAGCCCAGGGGACTTTGGAAATAAGTTTCCTAAGCAAATTGAAGTTTGCCCTCTGAAAGTCCAAGGTGTGGGTTTTGTTATAGTGCCTCCCTACCTCCCTGCATATTGAAAACTCCACTAACTCGTGATCACTACACTCCAGGCAGCCTCCCACTGCCACATCTCCTACCAGCCCTTCTCTGTTGGAGAGCAGCAGGTCAAGCTGAGCTTGACCCCTAGTAGGCTCACTTAACAGCTGCATCATGAAGCTGTCCTCCATGCACTCTAGAAATCTCCTGGACTGCCTCCTCTCTGCTAAATTAAGTTCCCAGCAGATATCTGGCAGGTTAAAGTCGCCCACAAGGACAAGATCTGAAGATCTTTTGACAAGCTTCCAGTTGTTTGTAAAATATTTCATCTGTTTCCTCATCCTGGTTGGGTGGTCTATAACAGACTCCAACCAGGATGTCAGATTTATTAATCCTCCCTCTGATTTTAACCCACAAGCTCTCAACCCCTTTGTCCCTCACCTCAAGCTCAGTGGCATGGAGTGACTCCCTAATATACAGGGCCACCCCTCCTCCTCTTCTCCCTTGCCTATCTCTCCTGAAGAGGCTGTATCCCCCCAGTATAGCACTCCAACCATGCCTGTCATCCCACCAAGTTTCTGAAATGGCAACTATATCATAGTCACCCTGGTGGACCAGGACTTCCAATTCCTCCTGCTTGTTACCCAAGCTGCGTGCGTTGGTGTAGATGCACTTCAGCTGGGCTCTCGATTCCCCAATTGTCCCTAGTTTCCTTCCCACTCTCTCCTTCTCAGAGAGAGTAATTGCCTCACCCACCCCCTTCAGACCTAGTTTAAAGCCCGCCTAATGAGCCCTGCCAACTCCAGTGCCAGGACTCTCCTGCGCCTCCTAGACAATTGCACCCCATCACATTCAAGCAGGTCCGGCGCAGTAAAAGTTCCCCCGTGGTCAAAAAACCCAAAATGCCACCGCTGGCACCATCCCTTGAGCCATTTGTTGATATCGTAGGTTCTGCTGTTCCTCTGTGAACTCCCTTGCCACAGAGGGAACTGAGCAGAACACCACCTGTGCTCCCACCCCGTCTATCAATTTCCCCAGGGCCTTAAATTCCTTTTTAATTGCCCTGGTCCCCTTCTTTTCAATTTCGTCGCTGCCAGCCTGTATTACCAGCAAGGAGCAATAGTCAGAGGGCCGGATTAGGTTTGGGAGTCTCCTGGTGATGTCCCTAACCCGGGCACCAGGAAGGGAGCAGACCTCCCTGTGAGACGGGTCGGGACGACAAATGGGTCCCTCTGTCCCACTCGAGACGGAATCTCCAACAACTACAACCCTTCTCTTTTTCTTGTTTTTTGTAGAGCTAGTAACCACAGTTGGTGGCGACTGCTTCACCCTAGGCAATGACACAGTTGGATGCTCCTCAGCTCTCTCATCCTCTGTGCCCTCTGCATGCAGGGCCTCATACTTGTTGTTCAAGGGCAGAGGAAGAGGAGGAGAGGGCCGGGGTGGATTTCCCTTACTACCCCTGACAGGGATCTGTACCCATCCCTCACTGTTTCCAGGGGCAGCTTCCTTAGCAGGGGGGATCTGCAGAGCCTGCACCCACAGATCCAGCTCCCTTTCGTTCTTCCTTATGGACCTGAGCCTGGACACTTCGTCCTTCAGCTCGGCCACTTCATCTTTCAATTCTGCCACCAAGGTGGCAGACAGTGTCAAAGGCTTTGCTGAAGTCCAGGTAGACTACATCCACAGCCTTCCCCACATTCACCAGGCGGATAACCTAATCGTAAAAGGAGATCAGGTTGGTGAGGCAGGACCTGCCCTTCCTAAACCCATGCTGGCTGGGCCTGATCCCTTGGCCATCCTGTAGGTGCTTTGTGGTGGCACTCAAGATGACCTGTTCCATGACCTTGCCTGGCACTGAGGTCAGGCTCACAGGTCTGTAGTTTTCTGGCTCCTCCTTATGACCCTTCTTGTGTATGGGAATCACATTGGCCAGCTTCCAGTCTTCAGGGACCTCTCCAGTGAGCCAGGACTGCTGAAAAATGATGGAGAGTGGCTTGGCCAGCTCAGCTGCCAGCTCTCTCAGCACCCTAGGGTGGATCCCATCTGGTCTCATGGACTTGTGAGGATCCATATGACTTAGCAGGTCCCTTACTGCTTCCTCATGGATTAGAGGGGGACTGTACTGGTCCCTGACTCCATCCACCACTTCAGGAGTCCAGCTGTCCTGGAGACAACCTGTCCCACTAGTGAAGATTGAGGCAAAGAAGGTGTTAAGCACCTCTGCCTTTTCCTCATCCTTTGTCACTGTGTTCCCCTCTCTATCTAACATGGACTGGAGGTTGTCCTTGGCCCTTCTCTTGCCATTCACATATTTAAAGAAACATTTTTTATTTTCCTTGACAGCCATGGCCAGCCTGAGCTCCAAGTGGGCTTTTGCCTCTCTAATTTTTCCTCTACAAGACCTAGCAACTTCCTTGAACTTCTCCTGGGACACCTCCCCTCTTTTCCAAAGGTGATACACTCTCTTTTTAATCTTTAATTCCTTCAGCAACTCCCTGCCCATCCAGTCTGGCTGCCTCCCTCATCAGCTCATCTTCCGGCCCAATGGCATAGCTGCTCCTGTGCCTGCAGGAGTTCTTTCTTGAAGCAGGTCCAACCTTCCTGGACCCCTTTGTTTCTAAGGGCTCTTTCCCAAGGAACTTTCTGAATTAGTTCCTTAAATAGGCTGAAGTCTGCCCTTCAAAAGTCCAGTGTGGAGGTTCTGTTGATGCCCCTCCTGGTTTCTCCATGTATTGAAAACTCTATAATTTCATGGTCACTGGACCCCAGGCAGCCTCCAACCACCACATCCCCTACCAGCCCCTCTCTATTTGTGAGCAGCAGGTCAAGCAGGGCTGCCCCCCGGTAGGCTCACGTAACAGTTGGGATAGGAAGTTGTCTTCCACACATTGCAGAAACCTTCTAGACTGCCTCTTCTCTGCAGTGTTTAAGTCCCAGCAGATGTCTGGTAGGTTAACGTCGCCCACCAGAACAAGGGCAGGTGATCTTGAGGCAGCCTCCAGTTGCTTAAAGAGCTATAAATCAACCTCTTCTTCCTGGTTGGGTGGTCTATAGCAGACTCCTACCAGGATATCAGCCTTGTTGGCCTTCACCTTAAGTCTCACCCATAATGACTCAACTTGATCATCCTTGATTTCTACCTCCATGACATCCAGAGCATCCCTAATATATAGAGCCACTCCTCGCCTTTTCTCCCTTGCCTGTCTCTCCTGAAGAGTCTGTAGCCACTGATTGCAGCACTCCAATCATGTGAGCCATCCCACCACGTTTCAGTGATGGCAACAATATCATAGTTTTCCTCCAGCACCAGAGCTTCCAGCTCCTCTTGTTTGTTACCCATACTGCGTGCATTAGTGTACATGCACTTCAGATGGGCTGCTGCTTTTACCCCTAGCTCTAGCCTACCATCCTCAATTCCCTTTGATTTATCTCTGGTGCTGTCATGTTTAACCTCCTCCCCCTTCCACTCTAGTTTAAAGCCCTCTCAACAAGCCCAGTGTGCTAGTTTGAAGCAAGCTGGAATGTTTTGGTAACAGAACTAGATAACAGGCAGTGAAATGAAAAACAATTGTGTCTACTTCTCTCACAGTCACGCTGAGAACTCTGGGAAGAAGAAAGACTTTTTCTCCATTTTGTCTCTCACTCTTGCTTTTGCCTTGGACCTGGTCACATCTCATTAACCCTGCTCCTACTAACCTTGCTCCCTAACCTCTTGGCTGCACCTCTATTCTTCCTGAGAACTGGGGTAAGGTTGAGAGGGACCGGGGGGAGGTGTTGGGGTGGTTTGAGAGCCCCTCCTGGGGACTCAGGTTTCTGGGAGGGGAGTTGTGCTTCTGTATTGTTTATCCTTTGTATATTTCTGTATATAATTGTATATAACTGTATATATTGTAAATAGCTGCTTGTAAATTCTGCTAGCTGTAAATAAATTGCTTCATCTATATTCCCAGGGTCCGTCTGAGTTAGCTGGGGCAAATTCAAAAGTGTGGGGGGGGCGGGGTAACCCCCAAACCATCACATTTTAAATTGGCTTTCCCAACGTGGGGCTAGATATTTCAGTGAGTGGAAATTAGCTCTGGGAATTAAGATGAAGCTAATCAAGCAGCTATTGTATTTGGTGGGGATTGCTGTGTGGCCTGTTTTCTGGTTTTTTGTCTACAATTGGATCAAAGATCAAATTGGTTATTTCTTGCTTCATGTAGTTTTTAAGAAGGCTAAGGTTAAGCTTTCAAACATGGCCTGGAGCTGGGGTGATTTCATTCTTGGTTATGTTGGTTTTAGTGTCACTGAGAATATTACTAGTGATATTACAAGAGTTTTTGTCAATAATGTTACAATCAATCGAGAGTCTGCTTTATCTACTGCTCTCATGAGGGTCATCCAGCCCCAAACTGAAATGCCAAATCCCTGCAAGGATTTCTACTCGAAACAGAGCATGGCAGAGATGCTGGGCATTATACTGGCTCTTGTAGTTTTAAATTTCATATTAATTTTGGCATTATTGGTGAAAAATTCAAAACCAGTTTCTGTAAGAGCTAGGAAAAATTCTGTGTCTCAGAAGCAGTCTCTTTCACAGCAAAACAAGGGAACACAGTCGTCGGCTTCCCCCTTGCCAGCCTCTCCACCCTCCTCTGTAGGTTCTGGGAACACAGCCAGCGTTCCCGCCACTAACGTAAACAATGATAAGGATAACCAAAACAAGCCACAGAGTTTAGCAGGAGCCCCAGGAGCACAGGCAAATACCCAAAATCAGAATGTTCCTAGCAACAATCAAAACACGTCAGGGTTGGCAGGCATCCCAGGAGGACAGGCAAATAATCCCACTAATGCTAATACTACTACTAGTGCTAGTAACGCTAGCCCAGTCAGTCCAAATCCTAATGACACCAGCTCAGCCAATTCAAACCCCCAGCCAGCAGACCAGAACCAAAATCCTCCTGTTAAAAGCAAGGCAGATTTGAACTCACAAGCTCCAGGTCAGACCCCTAAGGATACAAATGCTCCAAGTCAGACCTCCAATAATTCAAATGCTCCAGGTCAGACCTCCAAGGATTCAAACCCTCCAAGTCAGACTCCTAAAGATTCAAATCCTCCAGCAGACACATCCAAGTCTGTTGCTGCTCAGGCCCTTCTGGCACCTGCTAAAGCAAAAGCTAAGACAAAGAGTGGTTCACAGGAGGATGTAAGAGACGGGACCTCTGGTGATCAGCAGCAAGAGGAGGAAGAGGAGGCAGTTAGTCTGCGAGACCTTGTAGATGTGCTGAGACAACAATACTCAAGTGAGAGGAGTGCTGTGAGGTTAGCTGCCAGGAGAGAGGATGGTTCCAATGAATTTAGGAATGCTATGAGGAAGATTGTGTTAGGCCCGGCACCACCAGAACAACAGGAAGAGGAGGAGGAAGATGACATCCAAGGCTCCAAGGATCCACTCAGAGAGGTCAGGGAAGTTAGGAAGGAATACTCAAGGGAATCAGGTGAGCCAATCCTAAGCTGGCTAGTGAGATGCCGTGGCATTGGTGCTAATGCTCTGCAGGTAGGAGACAAGTCTGCCAAGCAGCTGGGACCACTCACTAAGGAGAGTGGAGTGGACAAACACCTAGCAAGTCCTCTTGGTAGGGTTAGCTTGTGGACACGCCTTCTATTGGCTGTGGCTATGAGATATCCTTCCCGAGATGATTTGCCATGGGCTGCCAAGAAGTGGAACACTGTTGAGCAGGGAATTAAGCTTCTGAAGGAGTTTGCTGTGAAGGAAGTGCTTTATGGAGATCATGGTACTCATGAGCCTGACGATATTCCTTTGGGAACAGGTCTCATGAAGAAGCTGATTAAGCTTGCTCCTTCATCCTATGCTAACATCTTGGCCAGTAAGTTTCTAGCAAGGAGTGATAATGCAAGATCTTTCACTGTTGGTGAATTCACTGATCAGCTCAGGCAGATAGAGGATAGCTTGTCACATTCTGGTATAATCTGTGCCATAAAGACTATGACTACCGAGCTTAAAGATGGTTTTAAAGATACCATGAAAGAACTGAAGGAGGATCTTAAAAACATTACCAATCTGGTAAAAGACACCGTTCCTGCATCATCTGAATGGGTGCATGTTTCTGCAGTCAGGAACAGATGCCCACCTCCTGCAAGGCAATTCCAGCCCAGGAGGAGACAAATTCCACCCAGACAGCAGCAATCACGTGCGTCACTGTGGATACTTCTGCGTGACACATACGGGGAGAACATGAACAAATGGGATGGTAAACCTACTTCATCTCTTTCAAAGAGAGTCAGGGAACTGCAGAGTGGCAGAAACAGAGGCAATAATGCCAGGAAAGTAGCTGTCACTTCTTCAGCTCCTGAGAGCAACTGCAATTGTTCCAACAGTTGCAGTTCCTCTCACAACAACACCAATCATTGTGTACACCCCACATGCCATGTTCGGCATTAGGGGTGCCCTGCCTCCAGCCAGGAGGAGGAAAGGGATAGTGGAGAGAACCGAATCTATTGGAATGTATTCGTTAGGTGGCCTGGCAGTTCAAGAGTTCGGAAATACAGGGCTTTAGTTGACACAGGTGCTCAGTGTACTTTATTGCCATCTAATTGTAAGGGGACAGAGTCCATTTCTATTTTTGGAATCACAGGTGGATCTCAAGAGTTAACTAAGGTACAGGCTGAGATCAGTTTAACTGGTAAAGAGTGGAAGACACATACTATTGTAACTGGTCCTGATGCGCCTTGCATTTTGGGAATTGACTTTTTGAGACAAGGTTGTTTCAAAGATCCTAAGGGTCATAAATGGGCTTTTGGAATAGCATCTGTAGAGATTGAGGATGATAAATTGAAATTGTCTATTAGACCTGAACTTTCTGATGAATCTGCAGTTGTGGGACATCATGACATAGAGGACCTGGAAGTGCCAATTACAACTCAAACTGTTCATCATAGGCAGTACAGAACTAACCGTGACTCTTTGTTGCCCATTCATCAGCTGATTCGTCAATTGGAGAGTCAGGCTGTCATCGAGAAAGCTCATTCACCTTTCAACAGTCCCATCTGGCCTGTGCGTAAACCTACGGGCGACTGGAGGCTGACAGTTGACTTTCGTGCCCTCAACGAGGTGACACCACCCATGAGTGCAGCTGTGCCGGACATGCTGGAACTCCAGTACGAGCTGGAATCGAAGGAGGCTAAATGGTATGCAACTATAGACATTGCTAATGCTTTCTTCTCTATTCCCATAGCAAAGGAGTGCAGGCCTCAGTTTGCATTCACCTGGAGAGGAATCCAGTACCAGTTCAATCGTTTGCCTCAGGGGTGGAAACACAGCTCAACCATTTGTCACTCAGTCATCCACAATGCACTGGAGAAAGGTAAAGCTCCAGAGCACATCCAGTACATAGACGACATCATTGTGTGGGGCCAAACTGCTGAGGAAGTCTTCGAGAAAGGTAACAAAATCATTGACATTCTGTTGCAAGCAGGTTTTGCCATTAAGAGAGACAAGGTCAAAGGACCTGCCAGAGAAATTCAGTTTCTGGGAGTGCGGTGGCAGGATGGTCGCCGTTACATTCCTCAGGATGTGATCAACAAAGTCTCTACTATGGCAGTTCCCACCAGTAAGAAGGACACACTTTCTTTTCTTGGTGTGGTGGGATTTTGGAGACTACACATTCCTGGTTTCAGTCAGATTGTCAAACCTCTGCATGATGTGACTCGTAAGAGAAACAATTTCGAGTGGGGACCTGAACAACAAGCAGCCTTTGATCAAATCAAACGAGAAGTAGTCCACGCAGTGGGCTTGGGACCTGTGAGATCTGGTCCGGACATTAAAAACATTCTGTACATGGCGGCCAGTGACAATGGTCCAACTTGGAGTCTTTGGCAGAGAGCTCCAAATGAGACACGTGGTCGTCCACTTGGTTTCTGGGGACGTTGTTACAGAGGTTCAGAGACAAATTATACTGCAACTGAGAAAGAGATTCTAGCAGCCTATGAAGGAGTGAAAGCAGCTTCTGAAGTGATTGGAACTGAGTCACAATTGCTTTTAGCTCCTAGACTGCCAGTTCTAAACTGGATGTTCCAAGGCAAAGGTTCATCACCACATCATGCCACAGATGCAACCTGGTCTAAATGGATGGCTTTGATAACCCAACGAGCACAAATGGGTAATCTTGACCGACCTGGTCTGGTGGAGGTGATCACCAACTGGCCGGAAGGCACAGACTGTTCCAAACCTCCAGAGGAGAAAATAACTCGTGCTGAGGAAGCTCCTCCCTATGGTGATCTCTCTGATCAGGAAAAGAACTATGCTTTGTTCACAGATGGTTCCTGTCGTCTTTTTGGGAACAAGCGAATATGGAAGTCAGCGGTTTGGAGTCCAACCAGGAGAGTTACCGAAACGAAAGATGGAGAAGGAGAATCCAGTCAGTTCGCTGAGGTAAAAGCTGTTCAACTTGCTCTTGATGTGGCTGAACGTGAGATTTGGCCTATCCTTTACCTCTACACCGACTCGTGGATGGTAGCCAATGCTCTATGGGGTTGGCTAAAGGACTGGAAGAAGAATGGTTGGCAGAGGAAAGGAAAGCCTATTTGGTGTGCTGATCTATGGCAGGACATTGATGCACGGCTGGAGAGAACTCCAGTGAAGGTGCGGCACGTAGATGCACACATGCCTAAGAGCAGAGCTACTGAGGAACATCAACATAACCAGAAGGCAGACCAAGCTGCTAAGATTGCTCAAGCTGATACCAACTCTGATCTTGACATTGACCGTGATTGGAAACACCGAGGTGAGCTGTTCTTAGCTCGGTGGGCCCATGACTCATCTGGACATCAAGGCAGAGATGGAGCATACTGATGGGCTCGTGATAGGTCGATTGACTTGTCCATGGACGCTATCACCCAAGTCATCTATGACTGTGACATTTGTGCTGCTATTAAGCAGGCTAAGCGAATCAAACCCTTATGGTATGGTGAGAGATGGTCAAAGTACAAGTATGGTGAAGCCTGGCAGATTGACTACATCACTTTACCTCGATCACGTTCTGGCAAGCAGTATGTGCTAACGATGGTAGAAGCCAGCACTGGATGGTTGGAAACCTATCCAGTTCCGCATGCTACTGCACCTAACACCATTGTTGGTTTGGAGAGACAAATCTTGTGGAGACATGGAACTCCAGAGAGAATCGAGTCAGACAATGGTACTCATTTCAAGAATAATCTTGTGAAAAACTGGGCCAAAGAGCATGGTATTGAATGGATCTATCACATACCCTACTATGCACCAGCTTCAGGGAAGATTGAGCGCTACAACGGTTTGCTGAAAACCACCCTAAAAGCCATGGGGGGTGGAACTCTGAAAAACTGGGACAAACATTTAGCACAAGCTACCTGGTTGGTAAATAGTAGAGGTTCAGTAAACAGAGCAGGACCTGCACAATCAGTTTTGGTCCAAACAGTAGACGGTGATAAAGTTCCTGTTGTACGTGAAAAGAATCTGTTAGGGAAAACTGTTTGGGTATTTTCTCCTTCGGGCGAAGGGAAACCTGTCCGAGGGGTGGTATCTGCTGAGGGTCCTGGTCATACATACTGGGTAATGCAGGAGAATGGTGAAATCCAGTGTATTCCACAGAGAAATTTAACTTTAGCTGAGAGAGTTTAAATTCAGAGTGTCTAATTCAAGCTGTTAGGAGTTTTCTGTTCTAGGTAACATCGGCGCCCAACACTGAGAGAATCTACAATAGAATCTACAGTACGTGAGCACGAACCCAACGTCACCTGGGAGTCCCTGTTCTGAGCTTTTGAATCACCTACATCTGATTGAAGTGTGAACTGAACTTGTATATATTGTTTTAGTGTAAATATCGGTTTAGATTAGAGTAGATAATTCTCAGCGATACTCTGAGCGAAGTAGACAAGGGGTGGATTGTGCTAGTTTGAAGCAAGCTGGAATGTTTTGGTAACAGAACTAGATAACGGGCAGTGAAATGAAAAACAATTGTGTCTACTTCTCTCACAGTCACGCTGAGAACTCTGGGAAGAAGAAAGACTTTTTCTCCATTTTGTCTCTCACTCTTGCTTTTGCCTTGGACCTGGTCACATCTCATTAACCCTGCTCCTACTAACCTTGCTCCCTAACCTCTTGGCTGCACCTCTATTCTTCCTGAGAACTGGGGTAAGGTTGAGAGGGACCGGGGGGAGGTGTTGGGGTGGTTTGAGAGCCCCTCCTGGGGACTCAGGTTTCTGGGAGGGGAGTTGTGCTTCTGTATTGTTTATCCTTTGTATATTTCTGTATATAATTGTATATAACTGTATATATTGTAAATAGCTGCTTGTAAATTCTGCTAGCTGTAAATAAATTGCTTCATCTATATTCCCAGGGTCCGTCTGAGTTAGCTGGGGCAAATTCAAAAGTGTGGGGGGGGCGGGGTAACCCCCAAACCATCACACCCAGCCAGCTTATGTGCCAGGGTCCTTCTCCCCTTCTGTGATAGCTGTGTCCCATCTGCTGATTGCAGACCTGTGGCAAGATGAAGTTCCCCAAGATCAAAGAATCCAAAGTTATGTTGGAGACACCAACCTCTGAGCCACTTGTTCATCAAACATGCTTTCCTATTCTTCTCTGTATTCCAGCCTGTGACTAAGGGTATAGATGAAAAGATACTGTGATTACCTGTGCCCCTTCTCCGTCAACTGCTTTCCCCAGTGTCTTAAAGTCCCTTTTGATAGCTTTTAGCTCTCTGTTATTAATCTCATCATTCCCTGCCTGTATAACTAATAAGAGATAGTAATCAGAGGGCTGCACTACAGTAGGCAGCCTCCTGGTAACATCCCTGACCCGGGCTCCAGGGAGGCAGCAGAGCTCCCTGTGGAAGGGGTCTGGCCGGCATATGGGGCCCTCTGTTCCCTGCAGAAGGGAATCACCAATAACAATTACCCTCCTCTTTTTCTTCTGGGTACTTGTTCTGATGTGAGGGGGCAACTGAGTTGCCCTCCCAGCTGGTGATGCTTCTGCCTGCTCCAGGATCACCTCATCCTCAACCTCTAGTGCCCTATATCTGTTCTGTAAGGGCAGCTGAGGATGTGAAGATGGCTGGAAGGGTTTTCCCTTGCCCCTTCTGGCAGGCACCTGCATCCATTCTCCTTGGTTGCTCTATTTGTCTCCCTCTGGCAAGGGGGACTGCAGAGCATGTTGCTCTCTTTTACATTCCCTTTCAGCCTTCAGGCGTTCCACCTCTCCCTTGAGTTCAGCCACCAGGTTAAGCAGACTATTAATCTGCTCACACTTAATGTAGCCAATGTCTATGTCTCCCTCGACTTCAAGTGCCAGGCTCCAGCACTCCTCACATCTAGTCATCTGCACACCTGCATTCCTACAGGTGGGCTCTGTTTGGGTGCCCTCAGTTTTACAAGTATTGTACAGCTTGGACCTAGTTTGCACCATGTCTGGCTTTCCTGAAGGTCTGATGGGAGTTGTTTGGTGTTGGGGTTTTTTTGTTGGTTTTTTTTTTCCTCCCCCGGTGTGCACTGTGCTGGGCTCAGCAGAGACACCTAGGTCTGGACTGTCTACTGTCCATCCATCCAGATATTCTGTTCATGCTTCTCACTCCATAGCAGACTTTGCCCATCCATGGAACATGCTGTGGGGAACCTAGGGGTGCTCTTTACTCACACAGTGTTAGTGTATGCAGTAAAGTATACTTAATGGTGTATGTTACTTAGCATTGTACACCCAGGAGGACTTTGTTTTTTTTAATCAGATGTTGAGTTACATGTCTGCTGGCAACAGACAGGACTCACCTGACTCAGATGGGAAAAGGGCCCCAGCAGGGGTCATTAAAAGAGCTTCAAAGTAGATTTGTAGGGGAAAGAGAACAGAACCTGACTCACTAGAAATAAGCCCAGAGACAGCACAATATTACCTGAGAGCAGCCAGGCTGAAACTGGGACTTCTCACTACAAAAAGGGATCTATTAGAGGTGCAGGAACAGGCCATCCACATGTGCCAAAAGACAACCTGGCAGGTAAGAAGACTGGCTTGGTATGAGGTTTAACAAGACCAAGTGCAGGGTCCTTCACTTTGGCCACAATAACGCCATGGAGAACTACAGACTACGGGATGAGTGGCTGGAGAGTGGCCTGCAAGAGAGGAACCCAGCAGTGCTGGTTGACAGCTGGCTGAACACGAGCCAGCGATGTGCTCAGGTGACACAGAAGGCCAAAGGCATCTTGGACTGTGTCAGAGATAGTGTGGCCAGCAGTGCTAGAGATTTAATTCTGTCCCTACTGGTGAGGCCTCACCTCGAGCACTGCGCATAGGTCTGGGTCCCTCTCTTCAAGAAAGATATTGAGGTGCTGGAAACTAACGATCCAGAGGAGAGCAATGAGACTGGTCAGGGAGCTGGAGGTGACGCAGCTCAGGTTGTTCAGCCTGGAGAAGAGGAGACTCAAGGAGGACCTTGAGTCACATATTACAGCTACCTGAAGGAATGTTAAGGTGCGGGTCAGGCTCTCCTTCCAAGTAACTTGTGACAAGATGAAAAGGTATGGCCTGAAGCTTTGCCAGGGGAGGTGTAAGTTGGATATTAGCAAACACTTCCTCATGGAAACGGTAATTAGACACTGGAATGGACTGCCCAGAGAGGTGGTGGAGTCACTGTCCCTGACGGTAAGCAAGTTATCCTTGAATCATAGAATCAACCCCAGGCAGCCTCCAACCACTACATCTCCCAGCAGCCCCTCTCTATTTGTGCACATTATGAACTATTGATTCTCCAACTATGAGCAGCTTATCACTTCCAATTCACACTAGGCTGGGCTCATTGGGCAGTTTTCGGCGATGACTTTTGCCTACAGCGTGGAGTCAATGTCTTCAATTGCTTGAGTCTGATGGCTCCATTTGTCCAAATAGACTCAGCAATCAGAATGACACTTTGACAAAACTAACCATCTTAGCTGAAGCCAGAGGCTTGCTTTACCCATATTTGGGGAGACATAGGCCATGCATAAACAAGCCTATGCACCTTTTTTACCACAAGAGTAGACTGTGTGGCTCCAGGCCTTTAGTTCTTTTCTTACACTGCTCTCCACTCCACCAGAGGAAAAGGGGAGCATAATGCCAGGACAAGCCCGGACACATATCTGGTCTATTTTGGCCTTCCACAACACATGTGTATCACTTCAGCTCTCCTCTTCATGTCAGCCCATGGCAAGCCTGAAGCAGCTCATCCCTTTCTTCTCCCAGGCAAAGTAAGTACAAGACATCTGTGAAAAGCAGCTGAGGTACTAGAGGCTCAGGTCCTCATTGCCCATATTGCTTGTCCCATGCTCCAACACACATAGGCAGAGGAAGTGCCCCCAACTTTATGAGCTGGTATGACTGCAGTACACTGCTAGATCATGCAGCTCATTCAAGGATCTATTACAATTAATGATCTGGGGTATATTATTCTGAATGTCCAGTGAGACACCTGCAACATTTTTCTGGGAACTGTAATGCATTGCAGTTGCGTATTTCTTTTAACGTCACATCATGGCCTATCGGATTGGCAGCTTTCCAGCTCCAGCTCTGAGCTCAAGGCAACACTCAGTTCCACCCAACAGCCCCCTTAACAACAGAAAATGAAAGCAACTCACCAAAGGTATATTTTCAGGATGTGTTGGTTTGGGGCTAATTGAAATATTTTAATGAGAGAAATTAGATCATTGTTGATGTCTATATCATTCAGTGGTTTGCTGAGTGAGATAAAAAGTCAAAACATAAAATATGTGCAGCACATTTCTCCTGGGATGTTGTTCACCTCTCTGTCTGGACTATGTGTTGTTTGATTTAACCACTTTATTTTTTTTTTTTTTTTTTTTTTTTAATCCCAGCCTTCTCTGACGCTTCACCTCTAATTTCAGCAACTAATCACCTAAGCTATGTGTTTCCACTTTGTCTATATGTGGGTTTCTGAGATAGAAGGGGAGTTGGAAACAGAGAAGAGTGAGTTAGCCTTGAGCCCTTCTGGGCAGTTTGCTTTGTCCAGAAAGGATTCAGGAGTTCTGCATTATTTCTAACTTGTATATAATTGTAAATACTTATATATTTTGCATATATATGCTTGTAAATTTTGCAATGCTGTAAATGTAGCCTCATCTTACTTCCAAGCCTGCCTGAATTAGTCCGGGTAACTTCTAGTAGTGTGGGAGGAAGGTTCCTAGCCCATTACACAGGAGATATTTTATACTGTTTCATCATTTGTCTTCCATCTACTCATTTTTAGAACAAATCATCATTGTAACCTCCAGTATTGCTGTTGCCAAGTAACTCATAGTGTTCAACAGCAACATCAGAGGAAATGGCATCTCACAAAAAATCCTGTTGCTTCCTCTCCTTTCACAACAATTTTGTTAAAATAGCCAGTGAGTGAGCACCAAGGATTACAAACTCTGTTAGGCCCCCAAACATCATCTTCTGTTTTCATGTCAGCGGCAGCCTTCCTAGTCTTTGGTGGTCTGTGGGCTGAATCAGTGTCTGTCCATGTTACAGAAACTGAAGAAGAACAGAATGTGAAGGAGAGAAAAACAACCTGATGGCGGAGTTTCTCACAGCCACAAATTTGCAGTGAAAAGATGCGTGCTTAATGCAGTGGTTTTGTTTGGTCTCACAATATTGTGCTAGTCCAGCTAGTCCAGCTGTTTCAGTTTTATAGATACTCCAGTCCTTACTAGATAGAGAGGGTAACATAGTGACAAAGGATGAGGAAAAGGCAGAGGTGCTTAACACCTTATTTGCCTCAATCTTCACTAGTAGGACAGGTTGTCTCCAGGACAGCTGGACTCCTGAAGTGGTGGATGGAGTCAGGGACCAGTACAGTCCCCCTCTAATCCATGAGGAAGCAGTAAGGGACCTGCTGCGTCATATGGATCCTCACAAGTCCATGAGACCAGATGGGATCCACCCTAGGGTGCTGAGAGAGCTGGCAGCTGAGCTGGCCAAGCCACTCTCCATCATTTTTCAGCAGTCCTGGCTCACTGGAGAGGTCCCTGAAGACTGGAAGCTGGCCAATGTGATACCCAACCACAAGAAGGGTCATAAGGAGGAGCCAGAAAACTACAGACCTGTGAGCCTGACCTCAGTGCCAGGCAAGGTCATGGAACAGGTCATCTTGAGTGCCATCACAAAGCACCTACAGGATAGCCAAGGGATCAGGCCCAGCCAGCATGGGTTTAGGAAGGGCAGGTCCTGCCTCACCAACCTGATCTCCTTTTATGATCAGGTTACCTGCACAGTCCATGTGGGGAAGGCTGTGGATGTAGTCTACTTGGACTTCAGCAAAGCCTTTGACACTGTCTGCCACAAGAAGCTCCTAGCCAAGCTGGCAGCTCATGGTTTGGACAGATTCACTCTGTGCTGGGTCAAGAACTGGCTGGATGGCAGAGCTCAGAGAGTGGTGGTGAATGGTGCCACATCCAGTTGGCAGCCAGTCACAAGTGGTGTTCCCTAAGGATCAGTGCTGGGCCCAGTCCTGTTCAATATCTCTATTGATGACCTGGACGAGGGCATTGAGTCCAGCATCAGTAAGTTTGCAGATGACACCAAGCTAGGAGCAGGTGTTGATCTGTTGGAAGGTAGGAGAGCCCTGCAGAGGGATCTGGACAGGCTGGATGGGTGGGCAGAGTCCAATGGGATGAGATTTAACATGGCCAAGTGCAGGGTTCTGCACCTTGGCCACAACAACCCCAAGCAGCGCTATAGGCTGGGGACTGAGTGGCTGGAGAGCAGCCAGGAGGAAAGGGACCTGGGGGTACTGATAGATAGTAAGCTGAAGATGAGTCAGCAGTGTGCCCAGGTGGCCAAGAGAGCCAATGGCATCCTGGCCTGCATCAGGAACAGTGTGGCCAGTAGGACAAGGGAGGTTATTCTTCCCCTGTACTCAGCACTGGTCAGGCCACACCTTGAGTCCTGTGTCCAGTTCTGGGCCCCTCAATTCAAGAAAGATGTTGAGGTGCTGGAACATGTCCAGAGAAGGGCAACGAAGCTGGTGAGGGGCCTGGAACACAAATCCTATGAGGAGAGGTTGAGGGAGCTGGGCCTGTTTAGCCTGGAGAAGAGGAGGCTCCGGGGTGATCTCATTGCTGTCTACAACTACCTGAAGGGACATTGTAGCCAGGTGGGGGTGTGGCCTCTTCTCCCAAGCAACCAGCAATAGAACAAGAGAACACAGTCTCAAGTTGTGCCAGGGTAGGTCTAGGCTGGATGTTAGGAAGAAGTTCTTCACAGAGAGAGTGATTTGCCATTGGAATGGGCTGCCCAGGGAGGTGGTGGAGGCACCGTCCCTGGAGGTGTTCAAGAAAAGACTGGATGAGGCACTTAGTGCCATGGTCTAGTTGATTGGATAGGGCTGGGTGCTAAGTTGGACTGGATGATCTTGGAGGTCTCTTCCAACCTGGTTGATTCTATGATTCTATGAAGTGCACCTGTGATATTGAAACACCTCAGCAACTGTCTCCAGGCCCTGGAACACTTCCCCACTGGTGCAGAAAAGACCAGCAAAGCTATTTGCAACACTAAGCCAAGATCCTTTCTAACTGCTGCCAAAATTAAGTTTGCTCTCAAGGTCAGACACACAGTTTGGGAACTACACCCAAAGGTCTGTGAAAACAACCGAACACCTCCCACAGCTCAGAAGTGGAGGATCTTCCCACAAAAGTTATCCAAGGCTCATCATGCCGTGCCTTTTGTCTTCTTTTTATTTTGAGTTCCATTTGAAAGCATTCTGCACTGCAGTCTGTTTGCTGGCTCTTAAGCTCTCCATTCGCATCAATTTCCACTAATCAGAGAACACTTTGTAATTTTAAGGGTTTATTTCCAGTCGTGTACCATCTTGCATGGCTGCTGGAAGGAATAAAGAAATGGATGATTAGCCATCTTCTTGGCAATTTGAGAGGGCTGCTGAGTGTCAGATCATGCTGTAGTGAATATGGAAGAAAGAGTAATGTGTTCAGCTTTGTTTTTAATGCAAATCTTAAGTAAAAATGAAAGCTCTAAACTGGATGTTAGCTTTTTCCACCCTCAGAGATCGTTTTGTGCATTTTTCCTGCTTCTCTGCAAATTTTAATGCTGATGATACCCAAACCAAGCAGATCCTTTATCTTCATGATTAATTCCCCAGCTTGTTATCAGAATGGATGGTGACATAAAGACTTCAAAGTGATGCCCAATGTGTCAGGGTGAAACGTTCATGAAAACTCAGCTTTTCTTTTCTAACAAAGTAAAAGGTGGTGACCTGCCCGTCTGGGCACCAGTTCTGTGGTATTCTTCACAACACCTCCAGTCTGGTGAAACTACAAAACCCTCTTTCCAGGCTTCATACCAATTCGAAGGTGGTATTTTATTGCAGAACAATGAGACCAAGAGATTGTGCATTTCAGTGCTGTCCAAGGCAGGAACTTGTGAATGTCAAAGCAGACTTGCCATATGTAAAAAAGCACACCTTGTTTAGGATACATACATGAAACCTGTGATCACAATCATTCGTGGAATAAAACCTGAGTTTTTATTGATAATGTATCAAGAATGGCTGCTTTTTCAATGCCTCAGGAAATCTGTGGGCTTTTGCCAATCATTAATCATGGATAAAGTACTGGTACTTGGCAGATCCAATGCTTATGGAAGTGTACCATGCATGTTGCCTACAAACATACCTATTTTTTTCTATAAATTTCATGTATCAAGTAGTAAGTTATGAAACAATCTTCAAAATAATCAGCCAAATTGATCAGTATCATCATTTTAATTGTAAGCAAAGAGTCACAAGAAAAGTGGGGACATCCAGACTACATATACGTAGCAGATACAGAGTCTGCTAGTGAGCTCCAAAATTAGTCTATTTTTAATTACAATGAATGAGCGCACAAACCCAGAAAGTAAATAACACTTTTAGTCTTTGACAACAAAGTTTCATTAAAGGTAGTGGTCTCACAACCACTGTGAACTCTAGCTAAGAGAAGAGCAATAAAAAGACAACTCCTTCTCTCTGTAAGAGGCAAAGAGGAAACCCACCTCACCTTCAACATGGTCTCAACTAAAGAACACGCAAATAAACTTTGGTATAAAATTTATGTGATTATGTGCTCAAGGAACTACAGATCTGCAGTACTTGAGCTATGACATGCTTGTGACACAAGTTCGGTTTCCTTTCCAGTGCTTTGGAAGGAACAAATGACAATGGCTGTATAAAAATCATAAGATAATTTCAGTTCCTGGTGTTCTCAGAAGCAAACAAACAAACAAATTAATGAAGCTCAATTAGAAATGTCATTTGGACTCCATTATGGATTAATGTACTCTCTGTGTTTGAATTCTCAGGTTGCAGAACTGCACTCACAAAAACACAGATACAGGCACACACACATACATGTGTATCTTCTTTTCCATTTCAGACACACAAAAGCAGGGAAATAGGGTATTTATGCATCTGCCAACAAAATTGTTCTTACCTTGGGACCTTGCAGTGGCAAACTGTAGCCTGAAGTGCAGTTTTTGGTTTAGAAAATGTTGTAAATGCCTAAAATCATGATTTTGTAATGGAAACCAAGACAGACCCTGAACCACAGCAACAAGAACAAGAGATTTAATAATACGTACTAATATATCTCCTTGGAAAATATAATTGCCAAGCACACAGTATCAGAGTATCACAGTATCACAGTATCATCAGAGTTGGAAGAGACTTCACAGATCATCAAGTCCAACCATTTACCACAGAGCACAAGGCTAGACCATGGCACCAAGTGCCACGTCCAACCTTGCCTTGAATAGCCCCAGGGACAGCGACTCCACCACTTCCCCGGGCAGCCCATTCCAGTGTCCAATGACTCTCTCAGTGAAGAACTTTCTCCTCACCTCGAGCCGAAATTTCCCCTGGCGCAGCCTGAGGCTGTGTCCTCTTGTTATGCAGCTGGCCACCTGAGAGAAGAGAGCAACCTCCCCCTGGCCACAACCACCCTTCAGGTAGTTGTAGACAGCAATAAGGTCACCCCTGAGCCTCCTCTTCTCCAGGCTAAACAACACCAGCTCTCTCAGCCTCTCCTCATAGGGCTTGTGCTCAAGGCCTCTCACCAGCCTCGTCGCCCTTCTCTGGACACGCTCGAGCATCTCAGTGTCCTTCTTAAACTGGGGGGCCCAGAACTGAACACAGTACTCAAGGTGTGGTCTGACCAGTGCAGAGTACAGGGGCAGAATGACCTCCCTGATCCTGCTGACCACACCATTCCTGATGCAGGCCAGGATGCCACTGGCTCTCTTGGCCACCTGGGCACACTGCTGGCTCATGTTCAGGCGGGTATCAATCAGCACCCCCAGATCCCTCTCTGTCTGGCTGCTCTCCAGCCACTCCAACTGACCCTGTATCTCTGCATGGGGTTGTTGTGGCCAAAGTGCAGCACCCTGCACTTGGAGCTATTGAATGCCATCCCATTGGCCTCTGCCCATCTGTCCAGGCGGTCAAGGTCCCGCTGCAGAGCCCTTCTGCCCTCCAACTCAGTCACATCTGCCCCCATGGTGCGAGCGACGGCATTTTGGGTTTTTTGACCACGGGGGAACTTTTACTGCACCAGACCTACTTGATTGTGATGGGGTGCAGTTATCTAGGAGGGGCAGGAGAGTCCTGGCACTGGAGTTGGCAGGGCTCATTAGGCGGGCTTTAAACTAGGTCTGAAGGGGGTGGGTGAGGCAATTACTCTCTCTGAGAAGGAGAGAGTGGGAAGGAAACTAGGGACAATTGGGGAATCGAGAGCCCAGCTGAAGTGCATCTACACCAATGCACGCAGCTTGAGTAACAAGAAGGAGGAATTGGAAGTCCTGGTCCACCAGGGTGACTATGATATAGTTGCCATTTCAGAAACTTGGTGGGATGACAGGCATGGTTGGAGTGCTATACTGGGGGGATACAGCCTCTTCAGGAGAGATAGGCAAGGGAGAAGAGGAGGAGGGGTGGCCCTGTATATTAGGGAGTCACTCCATGCCACTGAGCTTGAGGTGAGGGATGAAGGGGTTGAGAGCTTGTGGGTTAAAATCAGAGGGAGGATTAATAAATCTGACATCCTGGTTAGAGTCTGTTATAGACCACCCAACCAGGATGAAGAAACAGAAGAGATATTTTACAAACAGCTGGAGGCTGTCTCAAGATCAGATCTTGTCCTTGTGGGCGACTTTAACCGGCCTCTCTGCTGGGAACTTAATTTAGCAGAGAGGAGGCAGTCCAGGAGATTTCTAGAGTGCATGGAGGACAGCTTCATGATGCAGCTGTTAAGTGAGCCTACTAGGGGTCAAGCTCAGCTTGACCTGCTGCTCTCCAACAGAGAAGGGCTGGTAGGAGATGTGGCAGTGGGAGGCTGCCTGGGGTGTAGTGATCATGAGATAGTGGAGTTTTCAATATGCAGGGAGGTAGGGAGGCACTATAACAAAACCCACACCTTGGACTTTCAGAGGGCAAACTTCAATTTGCTTAGGAAACTTATTTCCAAAGTCCCCTGGGCTGCAGTCCTTGAGAACAAAGGGGTCCAGGATGGTTGGACCTACTTTAAACAGGAGCTCTTGAAGGCACAGGAACTGGCAGTTCTCATGTGTCAAAAGATGAGCCGGCGGGGAAGGCGACCAGCCTGGATGAGCAAACAGCTCTTGAAGGAATTGGGGGAAAAAAAGAGGGTGTATCACCTCTGGAAGGAGGGGAAGGCTTCTCCTGACGTGTTTAAGGAGACAGCCAGATTATGCAGGAGAAAAATTAGAGAGGCTAAGGCCCAGCTAGAACTTAGGCTGCCACTTCCGTGAGGAATAATAAAAAGCACTTTTATAAATTTATCAATTCTAAAAGGAAGGGCAAGAAGAGCCTCCACTCCTTACTGGACCAGAAGGGGAATACTATAACTGATGATGAAGAAAAGGCTGAGGTCCTGAATGCCTTCTTCGCCTCAGTTTTCAACAGTAAGGAGGGAGGAGTTCAGAGTAAGTGGCCTCTTGAACTGGGGGATGGGGTCAGGGAGCGGTGTGTTGCCCTGGAAATTCATGAAGAATTAGTTCAGGACCTGCTGAGCCATCTGGACACCCACAAGTCCATGGGACCAGATGGGATCCATCCCAGGGTGCTGAGAGAGCTGGCAGCTGAGCTGGCCAAGCCACTCTCCATCATTTTCCAGCAGTCCTGGCTCACCGGAGAGGTCCCAGGTGACTGGAAAATGACCAATGTGGTCCCCATCCACAAGAAGGGTCGGATGGAGGAACCTGGGAACTACAGACCCGTCAGCCTGACCTCAGTGCCAGGGAAACTGATGGAGCAGGTTATCTTGGGGGCAATAACAGCACACCCGAGGGATGGCCAAGGGCTCAGGTCCAGCCAGCATGGGTTTAGGAAGGGCAGATCCTGCCTTTCTAACCTGATCTCCTTCTATGATCAGGTGACCCTCTTCGTGGATGTGGGGAGGCCTGTGGATGTGGTCTATCTGGACTTCAGCAAGGCCTTTGACACTGTCCCCAACAGCAAACTGCTGGCTTAGCTGTCAGCCCATGGCTTGGATGGCAACAATCTGTGCTGGGTTAGGAAGTGGCTGGAGGGACAGACCCAGAGAGTGGTGGTGAATGGTGCCACATCCAGCTGGCGGCCAGTCACTAGTGGTGTCCCTCAGGGATCTGTGCTGGGCCCCATCCTCTTTAACATCTTCATAGATGATCTGGATGAGAGCATGGAGTCAGTCATCAGCAAGTTTGCAGATATCACCAAGCTGGGGGCAGATGTGACTGAGTTGGAGGGCAGAAGGGCTCTGCAGCAGGACCTTGACCGCCTGGACAGATGGGCAGAGTCCAATGGGATGGCATTCAATAGCTCCAAGTGCAGGGTGCTGCACTTTGGCCACAACAACCCCATGCAGAGATACAGGGTGGGGTCGGAGTGGCTGGAGAGCAGCCAGACAGAGAGGGATCTGGGGGTGCTGATTGATACCCACCTGAACATGAGCCAGCAGTGTGCCCAGGTGGCCAAGAGAGCCAGTGGCATCCTGGCCTGCATCAGGAATGGTGTGGTCAGCAGGATCAGGGAGGTCGTTCTGCCCCTGTACTCTGCACTGGTTAGACCACACCTTGAGTACTGGGTTCAGTTCTGGGCCCCCCAGTTTAGGAGGAACACTGAGATGCTTGAGTGTGTCCAGAGAAGGGCAACGAGGCTGGTGAGAGGCCTTGAGCACAAGCCCTATGAGGAGAGGCTGAGGGAGGTGGGATTGTTTAGCCTGGAGAAGAGGAGGCTCAGGGGTGACCTTATTGCTGTCTACAACTACCTGAAGGGTGGTTGTGGCCAAGAGGAGGTTGCTCTCTTCTCTCAGGTGGCCAGCGCCAGAACAAGAGGACACAGCCTCAGACTGCGCCAGGAGAGATTTAGGCTGGAGGTGAGGAGAAAGTTCTTCACTGAGAGAGTCATTGGACACTGGAATGGGCTGCCTGGGGAGGTGGTGGAGTCGCCGTCCCTGGGGCTGTTCAAGGCAAGGTTGGACGTGGCACTTGGTGCCATGGTCTAGCCTTGAGCTCTGTGGTAAAGGGTTGGACTTGATGATCTGTGAGGTTTCTTCCAACCCTGATGATACTGTTATACTGTGTGAAACTGTGATACAGTGTCAAAGACCTTGCTGAAGTCCAGGTAGACCACATCCACAGGCCTCCCCACATCCACGAAGAGGGTCACCTGATCATAGAAGGAGATCAGGTTGCAGAGGCAGGATCTGCCCTTCCTAAACCCATGCTGGCTGGACCTGAGCCCTTTGCCATTCCTCAGGTGCGCTCTTATCACCGCCAAGATAACCTGCTCCATCAGTTTCCCTGGCACTGAGGTCAGGCTGACAGGTCTATAGTTCCCAGGTTCCTCCATCCAACCCTTCTTGTGGATGGGGATCACGTTGGCCATTTTCCAGTCTCCTGGGACCTCTCCGGTGAGCCAGGACTGCTGGAAAATGACGGAGAGCGGCTTGGCCAGCTCAGCTGCCAGCTCTCTCAGCACCCTGGGATGGATCCCATCTGGTCCCATGGACTTGTGGGTGTCCAGATGGTTCAGCATTTAGGCATGAGGCTCTCTACCTACCAAGGTTTATTCTCCCCCCAGCACGATGCTAACAGTGACATTAAGATGAATTTTAAATGAGCTAGGAAGCAGTCTTGCTGGCTATGCAGTGCCCTTGCAAACCTGGTTCCAGTGGCTCTGAGTCAACTAGACTGCAAACAGCAGTGCTCCCGTTGCCTTGCAGGCTGAAGGCTGTTTCTGCACTGCTTAGTGATCAGCTCTCAACAGCCTTTTGGCCAATGCTATTCCATCGGGGTATTTACTCCCTGTTGTCAAGCTGTGGAGGACAATACTCACCTTGGCTTTTTGGGACCACAATGTACCTATCAGTTGGTGGGACCAAGCTCTGTCCATCCCTCCACCCAGGCAGGTTACACTGTTCAAACTACTATGCTAAAAGTGAGGTGTCAGAAGTATTTCATTGGTAGTATGTTTCAGAGAACATGAAAGGCACAGAGGCCATGTTAATGCTGGACTGATGGTTGGATTTGAAGATTATTTTCAATCTAAACAATTCTATGATTCAGTGATACAACCCAGTTTAGAGTACAATAGAGGAGACTTAAGATTTGATTGGATTTTATGGAGCCAAAAAGCCAACATGGACTGCAGCGTTCCCTGAATCCTGTTAGGTTTCATCCATGGCATGCTAACATCACTTGTTGGTTATTTATGAGCACCTTAAAAAGCTATCATCATAATAGTTTCATCAGAATTACCACATATTTACTTTGGAGACCTGCCAGAGTTAGTATCCTGACTCATGGCTGGTGTCTTGCTCCATGCTGTGCAGCTGTCCTTGATTAGTAACTTATAAGGAAAAAAGTTTGCATTGCAATGACAGATTTGCAAGTTGTCTATCACTAAGAAACTAAACAGAAATACTCCTGTGTTGTGGAAGGCCAAAATAAGCCTAATATGTGCCCTAGCTTGTCCTGGTATATTAATTTTATTAATGTTTCTAATGTAATAATAACCCATTCATAATAGTCTAATATTTTTTGTTGAAACTTGCAATTAAGTGGAGTACAGAGAAGAACTGGTATTGCTATCAGTGTAGAGCTCTGAATCTCATAACTTTTTCACTCTGTACTTTTCACTCTGCACTCCTTTTTCTTGATTTTCTTCAACACTGTAGCATACTTCCATGCTGATCTTGAAACAGAGCTTGGCCAAAGACTGGGATGCAGACTGCAATGTCCAGTTAGAGCTGCTGTTTCTCTCTGTGGTGGCACTGTGATGGTGTTATGTATGAAATAAGCCTTATCTACATAGGTCAGCTTAGTAAGTTTAGCAATGCTTGTGATACTGAAGTCCCATGGGGCTCATGACTAATACTCTCAGTGCAGTATGCCTCAACATAGGGCTCCCAGTTAGTTTGTCCCTGATTTAGAGACATATTACTCAGTAAATGGCAAGTTGTCACTACATCCTTGCTTTCAAGCAGACTTGTCACATGATAATGGGAACAAATAAGCAGATAAGCAGAAAACAGAGTCTGATGATGCTCCTTGTAACTCTTAATTCATGCTGGAGAAAGGACTGATGATACAAGACCAGAGAACGCGTCAGCCAGTATGATTGCTAACAACTCACTGACAAAGACTTCTGAAAAGTTTGATCAATTTAAGAATGAATTAATCTACAGAGTAATGGAAGTGGCTGAAATCCTAGAGTATAACAAGTTCAGTGGATTGTAGATGTGTATAATACATTTCCATACTTCTTCATTAAAAAAAAAATACTAGCTCAAATAATAGATATTTTAATTGATTTATTTTAAAAGCCTATAATTTTATCTTAAGATTTTAGGCTGGGAACATTGAAGACACAATATACTCCCAAGAAGATTCAGTTTGTGTAAGCATGGGTAGTCTATAGGCATATGAGCTTAAGTGAACTTCCTTACTCTATGCAGATGCAATACTGCTGACTGGCACAAAAACCTAGATGTCACCTGTGCTCTCAATCACAAAGAGGACAAGAATCTATGGGATTACTTTCAGTTCTCCAAACTGTGTTTCTAATAGGACACAGTACACAGATGGCTGGATCTAGAACTGATGAATTAACTGGCACCGTTATCTGTGCCTATGTTTTGCAAATAATCACAGAATCACAGACTATTACCGGTTGGAAGGGGCCTCCAGACATTGTTAAGTTCAACCTCCCTGACAAGGCAGGATCCTCTAAGCTATTCCACACAGTGTGCTGATCTGAGGCTAATTGAAATATTTTAATGAGGGCTAAAAGCTATCAAAAGGGACTTTAAGACACTGGGGAAAGCAGTTGAGGGAGCAGGGGCACAGGTAATCTTTTCATCTATACCCTTAGTCACAGGCTGGAATACAGAGAAGAATAGGAAAGCATATTTGATGAACAAGTGGCTCAGAGGTTGGTGCATCCAACATAACTTTGGATTCTTTGATATTGGGGAACTTCATCTTGCCACAGGTCTGCAATCAGCAGATAGGACACAACTATCACAGAAGGGGAGAAGGACCCTGGCACATAAGCTGACTGGGCTTGTTGAGAGGGCTTTAAACTAGAATGGAAGGGGGAGGGAGTTAAACATGACAGCACCAGAGATAAATCAAAGGGAATTGAGGATGGTAGGCTAGAGCTAGGAGTAAAAGCAGCAGCCCAGCTGAAGTGCATGTACACTAATGCACGCAGTATGGGTAACAAACAAGAGGAGCTGGAAGCTCTGGTGCTGGAGGGAAATTATGATATTGTCGCCATCACTGAAACGTGGTGGGATAGCTCACATGATTGGTGTGCTGTAATCAATGGCTACAGACTCTTCAGGAGAGACAGGCAAGGGAGAAAGGGCGGGGGAGTGGCTCTGTATATTAGGGATGCTCTGGATGTCGTGGAGGTAGAAATCAGGGATGATCAAGTTGAGTCATTATGGGTGAGACTTAAGGCGAAGGCCAACAAGGCTGATATCCTGGTTGGAGTCTGTTACAGACCACCCAACCAGGAAGAAGAGGTTGATTTATTACTCTTTAAGCAACTGGAGGCTGCCTCAAGATCACCTGCCCTTGTTCTGGTGGGCGACTTTAACCTACCAGACATCTGCTGGGACTTAAACACTGCAGAGAAGAAGCAGTCTAGAAGGTTTCTGCAATGTGTGGAAGACAACTTCCTATCCCAGCTGTTACGTGAGCCTACCAGGGGGGCAGCCCTGCTTGACCTGCTGCTCACAAATAGAGAGGGGCTGGTAGGGGATGTGGTGGTTGGAGGCTGCCTGGGGTCCAGTGACCATGAAATTATAGAGTTTTCAATACATGGAGAAACCAGGAGGGGCATCAACAGAACCTCCACACTGGACTTTTGAAGGGCAGACTTCAGCCTATTTAAGGAACTAATTCAGAAAGTTCCTTGGGAAAGAGCCCTTAGAAACAAAGGGGTCCAGGAAGGTTGGACCTGCTTCAAGAAAGAACTCCTGCAGGCACAGGAGCAGGCAGTGCCACTGAGCCGGAAGATGAGCCGACGAGGGAGGCAGCCAGGCTGGATGGGCAGGGAGCTGCTGAAGGAATTAAAGATTAAAAAGAGAGTGTATCACCTTTGGAAAAGAGGGGAGGTGTCCCAGGAGAAGTTCAAGGAGGTTGCTAGGTCTTGTAGAGGAAAAATTAGAGAGGCAAAAGCCCACTTGGAGCTCAGGCTGGCCATGGCTGCCAAGGAAAATAAAAAGTGTTTCTTTAAATATATGAATGGCAAGAGAAGGGCCAAGGACAACCTCCAGTCCTTGTTAGATAGAGAGGGGAACGTAGTGACAAAGGATGAGGAAAAGGCAGAGGTGCTTAACACCTTATTTGCCTCAATCTTCACTAGTGGGACAGGTTGTCTCCAGGACAGCTGGACTCCTGAAGCGGTGGATGGAGTCAGGGACCAGTACAGTCCCCCTCTAATCCATGAGGAAGCAGTAAGGGATCTGCTGCGTCATTTGGATCCTCACAAGTCCATGGGACCGGTTGAGATCCACCCTAGGGTACTGAGAGAGCTGGCAGCTGAGCTGGCCAAGCCACTCTCCATTATTTATCAGCAGTCCTGGCTCACTGGAGAGGTCCCTGAAGACTGGAAGCTGGCCAATGTGATTCCCATACACAAGAAGGGTCGTAAGGAGGAGCCAGAAAACTACAGACCTGTGAGCCTGACCTCAGTGCCAGGCAAGGTCATGGAACAGGTCATCTTGGGTGCCATCACAAAGCACCTACAGGATAGCCAAGGGATCAGGCCCAGCCAGCACGGGTTTAGGAAGGGCAGGTCCTGCCTCACCAACCTGATCTCCTTTTATGATCAGGTTACCCGCCTGGTGAATGTGGGGAAGGCTGTGGATGTAGTCTACTTGGACTTCAGCAAAGCCTTTGACACTGTCTGCCACAAGAAGCTCCTAGCCAAGCTGGCAGCTCATGGTTTGGACAGCTTCACTCTGTGCTGGATCAAGAACTGGCTGGATGGCAGAGCTCAGAGAGTGGTGGTGAATGGTGCCACATCCAGTTGGCAGCCAGTCACAAGTGGTGTTCCCCAAGGATCAGTGCTGGGCCCAGTCCTGTTCAATATCTTTATTGATGATCTGGACGAGGGCATTGAGTCCAGCATCAGTAAGTTTGCAGATGACACCAAGCTAGGAGCAGGTGTTGATCTGTTGGAAGGTAGGAGAGCCCTGCAGAGGGACCTGGACAGGCTGGATGGGTGGGCAGAGTCCAATGGGATGAGATTTAACAAGGCCAAGTGCAGGGTTCTGCACTTCGGCCACAATAACCCCAAGCAGCGCTATAGGCTGGGGACTGAGTGGCTGGAGAGCAGCCAGGAGGAAAGGGACCTGGGGGTACTGATAGATAGTAAGCTGAAGATGAGCCAGCAGTGTGCCCAGGTGGCCAAGAGAGCCAATGGCATCCTGGCCTGCATCAGGAACAGTGTGGCCAGTAGGACAAGGGAGGTTATTCTTCCCCTGTACTCAGCACTGGTCAGGCCACACCTTGAGTACTGTGTCCAGTTCTGGGCCCCTCAATTCAAGAAAGATGTTGAGGTACTGGAACATGTCCAGAGAAGGGCAACGAAGCTGGTGAGGGGCCTGGAACACAAATCCTATGAGGAGAGGTTGAGGGAACTGGGCCTGTTTAGCCTGGAGAAGAGGAGGCTCAGGGGTGATCTTATTACTGTCTACAACTACCTGAAGGGACATTGTAGCCAGGTGGGGGTTGGCCTCTTCTCCCAGGCAACCAGCAATAGAACAAGGGGACACAGTCTCAAGTTGTGCCAGGGTAGGTCTAGGCTGGATGTTAGGAAGAAGTTTTTCACAGAGAGAGTGATTTGCCATTGGAATGGGCTGCCCAGGGAGGTGGTGGAGGCACCGTCCCTGGGGGTCTTCAAGAAAAGACTGGATGAGGCACTCAGTGACATGGTCTAGTTGACTGGCTAGGGCTGGGTGATAGGTTGGACTCGATGATCTTGGAGGTCTCTTCCAACCTGGTTGATTCTATGATTCTATGTGAAAAGAAAATCATCGTGATGTCTACTTCACTCATAGGTTTGCTGAGATGTGTAAAAGTAAGGATGCAAACATAGATAAGACAGTCTGACTGTCGATGCCTGTATTTATTTCCCTGGGCTTTTGCTGTTCTGCTTGGTTCTGTGTAAACTAACTAATCATTCAGCTTCTAACCCTCTTGCCAATCTTTCCAACTCACCTTGCATGTAATGCAGATCCTGGGGTAAGAGAGGAGAGTGGAAAGAAAGTAGAAGGGTGGTTGGGAGTCTCTCCTGGGGACTCTGATTTCTGGAAGGGGTATTGTGTTTCTGTATTACTTTTAACTTGCATATTTCTGTATATAGCTGTATATATTTGTATTATATTATAAATACCTGCTTGTATATTGTGCTAAGCTATGAATATAAAGCTTCATTCCTAACTTCCAGCTGATTGAGTCTACTCTGGTTGAATTCATTGTAGGTGGGGGCAAGTGTCAAGCAGACAAGGAAATAACATGGCTGAGTCAGGAATTATAAAAAATAGAATTATTTTATTTTCCTGGAACCTGTCATGGAGGGCCTGTAGGCCTGAAAACAGAGGTTTCCCTATGCCTCTACTTGTCTGGTCTTGTTTTTCTGCCAGGACCCCTGGTAGTAAAAGATTGTGTAAGTCCCCACACACCCAACTCGTGTATCCCTGGGGTCCACCCATGTGATCCCCATATTTGGGAGAGTCCAGGCAAACAGCTCCTACCTATTAAGGTAAAGTTTGGCTCACTGCCAACCTGATTGGTCACTCTGATGGCCAAAGGGTGCATTAATTTCGTCCCACAGTCTATAAAGAGGGGTGCAAAGGTGCACCACGTGTTCAGGCTCAGCTCTCATCAGATCTGTTCAGATTCAGCTCTCTGACCCTGCCTGCAGCGCAGCTCAGCTCTCTGATCCACACTGCGGCTCCTGCTGTCCTGACTTACTTGTAAGGCCCAGACACAGAGTCTGACCCTCATTTGTATGCTCACTGAGGCACAGACCTCATGCTTTGATTCAATTCACAGTTAACCTGTCTGTGTACTTTAGATGCAGAAGCTCATTCAAGCCTGCACCCATTTATATATATAAGGAGCAGATAGAACCTTCTAGAGCCAGCTGTGCATATCAGCCAGCTATCTTGATTTATCTACAGAGCTCAGACTCCCAGCTTTAGCCTGGAGAGAACCAGGAGAGCAGACCTTCTGGACTGTCTGCTAATCCACACACACACAGCCTGAACCCGTGTGCAGGATCATGCAGAAACTGCACAAACATCCTTCTCCTGTTCCTGGAAGCCTGCCAGATGATCGTCCCTGGATGCAGTATCCAGCAGCATCGAGGCAGAGACCATCCCTCGCCATGAGAACAAAAGGTTAGAGAAATAAACCTGTTTACCCCAGAGACTGGGAAGATTTATCATTTCCCTCTCAAACTGGGAAGATTCCAGCCCCACAGAGTCCACGGGCAAAGATCCCCTGAAGTCCAGACACTGGGCACAGGCTGTGACACAACTCCAGGAGGGTGATCAATAATTAATAGCCACACTTATAAGTAAAGCTTAATCATTCTGTAATATAAGTTACCTCTGCCTTATAGCAGACACAGTTTTCAGCCCCTGCTGGGCAAGTAGCATAGGTCCCTAGGTGCCATAAGCCAAAGGGAAATTTCTCTCCCTGCAAATAGTCTGAAATGGTTTTGCCAATTTTTAACTAGATCCCTGTATGTATTATAGACTAAATTGTTTTCATAAATTTGCACAGAAGAACTAAACAGTGGTTGGGGGTGGCAAGAGTTTGTAAATATTTATTTTAATAAATTATAATTTTATATAAAATTAATACCACCTCAAATTAATTTCTCACCTCCACCAAATAGGCATAGGCACTGAGAACCCCCTCCATAACAAACCTCACCCCCAAAAGTATATACAAAAATTAGTTTAGTTTATTAACCGGTTCAGTTTGGGAATTTCTTAAAAAAGGATATTATAGATAAATTTAGATATTTAGGAAGTCAGGAAATGGAAAAGGCTAAGCTATAAACACAGCCTTGCCCTTCTATCAATCAAGCTAAGCAGAAGATTAAGGGAATAGTGAGTCTTACTCACAGAGGTGAGATAGGCTTTCAGCAATGATCCCTTACTGGATTCCTCTGCAGGAGCAGCCTTCTCATGTTGTAGGCAATATCCAATAATAGAGATCAATGCTTCAGAAGTTGGAGAAATGTCTCTAGCACTTCTTCCCAAGTGGGATGGTTATGGAATGATGCTGCCTTCACAACAGCAGGGGAGAGCCAAAACTGCTAGGGTACCCTTTCTGGAAGGCATCCAGGAAGTTGGCTAATGATAGAGTCTGAGAGGAGGCAGTCCAGATGCCATCAGCTCTCTCTCAAAGGAACTCAGGGCTTGCCAAGCCTGCAGGTTTGCACAAAAGGATGCAAAAGTGGGGAGAACCATCCAAAAGTGGGGACGGGGTAAACCCAAGTGTTGTACAAAAGGTAAGAGTCGTCTGCCATGGAGGGGTTTCTCTTATTCCTCCTCTGTTAGGGGGAAGGTGAGAAATTAATTTGAGGTGGTATTTTTTTTTATAAAATTATTTATTAAAATTAATATTTACAAATTTGTACCACCCCCAACCACTACGTAATCAAGTTCTTATGTGCAAGTTTATGAAAACACTTGGGATATATTTACAGGGATTGGATTATTAAATGGAAATATCAAATTATGAACTATAGATAGAGAAAGATTCCCTTAGGCTTAATGCCTCTTAACAACTACACTGTTTGCCCATCAAGGGCTGAAACTGTGTCTGCTCTTAAGACAGAGGTAACTTATATTAGAAAGGAACTAAAGCTTGCTGAAATGTGTTGCTCTTAAGTATTAATCATTAATCACCCTCCCAGGATTGTGCCACAGCGTGTGCCCAGTATTCGGGTCTTGGTGAAGCTGGAATCTGTCCTGGCTTGCAGAGAAATGATAAGGTGGTCCCAGACTCCGGGGTAAACAGGATTTCTCTAACCTTCTCTCCTGGAATGAAGTGGCATCTGCCTAGGTGGTGCTGCTTCTTCTGGATGCCGTTGTGTCCAGGGATGATCAGCTGGCAGGATTTCCAGGTGCAGAAGGATTTGTCATCTGTACAGCTAGCAGGCTGTGTTTGTAGGTTAGCAGACAGTCTGAAAGAGTCTGCTGGGCCTAGAATTTTTCAGGCTTACAGGACAGCTGGCAAGCAGGGTCTATGCCAGGCTGCAGGGAGACTTGAGCTCCATAGATAAATGCAGGATAGCAAGCCAGTATTTATGGCTGCTCTAGGCTTAGGCAGGGGGCTCTCGGCTCCCCATATGTATCAAATGCAGGCGTGCATGCGCTCTGCTTCTCAAAGGGTTCACAGACAGCTTAACTGTGTCTTTGAGATCAGTGCAAGAGGGCTGAGCCTCAGTAATGTTTGCAGGAGAGTAAGGCCTGATCCTGTGTCTAGGCCATGCAAGCAGGTCTGTGCTGCTATGTGGATCACAGAGCTGAGCTTGATCCTCTGAATGCTCTGAATGCTCTGAACTGTCTGAACACGTGGTGCTCCTTTGCACCCCTCTTTATAGACTCTGAGACGAGATTTGTGGCTCATTTGGACATCTAAAGTGACCAATCAGGCTGGCAGTAAGCCAAACCTTACCTTAATAGGCAGTAGCTGTTTGCCTGGACCCTCCCAATTAGGAGATCACCTGGGCAGACCCCAGGGGTACACGGACTGGGGGTGTGTGTGTTACACAACCTGTTTACTGCCTTGTGGATCCTGGCAGAAAAACATGTCCAGGCATGTAGAGGCATAGAGAAGCCTCAGTTTTGGGGCTGCTGCCCCTTCACCACACCGTCCAAAAGCAGAGACAGTCCAGTCATGGCAGGAAGCTGTCCTTCACAGTGGCAGGGGACTCTCAAGACAGGAAAATCTCAAGGTGGGAACTCTCAAGGTGGGAACCTCAAGTTGAGAGCTCTTGCTCTATTTATCCTTTTTCTCGACAAAGTGTCCATTTACCACTTATACCAGGCACGAAAATCCAGCCAACCACCAGCCCGATTCCAGAGTGGGCTTTCACATGGGTCAGCCCACATGCAGAAAGGCACCTTTTGCTGTCCCACTTCAAGCTTGCAGGGTGAGGAGCGGGGAAAGCAGTTTTTGTGCCTTCTCGTATTCAAACCCATAGAATGGGATGCAGAAGAAAGGAATTTGGGGTATCCCTGTGCAACAGGTAACTCCCAAACCATCACACACAAGAATGCATCCAGGTGGGTTTGGAAAGTCTCCAGAGAAGGAGGCTCCACAACCTCTCTGGTCAGCCTGTTCCAGTACTCTGTCACCCTCTCTGTAAAGAAGCTTCTCGTCATGTTGAGGTGAAACCTTATATGGTCCAGTTTGTAGCCACTGCTCCTTGTCTTATTGCTACTGATCACCAAAAAGAGATTGGCCCCATCCACTTGACACCCTTTCCTCATGTATTTCTACACATTGATGAGATCTTATCTCAGTTGTCTCTTCTCCAGACTAAGCAGCTCCACGTTTCTCAGTCTCTCTTCATAAGGGAGATGCTCAAGTCCCCCAGTCATCCTCTTGGCTCTCTACTGGACTCCTTCCAGCAAGTCTCTGTCTCTCTTGAACTGAAGAGCTGAAAACTGGACACAGTATTCCAGGTGTGGTCTCACCAGGGCAGAGTAGAGGGGGAGAAGAACTTCCCTAAACCTGCTGGACACAGTTTTCTTGATGCACCCTAGGATGTCATTAGCTCTCTTGGCCACAAGGGTACATTTTTGGGCCATGCAGAACTTGCTGTCCACCAGAACTCTAAAGTCTTTTTCTACAGAACTGATTTCCAGCAGGACAGCCTCCAACCTGTGCTGTTGCCTGTTGTAATTCCTTCCCAGATGCAGAAGCCTGCATTGGACTTCATGTGGTTAGCCTTCATCCAGCACTCCAGCCTGTCTAGATCTCATTGGATGGAAACACAGCCTGATGGATGTTAGCCACCCCTGCAGTTTTGTGTCATCAGTGAACTTGCTGAGGGTACCCTCAATCCTCTCATCCAGATCATTGATAAAGATATTGAACAAAGCTGGACCCTGGGGAACATCATGGGCTATAGGCTCCAACTTGATTCTGTGCCTGAGATGACAACCCTTTGAACTCTGTTGTCAAGCCAGTTTACAGACCAATCATCTATGCCACACCTCCTGAACTTTTCTGTGAGGATGTTATGGGAGACAGTATCAATACATGGGCCAGTGGACCTACATAGAAATTATTACAACAGTCCTTTTTTCAAAAGAGTTAGTGAGATTTTCAAGAGAATACCAGCAAAAAACATTTCACTTTTTCTCTAATAAGAGGGAAATATATTTCTTTATTTACTTTCTTTTTAAATTTTATTTTTACTTTTATTACTATTTATCAATAACTCTTCCATAGCACTTGTTCTATAATTGTTTTTAAGATCTAAATAAACAATTAAGCAAAAGCATTGGAACACTATAGTCTGGGCTGGAGGAATGTAATTTATTCAGAATTCCACACATTATTGGATGTGGAACAAGTTTCAAGACTACCTGATGTGATCAGACTCTGCACCTTTTTTAAAAAATATAAGCCAGACCTGCACAGATATGCAGTGCTTGCAAGATATAGAAATCCAAAGAAAGATTAAAAACAGCTATGAAGATTAAGTCTGTAAGGAAGATAAAACCTACAGCACTGCTCATAGAAATGCTCTTTTATTATCTTTATTATTCTACACTATGTCCTGAATAAGATATTATGCATTCTTCTTATAAGCATGGAAAAAAAAGGCTCAAATTCATTGAAGTGAATATTTGGGAAAATACCAGTCTATACAAATCGGGGGGGTTGTGTGTATATAAAACCCCTATTCCTATGGCACAATAAGTGAAATCACTCCTTGTAGACCTAGGATTTTCCTTCCAGCTTCAATCAGTACATATGAAAGCAGGGAATCCAGAATTGTTATTCCATATAAAAAGAATGGAAACATTTCCACCAAAATTAGAGTATATAGCAAGATAGGGAAGAATGCACTGAAAAAAAGAGAGAGATTAACTTTGTATATGCAGAAGTTTTTATGCTGGACACTCATCTGAAGAGCAGAATATACAAAAAGACACTTCATAGAATTATAGAATCATGGAATCAACATATCAAAGAAGTTGGAAGAGACCTCTAAGATCATCCAGTCCAACCTATCACCCAGCCCTAACCAGTCAACTAGACCATGGCACTAAGTGCTTCACCCAGGCTTTTCTTGAACACCTCCAGGGACGGCCACTGCACCAACTCCCCGGGCAGCCCATTCTTATCACTCTCTCTGTGAAGAACTTCCTCCTAACATCCAGCCTATACTTTCCCCAGCAGAACCTGAGACTGTGTCACCTTGTTCTGTTGCTGGTTGCCTGGGAGAAGAGACCAACCCCCATCTGGCTACAACCTCCCTTCAGGTAGTTGTAGACAGCAATGAGGTCCCCCCTGAGCCTCCTCTTCTACAGTCTGCACACTCCCAGCTCCCTCAGCCTCTTCTCATAAGGTTTGTGTTCCAGGCCTTTCACCAGCATCATTGCCCTTCACTGGACTTCTTCCAGCACCTCAACATCTCTCTTGAATTGAGGAGCCCAAAACTGGACACAGGACTCAAGGTGTGGCCTGACCAGTGCTGAGTACAGGGGAAGAATAACCTCCCTTGTCCTACTGGCCACACTGTTCCTGATGCAGGCCAGGATGCCATTGGCTCTCTTGGCCACCTGGGCACACTGCTGACTCATCTTCAGCTTACTATCTATCAGTACCCCCAGGTCTCTTTCTTCCTGGCTGCCCTCTTCCCACTCTGTCCACAGCCTGCAGCACTGCTTGGGGTTGTTTTGGCTGACAACCCAAGAACCCTGCACTTGGCCTTGTTCAGTCTCATCCCATTGGACTCTGCCCACCCATCCAGCCTGGCAAGGTCCCTCTGCAGGGCTCTCCTACCTTCCAACAGATCAACACCTGCTCCCAGCTTGGTGTCATCTGCAAACTTACTGATACTAGACTCAATGCCCTCGTCCAGGTCATCAATAAAGATATTGAACAGGACTGGGCCCAGCACAGATCCTTGGGGAACACCACTAGTGACTGGCTGCCAACTGGATGTGGCACCTTTCACCACCACTCTCTGAGCTCTGCCATCCAGCCAGTTCTTGATCCAGGACAGAGTGAATCTGTCCAAGCCATGAGCTGCCTGCTTGGCTAGGAGCTTCTTGTGGCAGACAGTGTCAAAGGCTTTGCTGAAGTCCAGGTAGACTACATCCACAGCCTTCCCCACATTGACCGTGCAGGTAACCTGATCATAAAAGGAGATCAGGTTGGTCAGGCAGGACTTGCCTTTTCTAAATTCATACTGGCTGGGCCTGATCCCTTGGCCATCCTGTAGGTGCTTTGTGATGGCACTCAAGATGACCTGTTCCATGACCTTGCCTGGCACTGAGGTCAGACTCACAGGTCTGTAGTTTTCTGGCTCCTCCTTACAACCCTTCTTGTGGTTGGGTATCACATTGGCCAGCTTCCAGTCTTCGGGGACCTCTCCAGTGAGCCAGGATGAATGATGGAGAGTGGCTTGGCCAGCTCATCTGCTAGCTCTCTCAGTACCCTAGGATAGATACCATTTGGTCTCATGGACTTGTGAGGATCCAGGTGGCTTATCAGGTCCCTTACTGCTTCCTCATGGATTACAGAGGGACTATACTGGTCCCTGACTCCATCTGCCATTTCAGGAGTCCATCTGCCCTGGAGACAATCTGTCCCACTATTGAAGATTGAGGCAAAGAAGGTGTTAAGCACCTCTGCCTTTTCCTCATCCTTTGTTACTATCTCTCCATGTAATAATGACTGGAGGTTGTCCTTGGCCCTTCTCTTGCCATTAATATATTTATAGAAACATTTTTTACTCTCCTTAACAGCAGTGGCCAGCATAAGTTCTAAATGGGCTTTTGCCTCTCTTATTTTAATGGTCACTGGATCCCAAGCAGCCTCTGACCAACTCATCTCCCACCAGCCCCTCTCTATTTGTGAGTGGCAGGTCAAGCAGCGATGCACCCCTAGTAGTCTCACATAACTGCTGAGATTATAAGCTGTCCTCCACACACTCTAGGATGCTTCTTGACTGCCTCTTCTCTGCAGTTTTAAAGTCCCTGCAGATGTCTGGTGTATTAAAGTCACTGTGATGGTTTGGGTATTAGCCACCCCCCCAAACTTTATAAAATCACCCAGGCTAGACTCAGCTGGCTCTGCAAATTGAATGAAACTTTATATTTACAGCTTAGCACAATATACATGCAGATATTTACAATATATATACAGTTATATTCAGAAATATACAAGGTAAAAGGTAATACAGAAACACAACAGCCCTCCCAGAAGCCTGAGTCCCCAGGAGGGGCTCCCAAGCACCCTTCCACCTTCTCCCACTCCTGTCTACCTTACTCTAGACGTTGCCTTCTGTCCAAGGAAGATTGAAGGGTCAGCCAGGGAGGTTAGGAAGCAGGTGGATTAATCAGAGAGATGGCAAGTTAATTTAGAGAGAGAGATGTAACCCATAGCCTGGACAGAGAGCATCTCCCTTATCTATGTTTGGATTCTTGCTCTTATACATCTCAGCAAGCCTATGAATGAAGTAGACATCACCATTGTTTCCCTTTCACTGCCTGTGATCAAGTTCTTCTCACCAAAACATTCTAGCTAGCTTCAAACCAGCACAGTTGCCCACAAGAGCAAGAGCGGATGATCTTGAGGCAGCCTCCAGTTGCTTAAAGAGTAATAAATCAACCTCTTCTTTCTTGTTGGGTGGTCCAACAAGACTCCAACCAGGATGTCAGCCTTTTGGCCTTCCCCTTAATTCTCACCCATAGGGACTCAATCTGATGAATTTATTCACAATAATTTGCAGCATTGCTAAGAGCAAAAAGTTAATAGCCTTTCATTCCCTGCTACTTTTCACAATCAGTTACTTAATTAAGAAAACAGGGAATTAGGTCTGTATCGTACTAACCCTTTAAATTATATAGGTAATAAAAAATGGTTTTATTACAAGAATAAGCAAACATCCCACTGGAAAGTAAATCTTTTTTTTGACAAAAACATTTCACCAAAATTGATATTTACATTCCGCTTCAGAAACTTTTACTGTTAGTACTTAAGGGTGTGGAGATTTGGTTTAGTATTTAATGGTCTTTAAAGTTTTAATTCTTTGGAGTCTTGGCAGCCTCATGTGGTTTATACTTTTACTTCACAGATTCTTGACTAATATTGCAAAAAAAAATCAATTTTGACTCCCAGTTGGCACACAGGATCGTTGGCAGTAATAAAATCTGATATTAATTAATCACAAATCTCAAGAATGAATTCAGCCTCACAAAGAGTGTGAGCATATCACTCACCATGAGGTTAGCACCAAGTACGTGTTCAGATGGACCCTCACTCAGTGACATAATTAAACACTTTCACAGCTCTAAGCATCTTTGAAGTAGTGAAAGCGCATAATGACTTTAGATCAGATCCATTATAACAGCACTTTGCTGAAAAGGAATGGAAAATGTGAGACTTTGTCTTGTGGTAACTTGATAAACCTGATTCCATCTCTGCAAATCACAGGTAAAGTCTGAAGAAGAGCAAAGCAATTGCAGTGTAATAACCAGACACATTGAAGGTAGGGCATTCATCCCTTCTGTTGGTGCAGATGTTTGAATTTTGATGTCAGTGGACAAGATGCTTATGGATTTGTTTGGTCATGCAAATGTTACAGCAACTGTGCATTTGATTTGAAAATCTTCTTACATAATGATAGGATACTCTTTTTCTGCAGGCTAAAACCTACATTTCAGGAAATACTTTCCAGCCAATCCTGAGCTCTATGTGCTTAAATAAATAATGAGATTAAAAGATGAGAATGAAAATCCCAATAAAATGAGCAGATAAAGCTATTCCACAGCACTTTTTAGTTAAAGTAAAGTATTCCACTTGATTTCAGATTATTTTGTCCATTTTCATTTTCTCCTGTAACAGATTGGCTTGAAGAAATGAATGTATTCTAGAAAAAAAAGTCCTGGAAAACAAAAATAAAACCAACCAACCAACCAAATTAAAAACAAACAAACAAACAAACAAACAGACAGACAAAACACAAAAAAAGCACACAAACAAAATACAACAACAAAAAACCTAAAATCGGGAACACTTTTCTCTGATTTTTGCACCTGTAAACAATTCCCACATTTAGGTTCCCAGCCTAAATACTTTGGAATACTCTGTTCCCAGAAATAAGATTGTATACACTGTCATAATTGTGTACAGCTGCTGAAAACTGACCCAGATGCACTGGACATGTAAAGAATGCCAAACTGCTCTGCTTCAAAAATTGCTCCTGGAATGACTTATGACAATCAACTCTAAGAATGATTACAAGAAGCAAGGAAATGGACAGCATGCAATACTTCAATTGCTGTGACTGCTAATGATTCATCAGTTCATTTAAACTCACTCCTGCAATCCTACCCATGCTGTGCAGTATATTCTCTATCCACAGGCTCATTAATTTCAATGAATGTCAGTAGGTAGCATCAGTCACATCTTTAACGCTTAAACCACAGATGTTTAAAAGGGTGAGACCATGAAGTATTTTCAAATTACAGTAACACTGAAAACCTTTAAGTCTCTTTTAGGATCCTGTGGGGTTTTGTTTGTTTGTTTGTTTTTGTTTTGTTTTGTTTGTTTGTTTGTTTGTGGTGGTTTGTTTATTTTTGTGGGGAGTTTTTTTGTTTGGTTTTTTTTTTCTATTGTTGGTGGTTGGTTGTGTTTTCTGTAAGAGTCTCTTCTGTATTTAAATTAGTTATGTTCATGGTCCTAGAATGTGAAGCTAGGATCATGTAATGTGCTCTGTCAGACTTCTCTGTAAAGTTGACATTTTCTGTTATCCTATCTGTACCCAAGAAACTAGTATGAACCAAAGATGTATTAACAGTAGTGCAATATGCTTGTGGCAAGCTGCTTGAGGCAAGCTCTTGCTTTTGATGGCTTTGAGAGTGGACTGTCTGAAGGATGCAAACTTGAGTGTGCTTGGTGAGTTTAAAAATGCTATAGTAGTGCTGTCAGAAAAGTAAAGGGCATTTTATGTCTTCTAGCTCTTAAGGCATGCAGAAATACTTTATAGTCCCTTGGCTGGTTACCCGCATAATCTTCAAAGAACTTTAAAAGCAATGACTGTGACTGAACACTTGCATTTCATAAAAACTTGTGAAAATGGCTTTTTTGTTCCATCTAGGGACTGAACTGTGGGGGAGAACTGTCCAAGTCCCAACATGAGGTTCAGTGATTTGATCCTGCTGAGGTCCACAAAGAGTCTGAATCCACATGAACACAAATTGTACTAATGCATCTCTCCAAGACAGGTCAGTCTGCCATTTCACTTAGCACAGCATGTTATTTCTGACAGAAAAAATACAGCTATCTCCTGCAGGTCCAAGGCTGGCAAGTTCTGCATGAAATTTTATATTAAAAAAACCCACAACTGTTAAATCAACTTGATGGAAAGCACAAAAAATCTGAATATACATTTTTATCTGCCTAAATGTTTGCTTAACTGTCATCACAAACATATCAAAATGTTTATGAAATTCAAGAACTTATGGAGCCTGTAAACTAAGTTTGCAATCAGTAAGAATAAAAACATTTTCCCTTTTTCTACCAAGCCATTACAAATACAACGTAAGCTTTGCCAAGAACACCTGTCTTGGTAAGACTTCCAAGTGAAAGATAAAATGGGTGAATAACTTTCTCTCATTGTGGCTTAAGAGGCTGCAAAACTGAACAATAATTGACAACTAATAATAATAGTTCCTAACAAGTGGTAATACATAATTGATTAACAAGTAGATAGCAAATATCAGAACAAAATCCAGGCATTCATCAAGTCATTCTAAATATTTTATTCTTGTTGAACTATCAGGATATTTGACATGCTTCATATTCAAATGAGGTCAGAAATACCTTTATGATTATTATCTGGATGTGCTAGTTTGAACCTAGCTAGAATGTTTGGGTGAGAAGAACTAGACAACAGGCTGTGGAAGGAAAACAAGGCTGATGTCTACCTGACTCATAGACTTGCTGAGGCATACAAGAACAAGAATCCAAACACAGATAACTCACTTCTGCTGGGGAGCTCCAAGCTGCATTTCTCTCTTGAGCCTCTCTGCCATGGCCAAACCTCTATTCTTCCTTGGGACTGGGGTAAGGGGGAGAGGGAGGCAGGGTAAAGGTGGAAGGGTAGTTGGGAGCCCCTCCTGGGAACTCAGGTTTCTGGCAGGGCTGTTGTGTTTCTTTATTACCCTTTACCTTGTATATTTCTGTATATAACCATATATACTGTAAATTTCTGCTTGTGTATTATGATAAGCTGTAAATAATAAGCTTCATTCAATTTGCAGAGCTGGCTGACTCTAGTCTGGGTGATTTCCAAAGTGTGTGAGGGAGCGGGTAACACCCAAACCATCACATCTTTTATTTTGGCACCCAACATTAGGCAAATTGATTTTGAGTGATTGTTTATTAACTGTGGGAATCAGAATGAAGCTAATGAAGCTATTTTACTTAGTGGGTGCTGTTGTGTGGCCTATTTTCTGCTTTCTTGTTTATAATTGGAACAAAGCCCAAACGGGGGGTATTTCATCCTTGGCTATATAGGGTTTAACATCACTGAGTCTTTTACCAGTAACATTAGAGAGGCATTTACCAGTAACATTACAGGAAATGGAAGTATTACTTCTTCTGCTTTATCTACAGCCTTAATGAGAGTAATCTTACCTAAGACTCGAGTGTCTGACTCTTGTTCGGAATTTTATCCACGTCAGATTGGTATTTCTGTCGTGTGTGAACTTAGGTCTTATAATTCTGATTTTCATATTGATTTTAACATTATGCATGAGAAACTCGGGTGTGATACCCTTAAGAAGTAAAAAAAGGGGGGGCAGTGTCCCAGACAAATGGTAAACAGAGTGAGAAAAATGGCAATCTAACTGTAAACACTGATAGCTCAGGAGGTGGCAAGGGGGGGCCACCACTACCCCTCCTCCCCTAGATTCTGGGAAAGCTGCCAGTGTTCCTGCCAAAAATGATAACATGGCAGAATGCTCAGGAACACAGGGAACTACCCAAACTCAAGATGTTCCTTCAACTAATAGCACTAATTCTGCCAGTTCAACACCTCAGACAGCAGATCTGAACTCACAGACCTCAGGTCAGACCCCCAGTAATTCAAAACCGCTAGTGGAATTGTCAAAGTCCATCTCAGCGCAGGTCATCTTGGTGCCTGCCAAGGCGAAAGCTAAGATGAGACGTTTGACAAAGACAGATTAAAAAGAAGACTTAGGAGAGAGGACCTCTGGTGCACAAGAGGAGGAAGAGGAGACATGAAGTCTTCAAGATTTGGCCAACATGCTTAGATCCCAGTACTCTGATGAGAGGAGCACTGTGAGGTCAGCTGCCAAGAAAGAAGAACAAGGAAAGTTCTGTTTCTAGTCCAGGGACAGCCAGATCAACAAGAGGAAGAGGAGAAGGATGATGTCCAGGATTCCAATGATCCCCTCAAAGAGGTCACGGAAGTTAGAAAGAAATACTCAAGGGAATCAGGAGACCCAATCCTAAGGTTGCTGGTGAGATGCCTTACTATTGGTGAAAATGCCCTGCAAGTAGGAGACAAATCTGCTGGGCAGCTGGGACCACTCACAAAGGAGAGTGAAGTGGACAAACACCTAGCAAGTCCTCTTGGTAAGGTTAGCCTGTGGACACATCTCCTGTTGGCTGTGGCTATGAGATATCCTTCCCGAGATGATCTGCCATGGGCAACCAAGAAGTGGAACACCATTGAGCAGGGAATTACGCTTCTGAAGGAGTTTGCTGTGAAGGAAGTGATGTATGGAGATCACGGCATACGAGTCTGATGACATTCCTCTTGGAGTAGGTTTCATGAAGTGTTGGAGTAAACCGGTGGAGCACTATGGGTAAATGACTTTTGGTTCACCAATATGGTTAGATGGTCAAATCCACTTTATTTCCGTGATACAGTGACTTATATGCATTCTAGCAAGAGGTGTGCTCCACCAAGATTGGTTACAGTCAGAGGGTACAGGGTTACTTGTAAGGCATAGATAGGTCAGCATACCATAACAATCTGAGGGTCAGCCCTCCAGACCACCTACTCCAGCCCCCCTTGGCTACCTAACTCTGCCCACTGCAGCTGTGTGTGGGGTGCTCAGTTGTTTACAGTTTGGTTTCCTGGGCTAGCAGCGTCCCAAGGACGTTTCTCAGCACAGTTGCTCATGTTTATCATTTCTGTGTCCTCTGATAACAAGAATTCTCCAACATGTCCCTCTCTTTCTTTTGAGCAACCTGGGCTGGTCTTTCAACTTACATAGGCCGTTCAACACAGGGGTGGATGGTGTAGCTACAAGTCAATAGTGCTAAAATCAAAAAGAGAACAAACCTGTTAGAGCTTTCATCAGTAGCATTAGTCTGGCAAGCTAACAATCCAAGCTTAGCTAACAATCCCAAAAGCTATTTCTGCAAGCGACAGTAAGTCATTCGTTCAAAAACCCAAAAGTTCAGATGAATATCACAGTCAGGAGAGTGCAGGTGTGCCATGTCTTCGCTGGCTCTGTGTGGGAATTGATGTTGCAGATTTGCAGATCAATCAGCTGTCAAGTATTCTTCTCAGACTCCCATAGTTCTGGATTGACTCTGTAGTTCTCAGAAATCTCGATGTTCTCATCACACTCCTTAGCTATGAGCTGCGTCTGTCTATTGTGCTTAAGAACTACTAACCTCTAAATACAATACAAAGATATGCCCTAGATGTTGCTTTCAGGCTATTCTATTAGGCCTTTTCCCACAGTTCTTCATCTGCTCATAGAATTTAGGGCAGTGTTTTTTATCCCTTGCAGGGCCCTTGCAAGAGACAAAAGTCACATTGCCATCTTGTTCCAATTTGAGTGGGTCAGGCCTTTACAAAGGTGCTAAATTGAATCTATTCCATTAAGCCACAATCACTGAAAACTCATGAAAATACCCAAATTCGTTAGCTGTGATCCAAACCTTATGATCCGTACACACATAATCATCACGTCAGTGCTCCTTTCAAGTCTTTTCACAGTTCCGCCATCTGAGCAAGACTTCTGCTCACTTTAGGAAAAAACAGGTTGGTCATAATCAGGTTGGTCTTCATCAAGGCCTGTGAAGATAAATGATCAAACACAATCAAATACAAGAACAAATGCAGACATATTCATTGCCCAGGCTAACAGATTCACAGGCCTGGTCTGTATAAGTGATTACAAAAATCTCGAAAAAAAGACAAAAATTTCTTCTGCTATCCTACTTTCCTCTAACCCATTCCTACCCCCCCCCCCTTTTTTTTTTTCAATAATGCCCAGATATGCACAAGAAAAAACATCCCATAATATCCTTATGTCTTAAATTCCCAAAATTACAAACCCTTAGCCTTAACTTATCACCGTATCACAGTATCATCAGGGTTGGAAGAGACCTCACAGATCATCAAGTCCAACCTATCAGCTGAAAGAAATTCAAGAAAAAGGCAAAGAAAATTCAAGAAGATAATAATATCATGATATTCTTCAGAAAAAGAAAAAATCAGAATTGTCACAAAGCTCATTCCATTGTAATTAGCAGCTGTTCCAGTAAACTCCTAGGCTGCAAAATATGGTACCATCAAAAAAGGCCTTCAAACATAGTCCTGTCTTCATCTGTTTGAACAAGTTTATTGGGGGGAAGGAGCTGACTGGCATCAAGCTCTATCATTCCCTGCTCCTAGTCCAGAATCTGGTTAGTGACTTGTAATGTGGATTTCAGCGCCCACACTCTCGCTGAGAGAGGCAATACATCTGAGTTCTAGAAATAAATGTGCTAGTCTTTCTCTTTTTGGTGCTTTTAGCAATGAATCTTCAATTCTGGCGACGACACCTGCAACATAAAGAGAGTCAGTGACCACATTCAATGGCTCTTGGGCCCAGTTCTTAAATGCCCACACTACTGCTGTTAATTCTAGGGTCTGTAGGGAGTCATCTTTAGTTCCTATCATAAGGTGATGATGCCATCGACCACTGTTGTACCATGTACGTACTGCTCTCCTCTTTCTCCTTTCTGCATCTGTATATACTGTCTGTCCAGGTACAGGTATAGGACTTAACTTTGGAATTCTAAACTACTGTAGGTCTTTGACTACCTGCCAGGTCCTTCCAGCTGGATAAGCATTACTTATCTTCCCTGCGGACCCCAACAGGGCATCCTGTAACAGTGCGGAATTGTAGAGGCACCAATCCAGCTGATCACTGGAAAATGGTACATAAATCATAGCTGGCTCCTTTCCATTGATTCTAATGACTCTAAGCCTACCCCTTCTGATTAATTCAGCAAGTGTCTCTATACGGGTCTGTATGGTATTCTTTGGGTGAGTGGGCAAGAATACCCATTCTATGATTTTCCACCCATTGTCAGTGGCACTGGCATTTCTGCTATTTCCTATCAATCTCCCTCTCTTTCTTTTGACAGTGAGCGAGGGTAGAAAAGTTGTTGTTGCCTCATCTGTAGAAGGAATTAATCAGTAAGGTGACAGGTGAATACCCCAGTCAGGAATTATTAGCTATCATTTTGAGTGCAAACTGTCATTATCAGGTGGCTAAAAAGATGCACCTGTGTGTGTCCATGCCAGTAACAGGGGCAAAAATGGTTCTAAGTCGTCATTGTTTTTCTTGCTATCATTTCCATAAACTTTCTAACATCTGCCATTGTATTCAAGTCCATGTGTAAGTCAATGTCCTGAGGTGCAACTCTGGCCTCAGTAATTTTCCAGCTCAAAACAATTATGAGGCTCTGCTGCTTCCAGCAGAAAAAAAATCTGTAAACAGAGATAACGGACGGGCAGAGGAGAGGAAGTGGGGGGAACGGGGCCCCGCGGGCCTCTCCGCAGGTGGTGAGTGGGGGGGGGGGGGGAAGGAAGAGGGGGAGGACCAGTGCCGCTGGTGTCCTCTACTCCCCATCTTGCCCAGACTCCAGCTGTTTCAGCTCAGCCACTATGTCATTATTTCATCCCGTCCCACATACTTCCTATCCTTACCATTAGTATGAAATCTACCCTGAAAAACTTTTTTAAACTGCTGTCTGTGTAAGTCAATGTTTTGAGGTCTGATTGTAGCCTCAGTAATATCCCAACCTAAATAATTCTAGGGGCTCTGCTGCTGTATCTTTCCTGGGGCGACAATCAGACCACGTCTTGTGCAGACTGTCTCAATCGTTTTCAAGTCTGCAGGCACAAAACAGCTGTGAACGACAGAAAATAATGTCGTCCATATAGTGAGAGACAATTGTACATGCCCAATTTTCGTAAGGGTTGCGATGCTTTTGCAACGAACAATTGGCAGAGAGTTAGTGAGTTCTTCATTCCTTGCGGCAAAGCTGTGTACTCATAGCAGCTCGCAGGTTCAGCTTCATTCACAGATGGTACTGTCAAGGCAAATCGCTGGCAATCTTGTTCGGTGAGGGAGATAGTGAAGAAGCAGTGGTAGAAAGTTTCGTGACTTGCGTATTCTGCAAGGTGACACTTACTGCTGTTGCCAAGTCAACCCCATGGCTCCTGCCGGTGGCTGGGTAGTGGGTGTCTAGGTACCCTTTGCCTCATCCTGCACTACAGCTCTTGTCGTCTGCACATGGCTGCTTGCACTGGCTGTGAAGTTTCCCAACCGGCAGACTGCTGTAACGTGGCCAGGAGACTGGTAATGGGCACACCACACTGAGGCTGAACAGCACTTCATTGCATGACCCAGCTGTTTCTTTCAGATTTCATGTCTAATAACACGCGGAGCACATCACGCCAGGTGGGACCTAGCTGTCGAGCTGTCTTAGAGTCTTTTCCATCATTAATAACCACGTCCTACAGCGTGTCTCTGACCTCCTGCCATGCTTCTGATTTAAAGATCATGGGAGGCTCACTCATATGACCCTGCGCATGCCCCCGGGCCAACAGTTCTTGGAGCTTTCCAATGTCCGTCGAGAATTCTGTCATGAGAATATATATGCCAGCAGGCACAGTGCCCCAGCAAATTCCACGTGGGCCTTACCTGTACACTCAGGTTGTTCACTTGCGAAAATGAACGTCCAGCAACCACCCTCGTCCTGAGGTGGCGCTACCCGGTCCAGCGGCACCGATGACGATAGTTTTTTCGATACAAAAAACGTCCGCAGGATGATCAGCCCCTTCTCTTCTGGCCAACCCTCCGGCTTCCTGATTGCGGTCTTACCCGCTGCTGGCCTGCCTCAGTCTGAGCCAAATGCCTGTTTCACTGTTCAGGCGCCAATTGTTGGAGTAAACCAGTGGAGCACTATGAGTAAATGACTTTTGGTTCACCAATATGGCTAGATGGTCAAATCCACTTTATTTCCATGATACAGTGACTTATATGCATTCTAGCAAGAGGCGTGCTCCACCAAGATTGGTTACAGTCAGAGGGTACAGGGTTACTTGTAAGGCATAGATAGGTCAGCATACCATAACAATCTGAGGGTCAGCCCTCCAGACCACCTACTCCAGCCCCCCTTGGCTACCTAACTCTGCCCACTGCAGCTGTGTGTGGGGTGCTCAGTTGTTTACAGTTTGGTTTCCTGGGCTAGCAGCGTCCCAAGGATGTTTCTCAGCACAGTTGCTCATGTTTATCATTTCTGTGTCCTCTGCTATCAAGAATTCTCCAACAATGAAGAAGCTTATTAAGCTTGCTCCTTCATCCCATGCTATTATCTTGGACAGCAGGTTTCTATCAAGGAGTGATAATAGAAGGTCTCTCATTGTTGGTGAATTCACTGACAATCTGAGACAGATAGAAGACAGCTTGTCACATTCTGCCCTCGTCTCTGCTATAAAAACTATGACTACAGAGATGAAAGAGATAAAGAATGACACTAAAGATAGCATGAAAGAACTGAAGGAGGATCCTAAAACCTCCATTTCCAACCTGCTAAGGGATAACACCCCTTCATCTTCTGAATGGGTGCATGTTTCTGCAATCAGGAGGAGACGCCCACATCCTGCATGGCGATTCCAGCCCAGCAGGAGAAAAATTCCACCTAGACATCAGCAATCACGTGTCACTGTGGACAACCCTGCATGACCAATACGGTGAGAACATGAAGAAGTGGGATGGTCAACCTATTTCAGTTCTTTTGAAAAGAGTCAGGGAACTGCAGAGTGGCAGAAACAGAGGCATTGATGCCAATGCCAGAAATGTAGCTGTCTTCAGCTCCCAAGAGCAACTGCAATTAACCCAACAATTGCAGTTTCTTTGATACAAACTCAGATCTTGACCTTGATTGGAAACACTGAGGGGAACTGCTCTTAGCTAGGTGGGCCCATGATTCATCTGCACATTGAGGTGAAGATGCAACATACTGATGGGCACACGATAGGTCAATTGACTTGTCCATGGATACTATCACCCAAGTCATCCATGACTGTGACATTTGTACTGCTATTAAGCAGGCTAAGCAAATCAAGCCCTTATAGTATGGTGAGAGATAGTCAAGGTACAAGTATGAAGAAGCCTGGCAGATTGACTACATCACTTAACCTCCATCTCATTCTGGCAAGCAGTATGTGCTAACGATGGTAGAGGACAGTACCAGATGGTGAAAACCTATCCAGTTCCACATGCTACTGCACGTAACACCATTCTTGGCTTGAAAGACAAATCATATTGAGACACAGAATTCCAGAGAGAATAGAGTCAGACAATGGCACTCATTTCAAGAACAATCTTGTGAAAAACGAGGCCAAAGATACGGTGTTGAGTGGGTCTTGTTGTGGAGGCAGGGAATTAATGTGTCCGAGTCAGGAACATACATAAAAATAGAGTTATTTTATTTTCCCGAAAATCTGCTCCCAAAACTATATACATAAATTAATTTAGTTTTAATTAGCAAACTCAGTTAGATTGAGAAGATCTTATAAGGATAATGTAGGTAAATTTGACTATTTTGGAAGTCAGGAGTTGGAAAAGGCTAAGCTACTAAGCATAGCATTCCCCACTATTAATCAGGCTGAGCCTAAATTTTACTCACAGATGAGTTAGGCTGGCGTAGAGAAAGAACGCTTCAGATGCTTGTCCCCTTGCTCTCTTTCAAAAGACCACTGAGGCTCGTTAAGGCCTGTCAAGCCTGCATAAAGGGGGTGCTTATGGTGGGAGTCCATCCAAATCAGGGACGGTCCTGTCCCGCAGGAGCTTGTCCTTTGGAATGCCAGGGGACTCTTTCTGCAGGAACTATCCAGGTGGGGAAGAACTCTAAGGCGGGAACACTAAGGCAGGAAGTACCCCAGTATTTGTACTCTTCCTAGACAAAGAGTCGAATTACCACTTCCTAGGCATGAAGACTATGGCCAATCACCAGTCCAATTCCAGTGCAGGTATCTGCATGGGGCACACCTCATGCCGGAAGGGCCTTTTGCTCCCCCCCCATCACCCCTGCAGGGCAGTGGGGGGAAACAGATTTTTTGCTCCTTTCCCTCTCCCATTCAAACAACAGAGGGAGAGGGATTTTGGGGTGTACAGGACTCCAGAACATCTACCACATACCCTACTATGCACCAGCTTCAGGGAAGATTGAGCGATACAATGGTTTGCTGAAAACCACCCTAAAAGCCATGGGGGATGGAACTCTGAAAAACTGGGACAAACATTTAGCACAAGCTACCTGGTTGGTAAATAGTAGAGGTTCAGTAAACAGAGCAGGACCTGCACAATCAGACTTGGTCCAAACAGTAGATGGTGATAAAGTTCCTGTTGTATGTGAAAAGAATCTGTTAGGGAAAACTGTTTGGGTATTTTCACCTTCGGGTGAAGGGAAACCTGTCTGAGGGGTGGTGTCTGCTGAAGGTCCTGGTCATACCTACTGGGTAGTGCAGGAGAATGGTGAAATCCAGTGTATTCCACAGAGAAATCTGACTCTAGCTGAGGCTAGCTCAGTCTGTATAGCATGAGACTCTTAATCTCAGGGTCATGGGTTCGAGCCCCACATTGGGTACCAAAATAAAAGATGTGATGGTTTGAGTGTTACCCACTCCCCCACACACTTTGGAAATCACCCAGACTAGAGTCAGCCAGCTCTGCAAATTGAATGAACAAGCAGAAATTTACAGTATATACGGTTATATACAGAAATATACAAGGTAAAGGATAATAAAGAAACACAACAGCCCTCCCAGAAACCTGAGTTCCCGGGAGGGGCTCCCTACCACCCTTCCACCTTTCCCCCCCTGCCTCAATCTTACCCCAGTCCCAAGGAAGAATAGAGGTTCAGCCAGGGGATTAGGAAGCAAAGTGGATTAATCAGAGAAATGGCAGAGAGGCTAGAGAGAGAAATGCAGCTTGGAGCTCCCCAGCAGAAGTGAGTTATTTGTGTTTGGATTCTTGTTCTTGTATGTCTCAGCAAGCCTATGAGTCAGGTAGACGTCAGCTTTGTTTTTCTTCCACAGCCTGTTGTCTAGTTCTTCTCACCAAAACATTCTAGCTAGGTTCAAACTAGCACACTGGAGTTATCTGTGTACTATATTTTGCCTTTTACTGTTTGTGCTTAAGAGAATTTGTTTTTACTTTCCAATCCAATAAAGAGAATTGGATTAAGACATCTAATAGGAAAGAGCTTTTCAAAACAAAGTTTTTTAATGAATTTCATAAATAGCAACTTACTTATCCACTTACAATCATAGTGAAAATGAAAAAGCAACTGTTTCCTTAAGCAGACCTAGAAGCCCTATATTTGTGTTTGTAAAACTAGCAATTCCAAGAGCAATAAATAACAATAAGGATCATTTCTACAAAAATCTCACTGATGCAACATCCAGGTGATTTCCCCACCACCACCATTACTTGGTTGCTAACAAGATCTCCCTTAACTAAGTTGGTTGGAAAAGAGTCACAAATACCTATGGAGTTGCAGGAGTAGGTAAGGAGCAGGAAAAGTACTAAAATATATACAGATTAATACAGTGCTGTGATGGTTTGGGTGTTAACCACCCCACACACACTTTGGAAAATCACCCAGACCAGACTCAGTAGCTCTGGAAACAGAATGAAGCTTTATATTTAAGCTTAGCACAATATACAAGAAGATATTTACAATATATACAGAAATATACAAGTTAAAAAGTAGTACAGAAACACAACAGCCCTCTTAGAAACAAAGACCCCAGGAAGAGGCTCTCAACTACCCTTCCACCTTCTCCCCATCCCTGTACCTTACCTCAGACTTTGCCTGACATTCAAGGTATTTTGGAGAGTTGGCCAGGGGGCTTAGGAAGCAGAAGGATTAGCTCATGCAGACAGCGGGTTAGGTTAGAGAGAAGTTCATGTAGCCTCAAACAGAGAGGGAAATAAGTTCTTGTTCTTATACACCTCAGCAAGCCTATGAGTGAAGTAGACATCAGCATTGTTTCCTTTTCACAGCCTATAAGCTAATTCTTCTCACCAAAATATCTCAGCTAGGCTCAAACTAGCACAAGTACCTTAAAAGACTCTCACTCTCTTTAGAATTTAAGCTGAAAAAATAACAGCTTTACTTTTCCAATCACATTGATTGGACAATTTCCTCATTAAGGTAGAGCTTAAATCCAGATGTACAGAAGAAAACAAATACCAATTGCAATGAAAAGTGATGATTTGATGTAGACACCATATCTCAATGCAAGTACACTTAAAAACTTCATTGTTTCCTAGCTGCCACCTGCATGCTTTGAAACAATGTTATAATAATATTTTTAAATGCTCTATGAAGTTCAAAGAAATCCAAATGGACAAACTGATGTTCCAGGAAGTCTAAGCAATGATATGGTTGACATCAACAGAGATTGCCAAAAGCTCAAATACTCTTTACTCTTCACGCATTTGAACAAAGGAGTTCTGCTGAATCTTGCTCAATAGAAATGTATAATTCCTTTGTCCAGACATAAACACTATTTCCAAATTTCCTTGAAACTCTGGGCTCCACTGTAGGCTTCAGTACCTTGCTGCTGTGAAGAGAAGGAAGACCTTGTCTGTGTGCCCTGTCCTCCATTTTCCCCTCATCCCCAGCCTTGCTACTCCTTTTCTTTGTCCTTGCTTCTGGAAGAAAACATCACTTCATCCTCTTCCTTATTTATAGACCTTGATGGATCCTGCACTGTGTAGTTTGAAATGACATGATAACGGCAAAACACAGGCAAGGTTGCCTGAGTACGCTTAAACTGTGTTGAGGAATGGCTAAGAGAGAATGGGCATGGAGAATATATGAAATTGGTGGGTCAGCAGAATGAAGAGATTGCAACATGCTGATGTGACAAAGTGACCAAGGACACTGTCCTTGGGCAAAGTGGTAAACAAGGGGAAAAAGGATGTGTTTCCTGTTATGAAGAAGGAACACAATACTTGTTTTGAAGGAAAGGACCACACAAGTGCATCCCGTAGAGCTATAGATAAGCAATTGCTGACAGTGGAATACCTTAGCTGCTTGCTATAAAAGAACGCTGCTGCTCCAATAAAGTTGTCACCTGCTTATAATCCATATTGGATTGGCTGCGGTGTCCATTTCTTTCCTTCTCCCAACAGTGGCGCCCGAACAGGGACCCCTCATTTGAAGGGGTTAACCGAGAACTGGGAGAAGACAGGACCGGTGAGCGGGCACCGGAGCGGCGACGCCGTGGCCGAGAGGGCGGTCGGGGACCCAGAGGGGCCCGGGGGTGAGAAACAGCTCACTCCGTCGCAGAGCGGGAGGCGCGATTAAGGCTGGCCAGCATGGATAAAGAGGTAGCGCTTTCTTTGCTCAGAAGCTTTTTAGAAAAGCGAAAAGTGGACTATAACCTAAGGTTATTGCCCGGCTTGTGTGTCTATGGTTGCACGAAGGGCTATTTTAAAACCGGGGACGCTTACTTTGACGAAGCCGAGTGGCGAGCATTCGGAAGTGATTTATGGGATGATGTTATCAGTGATAAGAGGGAGGCTAAGAAGCTCCAAGTGCCCTGGCGAGAGACGATAAATGCAATTAAGAGATACAAGGCAGAGAAGGATCTTGCCGCTGCCGTAACGCTGAAACTTGATAAGCCTCAGTGCCCGGAGGGCCGGCCAGGGGGAGTTTTTCATCTGCTTGCTCCTGGCCCCCCCTCCGTGGGGCTACCGGTAACGGTTGCCCGAACTGCGGCTGAAGCCGGAGCTCTGTCTTCAGCCGCCACCTCACCACCACTGTATTCATCAGAATCGCCGGCACAGAGTGAGGAACCCTCCACCTTCCCCACTGCCCCGCCCCGCAATAATCCCTCCCTCACTGAAGCGACCACTCAGACCTCGCTGCAGGGGTCGATCAGCGGCTCCACTGCCCCGTCCCGCTGCGGCGATTCGGACAGCACCGCGTCTGATGGGAGCAGTAGTGATTTCAGTGAGAACGAGGAGGCAATGGAAGAAGTGTTCAAAAAACTGTTTAAAAAGCGGCGGCGTAAAGACAGAGCGTGGGCGGTGCGTGCAGGAAAGGAGGAGGCTCGGGAAGAGGAAAGGACAGGAGAGGAGAAAGACTCAGGGACTTCTGTGCACGATCAGCTGCCCCCACCGAAATGCCAGCCGTGGCATCTGATAGCGAGACAAGCTGCAGCCGCGGGCGATATGGAGGCTGCTAATGAGCTGCTCAAGGCGTGGCCAGTAGTGTATCAGCCACAGGCGCGGGGCCAGTTACGGGGGGAGCATGAAGCCTTTGACTGGAAGCTGCTAACGCAGCTCCGGGAGACGGTTAGGCAGTCGGGGCTGCACAGTGAGCCCGCTCGACAAATGTTGCAGTATGTGTTCTCAGCAAGTGGGACATTAGTGCAGGAGGACATAAAGCAAGTAGTGCGAATGATTCTAACCCCGTCCCAGCAGATGCAGTTCACCACTCAGTGGGAGAGGTACTGTCAGATGGCAGCCACGCTCCCTCGGGCACAAGGGGACCCCCTGGCAGGAATGACGGCAGAACAATTACTGGGCAAGGGCGGCTATGTAGGGGTACAAGCTCAGCTAGTCCTACCCCCAGCTGTGCTGCAGGAAGCTATGAGACTGGCACAAGTAGCATTGAAGGATGTGAAGGTAGGGACCCATTCTCCCTCTTACCTATCCGTCAAACAGAAGCCAGGTGAGCCCTATAGCAGTTTCCTGGACAGGCTGCATGAAGCCCTTGCACTATCGGGTCACCCTGAACATGTAACAGACACCCTTGGTAGGAAGTTAGCATTTGAGAACGCCCTGCCACGGGTTCGGGAGGTCCTGGTTACTCTGCCGCAAGACGCCTCGGTACAGGACATGTTAGAGCGCGTCCAGCGGCTGGAGAGCGTGGGGGGTCAGTCCGGTCCGGGAGCATACCAAGTGCAGGCTCAGGACCCAGCTACAGTGGGGGCAGGGAACGCCCTGGAGCGGGTGGTAGAGACGCAGGTTGAGAAAGTCCTGGCCGCGCTCGCGCCCCTGGTGCAAGCGCCGAGGAGGTTGCCACGGCGACAAGAGCGCTGCTTTCGGTGCGGACAGCCGGGACATCACAAGGACCACTGCCGAGCTCAGAGCGTCTTCTGTGACCACTGCCGAGCTTCAAACCACGCTACGCTAGCATGCCGATCGCCGGGAAACGGGAAGCGGAGCGCGAACGGCCCCCGCGCACCGACACAAGTAGCGGCTCCGGTAACCTACAGCCAGCAACCAGGGGAAGCATCGGCTTGGACCTGGCAACGGCAGTAGACTGTACCCTAGTAGACACACGCCCGACCAGGATTGCCACCACGATAAACGGACCCCTGGTCATTAACGGATGTCAAGTCAGCGCATTGTTATTGGGACGATCTAGTTCTGCAATTAAAGGACTGAGCATTATTCCTGGCGTCATCGATGCAGACTACACCGGCACTATTCAAATCATGCTGTACACCTTGTTCCCACCTATCCACATACCAGCGGGAAGCCGCATCGCTCAGTTATTACCGTACCCTCATCTTACCGGTCACCTCCAGCCCCTGACACAGACAGAATGGGCGGCTCAAGGATTTGGCTCTACAGGAACAGCTGCTATGCTGACAATGAACATGAGGCACCGACCAGAAGTCACAGTAACCCTTTCTAATGGAAGGGATGGACTGCAGCTTACCATGCTGATGGACACTGGTGCAGATATCACCATAGTGGCAAGCAGAAACTGGCCCAAGCACTGGCCTTCCACTGCAGGTGTAAAAGGGGTTGAAGGTGTTGGGGGCACAGCCAGTGTGCAACAATCAGTTGAACAGCTCACCTTGACACTAGATAGCCGAAGTGCCCGCTTGCATATCACCATCATGCACCTGCCACACGGTGTCAATGGCCTCTTGGGCCGAGATGCTCTTTCTCAACTAGGGGTTCGACTAACTAATGAAAACCCTTTTTAGCAGTGGCCACTGTCGAGCGGTCTTTCCCCATACCTTTGACCTGGCTAACCAACGACCCAGTATGGGTGGAACAGTGGCCTCTTAAGAAGGAGAGACTGCAACAAGCCCATCTCCTGGTACAAGAACAACTTGCTGCTGGCCACTTGCAGCCATCGACAAGCCCCTGGAACATCCTGCCTGCTAAGCACACGTTGCTTGGTGCTGCCACCCAAGCAAAAAACAAAAAGGGGGAGACTACTAGACCACTGGCAGCTGTATCAACTCCAAAACCCCTGCTGAGTGTGCAACCACCCTCTTGCAGGGGCTGAATGTCTTAATGCCTTGGGACCCTCAAGAGCTGCAACTATTGGGCTCCCAAAGGATAGGACATCAAAAAGAGGGGTGGAGTAAGACTTGCTTTGTATTTGGGGACAAGTTTAGGGGTATGAACGTTATGATACATGTAGCCCAAATGCTGGGTGTACTGTCTAAAAGCCCTGAGAAAAATTTCCAATGGACAGACGTGTCACCTGGGCCACCTTATGATGACTTCTTATCTCTTGGTGGGTACTGTGGCACTAGTATTTGTAATGCATACAGTGGATTTCATGCCTATAATTGTAGTACAGGAGCTTATGGGGCCACCAGTGTTCTCTTCAGTAATACTGAGGACATTAGGAAAAGTAACATACCCCTGCTATGGAACAACAAGACAGCCAAGGCCTTACCGCCCAACGTGTTTCTAATATGTGGTGACAGAGCATGGCAGGGGATACCGAGGAATGCCTATGGTGGGCCCTGCTATTTAGGGAGGCTTAGTCTCTTTGCCCCTCACCATCGGGATTGGCTGAACATAACCAAACTGTCAGGCCTGGTAAGGCGGAGAAGCGTTCAATATCCGTGCTAGGTCCAGACTGTAAGGATGATGTAGAGCTTTGGTCTTTCACTGCTAGGGTGTTTGCCTCCCTTTTCGCACCTGGGGTTGCTGCTGCCCGGGCATTGCGACAAATAGATAAGTTGGCATGTTGGTCAGTTAAACAAGCCAATGTAACGACCGACATTTTACAGCAGCTGCTAGTAGATCAGAATAGCCTTAGACACGCTTTGCTTCAGAACCGCGCCGCTATAGACTTCCTATTGCTTGCCCAGGGCCATGGGTGTGAAGATTTTGAAGGTATGTGTTGCTTTAACCTGTCAGATCATAGTGAGTCAATTCACAAAAAACTGACATGGTTGAAGGAACATACGCAGAAGGTAAAGCAGGAGACGAGCCCCTTTGACGAATGGCTCCAGTCTCTTGCTGGTGGACTCTCACCATGGCTCCTGAGCCTTATTAAGGAAGTGCTTCGCTTGCTAGGAATAGTTCTCCTTGTACTCTTGATTATTAGGATAGCCTACTCATGCATATTGCGTGGTGTGGAGAAAGCAACCCGGGCACCCATTCTGCTGGCCCAAAAACAAAACGGGGGAATTGTTGAGGAATGGCTAAGAGAGAATGGGCATGGAGAATATATGAAATTGGTGGGTCAGCAGAATGAAGAGATTGCAACATGCTGATGTGACAAAGTGACCAAGGACACTGTCCTTAGGCAAAGTGGTAAACAAGGGGGAAAAGGATGTGTTTCCTGTTATGAAGAAGGAACACAATACTTGTTTTGAAGGAAAGGACCACACAAGTGCATCCCGTAGAGCTATAGATAAGCAATTGCTGACAGTGGAATACCTTAGCTGCTTGCTATAAAAGAACGCTGCTGCTCCAATAAAGTTGTCACCTGCTTATAATCCATATTGGATTGGCTGCGGTGTCCATTTCTTTCCTTCTCCCAACAAAACTGCAGAGCTCTCTGATTAACATTGTGTAACTTAGAGTCAGATAGCAGAGTGAACACCTGTAGCAAAGTCTTGGCAGGGCATGAATCTTGCTAGACTAGTTTGGTCACTGCTTCCCCTCCCATTGTAGGATCCAGTTGAGTTAGGGAGTAGACATAATAAAAAATGTGGGGTGGTGTAGCGGATGGAGTATTCTGCGACCTATGCCGATTCGGCAGAGGGGAGAAATTAATTACTGCAACAGGATATTTATAAATATATATATATTTATTAAACTCCAATATTTTCAACTCTCGCCACTCCCAACCACTGAACTTTAATATTAAATTGTTCTTTACATGATTATGAAGACATTATGGGAATATATATCTACAGAAACTTATTAATAACTAGCAAACACTGAAACTATTAATTGTTGTGGAATGGAATTTTAGGGGAATTTATGGGGAATAACATGTGAGGCCGATTTATAAAGAAGGTTAAATGATTTATTACTAAAACATTAAAAATCCCCTTCCCCAAACTTATTTATAACTATCCCACGTAAGTTCTTGATTCGCGGTTGCAGATTAAAATAGAAATGGTTAAAATGAAGAGAGTCTGTGATTTTAAGAAAGATTTTTGAGTCTTGAGAGATTATTCAGTCTCTGAGTAAAGAGTTTGTCAGTTACTCACTGTCCAAATGCAGTTCAGCAGGGTTTCAAAGTATTTACGAATTTCAGGGCGCGTTGTCTGAGCCTCCTGCCAGTCCGAGCTGAGCTGGTCCCTGGTCCCCGAGGCTGATGAGTTCGTGCCAAGTTCGTGCCGAGCGGGCTGTAATTTTCAATGCTGCCAAGCGATGCGTGTGCAGGCAGGGTGTCGTTCAGAAGGAGAGCAGGGTTGAGAGCGAGAGGGCTAGAGGTGCTCAATCAAGGCAAATGCATCATTTTTATAGTGTTCAAAAGAGGTGTGTTCAGCCAGTTCAGGCAATTTTACGTTAATTTTACAGATTGGTACCAAATTATGATCAATTCATACAATTGGACAATTCTTACCACAAATAACCTGTAGGACCACCCAGGGGTCAGCCCCTAACAGGTGTCCAGCGAGCTATGGGAACCAAGGTCCCTGACTCAAAACATAGCCAATGTTTACCTTTTACCTCTCTGAGGGAGGAATTTTCTCAGAGGCCCTGTAGCTGCTGGGGTAACAGATAGGAATATTGTTTTGGTTTTTGCGATGTCTTGGCCGTCATGTGAGTCACTGTCTTGTGCACAACTGCGGCCTGCAAAAGGGCTCTGCTAGCTTGCATGACATTAATACAGAGAGTTTTCCCCCGCGGCTTAATGCTGCTTGGGGTCTTACACTATAATCTGCTCTCTGCATTATGGCAGAGGTAATAGAAATTACAGAGGCATTTAAGTATTTACTCACAGTTCGGATTAATAAGAAATCGCCCTCCAGAGCTACGTCACAGCCTATTGCAAGTGTCCAATTCTTCAGGGTCTCTGCCTGTGGACTTGAAGGCTGGAATCCTCTGGTTTCAGGGGAAATAAGAGTCTCTGACCTTGCTGCTGGCTCCTGCTGGCTGATCTCTCCAGGGGTAATCAGGCAGGATCTCCAGGTGCAGAGGCAGGATTCTGTGCAGTCTCAGCATGGGTCTAATGTTGGCTCCTCAGGCCAATTGAATGCAGACAAGTGGGTCTGCTCCTGGCAACTTGTGGCAGTGGTGGTGTGCACCAGATAATCATATAAAGGCAGGCATAAAGCTGCAAGGAATTATGCAGGCAGGCAAGCAAGCAATGTGGCGGAGCCACAAGTAATGGGGAGAAGGCTTCACGTGAGCCTGTGCACCCCTATTTATTAAATGTGGGGTGAGAGTTAATGGTCTCATTGGCCGTTCAAATGACCAGTCAGGTTGACAGTCAGCCAAACCTTACCATACTGGGTAAAACCCACAGGTCTAGACTCCAAATAAGGGAATCACGTGGGCCCAGCATCAGGCAGGCCTGAGCTGGGCATGTGGGGACTTACACAATCAGGTGTCCTGGGCAACTGACTTTATGGCCCCGGTCTGTTGTGTCCCTTTGTGCTCATTTACCCCTGGTGCAGGCAGAGAGACGTGCCCAGGCAGAGCAGGCATAAATTAGCCTGATTTTGGGCCTACAGGTCCTCCACAACAGGTGGGTGTCAGGTGTCCTGTACAGCCTTACACCTGCCATACCCCATTTTGGGGAAGACACGGGTAGCCACATGAGGCATGATGATTTGAATTTATTGCCCAAAACTTCTGATGCTTGTGCCCATTGATCAGTTTGATTTAAAAAAAAAAATAATAATTAGAGGAATTATTTGAAAAAACCCACCTCTCTGCCTCTCCACAGTCTTTCTGCCACTCTTCAGCCTTTCTTCAGGCTGGAATATTAGGGTGATTCCCTTAGTAAACACACAGAGCTTATCACATTAGCAGCTCATTTAACTGCTGCTACAGTGATTTAGTTTTGCTCTCCTTCCCTCTGTCTTGGAGTATTTTGTATTTTACTCAGAATCATAAGCACAGTTTTTGGAAGTGTCTTTATATAGGAAATATACCTGGGAAATCAGTGCATCTTGTGAGTAACATTCAGGCTAGATCTTATACATAAATTAAGATTAGACTAACTTCTAGACTCATTGAGCAAGCGAATTTGGTCCACCTCATGATCATAACCAGTACTGCTTTATTGTTGTGTACTCAGAATTTTCCTGTCTTCTGTGTTCATATTTTCCAAATTCTGTCCATTTAGACTGTTTAATTCTATGTTCATAAATACCCTTTGTATCAACACTTGCTATTGACCAAGAATTCAAATGAATTAAAATATTCATAAACCTGTGAAACTAATATCAATTATTCACATATTGTATTAATCATAACAAATAATGTGTTCAGAACAGATATGAGATCTCTTTGCCTATGCTCTTGTTGTGAAGGGGTTTTGTTTGAGTTTAGGGGGTAAAATATGAGACTGAATTTTTGAAAGGTTTTTAAATAATTTAATATTATATACAATGAGAATCCCTCCCCAAACTTATATACAATTAACCCACACAAGTTCTTTGCATGCGGTTGTGAAATTATTTTACATAATGTCTATTTACAGTAGGATTCAGGAATTTGGTAGAGGTTTGGAAAGGTTTGGATAGAGAGTCTTGTGGCATGAAACACCACTGGTAAAGTCACTGAAATTTCTAAGCTGTTCAAATCGAGATTGTTCAGTTACTCACTAGTTGGAGTCACAGTCTCTGTGGTCCCAAATATGTGTAGTGAAAGCCACGCTGTTGATCCTTGCGGACCTGAATAGTTCAGTTCAGATATTGGGGTGCGCTGTCTGAGAAGGCTCCAAGGGCGCGATCGGGCTGGGAATGGCAAGCTGGGATGGCGGTGGGCTGGGAGCACCTTGGTTGATCGTTCCTTTGGACTGGTGCAAAGTACCGTGGGCTGGAAACCATGCAGCGGTAGTGGACCCAGGCAACGAAGAGGCTAGGAGGGGTGGGTGGAGAAGGGTGGCAGGAACACTGAATTGCCCTTTTTATGGGTTGTGGGCCGAGATTTATGGTCCTTTGGCCACAATACTGTCCAATAAGCATCTGAAAGCAGGCCAAAACACGCCAAATAAGGTGGAGTCCACAGGTCCGGTACCCCCAAATATGGAGAGGGCACAGGTGGGCCCACACACTAAGCGTGTGAGCTTATACAACTTGCTTACCTCAACCTTGTAAGCAGGGCAGGCCAGACACTAAGGTGCCAGGCTTGTTGTGACCCTTTGTCCGCTTAATTTGTTTTCCCCTGGTTTAGACAGAAAAACACCTTTCGGAGGGAAAACATGTCCAGGCAAGTATAGACTTGTAAACAAGGCTATTTGGGCCTATGTGGCCCTCCACCACAGTTATGGAGTGATAAATGTCATACACATGTAGAACAATATCAGGGTTGTGTTATGTACTTTGTCACTCTGCAAGGCTTGGTGACTTAGTTTCACATTACCTTTCTTCACTTATGTCCACAATGACAGGCTAGGCATTCCATCTTCAAAAGTGCCTAAATCACATCTGAAAATATAATGTAGATTATTCTCTTTATTTGACTCTTTAGCACACTCAGCAGTGCCCATTCATGTGTCTTACTTTGGCTGAAAATGCATGATTGGGAGAGAAAATGTGGCTGTATTAGATGCCTATTTCACAAAATAATTAGTTACAGGGACAACGACAAAGATATTTATAGGTTTTAAAGAACAAAATGTTTGTTCTTTATTATAATTATTTTTTCTCTTGAAGATGGCAACAAGAAATATTGTTCTAACAAAATGTCATCTCAGCATACCAGAAGATACCTTTTCACAGAAAATGGCTCAAAAGACACCTTATTGGGGAAATGCAAACCCTAAAGAAAATAGTATGTTTTACTTTTAGTTTGCCCTTTTAGTGAGTCACATTTTCTTATCTCAAAAGACAGTACAATCAGCATGGACTGCATTGTGAAAAGATGCTGCTGGGCTGTTTGATTTAGATTTCTGTTGATTAAATACTAAATAAATACACAAAACAACCCCAACACATAAGAAGGGTAAAAGATTGGTGTGGTGAGGAAAAGGTTATGTTTTAAGTGCATCGAATGCAATAGAATGTAAAGAGATCTTCTGTAGTGAACAGTTCAGTAATGAAACATTTCAGAATAGCATATCTTGAAATCAGGATTGACTGGGAGAGCAAAATATTTTACTGTCTGCACCAAGGTGATTGATTCACTTGATAAGTGTCACTAGCACCAAAATTATACTGGGGTCCTGTCTCTGCAGCTATGTCAGGCTTGGCATCTGTCAAAGCAACAAAAATGTGTTTCAAGCACATACAAAGCAAAGCCTTTTGAACATCTTTGGGATCATCAGCTTTGAATGAAGGTTTGTATACATCAGTCAACATCTGTGATAATTTGAAATACTGAAAACAGATAGGAAGAGTCTGTGAAGGGGGAGACTTTAGTGCTTTCTACAACTACCTGAAGGGAGACTGGAGCCAGAAGACAGACAGCCTCCTTTTCCTGGTGGCAAGTGACAAGGACAGAGGGAATGGATACAAGCTGTGCCAGGGAGAATTTACGATGGTTACTAGAAAGTATTTCCTCACTGAAAGGGTTATCAAACACTGGAATATGCTGCCCAGGACAGTGATGTAGTCACCATTCCTGAAAGTGTTGGGCCCCCCAGTTAGGAAGGACATTGAGATGCTTGAGCACGTCCAGAGAAGGGTGACAAGGCTGGTGAGAGGCCTTGAGCACAAGTCCTACAAGGAGAGGCTGAGGGAGCTGGGATTGGTTAGCCTGGAGAGGAGGAGGCTCAGGGGTGATCTTATTGCTGTCTACAACTACCTGAGGGGTGGTTGTGGCCAGGGGGAGGTTGCTCTCTTCTCTCAGGTGGCCAGCACCAGAACGAGAGGACACAGCCTCAAGCAATGTCAGGGGAAATTTAGGCTTGAGGTGAGGAGAAAGTTCTTCACTGAGAGAGTCATTGGATACTGGAATGGGCTGCCCGGGGAGGTGGTGAAGTCACCGTCCCTGGAGCTGTTCAAGGCAAGATTTGATGTGGCACTTGGTGCCATGGTTTAGCCTTGAGCTCTGTGGTAAAGGATTGGATTTGATGATCTATGAGGTCTCTTCCAACTTTGTTGATAATGTGATACTGTGATACTGTAAATAGTGCATGGATCTAGTAGTTAGGGATATGGTTGAGTGATGACCTTGCAGTGCTAGGTTGAAGATTGGACTAGATGATAGTAAAGGCCTCTTCTAATCAGAGATATTTTGTGATTCTGTATGAGGCCTGCAAGCTCAGCATACTTGTCTCTCTTTATCAGGCAGAGCAGGTCATTCAGATGCCTGTGCTATACACTTCAGACAGCAAAGACAGCAGCTCCAAGAAGCCCTTGAAACATTGGCTATATATATAAAGGCTTAAGAGTTAGGGAGTCTGGACTCATCCTGTCATTTTCCTTGCAAAACAAGGTGAAATATTATGTTATGTCAGGAACAAAATAGGTGGGAACTTTGAGAAAAAACATCGGCTCTGGTCAGCCTGATCTAATTAAGGATGTCCCTGGTCACTGCATGGGGATTGGACTAGACCATCTTTAAAAGTCCCTTGAAAGCCAGATGATTCCATGATTCCATAAGAGAAGATCATATCTGATGGAGGAGGATAGGCACCTGAAAACTGATTACTTCTTGCCCAAAGTGGAGTTATTTTGACAAAATGGAAATGTTACAAGAAAATTAATGATGAAAGCACACACTTGAGAAGGGAATTGCAGCATCCAGCATGGTTGTTGTGTTTTGTGTATCACCTTGTGATATGCCTCCTGAGTTTATCTAACTAGTTAATTTAAACGAGTTTTCCAACATTTCTCAAAATACAACATCATCATGTGGAGTGATAATTTGTGGTTTACTAAGTGTTTGAATCAGTGTGTGAGCAATATTAATAAACTCAGTGCAGCACGGTTGATCAAATCCTAAGAACCAGAAGCACTTGTTAAATGTTGCCCAAAAATATTGACTTTAAAAGCAGGTTTGAGTCCTTCCCAGCAATAAAGACATCAAGATGCTGGGGCATGTCCAAAGAAGAGCAATAGAGCTGGTGAAGGATCTAGAGAACAAGGTTTTGAGGAACGTCTAAGGAAACTGAGATTATTCAGTTTGGAGAAAAAGAGGCTGCAAAGGACATTGTAGTGAGGACAACATCTATCTCCTTTGATAAGTAATAAGGAATAAAACAAGAAAAAATTACCTCAAATTAAACCTCAAGGGAAAGTTTAGATTGACCATTAAGGAAAAATTAATTCACCAAAATCTTGCCAAGAACTGGAGCAAGATGCCCAAGGTTGTGTTGGAGTCATCATCCCAGGAGGTATTAAGAAGATGTGTAGACATGGTTCTTGGGAAGTGGTTTATGGAATTATAGAATCATTTTGATTGAAAAAGACTTTTGAGATCACCAGGACCAACCAACAACTATCTAATTCTGTCAAGTCTGGTGCTAAATCTGCCAACTGGATTTCACTGCATTCACCGTCAGCCTTTGTGTCTGGCCAGATAGACAGTTTTTAACCCAATAGAGCATCAACTCATCCAATCCATGAGCAGACAAGTTCTTTTAAAGTATGATTGAGAGACAGTGTCAAATGCTTTACTAAAGTCCAAGTGATATCATGGCCTTTCTCTCATCCACTAAGTAGGTCAACTTTTTCAAAAAGGATCTGGCCTTTTTTACCCCATGCTGACTGGGCCCGATGATCTGGTTGCCCTGCATATGCTGCATAATGGCACTTGAGACAATTTGCCCTTGACTTTCCCTGTCACCAAAGTCAGACTGACAGGTCTATAGCTCCCTGGATCCAATCTCCAGTAACAGAATTATAGAATGGTCTGGGCCACAGGGGACCTCTAGAGATCGTCTAGTCTACCCCATCTGCAATCAGCAGGGACATCCTCACTAGACCAAGTCACCCAGGACCCCATCAAGCCTCAGATAGAATGTCTTCAGGGAAGGAGCCAAAACCACCTCCCTGGGCAACCTGTTCCAGTGGTCCACCTCCCTCGTAGTAAAGTGAAGTCATCTGAGACCCCGCACAGTTAGCCAGGAGGTTTAGTAGTGAACTTGGCAGTGCTAGATTTATGGTTGGACTTGTTGATCTTAAAGGTCTTTATCAATCTAAGTGGTTCTATTATCCTAATACGTTCGGTTCCTTTATCACAACACCAGTATTTTAAAGCCTAGCACCAGGCAGGGGAAAATTAAAAAAAAAAAAAAAAAAAAAAAAGACATCAAACATAAACCCAAACTCAACCAATCCATAAAAAAGCAGGAGAGAAAAAAAATAATTGCTTAACTCAACAAATGCATTCCCATTTAAGTCATCCACCTTATTTTCATGGAAAACAATCAAGATGCAATGGTAATGAATGGTAAGATTCACGAGGTTGCCTAGTAATATAAGGGTGGTGTACTGATTTATTCAGAAGGATTTAGATGAAGTCCCAAAACACAGCATCTGACTAATACCAATAAAATATTTTTATCTCAGTTTTCCTGTAGGTATAATTACCTGTCTTAACGACTCCTACATAAGGAATTGAAAAGAGTTTATTGTTTGTAAATGTTGAAAATATTTAAAAATATGTAAATCTTCCAATTATTTTCCCTTCTTCCTGTAATGTTCATATAATGATATCCCAACAGCATCGCACAGAGGTAAAAAATAGACTACTATAATTATGACATACCTTTAAGTGCTGTCGATAAATTTAAGAGCATTTGATAAAAATCTTACGTGATATTATCTGGAGGAAACATCTTGTTGGAGACTGAGTTGTAGGGGACTGGCAGCTCCTTAATCACTGGAACTTGTTAATAAAAAAAATGTTGGTTTTTTTTTTAAACTCTAATTCTGTACAGCAGTTCACAGTACAGCATTGAACAAGCACCTCTTGGGACCTGGTATACTATGATTAGGGTAACAACTTACTCAATATGTGTGTTATAAAAACAAAAAGATTCCTTTCAGCTAAAGAACAGAGATTACTCCACCTCTTCAGGATAAACAAATAATTAAGGATCCAGATGTGAACAAACTGCTGCTTGTGCAAGATGTTTCATAGGTAGCTCCTTGAAACAGTTCAGGAGCACACATTCCCGGATGCCTTTTGATAGAAATTCTGATTAACTATATAAGGTAGAAGACAGACATCTTAGCTTTGGGATGATGGTTAAGCTACCAAGGATGCTGGTGAGCCATGACTATCCCTGTTAATTGAGCAGTTTATTGAATTTGCTGGCACAGTGATATGGAATCTCACAAAATCATGACAACAATTTTAGGAGTGGAGTTTTTTCCAATTAACAAAACAGAAAAATCAGGCTCATAACATAGTAGGAAGTGTTCTAGGGATGTTTATTACAATCCTTCATTTAAAAATAAAACTATTCAGGTACGCATTACTAAGGACTAATTTGCAGTAGAGATATCCTAATTTTCTGGTTCTCTGCTGCATAATTAATTTTCAAAGCAGGCAAAAACCCACAGTAAATTGTAAAATATTCACTCTCCACATTTTTCTTAGCTTTTTTTTTTTATATTTAATAAAATTAAAGGGAAAAAAATGTACACTTCAGGTAGGAATTGTACAAATTAGAGAGAAAACACTGAAGAAGGAAAATTCACATGTGGATTCACATTCCAATGACCAATCCCTCTTTCTGCAAAGAACCTGTCATGGTTTAAGGAGTTCCATGTTATCCCAGACTCCCTAAAAACACCTCAGAGACCAAGATCCATCCCAGGGGATGAACTTGCCCCCACAGATATCGTAATCATGTTATTCAATCCTCAAATCCTGCAAAGAATTTAAAAGTAAGCACAAGGTCAAATCAATCTCTTTTCCCCCTGCCTCTCCAATTCTTCAGAGGGATCTTATCTGGAAACTAGGTAAATATGGAGGAAGACCCTGTGGTAGGCCATGGCCTTAAAGGCCACAGGCCACCACAATTAATTTGCCCTTTTGGGGGCCAATTGAGAGACAGTGGGGGATGGGAGAAAATGAGCACTGAGGTTTTGGTGGTTAGATTTTCTCAAAGTGAAGATTTTGGGGGAATTCCCAGGTATCCGTTATCTGTATTAGGTGTTAAGGATTCATGTATGCCATATCTTTTCCTCTACACTGGTTTTCAGATACAGCCTTTCTGTATTCATCTCAAGTTCAGCAGGAGTGTTATTATTTTACTGCCATTTTTCCTTAGAAAAAGAGTAAAGTAAAATAATCTTAGTCTACTGTGCTCTCAAACAAAAATCTGCCACAGATCTTCCTCCTAATATCCAGCCTAAACTTGCTCTGGCGTAGCTTGAGGCTATGTCCTCTTGTTGTTACTGGTTGCCTGGGAGAAGAGACTAACCCCCACCCGGCTACAATCTCCTTTCAAGTAGTTGTAGATAGTGATAAGGTGTCCCCCCTACCTAAGCCTCCTCTTCTCCAGGCTAAACAACCCTATCTCCCTCAGCTGCTCCTTGCAGAGCTTTTGCTTCAGACCCTTCGCCAACCTTTGACACTTTCAAACATCTCAATATCTTTCTAAAATTCACTTCTCTCCAGTATATGCTTTGAGAAAAGTTACAAATTATGTTGTATAAAGATTTACACTACACAGTTCTTTAAAATAAATTTAATGAAGCAACCATGTAATGCATGTTTTCATTGTCCTGAGATATTCAAGCCTGAAGTATATTCAATCCCTTAAGGGGAAGAGAAAATACGGCTGGTAGGTTCCCAGTGAAGGAAAATGGAGAACATTTAAGGCATTGGCTGATATGCATGGTAGCTCCAGTCTCTCCTCTGTTGCCCTTCCTGGACCCCATTCCAAGTATACACCTGGGCAATAACACAGCCAGTCTTCAAACATTAATGCTTCTGATAGGTGGTTATTCTAATTTCTCTAACACTCTTAAAGACAGTCAAAAATCCGTGTGTCCTCTTGCAGTTTCTCTGATTCTTTCAGGGATTGTAAATTTGTCCTATAGCAATGGACAGCAACCATAATTAAATGCTCATGTCTATTGTCCCTTTTAAATTAGTATTGACATGGTGTCACAAAATGGGATGCTAGTAGATGGTTCCAACATTTTTCTTTATCTAAATCCAAACAATGTGTAAAAGTATCTCCTTTAGAAATAACATTGAGTTCTCTCTCTTCTTCTGTTCCTAGATAAAGAACAACTGTCCAGGTTCACTGGAGGGAAACACACTGATGACAAGATAGGAAAGCTGTTTGCAAGAGCTCATCAGCATCCACTTCCCTTGTTGGCTCTCTGTTATCAGAGCACCATGGCACTTTTGGGCATGCTCATCTTATTTTTTGATATGGGTAGTCACAGTGAAAAGTTGTCCTTTTGCCTTATGCATGTTAAGTATTGGTTTTTTTTTTTTCACGGATTAGTGAATCACACTCCCACTAACCTCTCATTGCCACTTGTGGCTTTTTTACATCTATTCTCTAAAAAAAAATGTTAAATAGCTTGAAAAAAAAATCTGCTGTTATTTAACCAAATATTTAGAAGCCCTTTGTCTCCACAATTACACATGATTCTGATAGAACTCAAACACTAAACTTTGACTTGTCAATAGATTTACCATTACAGATATGAAATATTTGCATAGGGCATGATGCCTTCAGAGACTATCCCATTCTGTGTTGCAATGAAAAATTCTAGTTTCAAAAGGATGTAAACAGGTCCACAGAAAGCAACACAAACACAGAAAAAAATCTCACTTGTTTATAACAATTTCCAGATGATCAAATGCAGTTGTAATACCAATGTTATGCTTTAAAGGATTCAAAAGAACAGGTGTCACCAAATCATGTACAAAGAGCGTTGGAACGAGCCACATGTTGAAAGGCAGCTCAGTAAATGTGCAACCATAATACCTGCAGACTGCAGTGAGCGTGCTTTATGTTTTGGAATTATGCAGACAAATTTTCACCTGCTGTCAAGGCCAATAAAGGCATGCAATTCATGACACCGGCGTTCACATTTTAAGAGGTCTCAAATTTATGATAGTTGTAATTTGGCCTCTGTACTGTTTCAAAGATTGTTGAAGTATTATAATAATAGCAAAGACAACAAAAGTCAACAATGGACTAGGAATGCAAGGAAAATGAGATACAAAGGGATAGAAATTCCTCCTAAGCTGTGAAGTATCAGTCATTTAATCACTGACAAACAGAGAGAACAATAATTAGTTAAATATGCACATGAATGAAGGCAATTTAGTGACCAGGGCTTAAGATCTGACCCTAAAAAAACTGAGAGCCTTCAAACTGCGGAAGATCTGAAAGAATAATTATCTGCTGAGGACACACTGCTGCATCCTCAGCAGTGTTAAAAATTCACAGAATCATAGAATCAAGCAGGTTGGAAGAGAGATCCAAGATCATCCAGTCTAACCTATCACCCACCCTTAGCCATTCAACTAGACTGTGCTAGTTTGAAGCAGGTTAGAATGTTTTGGTGAGAAAAAGTAGAAAATTGGCTGTGAAAGAAAAACAATGGTGATGTCTCCTTCCCTCAGAGTCTTGCTGAAGAAAGTAAACATTAGATAACACTCTCGCCATTTTGTCTTCACTTTCGGGCTGGGCTCTGGTTGAGCTGCATCTCCTTAACCTCTCCTGCCACTCACCTTTGCTTCTTAACCTCTTGGCTGAACCTCTATTCTTCCTTCGGACTGGGGTAAGGTTGAGAGGGGCAGGGGGAAGGTGCAGGGGTGGTTGAGAGCCCCTCCTGGGGACTCAGGTTTCTGGGAGGGGAGTTGTGTTTCTGTATTACCTTTTCATTTTTATATTTCTGTATATAACTGTATATACTGTAAATATCTACCTGTACATTGTGCTAGATGTAAATAAATAGCTTCAATTATATTCCCAGAATTGGCTGAGTCTAGCTAGGTGCTTCCAAAATGTGGGGGGGGCAGGGTACATCCAAACCACCACATAGACCATGGCACTAACTGTCTCATCCAGTCTTTTCTTGAAGACCTCCAGGGATGCTGACTCCACTACCTCCCTGGGCAGCCCATTCCAATGGCAAATCACTCTCTCTGTGAAGAACTTCCTCCTAACATCCAGACTAGACTTCCCCTGGCACAACTTGAGACTGTGTCCCCTTGTTCTATTGGTGGTTGCCTGGGAGAAGAGACCAATTCCCATTTGGCTACAACCTCCCCTCAGGTAGCTGTAGTCAGCAATGAGGTCAACCCTGAGCCTCCTCTTCTCCAGGCCAAACAACCCCAGCTCACTCAGCCTCTTCCCATAGGGTTTGTGTTCCAGGCCCCCCACCAGCTTTGTTGCCCTTCTCTGGACACATTCCAGCACCTCAACATCTCTCTTGAATTGAGGAGCCCAGAACTGGACACAGGACTCAAGGTGTGGCCTGACCAGTGCTGAGTACAGGGGAAGAATAACCTCCCTTGTCCTACTGGCCACACTGTTCCTGGTGCAAGCCAGGATGCCATTGGCTCTCTTGGCCACCTGGGCACACTGCTGCCTCATCTTCACCTACCAGTACCCCCAGGTCCCTTTCTTTCTGGCTGCTCTCCAGCCACTTTGTCCCCAGCCTGTAGTGCTGCTTGGGGTTGTTGTGGCCAAAGTGCAGAACTCTGTACTTGGCCTTGTTAAATCTCATCCCATTGGACTCTGCCCACCTATCCAGCCTGGCCAGGTCCCTCTGCAGGGCTCTCCTACCTTCCAACAGATCAACACCTGCTCCTAGCTTGGTGTCATCTGCAACTTACTGATGCTAGACTCAATGCCCTCGTCCAGGTCATCAATAAAGATATTGAACAGGACTGGACCCAGCACTGATCCTTGGGGAACACCACTAGTGACTGGCTGCCAACTGCATGTGGCACCTTTCTCCACCACTCTCTGAGCTCTGCCATCTAGAGCCAGTTCTTGATCCAGCACAGGTTGAATCTGTCCAAACCATGAGCTGCCAGCTTGGCCAGGTAGACTAAGTCCACAGCCTTCCCCACATTAACCAGGCGGATAACCTGATCATGAAACGAGATCAGGTTGGTCAGGCAGGACCTGCCCTTCCTAAACCCATGCTGGCTGGGCCTGATCCCTTGGCCATCCTGTAGGTGCTTTGTGATGGCACCCAAGATGACCTGTTCCATGACCTTGCCTGGCACTGAGGTCAGGCTGACAGCTCTGTAGTTTTCTGGCTCCTCCTTTTGACCTTTCTTGTGGATGGGTATCACATTGGCCAGCTTCCAGTCTTCAGGGACCTCTCCAGTGATCCAGGACTGCTGATAAATGATGGAGAGTGGCTTGGCCAGCTCAGCTGCCAGCTCTCTCAGCACCCTAGGGTGGATCCCATCCTGTCCCGTGGACTTGTGAGGATCCAAGTGTCTCAGCAGGTCCCTTACTGCTTCCTCATGGATTAGAGGGGGATTGTACTGGTCCCTGACTCCAGCCACCACTTCAGGAGTCCAGCTGTCCTGGAGACAACCTGTCCCACTAGTGAAGATTGAGGCAAAGAAAGTGTTAAGCACCTCTGCCTTTTCCTCATCCTTTGTCACTATGTTCCCCTCTCTGTCTAACAAGGACTGGAGGTTGTCCTTGGCCCTTCTCTTGCCATTCATATATTTAAAGAAACATTTTTTATTTTCCTTGGCAGCCGTGGCCAGCCTGAGCTCCAAGTGGGCTTTTGCCTCTCTAATTCATTTCCTACAGGACCTAGCAACTTCCTTGAACTTTTCCTGAGACACCTCCCCTCTTTTCCAAAGGTGATACACTCTCTTTTTAATCTTTAATTCCTTCAGCAACTCCCTGCCCATCCAGCCTGGCTGCCTCCCTCATCTGCTCATCTTCCAGTACAATGGCATAGCTGCTCGTGTGCCTTCAGGAGTTCTTTCTTGAAGCAGGTCCAACCTTCCTGGACCCCTTTGTTTTCAAGGGCTTTTTCCCAAGGAACTTTCTGAATTAGTTCCTTAAATAGGCTGAAGTCTGCCCTTCAGAAGTCCAGTGTGGAGGTTCTGTTGATGCTCCTCCTGGTTTCTCCATGTATTGAAAACTCTATAATTTCATGGTCACTGGACCCCAGGCAGCCTCCAACCACCACATCCCCTACCAGCCCCTCTCTATTTGTGAGCAGCAGGTCAAGCAGGGCTTGCCCCCGGTAGGTTCACATAACAGCTGGGATAGGAATTTGTCTTCCACACATTGCAGAAACCTTCTAGACTGCCTCTTCTCTGCAGTGTTTAAGTCCCAGCAGATGTCTGGTAAGTTAAAGTCACCCACCAGAACAAAGGCAGGTGATCTTGAGGCAGCCTCCAGTTGCTTAAAGAGTAATAAATGAACCTCTTCTTCCTGGTTGGGTGGTCTATAACATCCATTAATTGTACGTGAGAAAGGGTCTGGCAGAGGAGAGTCATGTCTAGGGTTGCGAATTTTTGTTTGCTTCTATTCTCCAAGGTCAGTTGGATTTACTAATGACAGTGATTTCATTCACTGATTAAAGATATAAAAATATCGTGATTTGTGACTGATGTCACCATAGTAGAGACTTTACAAAAATCAGAACATATGAAATTGATCACTAGATATGAAATAAAGAGGTGACTAGGAAGTTAAAATGTGGTCTTCTGAAAATCATAGTTTATATTATTAGAAAAAAACAGCAAATTATTGAGTTTTATTTCTCATTATGTCCTCTTTTTTTTTGTTTTTATAAGCTCCATAACTACTATAAAATATATATGAGGTTCTGTAGCTAAGGAAAGTTGCAAATGCATTCCATTAATCACTACCTCCACATAGCAGAGTCACTAAGAAGTCACTGCATATTTTTTACTCTTTCCACAATTTTTGCTTGAGGACAAAGACCTGAAAAAGGAAAAAAAAATCATTTGACAATGATAGGTGTTTAAAACTTTTTACAGATCACATACGTATTTATATATCATAACTTACTTCTCCAAATCATTAGGTGATTTATGGAAATTACTTTCCAAGCTTGCAATGTTTTTTCCAGGAGCAACAGAAGAAAAAAATCAAGCCATTAGAGTGTGTAAAAGCTCTTTATTGTGAATGTGTTTGGCTTCACTCTTAGAGGTAGGTTCTTGTTAGGGTTCTCTTTAAGGAGTTCATTGATTACCTGAAAATTCTGCCTTCAAAGTTTTATTTAAAACATAGTTCAACCTGTTGATCTTTCTTTTAGAAGAACAGACAGTTTTCACTTCTTTCCCATATAGCTGTATAGCTATTTCCTATTATCTACTGCCATTCTTTAGTGATACATCAGGGAAAGAAAAAATAAAATAAAATTTTAAATAAATTATGTCAGAGTGCTTCACATTTTCCCTTAAAGCCAAAACAAGACACTACAATAAATGGAATTCTTATTTTCTGTTTTCTAAAAGAGCTTAGAAGGGTTTTTAAAAATGTGTCCATCATCCTAAAAAACAAAGGGCATTTTCTCCTGTCTTTCAGAAAGGGTAGGGGCAGTTCCATGAAACAATGTGTCATCAACATTTGCAAAGCTAATTCTGGCACTGAACAAATTTTAATTGGTAAGAAACCCTTTAAACACAACTCAGCTCCACAACTATTACAACTTTATCATTGTGTGCAGAATAGGATTAGAGGTAGACATTTAGTTGTGCTGTTTACTGATTTTATTTTCTCTAGATAAATTCAAGTGGAATTATAAATAATATTATATTCCAGTTGTACTTACTTAAAAAAATAATCAGAGGACTCATGAAATATGCAATGTTTTATTTTATAGGGCCTATCCTCAAAGAACAACACTTCAATATACTAATTTTTAGACTTAATTATATTGTTCAAAATGTATTTATAAGTTACATTAACTGGACATAAATCTGTCTTCAAGTGCACTGTTGTCTTTTAAAATTTAGTATAGTATGATTAATCTTTCTGGTTTTTTTTTGTTTTTGTTTTTGTTTTTTTTTTTTTTTGGGGGGGGGGGGAAGCTATTTACCAATACAATGCAGAGCAAACTGTAAGAAGATAAGAATTTTTGTCTGTAAATGGGAATAAAGATCTACTATTTCTGTCACCCAGACATCATAGCAATTCCTCCTCTGACCTTCCAAATACAAGCACATACACTGCGCACTGGTTTGTACAAGAGCAGAATGCTATGCTGAGGGATGTGGACAGAGAGGAAAGTGTTGATGGTGACGCTTTGCAGTTCAAAGTCCTTCTCTGTGAAAGTGCAGTCAGAAGGTGGATGGATGTAATTATTCCACTGTACTTGTGAGTCTGGATCTAGCTTCTGCATTGTGATATGGGCCACCCAGTGTGAGACAAAATCTTGTCTCTCTTGTATATGTAAATCAACAAAGATAAAAATTACCTTTGTTCAGATGGTTTTCCTGAATGTCAGGGACGTAAATGGAATCGAGGGGTTAGGGTCCACTGCTGATGTCAAACCGCTGCAGGCACCTGGATGTGCAACAATTGTTGTAAATGACCTGCCTGATGGGTCAACTCTGTCCACTGACAGCACACCTGGCAGTCACTTGCATTAATGTGACTAGAGTCACCAAGGGGAGCTGCGGAAAAAAGAAAAGAAAAGAAAACAAAACAAAACAAAACAACACCACTGGACCTATACCAGCTTGGATGAGTGTGTGACAGGGTGAGTGGGGGAAGATATCACCATGGACATCCAACCTAAAGACAGCAGCCCAGGAACCCTCTCTCCACCACCACCACCACCAACCATGCTATGCCCTAAGTTTTGCCTGCTGTAAGAAGATAAGAACTCTGAAAGAAGAACCACATTGAATATGTCACCTTCTGGAAACAGCTCTGGGCAAACAGAAAAGGACTTGGACTTTGGAAACCCCATCTCTTCCCCTCACCTCTCCAGGTGATAATACAGTCCCTTTCATACTCTTCTCTCTTCTCATTCTCCGTTTTTTTTTCTCTTTCTCTCACCTCTTTAATAAATAGTCTTGTTTCTGGTATCTGGTCTCACTTGTGCCTTAATTCGACAACACAATATATAAGAACAAATCTCTCTTCTCTGGACAGAGACATTTTTAATCTCCGTCCTCCAGACCAGGACACCCTGTATGGAAAAGATGTTGACAAACATGAAAGTTCAACAATTGCAGGTGCATCTGGAGAGGAATACCAATAGGTATCAGTAAAGGCTATGGGCTGCCCTGCTAGAAAGAAGCTCTGTGGAGAAAGACCTCGAAGTCCTGGTGGACATCAAGTTCTCTATGGGACATCAATGCACCCTCATGACCAAGACAGTCAATGGCATCCTGAGGTGTATCAAGAAAAGTGTGTCCAGCAGGTCTAGGGAGATCTTTCTCCCCCTCTAGTCTGCTCTGGTGAGACCATACCTGGAGTCCCTCAAGGGTCAGTACTGGGACCAATTCTGTTCAATATATTCATCAATTACCTGGATTAGGGCATAGAGTGCACAGCCAGCAGGTTTGCTGATGACACTAGAAGGCTGTGCTGCCATTCAGCAAGACTTAGACAAGCTGAAGGGTTGAGCAGAGAGAAATTTAATGAAATTCAAAAAGGGCAAGTGCAGTCTTGCACCTGGGAAAGAATAACCCCAAGGATTAGTATAGGTTGGGAATTGACCTGTTGCAGAGCACCGAAGGGGAAAAGAGCCTGGGTGTCCTTGTGGATGGAAGGTTGACCATGAGCCAGCAGTGTGCTCTTGTGGCCAAGAAGACCAATGCCATTCTGGGGTATATTAGAAGGGCTGTGATTAGTAAGGCAAGAGAGGTTCTCCTCCCTCTCTACTTTGCCCTGGTAAGGCTGCATCTGGAATACTGTGTCCAGTTCTGGGCCACTCAGTTCTAGAAGGACACAGAACTGCTCAAAAAAGTCCAATGCAGGGACACATAAATTATTAAGGGAATGGGACATCTCTTTTACAAGGAGAGACTGAGGGAGCTGGGGCTCTTCAACTTGGAGAAGAGGAGACTGAGGGAAGCCTCGTCAATGTTTATAAATATGTGAAAGATGAGTGCCAAAAGTATGGAGCCAGGCTTTTTTTTGGTGGTGCCCAATGACAGGACAAGGGGTAATGGGTCAAGGTTGAGGCACAGGAAGTTTCATGTAAACACGAGGAGGACTTTTTTCAGTGTGAGGGTGACAGAACACTGGAACAGGCTGCCCAGGGGAGTTGTGGAGTCTCCCTTTCTGGAGCTATTAAAAACCTGCCTGGACGCATTCCTGTGTGATCTGGTCCAGGTGATCCTGCTCTGGCAGGGGGGTTGGATTAGATGATCTTTTGAGGTCACTTCCAACCTCTAATATTCTGTGATTATGTGATTCTAACATTCTATGAATATCAACATGTTCACAGTCATGTAAACACTCTGCAGGTCAGTGCACAAGCTCTGTGGGTATTTTGTTTTTCTACCTTGCTCTTCCTCCTCCCCAAAAGGCTGACGGAAAGGGTGCTCACTTCCTAAACTGCTACATTCTCACTATGTGGAAGCACAGAAATTTCCCTGGTGATGAACTCGATCTGATCAATTTTAGAAGAAACAGATTCTGGGGGGAAGAAAAAAGAAAAAAGGCAGGAGGACTTTCAGACATTCCCTATGAATTGTATGCAACATTAGACTGAAATGAAACAACAGCGGAAATGTTCACACTGGTAAATAACCTCCAGGTAAATAACCTCCACCACTGAAACTCTTCTCAAAGAGCGGATTAAGGTGTGAGACGGTGCCTTTGTGAGTGGCTGAAGTCATGGCAGGTTCTCTGTGATTGAGAAGTTCTTCAAGATTTCTTAAGACTCCTCAGCTGAATAAATTGCCTGAGCAAGGTGTGTAGGGAAAGAAATACAGAACTCAGTGGTCTTGCAGTCATGGAATTGTGTTGAGGATACCTGTCATATATTTTATAAAATAGGCACTTTTATAAAGGGTAGAGAACTAAAAGATATTGCTTCAAATAATTTGGTATATTTAAAAAGGACTGCATAGTAATTTACTACATGTCATTATCTATAATATTATAGATATGTAATTTTACCACACTAGATTTCTTTATTAATGTAGATTTCATCCTTAAAATCCATGTAAAACTACTGAATTCCTTAAACATTTATTAATAAATTTTTAACTATTTGATGTACTCATACATAAGTACCTTGTTTTGCAATATATGCAATAAAAATTTCATTTAATAATTTCAGTAGAAAATAGTGAATAGAAAAAACTGAAATAGAAAGACTGTATGAAACATTAATTTTCTTATTAGAATGTAATGGAATTGCACAATATTTATAATAAATGGATATATAATTACTTATTATTACTCATTATGTCCCATAAATATTCTGTTATTACTGGTTTGATACTGTCAAAATGAGACAATTAATTTTCATCATGTGAATTGCAAAGCACTATGACAGAAGAGCCTTACATTGTGTGTTTTTTAATGTGCTGAATCACAGTCAAAAAGAATTTCAACTGGTCTAAATCAGATCTAATTCTCTGAGGTTTTACCACATTCTGAGCATTTTACCCTGTTGATATTTGTTTTCTTCTTCTTTGTTGTCTCTGCATTGAATTTTTATCATTGTGGTTTGGAGGAAATTTTGGGTTTGTTTGTTTGTTTACCAAATTGCAGTTATTTCAAAATGCAATTTGATTCTTGGGTATAAACTCACAATGTGTATATATCAGTGCCTTCTAGGCTGGACTCAATGCTCTTAGAAGTACTTTCCAGCTCAAACAATTCACTAATTCTTTGATTCTATGAGTAATTTAGCACCTCTACCTTCAATTATTCCAGCAATTCAGATAATCTTCTATTTAGAGAGAATTCTTTATAGTCTTTACTATATTTGGCCATTATATGCATGACTTTTCATAGAATCACAAAAACATTCCAGTTGGAAAAGACCCCCAGGATCATCAAATCCAACTGTTATTCCTACTCTAAAGTTCACCTTTAAACTGCATCCAAACAACTTCTAAACACATCCAGGATTGGTGGCTAAATCACTTTCTTGGGCAGCTCATTCCAATGTCTGACCACTCTTGCTGTGAAATTTTTTTCCTAATGTTGAGTATAAAGCTACACAGCCACAGTTTGAGGCCATTCCCTCTTGTTTTATTGTTATTTACCTGTGAGAAGAGAACAGCACCAACCTCTCCACAACATCTTTCAGGTAGCTGTAGACAGCAATGAAGTCTCCCCTCAGTCTCCTCATCGTCAAACTAACCAGTCTCAGCTTCTTCAGTCACTCCTCATAAGATTTATTTCCCAGGCCCTTCACCAGCTTTGTTGCCCTCCTCTGCACTCATTCTACCACCTCCACATCTCTCTTGTAATGAGGTGCCCAAAACTGAACACAATATTTGAGGTGTGGCCTCACCAGAACAGAATACAAGGGGACAATCACCTGCTAGACACAGCATTTCTAATAGAAGCCAGAATGCCACTGACTTGCCTTGCCACCTGGGCAGACTACTGGCTCATATTGAGTTGCTTGTCAGTTACAATCCTCAGGTCTCCTTCTGCCAGACAGCTTTCCAGCCATACTTCCCCAAGCCTGTAGTGTTGCTAAGGATTGTTGTGGTCTAAGTGCAGCACCTGGCCTTTGGCCTTATTTAAGCTCATCCCATAAACATTAGCCCATCAATCCAATCTATCCAAGTCCCTCCGTAGAGTCCCCCTACCCTCCTGCAGATCAATACTGCCACCCAACTTGGTGTCATCTGCAAACTTGATGATGACATACTCTATGCCTTCATCAAAGTCATCAATAAAAATGTAAAACAAAAGTGGTCCCAACGCTGGGCCCTCAGGGACACCATTTGTGACCAGACAGCACTTTTTAGGTCCTTTCATCCAGGCAGTGCTTTATCCAGCAGAGGAAGGCTGCTGCATTTTCCACTCTTACAATATTTTAGAATAAATCAGTTTAAGCCACCACAAGGATGTGCATATAAGTGAACTCTTTGAGGTAAATTATTGCTAACTAAAGTTTATAAATCAATGCCACCAATAAAAACCTTTCTGGTTTTTATATAAACATTGATTTGTATGTAAACATTTTGCCAGTAACCTGTGAAATCAGCCAAGAAAATTTCAAATATTTGCACATCTTAATGCTCCATTTTTCATGTTCTGTATTTTTACAGCTGACAATCAAACTTCGTTTTACCCAGCAGCAATAAACAACTAATTCAAAAACCTGCTCGTAGAAATATTAAGAACACCAACAGTCTCTGTTTAATGTGGTGTTGGTCACCAAAGTGTTAATGCTGACCACTGCTCCATATGAATTTTGTACAGGAATCAGTGATGCTCTGGGGAAGACGTTTAGCATAATTCCATTTCAAGTCTTCCTTCAGTGCACTGCTAGGAAACCTCTTCTCCTTGATGGTGTTCAGCCAAACACTGGATGAAGCACTTAGTGCCATGGTCTAGTTTACTAGATAGGCCTGGGTGATAGGTTGGACTGGATGATCTTGGAGGTCTCTTCCAACCCAGCTGATTCTATGATTCTATGAAAAACAAATCTTCCAAAATCCTTTTTCAGATGAAAACTCTTAATGAAACTACTTTTCTACTGTTGACAGAACCTCTCAGTAATGTGCTTTGAGTAGATTCTGTCATTGGAAGAAAATTAAACCTAGAACAACTATTCTGCTGTCAAAGGAGGTAAATTTTGGTTTGATTTTTGTGTGAATTCTGACCTCAATCTAATAGTTTTGTCTGTTCTTCAGAACCTTGATAGTTTTGCTGACAGTCCTATCTGAAAACAGATGCCTTTATAGCCTCCCGCAATTTCTGAATTCAATCTCACTGTAATATTCTGAATACTGCAGATGGCCATTTTCATTTTCATCTTTTCAGTTATGGTGGGTTTAAATCCAATACCTATGGCAAAAATCACATTAAAGAAAAAACTCTCTTTCATATAAGGTCTTTTTTTCTGTTTTTATTCAGGTTATTTTCAAGAGTCATTCCACCTACCTGTGGTTCAATATGATAAAGTCTTCAGCCTGCACCTGTCACTGCTTGTTTCTCACTGTCATGCTTCTGACAAATCAGTTACATTGGTTTTCACCTTCTTGGAGCATGTGATCTTCTGTTCTCCTCTACCAAGTTCTGCAATAATGGAACAGTCACTTTATCCACAGGACACAGCTCCCTGGTAGGCTATCTCCCTCCCTGAAATATTTTGGTTTACAAGAAAACTGACTTCATAAAAATTTAGATCTAGTTTCACAGCATTCTTGTTAATCACAGTATTCCACAATTAAATGAGAAGTAGGCCCAGGGAATGATCTACTCCATTCATGTCCCTAAAGACATCCATATTCCTAATTCTGCAGATGAAGAATGGACGTTAGGAATCCACCACCAGCTATAACACAAAGGAGTTAGAGAGCCAGATTCTCACTTTCTCCAGATAAAGAGCCTGGAATGTAATTGTCATTTGCTTTGGCTGAGATGATGACAAGATTCGTGTATGTCCTGATAAAACACCCTGCCCAGTTTGTGTGCTGAGTGAAGAGCAATTGGCATCTTTCAAGGCAGTTTCGTTACTAGGCAAGCTGTCAACATTTTGCTCTTACAGAAAATAGCTATCATTTCTCTGTTCCATTTTGTGTTATTGTTTCACCCTTCGGTAAGTACAAGAACACTTCTCTGGGATGATGAAACAAATCATCCTGTTAAATGTAGAGTCACAGCAGACAGGTATGCAGCTATCAGACAGTCTACCAGATAGGTTCTGCCACACAAGTCTTCTTCTAGACTTCAAGACTGCTTGCAGATAAAATTTAGTAGACTTATCTATAGCAATGCAAGGTCTCCTAATGTTGCAGTTTGAGGGGTTCCAGGTGTGATGGTTTGGGTGTTACCCACCCCCCTACTCTTATGAAATCACCCAGACTAGACTCAGCTGAGCTGGAAACTAGAAGGAAGCTTTATATACAGCTATATTGTTTCAGAGGGGGATTCTCAATACCTACGCCTATTTGGCAGAGGGGAGAAATTAATCGAGGTGATATAAAAATTTATATAAAAATATAGATTTATTATATAATTATATTTATATAATTATTATTTATTATATTATATATATTATTTGCATCACAACCTGTGCCTAATGTCCAGATTTCAGGGGATCTCTACCTGTGGACTTGGAGGCTGGAATCTTCCTGTCTTAAGGGGAGAGAACAAATCTTTGTTCTCCTCGTGAGGGATGATCTCTGCCGTGGTGCTGCTGTCTTCCTCTGGATGCTGTGTCCAGAGATTATCAGCTTGGAAGAACTTCAGAAGCAGGAGAATATCCGTGCTGTCTCTGGCATGATTCTTCACGGCTTCAGGCTGCATGTGCAGACAGTCTGCTTCCTGGCTATCTCAGCGGCAATGCCTTCTACCAGGCAATGATAGGCAGCAGGCATGCAATGTGTGCACGGCTGCTGGGAGTCTGAGCTCCACAGGTAAAGCAATGCAGGATCTGGTCCTGATAGCAATACAGCATGCAGATGTGCACAGCTGGCTTAGGAGGCTATAGGCTCCTTTTATATATATTATGTGCAGGCTTAAATCACAGTATCACACAGTATCAAAGTATCATCAGGGTTGGAAGAGACCTCACAGATCATCAAGTCCAACCCTTTACCACAGAGCTCAAGGCTAGACCATGGCACCAAGTGCCACGTCCAATCTTGCCTTGAACAGCTCCAGGGATGGTGACTCCACCACCTCCCTGGGCTGCCCATTCCAGTATCCAATGACTCTCTCAGTGAAGAACTTTCTTCTCACCTCAAGCCTAAATTTCCCCTGGCGCAGCCTGAGGCTGTGTCCTCTCATTCTGGCGCTGGCCACCTGAGAGAAGAGAGCAACCTCCTCCTGGCCACAACCACCCTTCAGGTAGTTGTAGACAGCAATAAGGTCACCCCTGAGCCTCCTCTTCTCCAGGCTAAACAATCCCAACTCTCTCAGCCTCTCCTCATAGGGCTTGTGCTCGAGGTCTCTCACCAGCCTCGTCGCCCTTCTCTGGACATGCTCAAACATCTCAATGTCCTTCCTAAACTGGGGGGCCCAGAACTGAACACAGTACTCAGGGTGTGGTCTAACCAGTGCAGAGTACAGGGGCAGAATGACCTCCCTGCTCCTGCTGACCACACCATTCCTGATGCAAGCCAGGACACCATTGGCTCTCTTGGCCACCTGGGCACACTGCTGGCTCATGTTCAGGTGGGTATCAATCAGCATCCCCAGACCCCTCTCTACATCTAAGGTACGCAGGCAGGTAAACTGCAAATAAATCAAAGCATGAGGGTCTGAGCCTCTGCCCATCAGAGCTATGCAATTGCGTCCGAGCATGGGAATCTGAGCAGCTGAGTGCTGCAAGTGAGGGTCAGAGCTGTGTCTGAGTCATGCAAGTGAGTCAGAGCTGCAGGGCGCTGCAATGGGGTCGAAGCTGAGCTGCGGGTAGGGTCAGAGCACATTGTTTACCTGTCCACCCCTATTTATTGAATGTGGGCCAAGATTGATGGCCCTTTGGCCACTAGAATGACCAATCAGGTTGGCAGTTAGCCAAACCTTACCTTAATAGGCAGAAGCTACGTGCCTGGACTTTCCCAAATATGGGGATCACATGGATTTGCCCCAGGGAGACACAATCTAGGTGTGTGAGGCTTGCATAACCTGTTTACAACCAGGGACCTGGCAGAAAAACATGTCCAGGAAAGGCATAGAATAAACAAGCCTCCTTTTGGGTCTACAGGCCCTCCACAACTTATATACAAAAATATACAAGTTTAAAAGGTAATACAGTAATACAACAGCCCTCCCAGAAACCGGAGTCCCCAGGAGGGGCTCTCAACCACCCTTGCACCTCCTTTCCATCCCCCTACCTTATCCCAGACTTTGTCTTACATGCAAGGTGAGTTTGGAGAATTGGCATGGGGGTTAGGAAGAAGAAGGATTAGTTACACAGACAGTAGGTTAAGGAGAGAAGGGAGGCAGCCAGAGCCAGGGAGAGCAACTCTGTTATCTGTGTTTCTGTTCCTGTTTTTATACATCTCAGCAAGCCTATAAGTGAAGTAGACATTACCATTATTTCCTTTTCACAGCCTATAATCTAATCCAAAATATTCTAGCTAGCTTCAAACTAGAACAGTTTATTCCACGTTCTCTGAAAAAACTATGGAGACCAAGACCAACTAGTCACTCCCAGATACTGTAATTTTGTTATTCAGTCCCATAAATACTGCCAACACTTTAAAAGTAAGTAGCAAAGTCAACTTGCTCTCTTTTCTCCTTGCCTTTTCCATTCTCCAGAGGAACCCTGATCTGGGTAACTATGTATGCATATCCTGTGGGCTGCTGCCTTCAAGGCTGTGGACCGTAGAGAATCTGGTCTGCTTGGGCCTAATGGGAGACAATGAGGGATGGGAGAAAACGAGCACTGGGATTTTGCTGTTCTTTTGTTTGCTTGGGGGGAAGGTTTTGGGGGAATTCTTATATATCTTGTATTTGTATTAGGTGTTAAGGAGTCATGTGTGCCATATCTTGCACATTTTAATATACAATATTTCTGTATTTTCTTCTTCAATTCAAGAGCATTATTATTTTACTGCCCTTTTTCTTTAAAAAGAATAAAGTAGAATAATCTAAGTCTGTCATACCCTTAAACAAAAAAACTACACCTACCCTCATGTTCTTTCCCATGGTAGATGATGATTAACTCCCCCATGACAGAGGCTCTGAAGAGGAATGTGTGCCATGCCAGCTCACTGCAATTAAATGCTGAGAGGCTAGTTTGAGCGAAGACACCAGTATGTGACCTGAGGTGGACAAGCAGCAGGTACATCACTTTTTTCCACTTCTTTTACAGACACAGCCACTTCTGGATAGGTAGGCATGAAATGGACCAGAGCATATTGGATGTGTAGGGGAATTTGCTGCACAAAGTCCTGTTTTAAAGCCTGTGTTTTACTTTACACTCAAACTTGAACTTGTCTTTGAATCTCTTTTGGATTTTGACCCTTGCTTATAAAATGGATTTCTGGTATTTGATGTAATGACACCAAGGCAACAGATATTTGCATTTCTGTGAAAGCAGAGAGATCAAGCTACTGGTTTATTGTCTGCAGGAGTCAATGCAATTTCAGTCTAAATATGAGAGCTCTATGTTTTCCAACATTTTTCTCATAGATGCTGGAGAGTTGAGGCATCAGAACAGTCTCAGAGAAATGCTGGTGGTCTAGATGTAGCAATAGCAAAGTTAGAATATTTATTTCTCACAAAATGAACATGATTCCTTTTCTTCCATATTTATTAATTTTCACCTGGGTTCAGACCCAGCAAATCTGATAACCAAGGTCCCTTTTTTATTGAATTTGGCCCATTAGTTACTACAAAATTCCCTCTCTGTGGGGCTTGTCCTGGAGTCCTGTATACCCCTAAATTCCTCTCCCTCTGTGGTTTGAATGGGAGAGGAAAAGGTACAAAAAGACGTGTTTCCCCCCCGGCCCTGCAGGCGTGAAGCAGGGGGAGCAAGGGGCTCTTCCAGCACGAGGGATGCCCCATGCAGTGCCCGCGCTGGAATCGGGCTGGGGATTGGCTGTGGTCTTTGCGCCTAGGAAGTGGTAACTCTGCTCTTTGTCTAGGAAGGGTATAAATATTGGGAGACTTCCCACCTTGGGGTTCCCGCCTTAGAGTTCATGCCCGCCTGAGAGTTCGTGCCTGCCTGAGACTTCTCCCCCTGGCCTGGATAGATTTTGAGGGAGGAGCCCCTGGCTCTCTGCTCTGAAGGATGGCTTCCCACCATTATCACCCTTTATGCAGGCTCAGTAGGCCTTAACAACCTCTGAAAGAGAGCAAGAGGACAAGCAGCTGGACCGCCCTTCTTTCAGCCAGCCTTTGCTCACCTGGGAGTAACTGGCTTAGCTTTATTATTAAGTGGAAATGCTATAATTTAATAGCTAAAGCCTTTTCCAACTTCTGACTGCCAAAATAGTCAAATTACCTATGGTATTCTTGTAGATCTTCTCAAACAAACTGAATCTGCTAATTAAAACTAAATTAATTCCTGTATATAGTTTTGGGGGCAGGTTTTTGGGAAAATAAATTAACTCTATTTTTATATAAATTTCTGACTTGGTCACATTAATTCCCTGGCTCCATAACAGGGATCCAGCCACAGTAGGTGTTATCTGTCTAAGATTTAGCCATTCATTGATGTATTTTCTCTTGATCTCTACATTTCTTGATCTACTCCCAGTCACCTTTCATCTTTAGTTACTGTAATCTGACCAGATTCTTTACTGACATAAAAAAGAAATCTGATCTTAGCACCACTCCTATTTCTGCTTATGTTCTTACACAACCTTCAGCAGACAGAGCTCTCTGTTCCCCAAATAATCACAATAAATCCATCAGACTCATTAAAGATTATTTTTTGTTCTTACTCTGCCCTTCTCTTCCACAGCTACTTAGGACAGGGAAAATTTTCCAGCAACAGCAAGCAGATTTACTTCCACTTCTGTTTTCCTTCAAGATCGCCAACATTTTGGGTATATTTTATCAGAGCTGCTTGTGGGTTTTTATTCTGGTATTTTCTGACCCTGTGCTGATCTCACAAAATGTAACAGCACAAAGCTATCTTCTTTTTAATGAGTTTCTATCTGATGAGACATAGCAAATCGTAAGTTCCCAACTACTCTCCTTGTAAGTTTTATATCTGTCACATAGACCTCACACATACATAGAAATGGCTATTTGGTGCTCTAGGAAAACAAAATGATTAAATCATTTCTGTCACTCTTTGAAGAGGTTTTAGGCTTCACCTTTTTTTAGTACCTCTCTCCATTGAAGTCCACATCATGCTGAAGCAGTACAATGAAGTAAAGTCCTACCTGTGTCTTTCTTCCATTCTAGTGTATATAGAGGGATGCCTTGGTAGTTCCATAATCCCTCTAGGAACTAATATTAAAATTCAGTGGAAGCAGCTCTTGGATGGGAACAGCTGCATACCATCCACCTCTGCATCTCACAGTTCTTAAGTTCTACAACCATACCCAAGTAATGATTATCCGAATGATTTTCTGGGCAGTCAGCTCCAGGAAAGGCCAAAATACTAAATTAAATCTCTTGAATTTTTTCATGTGAAAATCATTCCTTCCAAAGCTTTAGGATCTGTCCATCTTTGCAAAGAACTACACTTCTCCTGAGATTTGTAATGTGTGCAGGGGCAGTTTAACCTGCAGAAGGTTCTTCTGCTCTTCTTAGCCAAATACAAGTACCAATACCAATGCAGTGAAGAACTGTGTGCTCTGCTTTTTGTCACAAAATCACAGAATGTCAGGGGTTGGAAGGGACCTCAGAAGATCATCTACCCCTGCCAGAGAAGGATCTCCTACACCAGATCATACAGGAATGTGTCCACGTGGGTTTTGAATATCTCCAGAGAAGGAGACTCCACAACACCCTTGGGCAGCCTGTTCCAGTTTTCTGTCACCCTCACAGGGAAAAAATCCCTCCTCATGTTTACATGAAACTTCCTATGCCTCAACTTCAACCCATTGGCCCTTGTCCTGTCATTGGGCATCACCAAGAGGAGCCTGACTCAATCCTCCTGGCACTCACCCTTTACATATTTATAAACATTGATGAAGTCACCTCTCAGTCTCCTTTTCTTCAAGCTAAATAGCCCCAGCTCCCTTAGTTTCTCCTCTGAGATACAGTTCATTTTTTTAATTCACTGTCTGGGATAGAGTTCTTTTCTTTCACGGTACCTAATATAGGCCCATGTTTTGGAATTGTGCTACAGTGTTGGCAATACAGGGGTGTTTCTATTATTGCCAGTGCTTATGCAGAGTCAAGACATTTTCTGCTTCTCATGCCACCCCATCAATGAGTAGGCTGGGGATGCACAAGAGGCTGGAAGGGAACACAGCCCTATCTAATCAACTACACCATGGCACTAAGTGCCTCATCCAGGCTTTTCTTCAACACCTCCAGGGATGCTGACTCCACCACCTCCCTGGGCAACTCATTCCAATGGCAAATCACTCTCTCTGGGAAGAACCTTCTTTTAACATCCAGTCTATCCTTCCCCCAGCACAACTTGAGACTGTGTCCTCTTGTTCTGTTGCTGGTTGCCTGGGAGAAGAGACCAACCCCTATCTGTCTACAGCCTCCCTTCAAGTAGTTGTAGAGGGTAATGAGGTCTCCCCTGAGCCTCCTCTTCTCCAGGCTAAACAACCCCAGCTCTCTCAGCCTCTCCTCACAGGGTTTGTGTTTCAGGCCCCTCACCAGCCTTGTCACCCTTCTCTGGACACGTTCCAGTATCTCAACATCTCTCTTGAATTGAAGAGTCCAGAACTGGACATAGTACTCAAGGTGTGGCCTGACCAGTTTTGAGTAGAGAGGAAGAATAACCTCCCTTGACCTACTTGCCACACTGTTCCTGATGCAGGGCCAGGATGCCATTGGCTCTCTTGGCCATCTGGGCACACTGCTGCCTCATCTTCAACCTACTCTCTACCAGTACCTCCAGGTCCCTTTCTTCCTGGCTGCTCTCCAGCCACTCTGTCCCCAACCTGTAGTGCTGCTTGGGGTTGTTGTGGCCCAAGTGCAGAATCCTGCACTTGGCCATGTTAAATCTCATCCGATTGGCCTCTGCCCACCCATCCAGCCTGTCAAGATCCCTCTGCAGGGCTTTTCAACCCTCCAACAGATCAGCACACATAATGTTATATTCAGCATATAAAGCTGGGTGAAGAAGAAGGAAGTGGGGGACATTTGGAGTAGTGGCATTTCCTGCAGATGGCCAAACACCTATCTAGTGATGCAAATTGTACACAAATGTCTTGTTCTGCTTTGCTTGCTCATGTGGCTCTTAACTTTTTTATTAAATTGTCTTTATCTCAACCCATAGCTTTCTCAATTTAACTCTTCCAGTTCTCTTCCCTCACAGATCCTAGATGATGCTTAGTTTATGGCTGTGGTTAAACCAGGGCACCTTGTTCCACCTAGTTCAAGAATGACACAGAACTGCTTTAGAGAATTCAGTGCAGAGCCACAAAGATAATTAAGGGAATAGAATATCTCTCTTCAGAGGAGAGACTGAGGGAGCTGGGACTCTTTAGCTTGGAAAAGAGGAGACTGAGAGGTGACCTCATCAGTGTTTATAAATATGTAAATGGTGAGTGCCAGAAGGATGGAGCCAGGCTCTGCTTGCTGATGCCCAGTGACAGGACAGAGGGTAATGAGTTGAGGCTGAGGCATGTAAACAGGGCATGTAAACAAGGTTGAGTTCCAAGTGAACACGAAGAAGATTTTTTTCACTGTGAGGGTGACAGAACACTGGAGCAGACTGCCCAGGGGGGTTGCAGAGTGTCCCTTTCTGGAGATCTTCAAAACCCACATGTACACATTCCTGTGTTATCTGATGTAGGTGATCCTTCTCTAGCAGAGGAGTTGGATTGGATGATCTTTTGAAGTCCCTTCCAGTCTCTGACATTCTGTGATCCTGCAATTCTGTGGATCAAATAGGATCTATGGATCAAATAGGAGATTTAATCCACCTTCTTTCACCTGGGTATGGCTCTTCTTGGAATAGCTCTTGCACTGTGATAAAACAGAGCTTAGGTCAGGAAGTGTCTTTCTTGCATTCTCTTGTCCCTGCTAATTCCTATACAGTTCACCATTTCAAGTGACAGAAACCAGTAGAGCTGGTTTATTTATGGATAACAAATGATCCTTTCCAGAAACCTTCTATTTTAGCATTATCAAAGACACAATAAGAAACATATTTGTAAAGAGTTTGTTTGTTTGTTTGTTTACTTTTTTTGGAAAAAAAGTTTGTTTGTTTTTTGTTTTGGTGACTTCCTTTGAACCATCTCCAAAACACAATCAGATCAGTTTTCTTTGTCTTATAATGGAATGATGGAGTAGACTGCATAACAGTCAGGAATACTGGGGTGCTGCTGCCTGCACAAAAGACAAAAGGATGACCTTCAGGAACTGGTGAAAGCTTAGCTGAACCAGAAGTCTGTTTTCTAGAAGAAAATGTGAGCATGAAGCATTGAAAATGCAGCTCTTCCAAGGAATTGTTATGGATGGCAAAATATCTCAATGCTCAGCTGTGACATTGGCTTTTAGAACAATGTTTGAATCTGCAAACATTCCAAATAGAAGAGAGACCCACTCCACTGTGTTTATTTTCTCCAGTCTCTTGTGGCAATGTGCTGAGCTGCAAATTGCTAAACCATTTTTCTTGGAACCCTGTCAGAACAGAAACAGCATTCAGATGTGTGATGACTATTGAATATTAAATTCTCTTCTATTGAGAGAAGTGAGATAAAGAGTCTTTTCTTATAATTTCCTGTGCACATAGTCAAACAGGTAAATTCATTTCCAGTGTGAAAAGTATACCTGGCTTGTTAGTTGGTGAAGTGGAGAAAGAAAATACCTTCAAAGATTCACCTCTCCTTCCAAGCCCCAAATGCAACCCGATTTCAAGACTAGGTTCTTAGATAAGCTCACCTTTGATACAATATCGTCATGGAAGGCAAATATGAGTCTAATACATGTGCTGCCTTGTCCAGCCATGATCCTATGGTCCCCTTCCCTCTGCTGGGGGAGGGGAGCAGAGCCCAGGATAAAAGACAAAAGGCTTGGAGACACCCAGTCTGAGGGTCCAAGACTTGTCCAGACTTGTTCTACTTTGCAGTGGTAAACGAAGTGCATACATTTGTTTATGTATGGCCTGTGTTTTCCCAGATAAGGGGAAACAAGCTCTGGTTTCACTTAATATGGTCAGTTTGGCAAAGTGCCATTCTGATTGGTGAATCTCTGCAGCCAAATGAGCCACATGCACTCAGGCAGTTGATAAAAGATATGAGCTAAGTTGCAAGCATGCTCTGCCATGCTCTCTGCTCTGCTGCATGGCTCTCTTCCCTGCAACAATGTGCTTTCCACTATTATGCTCTGCTTTGTGCTCCAGACCAGCTTTGCTGTGTTACAAGCTTTGACGTAAGAGCTTTGTCCACCTGGTAATTTTGCCGTGCCTCAAGTTTACCAGGAGAAGGCATTAAGTGCCTTCACACTGTGACAAGAATAATCCACCAGCAAGACATTGTGTCTGTCTGCACACTGTCTGTCCTGGAAAGAGCCAAGACCAGGTCAGAGACTGTGCTAAACCTCCAGCTTCCTGAGAGAAGAGCCATGGGGAAACTCTTAGAGCCTGCAACAGCTTTGACACCACTGACAGCACCCCTCCACATGCTTTGAGTACTGCCTGATACTACAATGCAGCCCCAAAAATCCAGAAATTCCTGGTTTCTGAGTAAATACTCTGAAAAGCTTCTTTGTAATTAAAGTTCTGATTTTGTAATTAAATTCTATTGTGCCTTCTGCCTTAGCAGAAAGGACCCTCTCAGGTCTCCCTAGAGTGCAAGCAGCATATTGCCCACAAGATTCTCTTTCCAACTGTTTAAATTGTTTATATTTTTGCTAATGTTCTGAATTGCCTGTTGTCCCTGTGTATGAATATCCCAACCATGTATTCAAACCTTGTAAATAACTTTTCTGGTGATATGTATAATTAATAAACAATTTTCATAGTTATTAATAATCTTGGCCTGGATACCAAAATTAATAATCAATATATTATTTTTTTATAAATCCATAACAGATATTCATCCTAGACTACTTAACTTATGTCTTGCCTTGTGAATTATTTTTTTTCTTTTTTTTTTCCTTAACTCCAGTTTCTTTCCTCCATTTCCCTGCCCCTTTCCTCACATTCATCTTTGTGCTGCCATTGTGATGCTTTTGAGGTCACCTGCTGTTCTTCTGAAAAGTAATGGAGATGTCACTGAATTTTAGTGACACTTGTAGGAGTGAAACATTCAAGAGGTGTTTTTCAAGCATTCTGACATGGTCATATTAATGATGGCTCTTGACAGAATACAGTTACCTAATGAAGGAAGGCTCTTTCAGTCTTGGAGATTTATGAGCACTCCACTGAAAAATCAAATTCTGGGAAAGAAAAACAATCTCCCAGTTCTGATTCCTGAGTCAGAGTAGTTTATGCCAGATCTATACAGGATGAAAGTGTCTCCCCTGTAACACACAGTTTTGTTTTAGAAGAAGCCTAATGGCCATTCTTCTGCTGACCCGTTCTGGAGAATCACAGAATTATTCAGGTTGGAAAAGACCCCTGGTATCACCAAGTTCAACTACACACCCTAATCCACAAACTTCATTGCTAAACCATATTGCCAAACACCACATTTGAAAAACTTTAAAACACATCCAGGGTTGGTGACTCAGCCACCTCTGTGGGCAGCCCATTCCAATGTCTGACCGCTCTTTCTATTTTCCCCAATGTCCAGTCTAAAACTACCCTGTTGTAGTTTGAAGCCATTTCACTTGTTCTATCACTAATTACCTGTAAGAAGACACCATCACCAACCTCTCTAAAATGTCCTTTCAGGCAGTTGTACAGAGCCATGATGTGTCATCTCAGCCTCCTCTTTTTCAAACTAATCATCCCCAGCTCCTTCAGTCTCTCTTCATAAAATTTATTCTCCAGGCCTTCACCAGCTTCATTGTCCTCCTCTGTACTCACTTCAGCACACTGATATCTCTCCTGTAGTGTGCTGCCCAAAACTGGGCACAATGCTTGAGTTGGGCATCACCAGTGCTGAGTACAGGGGGACAATCACCTCCCTGCTCCTGCTAGACACAGCATTTCTAATGCAAGCCAGGATGCCACTGGCTTTCTCGGCCATCTAGGCACACTGGTGGTTCATATTCAGCTGCTTTTGATTAGAACCCCCAGGTCCTTTTCTGATAGAGTATTTTCCAGTGACATTTCCCCAAGCCTGTAGTATAGCATAAGGTTATTGTGGTTCAAGTGTAGGACCTGGCACTTGGCCTTGATGAAGCTCATCCCATTAACATTGGCCCATCCATCCAACTTAACCAAGTCTCTCTTCAGAGCCTCCCTACCCTCATGCAGATCAACACTCCCACTTAAAAAGAAGTGAGTGTTCTCCCTAACATCAGCTTAGACATCCACTTCACTTCTTGGAAGACACAATGCTAAGAAATACTGTGCTTCCAATGTGGATGTACTCTGTGCTTCCAAAATGTATAAACTCTGTGTTTTTAACTGTCACTCTTGCCTGCCAAGCTGTAGATTGCAGAGTTAATTCATTAACTGATTAGGCCAGGTGTGTATACAGCTGAGCAGTTCTTTTAGCCACTGTCACAACAGACTCAATTTCAGGTATATTTAGCACAGCTTTCCATCATCTCTGGTTTCCAGCAGTCATCATTCACAGGCACACAGGTTCATTACACCTGAATGATCTCATGGGACAGATCTTCAGCTTGCTCTGTAGCTAGCATTAAGAAATAGCAGTTTATTGGCTGGAAGATTAGTCAGGCCTTAAAACTGTAAGGTTTACTTTCAGGACAGAAACAGACAGCAACCTGTAAAATCTGTAGAGTGCATTAGAAATATTACTTTCCTGTGACCAAGAAGCTCATCTTTGGAACTAACTACAGTCTTAATCTCACAGATATAGTTTATAAAATAAGATAAAGCTTCTCCACTGCAGGGCTGATGGAACTATACATGCAATTTTGATGTTAAATGTTCTTTGCAAATTATTTCTAAGGTGCACTCAGAAAAGAACTACAGCAGCATATGGATAAACATTCTTGTAAGGGAACAGAAATCAAATCCAGTCCAAACATCCAGTCCTATAAAATATCCCCCACATTGTGGCAGTATGTTCCAAATAAAGCTGATAGCCTTTGAGATGTCACAAACTCTCTTGTTCCACAGGTCATCTGTGGTAGTTGAACTACTAAAACTCTTCAGATTGAAAACATTTCCTCACAGATTCCCTTCACTAAATACAAATTTTCCAATTCTTGTATTTGAAACACATTTTCATTCACTGGTTTCTGCTCAGCTCCTACCTACCCAGAAAAATCACATCATCCCTTTAAACACAGTTTCTCACAATTTCTCCAGAATCCACTTCTGTACATGACTTCACCATCTTACCTTACTTTGTTGCACCAAGGGCACCCAGAATTTGAATCCACAGAGAAATTTATGACAAATTCATCTATGTGTCCATTCCTTAAATGGCATCCACAACAGATGCAAGTTCAAAGTAATTTCAAGCGTAGATTTAGTGCTATGACTACATCCAAGAGCCACTTTCATCCTCATACTGTTTAGATGTGGAAATGTCTGAGATATGCATGATGAAATTTGTGCCTAATCCTCCTGTCCTTTCCCAGACAGCATCTCCCGCAACATCACATGGAAAACATGCACTGACATGGTGTACTACCTGGGAGGTCATTCTAGACAAACTGGAACTGGTACAACCCAAACTAAAGTCTTCCCGCTCCACATACAACTCAGAGAGTAATTTGTCACAGCAGTGTAAACAAGATACTGGTTTTATTGATTTTCCAAAGGAAAAGGATGTGAGATTGTGTTTTAAACTGCAAGAGGTTAAGCAGCAACATTATAGGAAGAAAGAGGCAGAAGGTAATCATAGTGTATATTAATTAATCTTCTATTCCATTTCAAAACCTGAGAACATCAACGAATATTTCCACCTTGTCATTACCCACCCTCAACTTCACTGCTTATTAGCTGTACAGGAAGGGGGGAAAGTGGCAGTAAAGCCTGGTACTGACAACACAATGATGAATTGTCATGTTGTCTGAGAACAGCAACATTTCAGATATAAAACTGAAGTGCAGGCATATAAATTCTTCTCTTTATCCTGTCTTCATAAAGTTAAACTATTCATGGCAGCAAGTGTATTCTACCCCCTCTACTTCTCACTACAACAGAGCTGATCTGAATGATAAATCACAGCTTTAACACTTAATGTGGTCTGTGTTTCCAACCCATTCTTTAATTAATTCCTCCAACACTATTCCTTCTGATTGCCTGTTCACAAATGAGCAAGGATGCAATGTTTGTCTGCCCTGCTGCATCTGGCCAGTTATAGCCCATTGATAGCCACTTCCACTCCTTCCATTTTGAGTTATGGCAATGTTCTTCCATCTCTATGTCTTCATCTGAGCACACATATATCCCTCCAAACAAGCATAGGGATGCAGAGTGGAGCTGACAGTCATCTGGTCTGATTCTGGGGTCGGATCCTTCCTTGTACTCTTGTGCCAAGAGTGACAACAGGAAATAATCAAGGGCAGGACATAAGGTACAAAAATAGGATCAGCAGATTCATCTCAGATTTAGCTATTTTCTAGCTGATCTAATAATTCCTTGCATTTCACAAAACAATAATGCCTGTGATATCCATGGGAAAATAAAAAATACCCCACTGAAAAGCTGACTGGGGCCATAGGGTTGGGAAAAGCATGGGAGTTTGCTTCATTCTTCTTTTTGAACCCTCAGCACTTTCAAATGCTGCTCTGTCCAGAGTCTACTCCAGTTTTATAACTCACCCTACCGTTCAGGTATTAAATACCTGAAATGTCCCCTGTTACTTTAAACTTATCATTCCCCATTGTTCCCAGAAAACACCAAAAACAAATTAGTTCTTTTCACTTTCTAACAGACAAATATTTCAGGGGTTTTCTGTCTCCCCCAGGCTATTGTTTTGTTGATTAAACAATGCCTGCTCTTTGTGTCTTTGCTCCAATCATGGTCATGAAATTTATGAAGTTGTTTTGCATTTTCATTTAAATGCCTATGAAGGACAAACTCACTCAGGTACTTGATCTTTTCCACCTAAATTGTGCACCTGCTTAATGGTGCTGTGGATAACTGTCTCCCTGGCTGAAATTACAACTGATCCTATACTTCCACAAAATGAAGAGTTTAGGGCTTAGGAAGAAACCTCAGGTGTTTTCCTCCTCTATATCATAAAACACAAGAATGAACACAGAGGCATCACCAGCATTTAAAATGTAAGAAGACACTTTTCCTTAAGAAGCCTCCAGCTTCCTGAAAATTGGTGATTTAGCAGCTGAAATAAATTACTTTTGAAAAGGAGTTGCTACCCATAAATCACTTTAGCATAGTCACGAAACACTTTTCTCTCTAATCCTCCATTTTCTGTCTTTATCAGTGTCTTGCTGATTTGGCATCCCATGGGGGATAGGCACTTTGAGCTGTTGAAACACAAACAATCTAATAAAGAAAATCAATTGTTAGAAGCATTTGTATTCTGTGCTTCATATGTCTATCTGGATTAAAACCATCTCACTATACAAATAAGTATTGGCATTAAAAGTGTGTTCAAAATGACAAGTCCTTGAATGAATGCACAGCCTGAAGCTGTAACAATCCGTATTAAAGAAATGCCACTAACCATTAAGGCGAGATGGCTGTCTCCTCATTAAGTCAAACACATAGGTTTAGTCATGAGAAATTAGACCTCCTCCCCCCCCCTTTTTTTTTTTTAATGAAAATCTAAACAATCACAGTAAGTTAGTTCATAAACCATGAAGAATGCAGACAATGCATGCAGAGCAATATTGTGTGAACATTAATTCACATCTAAACCATTAATCCTTCAGAACTGCCTGGCTTTCAGTATTTGCAGAGCCATGAACCTCAGCTTTTGCTGCTTAGGGATTCATTTTCTTCCATCACGTACTCAGGAGACACATGTCACGGAATCACAGAGAGGGTAGGAGTTGGAAGGGATCTCAAAACATCATCTAGTCCAGCCCCACTGAAAACATAGGTATGCTTAGATCAGCTTGCACAGGAACATGACCAGGGAAGTTTTGAAAGTTGTGAATAAAGAAACTCCACTACCTCCATGGGAAGCCTGTTCCTGTACTCCGTCACCCACACAGGAAACACTTTTTTCCTTATGCTGAGATGAACGTCCTGTGTTCCTGTTTGCACCCATTGTTCCTTGTCCTATCACTGAGCACCACTAAAAGAGTCCAGCCCCACACAACTTTTAGATATTTCTAGAAATTCAGAGGATCCCCTTTCAGTCTTCCCTAGACTAGACAGCCACAAGTCTCTCAGCCTTTTCTCACAGAAAAGAACTGGAGGTACTCCAGTTCCCTCCTCATCTTTGTAGCCCTCCCAGTGGTCTCTCTTTAGTGGTTTTCTGTCTTTCTGGAGCTGGCAGACCCCAGAATTAGACATAATGCTCCAGATGTCGCCTTTCTAGGGCAGAGGAGAATAGGAGAACCTTCTTCATCCTACTGGTCACACTCTTCTTAATGCATTCCAGAAGACTATCTGGCTTCTTTGACACAAGAATGTTAACTTGTCAACCAGAACTCACACATCCTTCTCCACAGAGCTGTTTTCCATCAGGTCAGCTCCTCGCCCATACTGATGTATGTCTTCCCCAAGTGCAGGGCTTGTTGAATTTCATAAGGTTCATGTCTTCCCAGCTCTCCAGCCTGTCCAGGTCTCACTGAACACCAGCACAGTCTTCTGGTATGTCAGCCACTCCTCCCAGTTTTTTATCACCAGCAAATTTGCTGAGAATGCCCTCTATTCCTTCATCCAGGTCATGGATGAAGATGCTGAACAAGACTGGAATCAGTACCAACCCTTGGGAAATGCCAGTAGCCACAGGCCTCCAACTAGACCCTGTACCACTGATCATAACCCTCTGTGCTCTGTCATTCAGCCAGTTTTCAATCCATATCATTGTCCTCTCCTCTCACCCACACTTTCTAAGTTGACCTATGAGGATGATATGAGACAGTGTAAAAAGCCTTGCTGACATCTAGGTAGACAACACACACTACTCTCAGCAAGTCATACCATCACAGAAAGCTATCAGCTTGGTCAAGGATGACCCTGTTTATGAATCCATGCTGTCTAGTCCTGACAAACTTTCTCCACAAGCCTAGAGATGACAAATAGAATGATCTGTTCTGTCACTTTTCCAGAGATGGAGTTGAGGCTCGGTGGCTTGTAATTTCCTGGGTCCTGCTTACAGCCTTTTTTAGAGACTAGTCTGACAATGGCTTTCCTTCAGTCCACCTACTCTGTTCTCCATGACTTTTCAAAAATGATGGAGGGTGACTTAATAATAACATTAGCCAGTTTCATCAACAGTATCATCATCATCATCATCATCAGGGTTGGAAGAGACCTCACAGATCATCAAGTCCAACCCTTTACCACAGAGCTCAAGGCTAGACCATGGCACCAAGTGCCACGTCCAACCTTGCCTTGAAGTGCCCCAGGGACGGCGACTCCACCACCTCCCCGGGCAGCCCATTCCAGTGCCCAATGACTCTCTCAGTGAAGAACTTTCTCCTCACCTTGAGCCTAAATATCCCCTGGCACAGCCTGAGGCTGTGTCCTCTCGTTCTGGCGCTGGCCACCTGGGAGAAGACAGCAACCTCTTCCTGGCCACAACCACCCTTCAGGTAGTTGTAGACAGCAATAAGGTCACCCCTGAGCCTCCTCTTCTCCAGGCTAAACAATCCCAGCTCCCTCAGCCTCGCCTCATAGAGCTTGTGCTCAAGGCCTCTCACCAGCCTTGTCGCCCTTCTCTGGACACCCTCAAGCATCTCAACGTCCCTTTTAAACTGGGGGGGCCCAGAATTGAACACAATACTCAAGGTGTGGTCTAACCAGTGCAGAGTACAGGGGCAGAATGACCTCCCTGCTCCTGCTGACCACACCATTCCTGATGCAGGCCAGGAGGCCACTGGCTCTCTTGGCCACCTGGGCACACTGCTGGCTCATGTTCAGGTGGGTATCAATCAGTACCCCCAGATCCCTCTCTGTCTGGCTGCTCTCCAGTCACTCCGATCCTAGCCTGTATCTCTCCATGGGGTTGTTGTAGCCAAAGTGCAGCACCCTGCACTTGGAGCTATTGAACCCCATCCCATTGGACTCTGCCCATCTGTCCAGGCGGTCAAGGTCCCACTGCGGAGCCCTTCTGCCTTCCAACTCAGTCACGTCTGCCCCCAGCTTGGTGTCATCTGCAAACTTGCTGATGACTGACTCCATGCCCTCATCCAGATCATCTATGAAGATGTTAAAGAGGATGGGGCCCAGCACAGATCCCTGAGGGACACCACTAGTGACTGGCCGCCAGCTGGATGTGGCACCATTCACCACCACTCTCTGGGTCCGGCCCTCCAGCCACTTCCTAACCCAGCACAGAGTGTTGCCATCCAAGCCGTGGGCAGCTTAGCCAGCAGTTTGCTGTGGGGGACAGTGTCAAAGGCCTTGCTGAAGTCCAGATAGAGCACATCCACAGGCCTCCCCACATCCACCAAGCGGGTCACCTGATCATAGAAGGAGATCAGGTTAGAAAGGCAGGATCTGCCCTTCCTAAACCCATGCTGGCTCAGGGCCCATGAATTTCTGGGCACCCAACTCTCTTACGTAATCTGTAAACCATTCCTTCTTGACTTAGGGAGAGTATTCCCTCCTCCAGCAACTGGATTCCTGAGGGTCAGCCTTAGCAGTAAAAGTTGAATCAAAGGAGGCATTCAGTACCTCTCCCACCTTATTCAGCAGTGGGCCCACATGTTCCCTAGTCTTCCATTTTCTACTGATATACTTGAAGGAAGCCTTCCTTGTTGTCTTTCATGTCCTTTGAAAGGCTTAATTCCAAGTGGGCCTCAACTTTCCTTGTTGCCTCACTTCATACTCTGGCAACATTCCTATAGTCCTCCAAACTGGCTACCCCCATCTCTTGCATGCTGTAGTCTTTACTCTTCCATGTGAGTTTTTCCAGAAGCTATTTCCTCATCCATGCAGACCTCCTGCCTCTGTTGTTTGATTTCTTACTCATAGGGATTTACCGACATTGAGCTTGGAGAAAATGGTGCTTAAATGTTAGCTAGCTCACGTGGGGCCCTATATCTGCTAAAGTCTTCACTCAAGCAATCCTTCAAGTAGGTCTCTGAAGAATTGTCCCAGTAGGGCACAAATCCTGCCAGGCCAGTTTAGCCCTTGCTCTCCTCCTCCTGTTGTGGGTTCTCAAGGTCCGGAGGAGCAGAGATTAACAATATCTCCATCCAGAGGAGCAAGACCAGTTCTTATGGATTCCGTGTTGTGAAATTAAGGTGCAAATGAGACCATATATCACCATGAAACTGTTTATTATTATTTCTGGTGGTCTGGTGGTGGTTCGTCCTCGGTGGTCCGGTAGAGGTGCCACTGGTGGTCCAGTGGAGATGCCACTGGTGGTCCGCTGGGAATGCCACCCTTAGTCTGCTGGGAATGCCACACTTTGGCAGGCATTTCTCCTGCCTTTTTATACAGTTTTCTGCTCAGTGTCCAGCTGCAGCTCCCCAGGGCAATCTCATGCATCCACAGGGGTCTGGTGCCACTGGGGAGAGGGCCTCCACCCCCTCCCGGGCTGCACCTGTCCACAGCCTGCAAACACATAAACCTTTTCCCTTGGAGGTAGCTGAGATAAGATGTAGGCCTCCTGGGCATTCCAGCCAGGGTGAGGTCCAGGAGTTTTGAAGGTGTTGTCTGTTGATTTGCATCCCTGAGCTTTGGGCCAAGCCCCCAGTCTGAGTCCCAGAAGTAACAAGATTAAGGAGAGGTGATGCAATCTTCTTTATCTTTGTTGATTAACGAGAGAGAGTATTCAGACTCTCACATGGGTTCAGGGAAGTTGAGTTAGATGAGCAAAGACTTGAGGGCTAGGAGCTAAGCACCACATGTCAGGTGTCTTGTGGTGCCCTTCAATGTGCCTGCATGGTCAAACAAGGCACAAAGCTTTGAATTCATTGGCCAGAACAATGGTGCTAATGCCTATTGGCCAGTTTGATTTTCAAAATTAAGTATTTAAAGGGGGGCGATTTAGAAACCTTGCCTTTCTGCATTCAGCCTTTCTACACTGAACCTCTCTGCATTTCTGCCATTCACAGCTCATTAACTGGGAATCAAGGAGGCCACATATGTGCTGCTCACACCACTCAGCTTAGCAGCAACTCAACTCTCATTCCATCTGCCTGGAATATTTTGTATTTTACCCTGTGTGATGGTTTGGGCTCTTACCCGCCCCCCAACACTCTTGAATTTGCCCTGGCTAACTCAGACGGTCTCTGGGAATATAAATTAAGCTATTTATTTTACAGCAGCAAATATACAAGCAGCTATTTACAATATAAACAGTTATATACAGAAATATACAAAGGATAAGCAATACAGAAGCACAACTCCCCTCCCAGAAACCTGAGTCCCCAGGAGGGGCTCTCAAACCAACCCAACACCTTCCCCAGCCCCTCTCAACCTTACCCCAGTTCCCAGGAAGAAGAGAGGTGCAGCCAAGAGGTTAGGGAGCAAGGTTAGCAGGAGCAAGGTTAATGAGATGTGTCTAGGTCTGAAGGCAAAGGCAGAAGTGAAAGACAAAATGGAGAATGTTTTTACTTCTTCCCAGAGTTCTCAGCATGACTGTGAGCAAAGAGACACAATTGTTTTTCATTTCACTCCCCATTATCTAGTTCTTTTACCAAAACATTCTAGCTTGCTTCAAACTAGCACAATCCACCCCTTGTCTACTTCGCTCAGAGTATCGCTGAGAATAATTCGATCTATTCTAAACCAATATTTACAATAAAACAATATATACAAGTTCAGTTCACACTTCAATCAGATATCTCATATGTAGGTGATTCAAAAGCTCAGAACAGGGACTCCCAGGTGACGTTGGGTTTGTGCTCACGTACTGTAGATTTCTCTCAGTGTTGGACGCCGATGTTACCTAGAACAGAAAACTCCTAACAGTTCATATTATGCACTCTGAATTTAAACTCTCTCAGCTAAGGTTAGATTTCTCTGTGGAATACACTGAATTTCACCATTCTCCTGCATTACCCAGTATGTATGACCAGGACCTTCAGCAGAAACCACCCCTCGGACAGGTTTCCCTTCACCCAAAGGTGAAAATACCCAAACAGTTTTCCCTGTTTCTTTTCACATACAACAGGAACTTTATCACCGTCTGCTGTTTGGACCAAGTCTGATTGTGCAGGTCCTGCTCTGTTTACTGAACCTCTACTATTTACCAACCAGGTAGCTTGTGCTAAATGTTTGTCCCAGTTTTTCAGAGTTCCAACCCCCATGGCTTTTAGGGTGGTTTTCATCAAACCTATGTAGCACTCAATCTTCCCTGAAGCTGGTGCATAGTAGGGTATGTGGTAGATCCATTCAATACCATGCTCGTTGGCCCAGTTTTTCACAAGATTGTTCTTAAAATGAGTACCACAGTATGACTCAATTCTTTCTGGAGTTCCATGTCTCCACATGATCTGCCTCTCCAAGCCAAGTATGGTGTTGCGTGCAGTAGCATGTGGAACCAGATAGGTTTACCACCATCCAGTGCTGGCCTCTACCATCGCCAGTACATACTGCTTGCCAGAACAAGATCGAGGTAAAGTGATGTAGTCAATCTGCCAGGCTTCACCATACTTGTACTTTGACCATCTCTCACCATACCATAAGGGCTTGATCTGCTTAGCCTGCTTAATAGCAGCACAAATGTCACAGTCATAGATGACTTGGGTGATAGCGTCCATGGACAAGTCAATTGACCTATCGCAAGCCCATCGGTATGTTCCATCTCTGCCTTGATGTCCAGATGAGTCATGGGCCCACCGAGCTAAGAACAGTTCACCTCGGTGTTTCCAATCAAGGTCAATGTCAAGGTTAGAGTTGGTATCAACTTGAGAAATCTTTGCAGCTTGATCTGCCTTCTGGTTATGTTGATGTTCCTCAGTAGCTCTGCTCTTAGGCATGTGTGCATCTACGTGCCGCACCTTCACTGGAGTTCTCTCCAGCCGTGCATCAATGTCCTGCCATAGATCAGCACACCAAATAGGCTTTCCTTTCCTCTGCCAACCATGCTTCTTCCAGTCCTTCAGCCAACCCCATAGAGCATTGGCTACCATCCACAAGTCGGTGTAGAGGTAAAGGATAGGCCAGTTCTCACGTTCAGCCACATCAAGAGCAAGTTGAACAGCTTTTACCTCAGCAAACTGACTGGATTCCCCTTCTCCATCTCTCACTTCAGTAACTCTCCTGGTTGGACTCCAAACTGCTGACTTCCATATTCGCTTGTTCCCAACAAGATGACAGGAACCATCTGTGAACAAAGCATAGTTCTTTTCCTGATCAGAGAGATCACCATAGGGAGGAGCTTCTTCAGCACGAGTTTTTTTCTCCTCTGGAGGTTTGGAACAGTCTGTGCCTTCCGGCCAGTTGGTGATCACCTCCACCAGACCAGGTCGGTCAAGATTACCCATTTGTGCTCATTGGGTTATCAAAGCCATCCATTTAGACCAGGTTGCATCTGCGGCATGATGTGGTGATGAACCTTTGCCTTGGAACATCCAGTTTAGAACTGGCAGTCTAGGAGCTAATAGCAATTGTGACTCAGTTCCAATCACTTCAGAAGCTGCTTTCACTCCTTCATAGGCTGCTAGTATCTCTTTCTCTGTTGCGGTATAATTTGTCTCTGAACCTCTGCAACATCCCCAGAAACCAAGAGGACAACCACGTGTCTCGTTTGGAGCTCTCTGCCAAAGACTCCAAGTTGGGCCATTGTCACTGGCAGCCATGTACAGAATGTTCTTAATGTCCGGACCAGATCGCACAGGTCCCAAGCCCACTGCATGGACTATTTCTCACTTGATCTGATCAAAAGCTGCTTGTTGTTCAAGTCCCCACTCGAAATTGTTTCTCTTATGAGTTACATCATGCAGAGGTTTGACAATCTGACTGAAACCAGGAATGTGTAGTCTCCAAAATCCCACCACACCAAGAAAAGAAAGTGTGTCCTTCTTACTGGTGGGAACTGCCAAGGTAGAGACTTTGTTGATCACATCCTGAGGAATGTAACGGCGACCATCCTGCCACCGCACTCCCAGAAACTGAATTTCTCTGGCAGGTCCTTTGACCTTGTCTCTCTTAATGGCAAAACCTGCTTGCAACAGAATGTCAATGATTTTGTTACCTTTCTCGAAGACTTCTTTAGCAGTTTGGCCCCACACAATGATGTCATCGATGTACTGGATGTGCTCTGGAGCTTTACCTTTCTCCAGTGCATTGTGGATGACTGAGTGACAGATGGTTGAGCTGTGTTTCCACCCCTGAGGCAAACGGTTGAAGTGGTACTGGATTCCTCTCCAGGTGAATGCAAACTGAGGCCTGCTCTCCTTTGCTATGGGAATAGAGAAGAAAGCATTAGCAGTGTCTATGGTTGCATACCACTTAGCCTCCTTCGATTCCAGCTCATACTGGAGCTCCAGCATGTCCGGCACAGCTGCACTCATGGGTGGCGTCACTTCGTTGAGGGCACGAAAAGCAACTGTGAGTCTCCAGTCACCGTTAAGGTTATGCACAGGCCAGATGGGACTGTTGAAAGGTGAATGAGCTTTCTCAATGACAGCCTGATCCTCCAGTTGACGAATCAGCTGATGAATGGGCAACAAAGAGTCACGATTAGTTCTGTACTTTCTGTGATGAACAGTTTGAGTTGTAATTGGCACTTCCAGGTCCTCTATGTCATGATGTCCCACAATTGCAGATTCATCTGAAAGTTCAGGTCTAATGGACAATTTCAATTTACCATCCTCAATCTCTACAAATGCTATTCCAAAAGCCCATTTGTGACCTTTGGGTTCTTTGAAACCTCCTTGTCTCAAAAAGTCAATTCCCAGAATGCAAGGCACATCAGGACCAGTTACAATAGTATGTGTCTTCCACTCTTTACCAGTTAAACTGATCTCAGCCTGCAACTTTGTTAACTCTTGAGATCCACCAGTAATTCCAAAAATAGATATGGACTCCGTTCCTTTACAATTAGATGGCAATAAAGTACACTGAGCACCTGTGTCAACTAAAGCCCTGTATTTCTGAACTTTTGAACTGCCAGGCCACCTAATAAAGACATTCCAATAGATTCGGTTCTCTCCACTATCCCTTTCCTTCTCCTGGCTGGAGGCAGGGCATCTCTAATGCTGAACATGGCATGTAGGGTGTACACAGTGATTGGTGTTGTTGTGAGAGGAATTGCAATTGTTGGAATAATTTCAATTGTTCTGGGGAGCTGAAGAAGTGACAGCTACTTTTCTGGCATTGCTGCCTCTGTTTCTGCCACTCTGCAGTTCCCTGACTCTCTTCGAAAGAGCTGAAGTAGGTTTACCATCCCACTTGTTCATGTTCTCCCCGTATGTGTCACGCAGCAGTATCCACAGTGACGCATGTGATTGCTGATGTCTGGGTGGAATTTGTCTCCTCCTGGGCTGGAATTGCCTTGCAGGAGGTGGGCGTCTGTTCCTGTCTGCAGAAACATGCACCCATTCTGATGATGCAAGAATGGTATCCTTTACCAGATTAGTAATGTTTTTGAGATCCTCCTTCAGTTCTTTCATGCCATTTCTAATGCCATTCTCAATGCTATCTTTAATCTCTGTGGTCATAGTTTGTATGACAGAGACTAGACCAGAATATGACAAGCTGTCCTCTATTTGCCTGAGCTAGTCAGTGAATTCTCCAACAGTGAAAGATCTTCCATTATCACTCCTTGATAGAAATTTACTGGCCAAGATGTTAGCATAGGATGAAGGAGCAAGCTTAATAAGCTTCTTCATGAGACCTGTTCCCAAAGGAATATTGTCGGGCTCATGAGTGCCATGATCTGTCTACAACTACCTGAGGGGTGGTTGTGGCCAGGAGGAGGTTGCTCTCTTCTCTCAGGTGGCCAGCGCCAGAACGAGAGGACACAGCCTCAGGCTGCGCCAGGGGAGATTTAGGCTTGAGGTGAGGAGAAAGTTCTTCACTGAGAGGGTCATTGGCCACTGGAATGGGCTGCCCGGGGATGTGGTGGAGTCGCCGTCCCTGGGGCACTTCAAGGCAAGGTTGGACGTGGCACTTGGTGCCATGGTCTAGCCTTGAGCTCTGTGGTAAAGGGTTGGACTTGATGATCTGTGAGGTCTCTTCCAATCCTGATGATACTGTGTGATACTGTGTGATCTCCATAAAGCACTTCCTTCACAGCAAACTCCTTCAGAAGCTTAATTCCCTGCTCAACGGTGTTCCACTTCTTGGCAGCCCATGGCAAATCATCTCGGGAAGGATATCTCATAGTCAAAGCCAACAGAAGGCGTGTCCACAAGCTAACCCTACCAAGAGGACTTGCCAGGTATTTGTCTACTCCGCTCTCCTTAGTGAGTGGTCCCAGCTGCTTGGCAGACTTGTCTCCTACCTGCAGAGCATTAGCATCAATGCCACGGCATCTCACTAGCCAGCTTAGGATTGGCTCACCTGATTCCCTTGAGTATTCCTTTCTAACTTCCCTGACTTCTCTGAATGCATCATTGGAGTCCTGGATGTCATCCTCCTCCTCTTCCTCCTGTTGATCTGGTTGTCCCTGGCCTAACAGAACCTTCCTCATAGCACTCCTAAACTCATTGGAACCATCCTCTCTCTTGGCAGCCAACCTCACAGAGCTCCTCTCATTTGAGTATTGGTGTCTCAGCACATTTGCAAGGTTTCGCAGACTAACTGTCTCCTCTTCCTCCTCTTGCTGATCACCAGAGGTCCCCTCTCTTCCATCCTCCTGTGAACCACACTTTGTCTTAGCTTTTGCCTTAGCAGGTGCCAGAAGGGCCTGAGCAGCAACAGACTTTGACATGTCTGCTGGAGGGTTTGAATTATTAGGGGTCTGACCTGGAGGGTTTGAATTATTAGGGTTCTGACCTGGAGCTTGTGAGTTCAGATCTGCCTGAGATTTAACAGGGCTGTGATTCTGGTCTGCTGGCTGGGGATTCGAATTGGCTGAGCTGGTGTCATTAGGATTTGGACTGACTGGGCTAGCATTACCAGCATTAGTGTTATTAGCATTAGTGGGATTATTTGCCTGTCCTCCTGGGATGCCTGCCAACCCTGACGTGTTATCATTGTTGCTAGGAACATTCTGATTTTGGGTACCTGCCTGTGCTCCTGGGACTCCTGCCAAACTCTGCCTGTTGTTATTGTTATCCTTATTATTGTTTATATTACCTCCAGGAACACTGGCAGAATTCCCAGAACCTACAGAGGAGGGTGGAGAGGCTGGCAGGGGGAAAGCAGATAACTGTGTTCCCTTGTTTTGCTGCGAAAGAGACTGCTTCTGAGACACAGAATTTTTCCTAGTTCTTACAGAGGCTGGTTTTGAATTTTTCACACATAATACCAAAATTAATATGAAAATTAAAATCATAAGAGCCATGATAATGCACAGCAATCCCACCACAGTTTCTCTTCTGTAAAAATCCATGCATGGATTTGGCATTTCAGTTTGCGGCTGGATGACCCTCATGAGAGCAGTAGATAAAGCAGAACCTCGATTGATTGTAACATTATTGACAAGAGGTCCTGTAATATTACTTGTAATATTCTCAGAGATATTAAAACCAACATAACCAAGGATAAAATCACCCCAGCTCCAGAACATGCTTGAAACTTTGGCTTTAGCCTTCTTATAAGCTAAATCAATAAAATAAGCAACAATTTGAGCCTTTATCCAACTAAATGCCAAGAAAACAAAACCAGACCACAATAATGCCCCACACAAGTAAAATAGTTGCCTTATTAGCTTCATCTTAATTCCCAAAGCCAATGAACAGTCACTCAAAAAAATCTAGCCCCACGTTGGGCACCAATTAAAAAATGTGATGGTTTGGGCTCTTACCCGCCCCCCAACACTCTTGAATTTGCCCTGGCTTACTCAGACGGCCTCTGGGAATATAAATTAAGCTATTTATTTTACAGCAGCAAATATACAAGCAGCTATTTACAATATAAACAGTTATATACAGAAATATACAAAGGATAAGCAATACAGAAGCACAACTCCCCTCCCAGAAACCTGAGTCCCCAGGAGGGGCTCTCAAACCAACCCAACACCTTCCCCAGCCCCTCTCAACCTTACCCCAGTTCCTAGGAAGAAGAGAGGTGCAGCCAAGAGGTTAGGGAGCAAGGTTAGCGGGAGCAAGGTTAATGAGATGTGTCTAGGTCTGAAGGCAAAGGCAGAAGTGAAAGACAAAATGGAGAATGTTTTTACTTCTTCTTCCCAGAGTTCTCAGCATGACTGTGAGCGAAGAGACACAATTGTTTTTCATTTCACTCCCCATTACCTAGTTCTTTTACCAAAACATTCTAGCTTGCTTCAAACTAGCACACCCTGGGATCATTATCATGAGTTTGAAAGCATCTTTGATACAGGAGACTTACTCAGGGACTGAAAGTGTCATGAGCACATATGTTGGAGTGAATGTGAAGACTTTATAAGCACAGTTACAAATTTTCCTGGTTTTGTGTTACTGTTTTCCAAGTTCTGCTTTTTTAAACTGTTTAATTCTGTGTAATTACTTCCTGTCGATGGAAAATCCAAAGACTCTCAGGGAATTTTCCCATTAAAAAAAAATATTAATAACAAAATCAATATTCATATTAACAATAAAGTGAATATTCACACATAAATTCATGTTCATAATTCATAATTAAGAGTATTAATTTCCAATACAAAAGGTCAGAACTGGCCCTCCTTAAGTCCAGTGTTGTAATTCCACTTACTGCCCCGCTGCTTCCTTGCATGATCCTTTACTCCACTATCTCATGTTCACTGAATCCAAGGTTGCCCCTGGCCTTCAAAACCCAAACCAGACTTTGTTTTTCGCACAAGGTCTAGCAGAACGCCTGTCTTTGGTGTCAGGCAGGAACCTCCTGGATTGTTTGTACCTAGCTGTTTTTCAGCAAATATCAGGGAGATTAAGCTCCCCCATAACAACCAGGTTATCATGATGGCTAATGTACAGTTCTTTGGCTAATTACATCCACATCATGAATTATATGAATGCTCTTCCACAAGCTATTTGCAACACTTGTTAAAATGTACACAGCCATTGCTAAAGTCACCTGAAACCATTTACCATGGGAAAGTCCATGTGCTGAACATGATTCTAGCAGCATAGTGCAGATGAATTTCCAGTCCCAAATGCTGTTATTTCTCCACTAAGGGAAAGGCCTAGATAAAATCCTTTCTACTTATTCCAAAAGGGTGTGAGTTAGCATGTATTTGACTGCAGGCTGTTGTAGTTCAAATAAATAAAGTGAAACTGACAGTCCATTTGAAGTACAAACAAGAGGGAAATGCGTGATGGCTGGTTAAACTCTATGATTATTTATTAAATCTATCATTACTCACTGTTTAAAGACAGAGTAGATGAATGAGGGTTCCTGCTTGTCCTTAAACATTAATTAAAATTAAAAACCTTCAATGAACTAACTTCTGGTTACTGAGTACTGCTTGAAGGAAAAGTGATTTAAATAGATAAACAATCATGGTGGAAAGCTTCATCTCACTAAAGTCGATAAAGAGGAATTTAATTGGTCATGCACCTATGGCTTCCCAACCAGTGATTTCACAAACCCTGTGTTATTAATGAACATTTTTTTTCCAGTGTGGTAAACACTATATTGCTTATTAACTTCAGTCTGGTTAAAAACAAACAAACAAACAAACAAACAAACAAAATTAAATAAGGAAGCAATTAAATAGTTTACTAACTTAATATTAATGTACTTTTGGTTTTGTGTAATATTCTGTGAGGACAGATATATATATATTGGTTTTAATGGAACAATACCTGTTGAAACAACGCAAACAAACACTCTCTACAAATATATCATCTGGGTGCAACTGCCACACCAGCACATGTTCCTTACAGACCATGCCATCTGGAATCTTCACCAACTGTGAAGTTTTCATGAACTCACAGTGAAAACTACAAAGAACATGGTGAAAGAAACATCCTGTGTTGGTTTCTATAATTTGCTGTGGTGGTAGGCTTGATACGGCAAACATGGGCTATCCATGCCCAGACATGTTCCCCTGACCCTCCTGCTTCGGTGCTGAGGGAAGCAACCATGGGAGGGGAGGGCAAAAGTCCTGGCTTTGCCTATATGGTGGGGCTTGGCAAAGTACTATTCTGATTGGCTAATCTTTGTCCAGTGCCCCATTAGTCTCTGGGGGATAAGAGGGATAAGCAGGTATCACACTGGGCTGCTGCTGCCTCATTTTGCATCCTGAATTTGCCTGGAGAACTTACCAGGAACAGGCTCTAAATGCCTACACACAATTGGCCTGCATAGCCAGCATGACACTGTGCTGAGACTGAACATTGCAAGACATCCTGTCTACACCTGAGAAAGTCTCCTGCCAAGACGAGAAGTCCTGGAGATAAACAGATCATCCAGAGGAGCCAGGAGACAAGGTCAGAGATTATTTGCCTCCTTTCCCCAGAAGCCTGGGAAGAATCACATCTCAGCAGCCAACAAGACAGAGTTTCCTGAAAGCATTTGAGTACTGTCTGGACTGTGGCTAGCCCCTGTGAGTGAGGTAATAATAATTTTGTGAGTAAATATTTAAAAGCCTCTTCCAGTATAAAATTTATGTTTGCCACTTTAAGAAATAAGTAATCTAGTTTTGCCTGTTCCCTGTGTGTATAGATTTCCAAACTGCATTTTTTAACCTGTGAGTAAGTTTTCTGGTGAGTTTTAATGTAAATAAACAGTTTTTGTAGTTACTAACAATTATCACCTGGATATCAAAATGAATACAGATCATTAATTTTGCATAATCTGTCGCATTCACCTTACTGAATATTCTCAATGTATTGCAAACCAGGTCAAACCAAGAAAAATCTATGAAAAATAATGTCATGGTATACCAGAAAGCATATTTGATGTCATATCCCCACCCATTTTCAATGGAATAAGGAAAGAGGAGATAAACAAAAAAAAACAAAAAAAAACAAAAAAAAAGAGAGAGAGAGAAAACAGTGTCCTGGATACCCCAGATTCCTCTCTTCTCCCTCTCACTCTGTGGTTTGAATGGAAAGAGAAAGGCATGAAAACCTGCATCCTCCCCCACTGCCCTGAGGGATTGAAGTGGAGCAGCAAAGGGTCCTTTTGCTGCATGCGGGCTGACCTGTGTAAATGCCTGTGATGAAATAGGGCTGGTGACTGACTGTGTTTTCATGACCAGTGTAATTCGTAAATGGATACTTAGTCTAGAAAAAAAGGATAAATAGAGCAAAGGTTCCCACCTTGGGGTTCCTGTCTTGATAGTCTCAGCCTTTAGAGTTCACATCTGGAGAGTCCCCTGCCACTGCAAAGGACAAGTTCCTGTTGTGACTAGACCATCCCCATTTTTGGATGGCTCCTACCTTTCGTATGGTTTGTGGTTATATCCTGTTCCTGCTTTTGGACAGCTCTCCCTGTTTTTGCACTCTTTTGTGCAAGCTGGTAGACTTAGCGAGCCTTGGGTCCTTAGAGAGAGAAAAAGATGGCAGCATCTGGACTGGCCTCTCTTCAGACCCTATCAGTAGCTAATTTCCTGGCTGCGTCCCAGAGTGGAGAACCTAACAGTTTGGCTCTCCCTTGCTGTCATGAGGGCATCATGATCCTATGACCATCCCACTTGGAAAGAAGTGCTCGAGACATTTCTGAGTTTAGCAGCTCTGTGACTCATCTTGGACTTCTGTGGCATAGATCTCTATTATTGGATATTGGCTGCAATGTCATAAGGCTGCCCCTGCTGAGGCATTCAGGGATCTTTGCCAAGTGCCTAGATCACATCCATGAGTAAGCTTTACTCTTAATCTTCTGCTCAGTCTGATTGATAGTGGGGTAAAGCTGTGTTTGTAGCTTAGCCTTTACCATTTCCTGACTTCCTAAATATCCAAATTTATCTATAATATCCTTTGGAAGATATTCCTGATCAAATTGAATCTGCTAATAAACTAAACTATTTTTTTATATATAGTTTTGGGGGTGGGGTTCCAGGAAAATAAAGTAATTCTATTTTTTATATTTCCTTACTTAGCCTGTAAGAGTTGTCACCCTTGGCCCTTTAATGGTTTTCTTTCTAATATATAACTTTATTACATTAGCAGAAATGTATTGTTGGGGAATATTGTTGGGGAAGTTGATATTGTAAGCAGGACATACAGCTCATATGCAGAGAAGTTCTGGACAGTGATTGGAATTAAGTATAGCAGATGTCACAATAAATATTTTGCTGGGGAGATGACAGATGAGTGATTGCAGCATAGAGGCATTAGACAAGTTAATAAGAGACTGTCTATTTCATGCTGCTGTTGTTTCATATTCATAGACTCATAGAATAGAATCATAGAATAAAGTAGGTTGGAAGAGACCTCCAAGATCATCCGGTCCAATTTAGCACCCAGCCCTGTCAAATAAACTGGACCATGACACTAAGCGCCTCAGCCAGGCTTTTCTTGAACACCTTCATGGAAGGCGACTCCATCACCTCCTTGGGCAGCCCATTTCAATGGCAAATCACTCTCTCCGGGAAGAACTTCCTCCTAACATCCAGCGTAGACCTCCCCCTGCCGCAACTTGAGATTGTGACCTCTTGTTCTGTTGCTGGCTGACTGCGACAAGGGATCAACCCCCACCTGGCTACAGCCTTCTTTCAGTAGTTGTAGACAGCAATGAGATCCCCCCTGAGCCTCTTCTTCTCCAGGATAAACAACCCCAGCCCACTTAGCCTCTCCTCTGTGATGGTTTGGGTGTTCCCTGCCCCCTCACACTTTAGAAATCACCCAGACTAGACTCAATCGGCTCTGGAAATATGAATGAAGCTATTTATTTACAGCTAGCACAATATACAAGCAGATATTTACAGTATATACAGTTATATACAGAAATACACAAGGTAAGAGGTAATACAGAAGCCTGAGTCCCCAGGAGGGGCTCCCAACCACCCTTCACCTTCCCCCTGCCCCTCTCAACCTTACTCCGGTCCCAAGGAAGAATAGAGGTTCGGCCAAGAGGTTAAGAAGCAAAGTGGGTTAGGCTAAATGGAAAGTGACGTTAGGGAGTAAGATGTTGCTCAGCCACCATCCCAAGCAAGAGTGAGAGAAAATGGCAAGAGTGTTATCTAATGTTTTCATTTCTTCTTCCCCAACTCCTTAGCAAGACTCTGAGGGAAGTAGACATCACCACTGTTTTCCTTTCACAGCCTGTGATCTAGTTCTTCTCACCAAAACATTCTAGCTAGCTTCAAACTAGCACATCCTCATAAGGTTTGTGTTCCAGGCCCCTCACCAGCTTTGTCACCCTTCTCTGGACATGTTCCAGTATCTCAACATCTCTCTTGAATTGAAGAGCCCAGAACTGGACACAGTACTCAAGGTGTGGCCTAACCAGTGCTGAGTTATTGTGGTGGAGAGTCCCAAAGGTCACAAAATGGGCTTGAGCATGTCCTGTCTTGTCCGGACATGTTTACCTGCCTGCCTACATTGCAGCCAGAGGGAGGAATATAGGACAAAAGCCACCCAAAACAATCTAGTCTGGTTTAGTCTGGTTGCCCCATTTTGGAGGATAACAACTTGTGGTTTCTTCCTTTTTTGGGTATATTTGGGTGATTGTGAGAAGGTGATTGGGTGATATTGTGGCCAAAGAAACCATTGGCCTCAGCCATTGTTCTATAAAAGGGGGTAAACAGGTGAATAAGGTACTTGAGTGCTTGTTCATTCATTCATTCACTCAACAGCCACCTCAGACTGCTGTGCCAGCCCAGAGAGGGTCGCTGACCCCTGGTGCACCAAATCAGGCTACCTTAGCCTCCAGCCTGGGTTCTACTCTGCCCAGCCGGCTGAACATCTGATGACTTTCTGAGAAGCCATGGCGAGACCTTGCCCCTGTCCGTAAGACAGTGTGCCAGCAGCCGAGCCACATCACAGCCCACGCGGAATTCACCACAGGACTTCTGCTGTGTATTTTCCTGCATATACCTTGGAACACAGACAGTAAGACTGAGAACTAGTAAGTATTCTGAATTCTTTACTCATGTTGCTAAAAGAATTTGGTTAACCTCACAAGTGGTGAATTAAGCCACAAGACTTGCTACCAAAGACATTTCTGTTGCGGAGGGGGGGTTTCAGTACCTACGCCTATTTGGCAGAGGAGAGAAATTAATTGGGATGATATAAATTTTATATAAAAATATAGATTTATTAAATTCAATATTTTGAACTCTTGCCACCCCTAACCACTGTATATTAATATTAAAGGTCATACACAGTTATGAAAACAATTTAGGATAAAATATGTACAGGGAATTTGTTATTTAACTAGCAAACATTCAAACTATAAACAGAGAGAGGAGTTTTCCCCACAGCTTAATGCCACTTGGGATCTTTATGCTATTTGCCCAGCAGAGTGAGCTGAAATTCTTTTTGCTCTATGGCAGAGACAACTTATATTTACAGAGGTATTGAAGCTTTTACTCACAATTCTTATCAGTTATCAATCACCCTCTGGGGCTGTGTCACAGCCTGTGCCTAATGTTCAGACTTCAGAGGATCTCTACCCATGGACTTGGAGGCTGGAATCTTCCTGGCTTGAGGGGAGAGGATAAATTTTCCCACTTTCTGGGGAAATATTGGTTTTCTCTAACCTTTTCTCCTGGTGAAGGATATGATCTCTGCCTTGGTGCTTCTGGCTTCTTCTGGATGCTGTGTCCTGGGCTTATGAGCTTGGCAGGATTTCAGGAGCAGGAGAATGGCTGTTCATGGCTTCAGGCCATGTGTGCAGACAGTCCAGAGTTTGCTTCCTGGTTATCTCAGCAGCAGAGGCTTTTACTAGGCAATGATAGGCAGCAGGCATGCAAAGTGTGCGCAGCTGCTGGGAGTCTGCACCCCGTATGTAAATGCAATGCAGGATCTAGTCCTGATAGTAATAGCATGCAGATGTGCACAGCTGGCTTAGGAGGCTATAGGCCCCTTATATATATATGTGCAGGCATAAATGAGCTCTGCAAGAAAGGTATGCAGACAGGTAAACTGTGATTGAGTGTCTGAGCCTCTGAGCATCGGAGCTATGCAATGGCATCTGAGCATGGGGGTCTGAGTGGCTGAGCATTGCAAGTGAGGGTCAGAGCTGTGTCTGAGCTGCGCAAGGTCTGTGCCATGCAGGTGAGTCAGAGCTGCAATGGGGTCCGAGCTGAGCTGCGGGTAGGGTCAGAGCATGTTGTTTGCCTGTGCACTCCTATTTATTGAATGTGGGCCTAGATTAATGGCCTCTTTGGCCACTCAAATGACCAATCAGGTTGGCAGTTAGCCAAACCTTACCTTAATAGGTAGAAGCTACGTGCCTGGACTTTCCCAAATATGGGGATCACATAGATATATCCCAGGGAGACACGAGCTGGGTGTGTGTGGGCTTGCATAACCTGTTTACAACCAGGGGTCCTGGCAGAAAAACATGTCCAGGCATGGCAAGGCATAAGCAAGCCTCTTTTCGGGCCTACAGGCCCTCCACAACAATTTCTACAACCTTTCAAAATTCCATTATATAAAGACATTCTGTAAAATAGTTCTGCTAACCACATCCAAGAATTTGTGTGGATAGTTGTAAATAAGTTTGGGGGAATTATCTTTGTTATGTATTAATAACTTATTTAATCATTTAATTTAATAATTCAAACTTTTGAATCAGCCTCATTGTATTTCACCCCAAACTCAGATTCATCTAGTCCTCCTTCATAACATGAATACAGAGGAAGAATAACCTCCCTTGTCCTGCTGGCCACAGTGTTCCTGACACAGGCCGGGATGCCTCCAACCATCATGTCTCCCACCAGCCCCTCTTTATTTGTGAGCAGCAGGTCAAGCAGGGCTGCACCCCTGGTAGGCTCATGTAATAGCTGACATAAGAAGTTGTCCTCCACACACTCTAGGAATCTTCTAGGCTGCCTCTTCTCTGCAGTATTAAAGTAACAGCATATATCTGGCATGTTAAAATCACCCCTTTGGTCTGTCCAGGGTGTGTCTTTGTTGCAGAGGGAGTTCTCTGTGCCTATGCCTATTTGGCAGAGGTGAGAAATTAATTTGAGGTGGTATTAATTTTATATAAAAATATAATTTATTAAAATTAATATTTACAAACTCTTGCCACCCCCAACCACTGTTTAGTTCTTTTGTGCAAGTTTATGAAAACAATTTAGTCTATAATATATACAGGGATCTGGTTAATAACTGACAAAACTATTTCAAACTATTTGCAGAGAAAGAAATTTCCCTTTGGCTTAGTGCTGCTTGGCAACTATGCTACTTGCTCATCAGAGTGGGCTGAAAACTCTGTCTGCTATAAGGCAGAGACAACTTATATTACAGAGGAATTGAATCTTTACTTGTAAGTGTTGCTCTTAATTATTAATCACCCTCCCAGGGCTGTGTCTCAGCCTGTGCCCAGTGTCCAGACTTCCAGGAGCTCTGCCTGTGGACTCTGTGGGGCTGGAATCTTCCTGGCTTGAGAGGGAAATGATAAATCTTCCCAGTCTCTGGGTTTCTCTAACCTTTTCTCCTAGCGAGGGACGGTCTCTGCCTCAATGCTGCTGTCTCCTTCTTCGGGATTATCAGCTGGCAGGACTCCAGGAGCAGGAGAATGATGTCCATGCAGTTTCTGGCACGGTCCATCACGGCTAGCAGGCTGTATGTGTGGATGAAGACATTCCAAAGGTCTGCTGTCCTGGTCCTCTTACCAGGCGAAAGCAGCGGGCATGCAGTGTGCCAGGCTGCTGGGAGTCTGAGCTCTGTAAATGAATCAAGGTAGCTGGCCGATATGCACAGCTGATTCTAGGCTTAGCAGGCTATCGGCTCCTTATATATGTAAGGGTGCAGGCTTGAATGAGCTTCTGCATCTAAAGTACACAGACAGGTTAACTGTGAATTGAATCAAAGCATGAGATCTGTGCCTCAGTGAGCATTGGTGCAATGCAAATGGGTATCCGAGCATGTAAGTATGAGCGGCTGAGCACTCCAAGTGAAGGTCAGAGCTTAGCTGATCCTTGCAGGTGGGTCAGAGAGCTGTGCTGCGCTGCAGGCAGGGTCAGAGTTGAGCTGAATCTGAACAGATCTGGATCTGAACTGAGTCTGAGTCTGAACACATGGTGCTCTGAACATGTGGTGCTCTTGTGCACCCCTCTTTATAGACTGTGAGCCAAGATTAATGGCCCTTTGGCCATCCAAAATGACCAATCAGGTTGGCAGTAAGCCAAACCTTACCATAATAGGCAGGGGCTGTTTGCCTGGACTCTCCCAAATACGGGGATCACATGGACGGACCCCAGGGATACAGGAGTTGGGTGCGTGTTTGTTACACAACCCTGTTTACAATCGGGGTCCTGGCAGAAAAAACATGTTCAGGCATGTAGGGGCATAGGGAAGCCTCTGTACGGGCCAACAGGCCCTCCGCCACAATCTTATACCCCAATTAATATTTCTCTTTACAGTCCCACCTGGATGCTTGCTGGTTCTGCAAAGATTGAGAGGGACCTGTGTTTCTCTGACCAGCATCACATTTGGGCTCAATGTCTGAAAACTGATAGAGAAATTATTTGTTGGTCTGAACCAGCTGCAAGCAACCCTTCCTCCTGGAAAACCAGCCAAGCCCTGGGAACTCCTGAGACACCAGCAGCAAGATCACTTTCTTCCTGCTCCCATGCCAAGAAACTCAAAGATGTGTCTGACTACCAAACGGGTTGCTCTAGGCTCTGCTTGTGAGGTTCAGATTTTTACCTGGGGGAGGAAAAATAATAACCACCACTACCAATATTACTGATGGCCACTATTATGTGCCTGTCAGTGAAAATGGGATTTAAAAGGGAGAGGAAATGAGGTGAACTTGTTAAAACATAATTTCTAATTTCCATAATGCCTCTGAGAATTCAAATTAGGTACTACTTACCAAGTCCTTGTGGAGTGTTATTCATGGCACTTGTGAAAAACTAATTTGTCTAAGACAAAACCATGTGATCTAAAAATATTATTTCTTCTCCTATTCTTAAGTTTTCCTCTTTTTCTTTAGCTATTCCATTTGCTTCAATTATATTCTATGAGATTGACTCCTCGTAAAGTTGAAAGAGGCTTGGCATCAAGCTCCTGCATTTTTTCCCATAACACAGAGCATGCACATGCTTCATTAATCAAAGAGATAAAAGATGATTAAAACATCAGGTGATATGAACTCAATGATCTTAGAGATTGGACTCAATGACCTTAGAAGTCTTTTCCAAACCACATAAATCTATGATTTTATGATTCTATGTACTATAATTATAAAGGGAATGAAGTAAGACTAGACTCAGCGGGTGCAGGAGTCACACAATGCACAGTGGAGATGCCATCTGTGCACTACCCAGGTTTTCTCTGGCATTACGACAAAATGTTCCAGGCTTAATAATTCACAACATGTCACACAATGACACTTAATCATCAGCTGTAGGGATGAATACCTTCCGCAGAGATTCTTATTGCTGCAGATGGATTAGTGAAAATTGTTTCCTGGGTGACTGTCACATTAACTGGAGATCACAGTGTCCATCACAGGGAGCATTTTAACACACAATTGACATTTTTCTTTCCCTCTACATAAACTCTTTTATCTAGTATAGTAACTTGCACTGGGAATGCTGCAGGCAAAATGTGACCTTCCAACCCTCCAGCAAAGTACTAAAGCTTCATACCAGGGGTTGGAAAAGTTTTGCTGTTGGCCTTCCCCAGCTGCTGGCTTTCCCCAAGACCTTCAGCAAGACACATTCACTGTTTCCTTTTTGTACCCTTCATCTGACTATCTCCACTCCGCACATAAGTATGTTTGCATGTGCACAAAAGTTGCTTTTGTCAAGTTTATGCTAAATTGTCATTCTGTTCATGGACTATAGGAAATGCTATGATATTAATTATAATTTGCCTTCTTTTATGGCAACTTGAAGATCCATGAAGAAAGACAATCTTCAGCACATCCTTCCACCAGTGTCATACCAGCTTGACAGATGTTGTGCATGAGATCTTCAACTGAATGTAACCATTCACACTGCAGAGCTCTCTTAACATGGTTGAGTTAAAGAGCTCTCCAGAATTGCACAGTGACCTTAAATAATGCATAATTTACAAATCAAAAAACCCTGGAGACTAATTACATCATCCAGAGATCTGCTTGTCTGATGATAGCTAATTACTAGAGAGGTTCTGGGTAGCCTGGGACACTTAAGTCAGTTAGAGGTTAAATTAGCAGTTTTCTCAGGTAGCAGACTCCTACAATTTGATAAAAAGCACAGAACACCTGACCACTAAAAAGCCTTCAGAAAGAAGAGGGCTCTGTAACTCAGACACCTATGTCAGTGACCTCGGCTGTCTCTCTCAGTCCAAGATCTGGCTGAAGCAGTTGACAAAGGTTTCAGGGCACTCTACCCTCCTCAACTTGCATCTCTCCTTCTGCAGCTCCTCATAATCCTCACGCTTCTCATCTCTGTGGGAAAAGGCATGGCCAGGGCAGATGTCAACCTCTTCTCATGGTGGAAGCAAAATTCAACATCTTTCATTCTGCTCAGAAGCTTTGACATTTCATTCTTAATTATCTGAAGGATGTTCAAAGTATATGAAAGAATTTTATGTGCTACATCAATTAAAACTATAGAATTAAAAAGACAGATTTTTTAAATTTCGTTTGACTACATGGTGTTTCAAAGATGATCTATAATTGCACTCTCTACATTAGACACAGAATGTCGGAGGACGGAGACTGGTGCGGCGAGAGATCAGGGCACTGCACTGCTGCACAGTAGCCACAGAGTCGACTCTCAGTGCCCCAATCTCTCGCCGCACCAGTCTCCGTCCTCCAACAACAGAGTGCAAAATAACAATTCTGTAAGTCCCACAACAATAACAAAAAAAAAAAAAAATATCAGAGACCCTGGGAGTGCTACATCCATTTGGACATTCAGTGATTCTTCTGTGGCAGCCTTCATCAGCCTGCATGACTGACTTCATCATTGCATTCAATTTTTCAGTGTAGTTGATATGATTTCTGCAGATGCCACTCTGTTGTTATCTAGTATGCTGTGTTAAACAGCAAAATAGAGCTAAGCAGTTAACAGTTTAAAAGCACAGTTTATACCCAGTTACAAAGCCCAGAATTTATCAGTGTGTTCCTTCTGAGACTTAACCCTAACCCCAAAACTTAAAGAACCAAGGAAACAAAAAATTCAAGCACACAGGTTTATAAGCAAGTGTGAATTATCTAAAGATTTTCAAGTTTGCCATATTGAAGTACTTTCCTGTGAATAGTACTCATTTATTTTTCTAATTGGAATTCATAATAGATGGAAGGTGAAAATCACCAGGTTCATTACAATGTGTTTATCTGAAAAATTTAATTGGAGATTAATTCATTAATCAAAAGATTCATTAATGTCTTGAGATATGTAAATTTAACATTTAATCAGATAGCATCAGCATCTAGAACCTATTTTCTGATAAATACTGCAATTATAGATCACCATTCAGAAGCAAGTCATCCTCTGGTTCAAAATTTAAGATTTAACAAAGCAAATTAACTGCAAGTTAATAGCCTTTTTAAAGAAACATAAACAGCCTGGAATACTATCTTTAAGAGAGCAGAGGTAACAGTTTAGTTTAATTTTAGTGTAATCAAGGCTTCCTTTACTGAAATCTTCTTTCAAATAAAATACATTTTGCTTCCCAAACTTTGAAAAAAAAAATCTCACCTCTTATTTGCAGTTTCTTTACAAATAACTTTTCAGTTTCAACTCAAATTCAGAAATATTTTAAATGTTCTGACTATCACTGAAATAACTTGGTAATGATATCTCTCTGTGCTGCTTATGACATGTTGGAAAACACAATTAGTGTCTTCACAAGGTCTAAGGAGATCTTGTGATTCCCAATTACACACCACAAAGTGGTCTGTATTAGATGAATTATAACATACTCTCAAGCTCTATGAGACATGGTTTAGAGCTCACAGTAGTGTCAAATTAATGGTTAAACCTGATGATCTTAGAGGTCTTCCCAAACCTTAATGATTCTGTGATTCTTCTACAATTTTGCAGTTAGTTTATTAATGATCGTTTGATTAAACAGAAGGGAGGTAAAAGAGCAGCAGGTACTTCTCTATATTTTGACAGAATTTATTGTGGTCATATGTCTTAAAAATACCAAACAAATGAACAAAATAAAACCCCAAAACAAAATAGAAAGTGATCAGGAATAAAACCAAAGTCCTTGTTTTGAAAAGTAAATTGGTTCATGCCAAGTAATTTTACACAAAATATCTTCATTATTTTCCATAATTTTAGGGGACTAAATAACGTAATCAAGGACAAAATTGTTGCGGAGGGCAGTAATAATTCGTGGCCGAGAAGAAAATTTATCAAAAATAGATATTTTTTATTTTTACAAAACCCGCCCCCACAACTATATATACAAAGATTAATTTCGTTTGATAAGCAGGTTAAGTTGCATGAGAATTCTACGAGGATACCATTAATAATCTGACTATATATATTTGGAAGTCAGTTTTTGGAAAAGGAATCTGCTATTAATTAATAGCGGTTTCTTACTAAATTAAGCTAAGCCAAATAACTCACTCAGGCTGGCTCGTGCAGTCGGTCTTCCTCCTCCAGCGGCTGCAGGAGTCGTTAAGGGTCGTTAAGGGTCGTTAGGCAGACAAAGGTGTGTGCCTAACACCAAAGCAAGTCCTTAGTCTCTCTGCAGTCCAGGCACAGGAGAGTGAGCGAACTCGTCCAGGCACACGCAAAATCCAAAGCGGGAACCCCCAAAGGCGGGAAGACCCCCAATATTTATACCCTTCGCTAGACAAAGGGCAGAGTTACCACACTTTAGGCGCGAAAGCGCACGGCCAATCCCAGCCTGGCTCCAGCGCGGGAACTCACGGGGCAGTCGCCACCCCCTTCTCGGCTGCAGGGCAGGCGAGGGGGGGGGAAACCAGGCGGCTTTTCCCCTTTCCCCCGAAGTCCGGGCAGGAGAGGAATTTAGGGGTACAGGACTCCAGGACATCCCACCCCGGTGGTAATGAGCATCTTTGTCTAGAACTTGAGTGAGAAGTGATCCCCCTTCAATTTAGGAACCTATTAATATATATATATGGCTTAGCCTTTTCCAACATTAACAATAGGTAATACATTAATCGCCCCAACAATATTTAACAATACTTAACAAGGCTTAACAATAGCCCAAACAGTATTAATAAAGCTACACAGTCAATTTGAAGATTGCTCTGTTCCTGGTAGAGCAACCAAGTTCATGGCAGAGCCTTAGATGCTCTGAGTCCATGGCTGGAGGTCACAGTCCGTGGGTCCTGATGCCATCATCCACTGGCCACCCCGGTGATATGACTCCATCTCTCGTGTAGCTGGTTCTCCTTTTCCCAGGTGCTGGTCAGGTTGTCAGGAACTGGTCCTCTGCCTCGACCTTAACCTGTAAGGAGACAAAATCTGCCTCGGCCTATAAAGGCCAGGCTTGACAATTAATAACTGGGGACGATCCACCGTGCACTGATCCGGTGGCCTTTTGTACTGGGGCAGGTGGTCAGTGACCACGTGGCTCATCTAGGCAGCAGGTCTTTATTCTGGGGGCTTCTGTAGCTCTCCCCGTGACTGCTGACCATTAAAAGCTGCCGAGCCACTATTACACTAATTCAGTGTTTTGTCTCCCGTGTGGGAGACGAGAAAGGGTTAACCTTTCTGTCTGGGGACGAGCTGCAGTTCCCAGCGGGGGGGCTGCCGCTTCTGGGCGAGCCGCTCTGGGAGCCACCGCTGGGCGTGCCGCTGGCCCTAGGCTTCTGGCGGCTGCCTCTGGATTTTGCAGCCGATTTCTGAAGGCACCGCACTAGATCCTTCAGCTGCCAGTCTGCCAGCTGCCTTAAAACAGTTTTTGGTACCCCTAAAGTCAGGGCTTGTCTATACCAACTGTTCTTTCCTCTGGGTCTCCAGTCACTCTGTGGGTCTCTGCCCCTTCCCCTCGGGGAGAAGCCTGAAGGACCGGTCCCCCTGGGGGGGCAGTCCTGCACTGGCCGGACCTGCCTGCGCAGAGTCCTGGGATTTTCTGGGGGAGAAGCACGAGACTGTCTCTCCCCAGCCCCTTTTCCTTCAGGAGACCCAAACCCAAACTGCAGCCCGTGGGCATTCAAGTCAGTTAACAGTTCAGCCCAAATCATTATGTGCTCTTTAGCACCATCGTTCTCTGCATTTTCTCCAAGCACACGTTCAATTTTCTCAACATTCTTCATTAGTTGGATTTGCAGAGTTGCTGGCAAACCCTTCATAATAGGGTGCAGTCTCTCCGGGTCCACAGGGGCATAAAACGGGCAATCGTAATGTCCCTTATCATAGATAGCCTGGACACAGGCAAGTCTGCGGAGAGCAGTGATGAGCTCAGAGGAGCTGGTGACCTTTAGTTCCGTCGGCTCCCCCCGGTAGGCTGGACGGACACTGCTTGCCCAGTAGGCTATCCGAGCGGTGAGGCTGTGTGTCCCCTCGGGTTCCCGTGTCAGGAACACATCGTCCCCCCAGTCTCCAGCAGCTTCCTGCGAGTCTAGAAGGACCCGGTCCCCACCGGCTCGGGACACTCGATACACATAGTCAGCGACTGAGTCCCCAGGATCTCTCGCGTATTTGACTTGTAAGTCACTGAGCTGTGCATCTGTAAACTGCTTTTTGATAATGGTGGTCCCTGCAGCGCCTTTCCTGCCCTTCACGGACTCAGTTCTTATCACAGGCAGCACGTGCTTGTGCACCGCGGCGCCCTCCTCACCGGAGCTCTCTTCACCGCTAGCTACGGGAGAGTCCGGTCGGGACCTGCGCTTTCTGCGTGGCTTTGAGGCTTTCTGCCGCGCAGAGGCATGTGCAGAGGAATTCTCTGAGTCTCTGGCAGAGTCTTTTGTGCCTGGTTTCGGGGAACTCCTCTCCCCCGAAGAGCCCCTCGGGGCATTCTCTGCCTTTCTCCCCGATTCCCGCGAATCACTCCATTCAAATTCAGACACGGAGACCGAAGAGGTAGTGTCTACAGGCGTTACAAGCCTTTCTTTCATCCGGGCAGTCAGTGCCGCGGTCAGGCTCTTTGTCTGCGCCAGCATGCTTTCCCAGATACTTTGGCTTTTAGCTTTTTCTGCTAATAAGTCCTTTTCCAAGGCCTGAATTCTTTTTTCATAATTTTCAAATTCGGCCAGAGTCTGGGTCACGACTGACCCCAGAACAACAGAGAAATGCTCCATTGGAGACTCAGGAATCACAGGGTCTGAGTGCTCAGCTAATTTTCCCAGGATTTTCTCCGGATTTTTACAATTTTGCTGAGCCCAAATTAAATCAAGACCTGTGATTAGGCATCCCTTTTCTTGTAGAAATTCTATGATTGAACTACCCTGCTTACACTGCGCCATAATGTTGCGGAGGGCAGTAATAACTCGTGGCCGAGAAGAAAATTTATCAAAAATAGATATTTTTTATTTTTACAAAACCCGCCCCCACAACTATATATACAAAGATTAATTTCGTTTGATAAGCAGGTTAAGTTGCATGAGAATTCTACGAGGATACCATTAATAATCTGACTATATATATTTGGAAGTCAGTTTTTGGAAAAGGAATCTGCTATTAATTAATAGCGGTTTCTTACTAAATTAAGCTAAGCCAAATAACTCACTCAGGCTGGCTCGTGCAGTCGGTCTTCCTCCTCCAGCGGCTGCAGGAGTCGTTAAGGGTCGTTAAGGGTCGTTAGGCAGACAAAGGTGTGTGCCTAACACCAAAGCAAGTCCTTAGTCTCTCTGCAGTCCAGGCACAGGAGAGTGAGCGAACTCGTCCAGGCACACGCAAAATCCAAAGCGGGAACCCCCAAAGGCGGGAAGACCCCCAATATTTATACCCTTCGCTAGACAAAGGGCAGAGTTACCACACTTTAGGCGCGAAAGCGCACAGCCAATCCCAGCCTGGCTCCAGCGCGGGAACTCACGGGGCAGTCGCCACCCCCTTCTCGGCTGCAGGGCAGGCGAGGGGGGGGGAAACCAGGCGGCTTTTCCCCTTTCCCCCCGAAGTCCGGGCAGGAGAGGAATTTAGGGGTACAGGACTCCAGGACAAAAATAATTACCAGTTATCTCCTGTGTAGCAGGTCTCCTCCTGAATGATGCTTTTCAGTTGCTCACACATAATGGAAATGCTTGTGTGCACTGAGATGCTCCAATAACTTCTGCATACACTGTTATTGGATCATTTTGTTTGCCAAGCCCTTACAAAATGCAAATAAAGTAATCAGCCTTTCTGTGTGAACAGCATCCGACTCAGATGACCCTGATCCCTCTAAAACCAGAGCACTCAGAGGTGAAAACCAAACCTTTGACAATAACTCCACTCTGCTAATTCTTCAGTTTTTTCCCCATCTAAATATCATTACTCAGATTTGCATAGTCCATTAGTAATGTCGGTCCGGTTAATCCTTGTCCTGGGGATATCTTCCATAATTTGAGTCCCTTCCTAACCACAGCAGTAATTTAACATTGAATTTAACTATCTGAAATCCACACAGAGTCAGTCATATTAGGAGTACCAGGAGTTACAAAAACCCAAATCAATTCCTTTCCATGACAGCAGTGTGTTTTCCCCTCCAGTCTTAATGCATGGAGAGATAGGAAAGGATTTTACTCGTTAAGCACCACTTTTGTATCACAGAAAAATGCCTCTGGTAGTAAAATTCACTAGGTGAAGCTAAGTGTAACAAGAATTTACTCAGTACTTTCACTTACAACCTTGGAAACTAATTCTTATTTATTAGCTATGGGCCAGATAAGAGATACGATCTCAGTCTGATATTTGCCTCCCTTCATTTCAGATCTCCCTTTGATCTCATCCATGATCAAGCCGTTTGCCCTAGATCAAGCAGCCCTCAGCCAACACACATCTTTTTTACTGACATTTCTCATATTAGCTTGGATTGGACTACTAAAGACCATCACAAACTAGATACAAATTGTGCAGACTGGAAGCTCACTTGTGTGACCAAAAAAGTTCATGAGAGGGAATGTTTCCTGCTCTGACAGCAGAGACTGCAGATGCCATACAACATGAACAGATTGCTAGATTTCAAGATTTTGGCTCATCATGGTGAAGTTGATGCTGTAAATGAGTGCATGCAAATGCACAGAATGATTCCCCAAGTGTGGTTTCCAGTGCCATTGATGCCCCTATGTGCCCTTTCGTGGGGAATTCTTTCCATCTCTCATCTGTGGAATGTCTGATACAGTCTAGTGAAAATTACTGCACTCACAGCTCAGGAGGTGAGCTGTATCCTGTATTGAAAGAAATGTGGTCAACTTGCTGAGGAAGGTAATTCTGGCTCTCTACTCTGCTCTGGTGTGACCTCACCTGCAGTACTGTGTCCAGCTCAGGAGTTCTCAGCAAAAGAAAGATGTGAATCTGTTGCAGTAGGTCCATATGAGAGCCACAAAAATGATCAAAGGGCTTGAATTCCTTTCTTATCAAGAAAGACTGAGAGAGTCAGGGATGGTCCTAGAGGCAATGACCTTAATGCATACATTCAGTACTTAAGGAGACTTACAAGAAAGATGACAGTTGTATTATCAGGACCTGTTTTGACAGAAGAAGTGATGGGTTTAAGCTAAAAGGGGGGGATTGTCTCAGAGGAGTATTCTGCCACCTGCACTAATTGAGGCAGAGGGGAGAAATTAATTGATGTGAGAGGATATTTTATAAAAATGTATATATTTATTAACTTCAATATTTTCAACTCTCCCCACCCCCAACCACTTAACTTTTTATCAATATTTTTCCTACACGGTTATGAAGACATTATGGGCATATTGTCCTGGAGTCCTGTACCCCTAAATTCCTCTCCTGCCCGGACTTTGGGGGGAAAGGGGAAAAGCCGCCTGGTTTCCCTCCCCCCTCGCCTGCCCTGCAGCCGTGAAGGGGGCGACTGCCCTGTGAGTTCCCGCGCTGGAGCCAGGCTGGGATTGGCCGTGCGCTTTCGCGCCTAAGGTGTGGTAACTCTGCCCTTTGTCTACCAAAGGTTACAAGTATTGGGGGTCTTCCCACCTTTGGGGTTCCCACTTTGGATTTTGCCCGTGTCTGGACGTATGTGTCTGCCTGAGCTCACACACTCCCCTGTGCCTGGACTGCAGAGAGACCAAGGATTCACTTTCCTGTCAACACCTTTGTCTGCCTAACGACCCTTAACGACCCTTAACGACTCCTGCAGCCGCTGGAAAGGAAGAGGAACATAGACCGCATGAGCCAGCCTGAGTGAGTTATTTGGCTTAGCTTAATTTAGTAAGAAACCGCTATTAATTAATAGCTGAGTCCTTTTCCAACTTCTGACTTCTAATATAGTCAGATTATTGGTGGTTTCCTTGTAGATGAATTCTCATGTAACTGAACCTGTTTATTAAACTAAATTAATCTTTGTATATATAGTTGTGGGGGAGGGTTTTTGAGAAAATAATAAAAAATATCTATTTTTGATAAATTCTCGACTCGGCCACGTATCAAATCCTGCCCTCTGCAACAAATATATCAAACATTAACTATTATAACAACTAGCATACATTCAAACTATTAATAGAGAGAGTTTTCCCTGTGGCTTAATGCTGCTTGGGGTCATATACTATTTGCCCAGCAAGGGTGCTCTATGGCAGAGGTAATAGAAATTACAGAAGCATTAAAGTATTTACTCACAATTCTGATTAATCAATAATCACCCTCCAGCACTACATCACAGCTTATGCCTAGTGTCCAATTCTTCAGGGTCTCTGCCTGTGGACTTTTGAGACTTCAATCCTCTGGATTCAGGGGAAATGACAGTCTCTGACCTTATGCTGCTTATTTCTTCTGGATGCTCTCTCCAGGGATATGTAGGCAGGATCTCAGCTGCAGAGGCACGCTGTCCAGTCTGAGCATGGGTCTAATGCTAGCTACTCAGGCCGATTAAATGCAGGCAGGCAAGCAAGCAATGTGAGGGAGGCAACACGTGAACCTGTGTACCCCTATTTATTAAATGTGGGCCAAGAATTATGGTCTCATTGGCCACTCGAATGACCAGTCAGGTTGGCAGTCAGCCGAACCTTACTATACTAGACAAAAGCCACAAGCCTGGACTCCAAATATGGGAATCACATGGGTCTGGCACTAGGCAGGCACGAGCTGGGCGTGTGGGGACTTACACAATCAGGTGTCCTGGGCAGCTGACTTTATGGCTCCAGGTCTGTTGTGCCCCTTTGTGCTCGTTTAATAAGTTTACCTCTGGTGCAGGCAGAGAGCCAAGTCCAGGCAGGGCAAGGCATAAAAAGCCTGCTTTTGGGCCTACAGGCCCTCCACAACAGGGATACATACAAGGAAGATACACATAAAGAAGAACTTTTTAACAATGACAGTGGTGAAACAGTGGCATAGCTTGCCCATGGAGGTGGTAGATGCTCCATTTCTGGAAACAATGGAGGTCAGGATGGACGGGACAATCTGACATAGTGAAAGATTGTCCTGGAAGTCCTGTGTACCCCTAAATTCCTCTCTCTCCATGGCTTGAATGGGAGGGGGAAAGCCGCCTGGTTTCCCCCCACCTCGCCTGCCCCACAGGCATGAAGGGGGTGAGCAAAGGGGTCCTGCCCTCACGAGGAGTGCCCCGTGTAGTGCCTGCTCTGGGATCGAGCCAGGATTGGCTGTGCACTTTTGCGCCTAAGGTGTGGTAACTCTGCCCTTTGTCTAGTGAGGGTATAAATTGGGGGGCTTCCTGCCTTTGAGGGTTCCCGCCTTGGATTTCATTCATGCCTGGACGTTGGTGTCTGCCTGAGACTCCCCTCCCCTTGCTCGCCTAAGGTGAATACAGAAAGCTTCAAAAGGATTGCTTCCCCATTGTCACCTTTGTAAGAGCTGAATACCTCTTAACGACTCTCCGACAGCTTCTGCAGGAGAATGAGAGAGACAAACCTCGCCAGGAAGTCAGCCTGATCGTGAGTTATTTTGGCTCAACTTTATTAGTAAGAGAACTGCTATTAATTAATAGCTGAGGCCTTTTCCAACTTCTGACTTCCAAAATAGTCAGATTATTGATGGTATCCCTGTAGATAATTCTCATGCGACTGAATCTGCTAATTAAACTAAATTAATCTTTGTATATATAATTGTGAGGCCAGGTTTTTGGGAAAATAAAATAACTATTTTTGTATAAAATTCCTGACTCAGACACACATTAATTCCTGCCTCCACAACAAAGATGCCCCTGCTCAGTGCAAGGAGGTTGGGCTATATGATCTGTAAGGATCATTTTCAACCAAACCATTCTCTGATTCTGTGAAAAGTGTTTCTTTGTTTGTCACTCGTTCAAATGCCAAAGCAGAAAACAGCTTGAGAAGCTAATGGAGTTCCCTGTAATTAGTCCTTATTGCTTTCCTTTCTGAGCATAAACAATTTGGTGTAGGAAAACAAGGGGTCAAGCAATGACATACTGAAAGTGGCTGATTTATAAGAGTTTAAACCTAGACACTAAGGTGTAACAACACGACTGATTCTAGTTCGCATTTCAAAGAGAGGAAAAACCAAAGTATGTAACACAGCTGTATCGTATGTAAGAGGAGCATTACGCACAGCTCCAGTTATAGCCATGTTGCACCCTAAATGCTTACAAAGCAGTAAAGCTTCTTTACTACTAGTGAAGGAACAAGGAGAGAGGTTGGGGAGAAAAAAAATCTCCTTTGACTTCACTTATCAGGGGAAGCTATCCCAGTACAAGTTCCCTGTCTGAATTACACCACATTTCTACAAAAGAATATCTGCAGGGATAAACACTGAAAATAAACCTTAGATGCAAATGAATTGGAGTCTTGTTTATGAGCCACATTTTGCCGTGATAATAACAGTTATAATACACAATGGAAGGTTTTTTTTAAACTATGCTTTTTTTCTCAAATACTCCAGTATTTTCCTCCTCTTCCCTCAAAATACTGATGATAAGGAAGTTTGGTTTACCAATACATTCCTTCCTTTAACCTATTTTTCCATGCAAAAGTGTTTTTTCAACATTTGTTTCATGAGTGTGATGATTTGGGTGTTCCCTGCCCCCCACACACTTTGGAAATCACCCAGACTAGACTCAGCCAGCTCTAGACATTGAATGAAGCTTATATTTACAGCTTAGCACAATATAAAAACAGATATTCACAGTATATACAGTTGTATACAGAAATATACAAGCTAAAAGGTAATACAGAAACACAACAGCCCTCCCAGAAACCTGAGTCCCCAGGAGGTACACCCAACTGCCCCTTCACCTTCCCCCCTACCCCTCTCAATCTTACCCCAGTTCTAAGGAAGAAAAGAGGTTCGACCAAGGGGTTAGGAAGCAAAGTGGATTAGGGAAGGAAAAAAAATTGAGCTTGAGGTTAGAGAGAGAGAGATGCAGCTCAGAATTCCCCAGCAGGAGAAGATCTTTAGCTATGTTTGGATTCTTCTTTCTGTATCTCTCAGCAAGCCTATGAGTGAAGTAGACATCACCATTGTTTTCTTTTCACAGCCTGTAATCTAGTTCTTCTCACCAAAACATTCTAGCTAGATTCAAATTAGCACAATGAGTGTTACACCTTTTACAACAGAATAGTCAAGAGGAAATAATGATTTTAATCCTCTGATTTGTGCCTTCATCTTACCAAAGAAGCCCTGACAAAATAGTAAAAGTGATGTACTGTATCAACATAGCACTGAAAATTTGAACTTGATAACACATACTTGAAATACTCCATACCATATATATACATATATGTATTTGTAATTTTTAGGTACATCTCTCCAGAAACAGCTCAAAATAGCCTTATCTTAATACCTGACTCGGAAAATTTTGTCAGAATTATCCTGATCCATGATTAATTTGGAATCAAGAGGCAAATTACTTAATTGCCATGTCATTCAAAACAAACAAACAAACAAACAAAATAAAACAAATCAACACTCTCTCAAAGTTGATTTATTGCATTCATGACTTAAAAAAAAATTGGACCCTGAATCATAGCAAACAAACAAACCTCAAAAACAAACCAACCAACCAAACCAAACAAAAAAAGACACAGAGGCAGCACAAAGAACTGTATAAAAGTTATTCCTGCTATTCTTCTTCTAATGTAAGCATCTAGTTTAGTCTGCTTCACTTAACATCATATCATCTTGTGTTTGCCTTTTCATCCACGAAACTTGCATACAAGGCCAATTAGAAGGTTAAAACCATGGGGAAAAAAGATATTTCTTACACTTAATTTCATGTCTCTTCTAAAAGGATGCAACAAGGAAATCTCCCATTTAATTTACTGTAAGATCTTGTTATGCTGTTTCTGATTCACTTTCCTACTGCACTGCTCCTTGATGAAGGCACAAACCAAAGTTCACATGGTAGAACTTGCCCCAGACTTTTCTCAGCACTATCTAATAGGCTTCTGCGTATGAAATTGTAATATGTAGCTTAAAAGCTAGAGTCAGAGTGGTTCCCTTGCAATGTGTAGGTTATTTTCTATTACTTTCAGTGTGAAAAAGTGACAAAATACGTGAGATTTGTCTGACATGATCATCATTTCAGTGAGGCTAAGCTATGAAAGAGAAACTCCATCATGTGAAGAAAGTACCTTCACATAGAATCATAGAATCATAGAATCATAGAATCAACCAGGTTGGAAGAGACCTCCAAGATCATCCAGTCCAACCTATCACCCAGCCCTAACCAATCAACTAGACCATGGCACTAAGTGCCTCATCCAGTCTTTGCTTGAAGATCCCCAGGGATGGTGCCTCCACCACCTCCCTGGGCAGCCCATTCCAATGGCAAATCACTCTCTCTGTGAAGAACTTCTTCCTAATATCCAGCCTAGACCTCCCCTGGCACAACTTGAGACTGTGTCCCCTTGTTCTATTGTCTGATGCATATGAATATCTCACTTTATTGTTACACTTATCCTAAGAGTGCTAATGAAATAGAGATAGTGTCTAATGCAAGACATGACCTGTTTATGATCTCCTGAGGGAGTGGTAGTAGATTACAAATTCCTATCACGTTCATATCCCAAAGTCACCTCAACCATTGTGTCATTGTTGTAGGACACTCCAAATCTCTTCTTCCCCTTCCTCTCTGTCTCTGAAGGTTTGAACGGAGGAAGAAAACATGTGAAAAACTGCTTTGCCCTTCCTTTGTGGGCTTGAAGGGGGAACAGCAAGAGGCACCTCTTCCACACATGTACTGACTCGTGGAAAAGCCCATGCTGGAATCAACTGGTGATTGGCTGGATTCTTCACACTCAGCATATATAGCAAGTGGGCACACTGTTTAGGAAAATCTTAAATAGAGTGAGGAAAAAAGCACAAGTGTTCCCACCTTTACAGAGTCCATGCCTGACAGAGTTTGCATTTTGGAGAGTTTCCACTTTTGACCATTTCCACTTCTGGACAACTCTCACTTTTGCACAGCTCCTGGTTTTGTACCATCTTATGTAGTCCAACTTTTGCATAGTTTCCATCACTTGCCAGCAAATCTGCAAGCTCAACAATCCTTAGGTCCATTTGGGAGAAAGTTGCTAGCAGAACACAGAGCTGGCTTCCCTCAGACCACACCACAGCCTGACTTCCTGCTCACTACTCCTAGCTCAGGAAGACATGAACAGTTTAGCTTTCCTCTGTGCCGAGACAGTGCCACTCCATGAATCTTTGCCTTGTGGAATTTGTGCCTGAGACACTTGGACTTAATACTGCTTGGATCCATAACATGGATATAACTTGCAGTTCCAGAGGCTGCCAGCAGAGAAATTCAGCAGGGGATCATGGCTAAATTCCTATCTCACTTCTATGAGTAAAAGCTGTTTCCCTTAGATTCCCTGTTCAGCTTAATTTGTAAATGGGGTAAAGCTGCATTATAGCTTAGTCTTTTCTGTTTTCTGACTTTCCTAAATCACTAAACTTGCTCATAAGTATCCTTGTGAAGATTTCCTGACCAAATTAGAGCCTGTAAATAAACCTTAACTAGTTCTGTATATAGTTTGGGAGCAGGGTTTTCGGGAAGAAAAATAATTCTGTTTTTAAAATTCCCGCCTCAGCCAATAACACCTAACCAAATCAGTCATTTATAATTCATATAGTGACATGCAAATGCATAGTTTTCGGAAGACTTTACATATTGCCTTCAAGGATGTCTTTCTGATTTAATCCTACAGGATCATCAGAAACTTCTGCTGCCTCCAGGAGCAGATGTCTGTTCCCATCCTGTCTCTCACAGGTGTGAAACCATCCCATTGCCCAGAGTGGTACATCACTGGCCACCACTATAGCTTGATATGGAGGACAGTCAAGCCTTGGGGTTTGCTTCTGGGGTAGACATTGTTCAAAGGAGTTATTTACATCACACATCAGATTAAACAGGTTAAAGCTCACAAGGATAGGGGATACAAACACATGGGCAGAGAGGAGATTGGAAGAAGAAGAATCATTGAACACCAGGTTGGAATGGACCTCAAGGATCTTCTGGCCTAAAGTGTTTTAACAAAAGAACACTCTAGACAACATGGCTCAGTATCCTGTCCAGTTGAATTTTAGAAATGTTCAACGCTGGGGACTCCACCCTGGTGTTGTGGAGGGCCTGTAGGCCCCCAAATAGGCTAGTTTATGCCTTGCCTTGCCTGGACATGTTTTTTCTGACCAAACCAGAGTTAAACACATTAAATGGATAAAAGGGACATGATAGGCCTGGTGCCATAAAGTTTGGTCTGCCCAGGACCCCTGTTTATAAACATATTGTGTAAGCCCACACATGCCCAGTTCATGCCTGCCTGGTGTAAGCCCATGTGATCCCCACATTTGGAAATCCAGGCCTGTGGCTTTTGCCTATTATGGTAAGGTTTGGCTGACTGCCAACCTGATTGGTCATTCTAGTGGCCAAAGGGCCATTAATCTCGGCCCACATTTAATAAATAGGGGTACACAGGTAAACAACGTGCTCAGGACTCCCCCAATCACTCATGTTCAGGCTCACTTGCTCATTATTAGGCTTAGACTCACCAGCACTGCTTCTTGCTAATGCCTGTATGCCTTATTGCTTTGCTGTTATTACAGAGAATCTCCTACAGTCTCCCAGCCAGCTATGCACCCTTGCACACCACTGTGGTGAGTTTTCAGGACCAGATCCTGTATTGCATGCCTTTACCTACACAGCTCAGACTCCCAAGCAGCCATGCACCCTATTGTATGCCTGCTGCCTTATCATTGCCTGGTAAGAGCCATTGCCTCTGAGTTAAGCAGGAGCAGACTCTGAATTGTCTGTACTCGATTGGCCTATGTAGCTAGCATTACATCATGCTGAGACAGCATGACATCCTATTCTGCACCTAAGGTCCTGCCAACAATCCCTGGACAGAGCATCCAGAAGAAGCCAGCAGCACAAAGTCAGAGATTGTATCCTTCACCAGAAGAACAAGGTCAGAGACTGTCCTTCCCCAGAAGCCAAGAAGATTCTCCTTTCCCCCTGGGCGGGGTACACCCAAACCATCACATAGCTTTATTTGGCTTCCCCCAACATGGGGCAAATTCATTTGAGTGACTGTTAATTAACTCTGGGAATCAGAATGAAGCTAATGAAGGAGCTACTTTACTTGGTGGGGGCTATTGTGTGGCCTGTTTTCTGTTTTCCTGTGCACAATTGGATCAAAGCCCAAATTGGTTATTTCCTGCTTAATGTAGTTTTTAAGAAGGTCAAAGCTAAACTTACAAGCATTTTCTGGTCCTGGGGTGATCTCATTCTCGGGTATGCTGGTTTTAATGTCACTGAAAATTTTACCAGTAACATTACAGGGATATTCACTAATAATATTTCAGGCAGTCAAAATACTGCTTTATCCACTGCATTGATGAGAGTAATTTACCCCAGAACTGAGATGCCAGACCCTTGTTCAGGATTTTGTTCATGTAAAACTACGTTGTTTCTCTCAGGTGTCAATTTATGTCTTGTAATTTGGATTTTCATATTAATTCTGGCATTATGTAAGAAAAAATTGAGTGCAATGCCTGTAAGAACTAGGAAGGTCTCTGTGTCAAAAGCGAAAGGGACAGTGTTGCAAAAACAATATACCAGTGGAAACCAAAACAAAGATAACTCAGGAACACCACCTCTCTTCCAGTCAGGGACAGTCCCTACACCTCCCTCTCCAGATTCTGGGAACGCTGCCAACACTCCTAGCAGGAATGATAACAAAGCAGGATTGGCAGGCGTCCCAGGAGCACAGGCAAATATTCAAAGCCAGAATGTTCCTAATAACACTGATAATTCTAGTAACACTAACTCAGCCAGTTCGAATCCACAGCCAGCAGATCAGAACCCGGTTAACTCTAAGGCAGATCTGAACTCCAAGACCTCAGGTCAGACCCCCAGCGATTCAAACCCTCCAGCAGACACATCAAAGTCTGTCACTGTGCAAGCCTTTTGGCACCTGCTAAGGTGAAAGCCAAGACACAGCATTTGACAAAGTGTGATTCAAAAGAGGATGTAAGAGAGGAGACTTCTGGTGAGCAAGAGGAGGAAGAGGAGCCATTTAGTCTTTGGGACCTGGCGAACATGCTGAGATCCCAGTACTCTGATGAGAGGAGTGCTGTGAGGTTGGCTGCCAAGAAAGAGGATGGTTCCAATGAGTTTAAGAGTGCTATGAGGAAGGTTCTGTTTCTAGGCCAGGGACAACCAGATCAACAGGAGGAAGAGGAGGAGGTTGACATCCAGGACTCCAACAATCCTCTCAGAGAGGTCAGGGAAGTTAGAAAGGAATACCCAAGGGAATCAGGTGAGCCAATCCTAAGCTGGCTAGTGAGATGCCGTAGCTTCTGTGCCAATGCCCTGCAGGTAGGAGACAAGTCTGCCAAGCAGCTAGGACCATTCACTAAGGAGAGCGGAGTGGACAAATACCTAGCAAGTCCTCTTAGAATCATAGAATCATAGAATCAACCAGGTTGGAAGAGACCTCCAAGATCATCCAGTCCAACTTAGCACCCAGCCCTATCCAATCAACTAGACCATGGCACTAAGTGCCTCATCCAGTCTTTGCTTGAAGACCCCCAGGGATGGTGCCTCCATCACCTCCCTGGGCAGCCCATTCCAATGGCAAATCACTCTCTCTGTGAAGAACTTCTTCCTAATATCCAGCCTAGACCTCCCCTGGCACAACTTGAGACTGTGTCCCCTTGTTCTATTGCTGGTTACCTGGGAAAAGAGGCCATCCCCCACCTGGCCACAATGCCCCTTCAGGTAGTTGTAGACAGTAACTAGATCACCCCTGAGCCTCCTCTTCTCCAGGCTAAACAGGCCCAGCTCCCTCAACCTCTCCTCATAGGATTTGTGCTCCAGGCCCCTCACCAGCTTTGTTGCCCTTCTCTGGACATGTTCCAGCACCTCAACATCTCTCTTGAATTGAGTGGCCCAGATCTGGACACAATACTCAAGGTGTGGCCTGACCAGTGCTGAGTACAGGGGAAGAATAACCTCCCTTGTCCTACTGGCCACACTGTTCCTGATGCAGGCCAGGATGCCATTGGCTCTCTTGGCCACCTGAGCACACTGCTGACTCATCTTCAGCTTACTGTCTATCAGAACCCCAGGTCCCTTTCCTCCTGGCTGCTCTCCAGCCACTCAGTCCCCAGCCTATAGCACTGCTTGGGGTTGTTGTGGCCAAAGTGCAGAAACCTGCACTTGGCCTTGTTAAATTGGCTGTGGCTATGAGATATCCTTCCTGAGACGATCTGCCATGGGCTGCTAAGAAGCGGAACACCTTTGAGCAGGGAATTAAGCTTCTGAAGGAGTTGCTGTGAAGGAAGTTCTTTATGGAAATCATGGCACACATGAGCCTGATGACATTCCTCTTGGAACTGGTCTCATGAAGAAGCTTATTAAGCTTGCTCCTTCATCCTATGCTAACATCTGGGCCAGCAAGTTTCTATCAAGGAGTGATAATGGAAGGTCTTTCACTGTTGGAGAATTCACTGACAAGCTCAGGCAGGTAGAGGACAGCTTGTCACATTCTGCCATAGTGTCTGCCATACAAACTATGACTACAGAGATAAAGGGAATGACAGATATCTTTGAGAATGGCATTAAGAATAGCATTAAGGATGCTAAGATAGCATGAAAGAACTGAAGGAGGATCTTAAAACCTCAATTTCCAACCTGGTAAGAGATACTGTTCCTGAATCATCTGAATAGGTGAATGTTTCTGTAGTCAGGAACAGACGCCCACCTCCTGCAAGGCAATTCCAGCCCAGGAGGAGACAAATTCCACCCAGACATCATCAATCATGTGCGTCACTATGGATAACTCTGCGCATCCAATATGATGAGAACATGAACAAGTGGGATGGTAAACCTACTTCAGCTCTGTCAAAGAGAGTCAGGGAACTGCAGAGTGGCAGGAACAGAGGCAATAATGCCAGAAAAGTAGCTGTCACTTCTTCAGCTCCCGAGAGCAACTGCAATTGTTCCAACAGTTGCAGTTCCTCTCACAACAACACTAATCACTGTGTACACCCTACATGCCATGTTCAGCATTAGGGGGGCCCTGCCTCCAGCCAGGAGGAGGAAAGGGATAGTGGAGAGAACCGAATCTATTGGAATGTATTCATTAGGTGGCCTGGCAGTTCAAGAGTTCGGAAATACAGGGCTTTAGTTGACACAGGTGCTCAGTGTACTTTATTGCCATCTAATTGCAAAGGGACAGAGTCCATATCTATTTTTTGAATCACTGGTGGATCTCAAGAGTTAGCAAAGTTGCAGGCTGAGATCAGTTTAACTGGTAAAGAGTGGAAGAAACATACTATTGTAACTGGTCCTGATGCGCCTTGCATTCTGGGAATTGACTTTTTGAGACAAGGTTGTTTCAAAGATCCTAAGGGTCACAAATGGACTTTTGGAATAGCATTTGCAGAGACGGAGGATGGCAAATTCAAATTGTCCATTAGACCTGAACTTTCAGATGATTCTACAGTTATGGGACATCATGACATAGAGGATCTGGAAGTGCCAATTGCAACTCAAACTGTGCACCACAGGCAGTACAGAACTAACCGTGACTCTTTGTTGCCCATTCATCAGCTGATTTGTCAACTGGAAAGTCAGGCTGTCATCGAGAAAGCTCATTCACCTTTCAACAGTCCCATCTGGCCAGTGCATAAAATTAACAGAGATTGGAGACTCACAGTTGATTTTCATGCCCTCAATGAGGACTTCACCCATTAGTGCAGCTGTGCCGGACTTGCTGGAACTCCAGTACGAGCTGGAATCAAAGGAAGCTAAATGGTATGCAACCATAGACATTGCTAATGCTTTCTTCTCTATTCCCATAGCAAGGGAGTGCAGGCCTCAGTTTGCATTCACCTGGAGAGGAATCCAGTACCACTTCAACCGTTTGCCTCAGGGGTGGAAACACAGCTCAACCATCTGTCACTCAGTCATCCACAATGCACTGGAGAAAGGTAAAGCTCCAGAGCACATCCAGTACATCGACGACATCATTGTGTGGGGCCAAACTGCTAAAGAAGTCTTCGAGAAAGGTAACAAAATCATTGACATTCTGTTGCAAGCAGGTTTTGCCATTAAGAGAGACAAGGTCAAAGGACCTGCCAGAGAAATTCAGTTTCTGGGAGTGCGGTGGCAGGATGGTCACCATCACATTCCACAGGATGTGATCAACAAAGTCTACACCATGGCAGTTCCCACCAATAAGAAAGACACCCTTTCTTAGGTGCAGTGGGATTTTGGAGACTACACATTCCTGGTTTCAGTCAGATTGTCAAATCTCTGCATGATGTGACTCGTAAGAGAAACAATTTTGAGTGGGGACCTGAACTACAGGGAGCCTTTGATCAGATCAAGTGAGAAATAGTCCATGCAGTGGGCATGGGACCTGTGTGATCTGGTCTAGACATTAAGAACATTCTGTACACGGCTGCCAGTGACAATGGTCCAACTTGGAGTCTTTGGCAGAGAGCTCCAAACGAGACACGTGGTTGTCCTCTTGGTTTCTGGGGATGTTGCTACAGAGGTTCAGAAGCAATTTACATCTCAACAGAGAAAGACATAATAGCAGCCTATGAAAGAGTGAAAGCAGCTTCTGAAGTGATTGGAACTGAGTCACAATTGCTTTTAGCTCCTAGACTGCCAGTTCTAAACTGGATGTTCCAAGGCAAAGGTTCATCACCGCATCATGCCACAGATGCAACCTGGTCTAAATGGATGGCTTTGATAATCCAATGAGCACAAATGGGGAATCTTGATCGACCTGGTCTGGTGGAGGTGATCACCAACTGGCCGGAAGGCACAGACTGTTCCAAACCTCCAGAGGAGAAAATAACTCGCACTGAAGAAGCTCCTCTCTATGGTGATCTCTCTGATCAGGAAAAGAACTGCGCTTTGTTCACAGATGGTTTCTATCGTCTTGTTGGGAACAAGTGAAGATGGAAGTCAGCAGTCTGGAGTCCTACCAGGAGAGTTACTGAAGCGAGAGATGGAGAAGGAGAATCCAGTCAGTTTGCTGAGGTAAAAGCTGTTCAACTTGCTCTTGATGTGGCTGAACGTGAGAATTGGCCTATCCTTTACCTCTACACCGACTCGTGGATGGTAGCCAATGCTCTATGGGGTTGGCTGAAGGACTGGAAGAAGCATGGTTGGCAGAGGAAAGGAAAGCCTATTTGGTGTGCTGATCTATGGCAGGACATTGACTCACAGCTGGAGAGAATTCCAGTGAAGGTGCGGCACGTAGATGCACACATGCCTAAGAGCAGAGCTACTGAGGAACACCAACACAACCAGTAGGCAGACCAAGCTGCTAAGATTTCTCAGGTTGATACCAATTCTGATCTTGACATTGATTGGAAACACTGAGGTGAACTGTTCTTAGCTCGGTGGGCCCATGACTCATCTGGACATCAAGGCAGAGATGCAACATACCGATGGGCTCGCGATAGGTCAATTGACGTGTCCATGGACGCTATCACCCAAGTCATCTATGACTGTGACATTTGTGCTGCTATTAAGCAGGCTAAGCGAATCAAGCCCTTATGGTATGGTGAGAGATGGTCAAAGTACAAGTATGGTGAAGCCTGGCAGATTGACTACATCACTTTAACCTCGATCTCATTCTGGCAAGCAGTATGTGCTAATGATGACAGAAGCCAGCACCGGATGGCTGGAAACCTATCCGGTTCCACATGCTACTGCACGCAACACCATACTTGGCTTGGAGAGACAGATCTTGTGGAGACATGGAACTCCAGAGAGAATCGAGTCAGACAATGGCACTCATTTCAAGAACAATCTTGTGAAAAACTGGGCCAAAGAGCACGGCATTGAGTGGATCTACCACATACCCTACTATGCACCAGCTTCAAGGAAGATTAAGTGCTACAATGGTTTGCTGAAAACCACCCTAAAGGCCATGGGGGGTGGAACTCTGAAAAACTGGGACAAACATTTAGCACAAGCTACCTGGTTGGTAAATAGTAGAGGTTCAGTAAACAGAGCAGGACCTGCACAATCAGACTTCATCCAAACAGTAGATGGTGATAAAGTTCCTGTTGTATGTGAAAAGAAACAGGGAAAACTGTTTGGGTATTTTCTCCTTCGGGCGAAGGGAAACCTGTCCGAGGGGTGGTGTCTGCTGAAGGTCCTGGTCATACCTACTGGGTAGTGCAGGAGAATGGTGAAATCCAGTGCATTCTCCAGAGAAATCTAAACTTAGCTGAGAGAGTCTAAATTCAGAGTGTATAATACAGGTTGTTAGGAGTTTTCTGTTCTAGGTACCATCTTCATCCAACACTGAAAGAATCTACAAGAGAATCTACAGTACGTGAGCATGAACCCAATGTCATCTGAGAGTCCCTGTTCTCATCTCATCTGTGAGAAGACAAACTGTTCTGAGCTTTTGAATCACCTACATCTGAGATAGCTGGAATGAAGTGTGAACTGAACTTGTAATATTCATTAGTGTAAATATTGGTTTAGATTAGATCAGTTCTGTGCTAGTATGAAGCAAGATAGAATGTTTTGGTGAGAAGAATTAGATAATAGGGCTGTGAAAAGGAAAACAATGGTTGTGTCACCTACCCTCACCATTCTCACTGAGAGTTCTGGGAAGAAGAAGTAAACAATTACATAACATTCTCCATTTTGTCTCTCATTCTGCCTTTGCCTTCAGACCAAGCCACATCTCCTTAACCTCACTGCCACTAACCTTCCTTCTTAACCTTTTGGCTGCACCTCTCTTCTTTCTGAGAACTGCAGTAAGGTTGAGAGGGGCAGGGGGAGGTGTTGGGGTGGTTGAGAGCCCCTCCTGGGGACTCAGGTGTTTGGGAGGGGAGTTGTGCTTCTGTATTGTTTATTCTTTATATATTTCTGTATATAACTGTATATATTGTAAATAGCTGCTTGTATATTGTGCTGCTGTAAAATAAATAGCTTCATTTATATTCCTGGGGGCCTTCTGAGTTAGCCGGGGCAAATTCAAAAGTGTGTGGGGGGGGGTTAATGCCCAAACCATCACAAGTTCTTAGCAATACTCTGAGCAAAGTAGACAGGGGTGGCGTGTGGTAGTTTGAAGCAGGCTAGAATGTTTTGGTGAGAAGAACTGGATCATAGGCTGTGAAAGGAAAATAATGGTGATGTCTACTCCCCTCAGAGCCTTGCTGAAGAAGAAAAAAAGACATTAGATAACACTCTTGCCATTTTGTCGCACTCTGCCTTCGGCTTCTGACTGAGCTGCAGCTTCCTCACCTCAGCTTCCACTCACCTTTGCTTCTTAACCTCTTGGCTGAACCTGTATTCTTCCTTGGGACTGGGATTAGGTTGAGAGGGGCAGAGGGAAGGTGCAGGAGTGGTTGAGAGCCCCTCCTGGGGACTCAGGTTTCTGGGAGGGGAGTTGTATTTTGGTATTACCTTTTACCTTGTATATTTCTGTATATAACTGTATGTACTGTAAATATCTGCTTGTATATTGTGCTAGCTGTAAACAAATAGCTTCATTTATATTCCCAGAGCTGTCTGAGTCTAGTTGGGTATTTCTGAAGTGGGGGGGGGGGGCAGGGTACACCCAAACCATCACACTCCAGAATATTGAGTTTAACAATTTTTTTTTAATAGAATATTATCCTGCACCAATTAATTTCTCCCCTCTGCCACAATTGGTGTAGGCAGCAGAATACCGCTCCGTGACACCTGGGGAGATTATTCATTGTATAAATTGAATCTCCATATTCTTTGTAGATACCCTCTAAATACTGGACCATAGTTATAAGGTCTTCCTTAAGCCTACTTTTGTCAATGTTGAACAAAACCAATTCTCTCAGGCTTTCCCCAAATGGCAGCTCCCTAATTTATTAATCATCATTGTGGTCCTTCTCTGGATACTCTCCAGGCTACCTACATATTATTTGTACAGTGCAGACCAAAGCTGAACATGATATTGCAGGCAAATCCTGCTAAGTTTTAAGTAAAACAGGATAATTACTTCTTTATCTCTGTTTAGGATTAGAGCAAGTAGACAATTAAAAATGTTAGTCTGTGTGTAGAGCATGCAAAAGTGATTGTATATTCAGCACATTCATAGTTAAATTAGACTATCTGTAAGATGGGCTAACATTAATTTCATCAGAAATGTACCCTCTTTATGAGACCACATAACAGGTTAGCAAGTTAAGAAAGCACTTTGTAAATGAGGCACCTGCAATATGCACATTTCTTTATTTACCACTTCTTTCCATGGCATTTTTTTTCACTTCCTCAGGCAGTTGAATTTTGTAGATTCTCATAGAAGTCACACTCTGCTTGTTTATGGGCTTCAGACTATCCCCAGAATAATGAAAAGGCCACATTTGTTTCAGTACATATGCTCATATGTGTAAATCACATAAATAATCTGATGTTCTGCTGAGAAAGAGGAAAATCACCAAGACCCATTCCTGCCTTTCTTGTAGAGGAATCAATGCATTTCCACCAAAGAATCACCTACTGAAAGGATTTTGTGTAAAATCAATTCCAAACATTGAAATAACATCACTGATTTTTTTTTTTTTTTTTTTTTTTTGGGTAGTTAATATTACTGACCATTATATTTAACTTGTTTTAACCTTTTAATTTTTAGGACTGCTTTCTACCCTTCTTCCTCATAGCTGGCACCTCTCTGACTAATTTCTGTTAGTATCAGCAAAGCAATGAGAATATCTCAGCCCTGCTCTCTGCCAGTGGTGCCTGCTGATGTTCTCTTGTACTGGCAGGACTTTAAAGCCTCCAACTACATGAATACTCACCAGCTTTCATTGAGATTGAATATTCTGCTCAGAGGAGAGTGTTTCAGGGGATATTTTACTCACTGATGACCTGCGGGTTTGTATCTCATATATCAAAGCAATTAGAAAGCGAATTTAGAGAAAGCAGTGATCTTCCTTGCAGGCATTATTCTACTCCATCCTCAGCAAATGCAGCAGCCAAGCACAAAACTCTGCAGAAATGGGAGGTGATAGCTTACAACAAAGCTGTGTATTTGGATAAACCTTCTTCACCAAGAGTCTTTGTTAAAAAGTAAGGTGAAATTCTGTGCAGCATGATCAACCCAGGGATACAGTATTTGTCTTGGATAGTGGTGAAAGCTACCTTCCATGGGTCAGACTGCTGAACAGGAGGAATCCTGCCTTCCAAATCTCAAAAGCTAACAACCAACTAACTTTTAAATCCTGAAAACAAGCATCTCTAAATTCATACACTGGAAGACCGAATTAATTCAAAGACATAACCATAAACAGCACGAAAGAATGCACACATGTCATATATTTCACTGTTTGCAGGAGCAGCGTCTTAATATTGTTGCTCTGTTGCCAATAGACTTGAGCTGTGGTCAAATTATAGGACAAAGGCTATAAAGTTGTGCAAATAAATGTCTTTACTTGGAAAAACCTGTGGAGACTCTGTCACCATTCACAAGAAAGTCCCCTCAGAATTCATTGACCCATGAGTTAAACGACAGACATACATGCCTAAGCATTACAGTCCCACTGGCATTGTCATTTAGCCTGTGAAATTACTCAGATGTGCCTTCCACAAGGCTCTGAAGTGAGTAGCATTTCAGTATCTTAAGGGGGCCTAGAAAAAAGCTGGGGATGGACTTTTTAGGATGCCAGGTACTGATAGAACTAGGAGGAATGGAATAAAGATAGAAATTATTAGATTCAGACAGGATGACAGGAAGTTCTTCATTATGAGAGTGGTGAGACCCTGGAATGGGTTGTCCAGGAAGGTGGTTGAAGCCCCATCCCTGGAGGTCACAGGATCACAGAATGGGTTGGAGGGACCCAAGGAGATCATTGAGTCCAACTCTCCTGCCAGAGCAGGACCACACAATCTAGCACACATCACAGAGGAATTCACCCAGACAGGCCTTGAAAGTCTCCAGAGAAGGAGATTCCACAACTTCTCTGAGGAGCCAGTTCCAGTGCTCTGCGACCTTCACAATAAAGAAGTTCCCCCTTGTGTTGAGGTGGAACCTCTTGTGATGCAACTTACACGCAGTGCTCCTTGTCCTATCACAGGGAGCAAGTGAGAAGAGCCTGTCCTCTGCTCCTGACACCCAGCCCTCAGATGTTTATAAACATTTATTAAATCCCTTCTCAGTCTTCTCTTCTCCAGACTAAAAAGTTACAAGTCCCTCAGCCTCTCCTCATAAGCCATGCCCTCCAGTCCCCTAATCAATCCTTGTAGCCCTCTGATGGACCCTCTCCAGCAGATCCCTCTTAAACTGGGGAATCCAAAATGGAAGACAGTATTTAAGATGTCTCACCAGGGCAGAGTAGAGGGGAAGGAGAACCTCCCTTGAGTGTGCTGGACACACTCTTCTTAATACACCCCAGGATCCCATTGGTCTTCTTGGCCACAAGGGCACATTGCTGTGCCATAGTTAACTTGTTATCACCAGGATTCCAAGTGCCCTCTTCACAGGACTGCTCTCCAGTAGAACACCTCCCAGCCTGTACTGGTGCAGTTTATTATTCTTTCCCAGGTGCAGGACTCTGCACTTGTCCTTGTTGAACCTCATCTGATTCCTCTGTGCACAGCTCTCCAGTCTGTCCAGGTCTCACTGGATGACCACACAGCCTTCACCTGTATCAGCCAAGCCTCCCAGTTTGGTGTCATCAGCAGACTTGCTGAGCAGACTCTGTCTGTCCCCTCATCAATGTCATTGGTGAAGATGCTGAGCAGGACTGGACCCAGCATTGATTCCTGGGGGGCTCCACTGGCTACAGCTCTCCAGCTGGACCTGGCACCATTGATAATCACTCTTTGAACTCTTTCTTGTAACCAGTTCCTAATTCACCTCACTGTCTGCTCTTCCATCCCACACTTCCTGATTAAGGTGTTTAAGGCCAGGCTGGATGAGATTCTAGGTAGCCTGATCTAGTGTGAGGTGTCCCTGCCCATGGCACAGGGGTCAGAACTCAATGATCCTTGTTACCCTTCCCAACTCTGATTCTATGATTCTAAATGCCAGCCAAAGGCTTTAGACCCTTTCCTTGGCTGGGTGGAATTTAAACAGCATGATGAGATATTGTGCTAGGAAAAGACATGCTGATTTATGTCTTGATCCAGTAGTCTTAAAATGCAACAAACAAGTCCCCTAAGAATCACTAAAATTAGAGAAATTAAAATATCACAGTTCATGCCACAGGAATGGAAAATAAAATACTAGTTTAAGATATTATCTCCCCAAGTCCACCTATAACTAAAAGGAAATGCTGCATTTGCCTTGCAAGTAAAGTTGACAATTATCTTAATAACTTATGCCATGACTTAAGAACCATAGGAGCATTTGCCATGCACATGCCAGAGTACATTCTCAGGTGTACTGGTTTGGCTGGGGTTTTCTTAAAAAGCACATGGGTTTTGTTTGTTTGGTTGTTTTTTTTCAATAAATGAGAATTTATAGTAGTATTGGTTTGAGTTACAAATAAAACTGATGTATTGCAAAGAACATGGAGAAAATAATACCAGGAACTGCTTTGAAAACTCAACTTCTGGAGACAGGAGGAGGAACTTCAGCACTTTACATGGCTAGTTACAGAATTCACACATGTAGAGATTCTATTATAGAAATATATCATTCAGAAGTGTATTTTTTGCTGTAATCAGCTATTGCACTTCCTTGAGGGTATTTTTTCACACTGTTTTTCTTTAACCTTGCTTTATGTCCCTGACCCTTATACCTTTAGCAAATTTAATTAGCAGCAACAAGAAGTAGTTCCTTATTTACAGGGGGAAAAAGCACTCATCATACTCCCAGCAACTTAACTTGATGGTGCTGTCTTGCCTCTGGTGAGAGTTGGTTACTAACAACACAATATCTGTGCACGCCTCTCTACTGCACTATGCTATAAAGCATGAATAGTTTATTGCCTTTGCTTTCCTAATATTGCAGATGGCTGCAGTGAGACCTCCTCCACAGGGCTGCTGGACCAACCATCTGCTGCTGTGATCAAAAAGGACTGAAAGTCAGTTCACTTTAACGGACTCCAGCAGCAGAAGTAGTCAGATTTCGCCACTCAGAACCCAGCTACTCAGAGGGCAATGTCAATGTGTCATCTGTCACCAGATGGGAATATACGAGGGGGAAATTATCTTAAAGACATTATCAGAAGCAGAGAAAACTCATGGAACATCACAGGAAGATCTGCTATAACTCAGAGAAAAACTCATCCCTAAATTAAGCAGCTGCCTTCCATTATAATGCATCTTCTCTAAAGCATTATGATAATGTACTCTACGCGATATATAAGGAGTCTGGGTTAGATAATGTTTTCTTTTACATAACCAAAATTTCTGTCTAAAAATTCCAAAAGTGGATAAGAATCCATCCCAAGGAAGAATTTGACCTTCCATTCTCCAGCAGAATATTCTGAATTTAGATTTTTTTTTCCACACTCTGTGCTCAGCTCTGCCCTAATTAAAGTTACAAAAACAGATGTGTTGTCAGCTCATGAGGGAAAACAGCAACTGGAAAAAAGGAAGCTAAAATGACCTCAGGTCGTAAGAGTTCCTTTTGTCCACACAAATATAAGATTCCAGGAGATTAGAGGTAATCTTGCACAACTTTCTGGAGGACAAGGACTAGTCCCAGCATCACTGTCCCAGGGACAGCATCGATGAGAAAAGAGAGCAGCAGTGTGGTGCCACAGGCAACACCAAATGAAAAAAAAAAAAATTGTCTTACATCTGAGAGCATGAACACACATGATGTGATCAAGAAAGAGAAAAGCTTCTCTATACCCTTCACAATTATAACGTATTGAAGGCATATTCTTTTCATCCACAGATGAGTACAACTAAGTGGAGACATCCACAAAAGGAGAGGTAAAGAGAGGTTTTACTCTAGCCATGTGATATGCCGATTACATGACACTACTTGCAGCAAAATCCTGCAAGAAGAGTTCTAATATGCACTCACTTGAGAAGACTTTTGAGCAAATAATTTTCTTCCTCAAGTGACAAAGAGGGCAAGAAGTGTTCTTCATAGAGTGATGTCGTGGAGGAGTTTCTCCTATTCCTCCTCTGTTAGGGGGAGGTAAGAAATTAATTTGAGGTGGTATTAATTTTTTATAAAATTATTTATTAAAATTAATATTTATAAATTTGTACCACCCCCAACCACTATGTAATCAAGTTCAATGTGCAAGCTTATGAAAACAGTTGGGATATATTTACATTTATTAAATGGAAATATATAAATTATCAACAACTGTAGACAGAAAGAAAGATTCCCTTAGGCTTAATGCCTCTTAACAACTATACTGTCTCCCCAGCAAGGGCTGAAACTGTGTCTGCTCTTAAGACAGTTAACCTATATTACAAAGGAATTAAAGCTTGCTGAAATGTGTTGCTCTTAAGTATTAATCATTAATCACCCTCCTGGGATTGTGTCACAGCATGTGCCCAGTATTCAGGTCTTGGTGAGGCTGGAATCTGTCCCAGTTTGCAGGGGAATGCTAAGTGTTCCCAGTCTCTGGGGTAAACAGGATTTCTCTAACCTTCTCTCCTGGTGTGAAGTGGTCTCTGCCTTGGTGCTACTGCTTCTTCTGAATGCTGGTGTCCAGGGATGATCAGCTGGCAGGATTTCCAGGTGCAGGAGAAGGGTTTGTCCGTGTAGTTTCTGACAGTCGTCTCACAGCCAGCAGGTTGTGTTCATAGGTTAGCAGACAGTCCGAAAGGGTCTGCTGGGCCTAGAATTTTCCAGGCTTACAGGGCAGCTGGCAAGCAGTGTGCCAGGCTGCAGGGAGACTTGAGCTCCATAGATAAATGCAGGATAGCAAGCCAGCATGTACGGCTGCTCTAGGCTTAGGCAGGGGGCTCTCAGCTCCACTTATATGTACCAAATGCAGGCATGCATGTGCTCTGCTTCTCAAAGGATTCACAGACAGCTTAACTGTGCCTTGAGATCAATGCAAGAGGTCTGAGCCTCACTAATGTTTGCTAGAGAGTAAGGCCTGACTCTGTGTCTAGGCCATGCAAGCAGGTCTGTGCTGCTATGTGGATCAGAGAGCTGAGCTTGATCCTCTGAATGCTCTGAATGCTCTGAACACGTGGTGCTCCTTTGCACCTCTCTTTATAGACTCTGAGCCTAGATTCGTGACTCATTTGGCCATCTAAAGTGACCAATCAGGCTGGCAGTAAGCCAAACCTTACCTTAATAGGCAGTAGCTGTTTGCCTGGACCCTCCCAATAGGGGATTACCTGGGCGGACCCCAGGGGTACATGGACTGGGGGTGTGTGTGTTACACAACTTGTTTACTGCCATAGGTCCCTGGCAGAAAAAAACATTTCCAGGCATGTAGAGGCATAAAGAAGCCTCAGTTTTGGGGCTGCTGCCACTCCACCACAAGTGACGACACACTGACATCTCTACCTTGGAATATTGATGCTGCTTCATAGTTTATTGCCTTTTAATACTTCCTCTTGTGATTGTTGATTTGCTAAGCAAAGAGAGTTTTCAGAGAATTTTGTGGGTGAGGAGAGGCTTTTTGTTAAACCAGGGTAAAAACAAAGGGTTGATTTCTGATATGTCTCTTCAGATAAATGGGAAACACTTAAAAGGACAGTTGAAAAATGAAAAGTTAATTTAAAACTGGAATAACTGAACTTTCTATGTTAAACTTCCAGTAATCAAAGTCAGGATTTCTTACAAAAACAGTAAAATAATTTTCTGGTGACTGAATATTTATCTTCTTTCAAATTGACTCTGAATGAACAGTGATACCTGAGTTCATATGATTTTCCTCTCTCATTTTCTGTAAAGGTCAAATAGATATATACTTGATAAGAAAGTTATTATTTCTGTAATTTTAGAATAATAACAATATCTCTTTGTTTATATATATAGAGAACCTATTTCTGTCAAGGGCACTCTAGTAAAATGATGGAAGAGTAAACCATAAAGACAAGTTATTTTCTGGAGCCTATTCCTTAAAGAAGCTTAGAAAGATTCAGTTCTCCATTCCATAAGCTTCTGAGTTTCAGTCCTTGCTGCTTTGCCCAACCACCTTGCCTGTATATGCTTGCCTTTCCTCCATAGAAAATGCACTCAGTTTGAAAGCTTCAAGATTGGTTGTGAAGCCTTCCACAGGAGGAAAAACTTGTCCATAATTACTTTAAATGCATTATCCCACAAAAAGGCATTGCAAGCTCTGAAAAGCAGAACTATACTCTTTTCTTGTCCACTGTGCTTTTGTTAGGGTGGTGATAGACCTGTAAGGAATCCTGTGGGAAAAAATCCTTTCACAAAGATATCAGGAATGTGCTCAGGAGTTTGTCTTCTTAATTGCAAAAATGCTCCTTGCTATTTTGCCCCAAGTGCTTGGTAGCCCAATAGAGTGTCCTTGTTTAACTTTATTCCCAGGTCAGTTTAAATCTCCTGTTTGAAGTGTAAGAATTGTAATATTTTGAATGGCAGCTCCTTAGGGGTGTTGGGGAGATGCTCACAAAACAGAGAGCAACTGCAACCAAAAAATGTGGATTTACTGTAATTACTCTGCACTCCTTTGGACATAACTAATTTACAGGTCTGGGTGTCAGTTGAGAGTATACTAGAGAGATGAACCAAAATATGCACTTACTTATAAAGAGAAAATCTCCCACTCAAGATAACAAAAAATATAATCTCCCCTAAAGGAAGGGTTAAGGACTTCTTAGATGGTGCCTCAGTCTAAGAACAGAGGATCTGATTGCCAGGCTGCTTGTTGAAGCGGATCTCCATTTATACCTTTAGTTGAGGGTGCACTGAAGTCAGTTCTAATTAGTTGGAGAGCCAAGCCCACAGAACCACACAAAAGCAGGGTGAGAACTTCTGGGCCTGGAGGTGCCAGGTAATATCTAAGAGGCACCAAGCTGATCTTCATCAGCTCCTAGCTGTTTGGGCTAAGGTGTTAAGTTCTGCCTAGAAGCAAATGCTGCAGACATAAATTTCACTGTGTGCCTAGTTCCTGCAATTTAAAAATAGCAGTGCTAAAGCAGCATGAGGGGACTGTGTACTGACAGAGCATTGAATATTCTTGTTAACAGGAGCTTTCAGTATAAACCGTCAGAAGTGATCAACAGTGGGCACCAGCCCCAAGAATAATGACACAGTAGTATCTCTAACACATATGTAATTTAGAGGAAAACCAGATGGATTTGTCAAAAAAAGGCCTGTCAAATGCATGCTGTTACTGATTTTTTCATGTTACAACACATCCTTCTATAAACGTTGACTACCAGTGAAATTGAAATGAATTCCCACCCAATCTACCAGCCCCAGAATTGCTTACCTGAAAATAGGAACTAGGAAGGAAGTAGAAAAGGCTCATAGATATATAGTTGCAAAAACAGTTTGACTGCCACAACAATTTTCATTGTCTTTCTTACTTTTCTACCTCCTACCTGCTAGTGAATGTCCCACAAACTCACCAAGGGAAACTCAGTGCCTCCTCCACAAAAGATGATGTGCAGCTAAACATATAGTGTGATTTCCAATAAAAACCTTTAAAATTGACATCATTGAAGTCTCACACAGATGAAATAATATGACACTTGGAAAATCCTGCTAGAAAATCCTGCTCAGACTCATTGGGTGTCTCCCTCTGATTTCAGCAGCTTTCACTCCAAACTTGCATAATCATAACATCATTCCTAGTATTCAGGCCCAATGTTTTGGAAACAAGACATCAAAAATCATATCTAATCTCCTTCATATTTGCTGGATGTCTATCACCTGGAAACTGAGTGTATTGGGTTTTTTTCCCCTATATGCTGCCACAAAGAGGCTCTTTGAGTATCACATTCTTAGAAATGTCCTCAGACAAGGGCCTCTGAAAAGTTAAAGGGAAAACCTGTGACAGGAAGCAATATTAGTTATAACTGTTCTAACCACAGAAAATTGCTTGGCAAATTCTTTAAAATGCCTCTAATGGCTGTCAACATTTCACTGCTTGGCATCTGCATGCAATCAAAGTGTCAGGAGGTTTCACTGCGTGTATATCAAATTATATTGCAAAAAGAGAACAAATGCTACATTTAAAGACGTGCAAAACTACCTTCACCATGGTAGTCACCAAATAAAACATGCAAAAGGGGATATTACCTGTGTTAAACATGGTATGATTCATCCCAGCTCTGAACTGAAATCCTATTGGGAAATTAGAGAAGTATGGCTCTCTACAGATTCCTTCACAAGCTCCTGATCTCAGTGCAAGTTCACATCTGGAGTCACACATCTCTGCCTCCATGTTTCAGAAACAGTCTCTTTAAGAGGACTGCACTGAAAATACAGATCTCTGCATTAGAAAGCAATTCACAAAGCGCCAAAGAAAAATAAAAATCTGGAATAATATTTCTGCAAGATGTCCTAAGTAGGGCAGGCAGCATTTATCCAGTACTTCAGCACTTACTATGAAGTGTTCAAATCTGGAGGTTCTTGAGCACAGATGAACGCCAAATCTCCTTGTGCCTTTGTTGTGAAGGGGTTTTGTTTGGGTCTGGGGGGATGAAATATGAGATCGAATTTAAAAGGGTTTAAATAATTTAATATTATATACACAAGGAATTCCCTCCCTTCCCCAAACTTATATACAATTACCCTACATGAGTTCTTTGTATGTGGTTGTGAAATTATATTACAGAATGTTTATTTACAGCAAAAATCGGAAATTTAGTAGAGGTTTGGAAAGATTTAGATAGAGAGTTTGCGGCATGAAAGTGCCACTGGTAAAATTACTGAGAGTCTAATGCTGCCTGAGTTAAGGTCACTCAGTTACTCACTGGCTGGATTCACAGTTTCGGTGATCTCAAATATTTGTAGCAAAGCCACGTTGTTGGCCCTCGTGGGTCTGAATAGTTCAGTTTGGGTGTTATTGGGGTGCACTGTCTGAAGGCTCCATGGGCTCGGTCAAGCTGGGAACGACAGGCTGGAGCAGTGGCTGACCAGGAGCGCCTTAGCCGAATTTTCCCTGGGCTGATTGCGAAGCGCTGTGGGTAGGAATCATGCAGCAGCAGTGGTCCCAAAAGCAGCAAAGCGGCTAGGAGCAGCAGGTGGAGGAGGGGTGGCAGAAACACTGAATTGCCCCTTTTATGAGGTATGAGCCCAAGATTGATGGTCCTTGGCCACAATTCTGTCCAATAAGAGTCTGGCACCAGGCCAAAACATACCAAATAAGGTGAAACCCATGGGTCCGGTACCCCCAAATATGGAGGGGGCTCAGGTGGATCCCCACCCTAGGCACGTGAGCTTGCATAACGTGTTTACTTCAACCTTGCAAGCAGGGACGCCAGATTTGAAGGCACCAGGCTTATTGTGCTCCTTTGTCCCCCTTAATTTGTTTTCCCCAGGTTTGGACAGGGCAACACCTTTTTGGGGGACAACATGTCCAGGCATGAATAGATTTGTAAACATGGCCATTTGGGCCTGTGTACCATCCACCACAGCCTTCATGGCTGGCACAGTCAGGTTGTCTAAGAGAAGAGATCCAGGGTTGCCCCAGCCTGTAGGGAAATGTTTTTATAGCCTCTGCTCCCAGACTACATGAACTAGTCTGTCTCAGTGGCACTAGGTATGGCTTTATCACCACCACAGGCTTCAAATGCTGAATAAATCAGTCCTGAAGACAGCAGGTTTCAGGATTATGTGGAACCCACTGCTCTATCACTAACATAATTTGGCATGTAGAAACCTTTGCATGGAGGAAAGGTCTAATTGAAAAAGACCTTGCTACCCAGGATTTACCTCCCTTTTTCCAAGACAGCACACTTTCTGCATACTCTGTTTTGTTGTTCAACTAGGTTTTACAATTTACATTTGAAAACAGCTGATGCCACAAAACTCAGCATCCAGAGAAAGGAGTAAATGAGATTATAATTCATAATAATTTAACTGCATGGAGTGGTGTGGTGGAGGACTTGCCTGGACATGTTTTCCCTCTGAAAGATGTTTTTCTGTCTAAACCAGGGGAAATCAAATCACGTGGACAAAGGGGCACAACAAGCCTGGCATCTTCAAATCTGTCCTGCCTGCTTGTAAGGTTGAGCTAAACAGGTTGTATAAGCTCACGCGCTTTGTTTGTGGGCCTACCTGTGCTATCTCCATATTTGGGGTTACCGGACCTGTGGACTCTACCTTATTTGGCATGTTTTGGCCTGCTGCCAGATGCTTATTGAACAGTATTGTGGCCAAAGGACCATCAATATCGGCTCACATCTCATAAATAGGGCAATTCAGTGTTCCTGCCGCCCTCCTCCACCCACCGCTCCTAGCCTCTTCATTGCCTGGGGCCACTACCGCTGTATGGTTTCCAGCCCACGAGTCTTTGCACCTATCCAGAGGAATGATCGACCAAGGTGCTCCCAGCCTGCCGTCATCCCAGATTGCTGTTCCCAGCCTGATCGTGCCCTTGGAGCCTTCTCAGACAGCGCACCCCAATATCTGAACTGAACTATTCAGGTCCGCAAGGATCAACAGCGTGGCTTTCACTACACATATTTGGGACCACAGAGACTGACTCCAACTAGTGAGTAACTGAACAATCTCGATTTGAACAGCTTAGAAATTTCAGTGACTTTACCAGTGGTATTTCATGCCACAAGACTCTCTATCCAAACCTTTCCAAACCTCTACCAAGTTCCTGAATTCCGCTGTAAATAAACATTCTGTAAAATAATTGCACAACCACATGCAAAGAACTTGTGTGGGTTAATTGTATATAAGCTGGGGGGGGAGGGGGGGGGGGGGAATTTTCTCTGTATATAATATTAACTCATTTAAAACCTTTCAAAAATTCAGTCTCATATTTTACCCCCTAAACTCAAACAAAACCCCTTCACAAGTGGATTTTTCCCCTTCCTAAAACAGAAAAGAGTCTTAGCTGCTCTCAGGTGCTCTTGCTGGAGCTTATACCAATGATCTCAGCTTCTCTCTAAAAACTGACAGCGGTCATTCTTGCCTCAAAGTTATCATCTAATTCTGGTATTTTTTGAGATCTCCAGTTTGGGGACCATCATGAACAGGCATTCCAGCACTGAGGAGTCGGTCTCTGCATCATGTAGAGAAGAGTCATGCTGCTGGCAAATACAGACTCTATATGTCATGACAATGTACCTCACACATGTATGAATCAAGCCTTGCCTTGATGGGAATTAAAAACCAAATGTCAGGAGAGAAGACAAAAGGGTTCAGAAAAATTAAATTATTCTAGGTGTTGGGGTTTTCCCCCAGAGAAATTTCAATTCAACCTTTCAACATGCTCAAGTGGCAAAATTCTTTAATACTAAATATGACCCATTCATGGATTCAAGTTAAACACTAACAGAGCAAGGCCATCTACCACTTTTCTGAGCTGAAATACAAAACAATCATGAACAAGATCCATTTCAACTGTGTTCATCCTCAAAGTATTAATTTTCACTTGTCGATTTTCATTAGCTCCCCTTGACAACAACCTTGAAAATGCAGAGGTTAAATTATGGACACTAAATTATGAACCTGAGATTCATTCCTTTATGCATCTGAAGCACTTTACAGCAAAAAAAGCAGATGATTACCAGATACCTGCCAGATGGGTCATATATTCACAGTACAGTAGAGAACAGTACTGAGAGAGACTGCTGAAAAAGTATGCTAATGATATCCCATAAATGTCATTGGAGCTGAGACAGGGGCATGTTATGTGTTTGGCGCCTCACTTGTGATAATGTGATGAAGTGACATTTAAAAAGGCACAGAAGAGACTTTCACTTTGGCAACATCTGATGTGTGAGAGAGCACATCTGGATGGGAGCCTATCAATGTGCAAGCATGATGCAGCCTTTTCAAGGTCAAGCACAAAGAAGCTCGGTAATATCCTTGGTGTAACCTGCTGCTCTCCATATGCAGGATGGAGGCTCTGGGAAGGATTTCATATAGGAACCAAAGACACATCAAATACAATAGACTTTGAGCCACAGCAGCAGAAACGTGTCCTTGATCAGTAAAATTCCACAGTGGTTCTATTTTTTTGAGGTTTCGTAATAAATTAGATGGTACAGATCAACACAGAAGAGGACTGAAAAGAGGTCTGTTGGGACAGCAGACCTGTGGAGAGGGCCCTTGGAATCCTGGTGATAACAAGTTAACTATGGCACAGCAATGTGCCCTTGTGGCCAAGAAGATCAATGGGATCCTGGGGTGTATTAAGAAGAGTGTGTCCAGCACACTCAAGGGAGGTTCTCCTTCCCCTCTACTCTGCCCTGGTGAGACCTCATCTTAATACTGTCTTCCATTTTGGATTCCCCAGTTTAAGAGGGATCTGCTGGAGAGGGTCCATCAGAGGGCTACAAGGATTGATTAGGGGACTGGAGGGTATGGCTTATGAGGAGAGGCTGAGGGACTCATAACTTTTTAGTCTGGAGAAGATTGAGAAGGGATTTAATAAATGTTTATAAACATCTGAGGGCTGGGTGTCAGGAGCAGAGGACAGGCTCTTCTCACTTGCTCCCTGTGATAGGACAAGGAGCACTGCGTGTAAGTTGCATCACAAGAGGTTCCACCTCAACACAAGGGGGAACTTCTTTACTGTGAAGGTCACAGAGCACTGGAACTGGCTCCTCAGAGAAGTTGTGGAATCTCCTTCTCTGGAGACTTTCAAGGCCTGTCTGGGTGAATTCCTCTGTGATGTGTGCTAGATTGTGTGGTCCTGCTCTGGCAGGGGAGTTGGACTCAATGATCTCCTTGGGTCCCTCCAACCCCTATCATCCTGTGATGGTAGATGGATAGCACACATTCAGCAGCTCTGATTCAGTGGATAGTGTACTACTACTCCATTTTCACCATGATGAATATTCACCTGGGGAACTGTCCTGGAGTCCTGTACCCCTAAATTCCTCTCCTGCCCGGACTTCGGGGGGAAAGGGGAAAAGCCGCCTGGTTTCCCCCCCCCCCTCGCCTGCCCTGCAGCCGAGAAGGGGGCGGGGACTGCCCCGTGAGTTCCCGCGCTGGAGCCAGGCTGGGATTGGCCGTGCGCTTTCGCGCCTAAAGTGTGGTAACTCTGCCCTTTGTCTAGCCAAGGTTATAAATATTGGGGATCTTCCCGCCTTTGGGGTTCCCGCTTTGGATTTTGCCTGTGCCTGGACGAGTTCGCTCACTCTCCTGTGCCTGCACTGCAGAGAGACCAAAGGACTTGCCTTGGTGTTAGGCACACCTTTGTCTGCCTAACGACCCTTAACGACTCTTAACGACTCCTGTAGCCGCTGGAGGAGGAAGACCGACTGCACGAGCCAGCCTGAGTGAGTTATTTGGCTTAGCTTAATTTAGTAAGAAACCGCTATTAATTAATAGCTAAAGCCTTTTCCAAAAACTGACTTCCAAATATATATAGTCAGATTATTAATGGTATCCTCGTAGAATTCTCATGCAACTTAACCTGTTTATCAAACGAAATTAATCTTTATATATATAGTTGTGGGGGCGGGTTTTGTAAAAATAAAAAATATCTATTTTTGATAAATTTTCGACTCGGCCACGTATTTCTGCCCTCCGCAACATTATGGCGCAGTGTATGCAGGGTAGTTCAATCATAGAATTTCTACAAGAAAAGGGATGCCTAATCACAGGTCTTGATTTAATTTGGGCTCAGCAAAATTGTAAAAATCCGGAGAAAATCCTGGGAAAATTAGCTGAGCGCTCAGACCCTGTGATTACAGAGTCTCCAACGGAGCATTTCTCTGTTGTTCTGGGGTCAGTCGTGACCCAGACTCTGGCCGAATTTGAAAATTATGAAAAAAGAATTCAGGCCTTGGAAAAGGATTTATTAGCCGAAAAAGCTAAATGCCAAAGTATCTGGGAAAGCATGCTGGCACAGACAAAGAGCCTGACCGCGGCACTGACTGCCCAGATGAAAGAAAGGCTTGTAACGCCTGCAGACACCACCTCTTTGGTCTCCGTGTCTGAATTTGAATGGAGTGATTCGCGGGAATCGGGGAGAAAGGCAGAGAATGCCCCGAGGGGCTCTTCGGGGGAGAGGAGTTCCCCGAAACCAGGCACAAAAGACTCTGCCAGAGACTCAGAGAATTCCTCTGCACATGCCTCTGCGCGGCAGAAAGCCTCAAAGCCACGCAGAAAGCGCAGGTCCCGACCGGACTCTCCCGTAGCTAGCGGAGAAGAGAGCTCCGGTGAGGAGGGCGCCGCGGTGCAGAGGCACGTGTTGCCTGTTACAAGAATTGAGTCCGTGAAGGGCAGAAAAGGCGGTGCAGGGACCACCGTGATCAAAAAGCAGTTCACAGATGCACAGCTCAGTGACTTACAAGTCAAATATGCGAGAGATCCTGGGGACTCAGTCGCTGACTATGTGTATCGAGTGTCCCGAGCCGGTGGGGACCGGGTCCTTCTAGACTCGCAGGAAGCTGCTGGAGACTGGGGGGACGATGTGTTCCTGACACGGGAACCCGAGGGGACACACAGCCTCACCGCCCGGATAGCCTACTGGGCAAGCAGTGTCCGCCCAGCCTACCGGGGGGAGCCGACGGAACTAAAGGTCACCAGCTCCTCTGAGCTCATCACTGCTCTCCGCAGACTTGCCTGTGTCCAGGCTATCTATGATAAGGGACATTACGATTGCCCGTTTTATGCCCCTGTGGACCCGGAGAGACTGCACCCTATTATGAAGGGTTTGCCAGCAACTCTGCAAATCCAACTAATGAAGAATGTTGAGAAGATTGAACGTGTGATTGCAGAGAATTCAGAGAACGATGGTGCTAAAGAGCACGTAATGACTTGGGCTGAACTGTTAACTGACTTGAATGCCCACGGGCTGCAATTTGGGTTTGGGTCTCCTGAAGGAAAAGGGGCTGGGGAGAGACAGTCTCGTGCTTCTCCCCCAGAAAATCCCAGGACTCTGCGCAGGCAGGTCCGGCCAGTGCAGGACTGCCCCCCCAGGGGGACCGGTCCTTCAGGCTTCTCCCCGAGGGGAAGGGGCAGAGACCCACAGAGTGACTGGAGACCCAGAGGAAAGAACAGTTGGTATAGACAAGCCCTGACTTTAGGGGTACCAAAAACTGTTTTAAGGCAGCTGGCAGACTGGCAGCTGAAGGATCTAGTGCGGTGCCTTCAGAAATCGGCTGCAAAACCCAGAGGCAGCCGCGAGAAGCCCAGCGGTGGCTCCCAGAGCGACTCGCCCAGAAGCGGCAGCCCCCCCGCTGGGAACTGCAGCTCGTCCCCAGACAGAAAGGTTAACCCTTTCTCGTCTCCCACACGGGAGACAAAACACTGAATTACCGTAATAGTGGCTCGGCAGCTTTTAATGGTCAGCAGTCACGGGGAGAGCTACAGAAGCCCCCAGAATAAAGACCTGCTGCCTAGGTGAGCCACGTGGTCACTGACCACCTGCCCCAGTACAAAAGGCCAACCTATAGGGGTAGTGCCAATGGCATGGGGTAAACCCAGAGGCTTATATGCCTGGGAAGCCCTAGATGCAAATGGAAAAGGCCACCGGATCAGTACACGGTGGATCGTCCCCAACTATTAATTGCTAAGCCTGGCCTTTATAGGCCGAGGCAGGTTTTGTCTCCTTACAGGTTAAGGTCGAGGCAGAGGACCAGTTCCTGACCACCTGACCAGCACCTGGGAAAGGGAGAACCAGCTACACAAGGGATGGAGTCATATCACCGGGGTGGCCAGTGGATGATGGCATCCGGACCCACGGACTGTGACCTCCAGCCATGGACTCAGAGCATCTAAGGCTCTGCCATGAACTTGGTTGCTCTACCAGGAACAGAGCAATCTTCAAATGGACTGTGTAGCTTTATTAATACTGTTTGGGCTATTGTTAAGCCTTGTTAAGTATTGTTAAATATTGTTGGGGCGATTAATGTATTGTTAATGTTGGAAAAGGCTAAGCCATATATATATATTAATAGGTTCCTAAATTGAAGGGGGATCACCTCTCACTCAAGTTCTAGACAAAGATGCTCATTACCACCGGGGTGGGATGTCCTGGAGTCCTGTACCCCTAAATTCCTCTCCTGCCCGGACTTCGGGGGGAAAGGGGAAAAGCCGCCTGGTTTCCCCCCCCCCTCGCCTGCCCTGCAGCCGAGAAGGGGGCGGGGACTGCCCCGTGAGTTCCCGCGCTGGAGCCAGGCTGGGATTGGCCGTGCGCTTTCGCGCCTAAAGTGTGGTAACTCTGCCCTTTGTCTAGCCAAGGTTATAAATATTGGGGATCTTCCCGCCTTTGGGGTTCCCGCTTTGGATTTTGCCTGTGCCTGGACGAGTTCGCTCACTCTCCTGTGCCTGCACTGCAGAGAGACCAAAGGACTTGCCTTGGTGTTAGGCACACCTTTGTCTGCCTAACGACCCTTAACGACTCTTAACGACTCCTGTAGCCGCTGGAGGAGGAAGACCGACTGCACGAGCCAGCCTGAGTGAGTTATTTGGCTTAGCTTAATTTAGTAAGAAACCGCTATTAATTAATAGCTAAAGCCTTTTCCAAAAACTGACTTCCAAATATATATAGTCAGATTATTAATGGTATCCTCGTAGAATTCTCATGCAACTTAACCTGTTTATCAAACGAAATTAATCTTTATATATATAGTTGTGGGGGCGGGTTTTGTAAAAATAAAAAATATCTATTTTTGATAAATTTTCGACTCGGCCACGTATTTCTGCCCTCCGCAACAGGAACATGTAAGAAAACATCTCAAGTTGTAAAATCATGGGTTAAATATTTAAGCTTGCTGGAAAATGAAAAACAAACAATAAATAATATCCAAAACCTATCCTGAGCAGTGGCAATCACTATTTTCAGCTCATGCCAAGAAGTGGTAAGAGTAGGAGCACCAGTTTCTTCTGTCTTCTCCAGCCAAACAAACTGCATGCCTTTTGTATGATTAGTTTTCTGTTCAAGGCACCTGAAAGCCCAGAATTAATCTGAAATTTGTGCATTTGTATTCTATGATTAAGGGAATGAAACATCTCTCTAATGAGGAGAGCCTGAGGGAGCTGGGGCTCTTTAGCTTGGAGAAAAGGAGACTGAGAGGTGACCTCATCAACGTTTATAAATATGTAAAGGGTGAGTGCCAGGAGGACGGAGCCAGGCTCTGCTTGGTAATGCTCAATGACGGGAGAAAGGGCAATGAGTGGAAGCTGAAGCATAGGAAGTTTCATTTGAAAATGATGAGGAACTTTTTCACTGTGAGGGTTACAGAACACTGGAACAGACTTCTCAGGGGCATTGTGGAGTCTCACACTCTACAATGAGTATCTCTCCCTGGAGATACTCAAAACCTGCCTGAATGCATGCCTGTGTGTGGTCCTGCCTCATGCAGTCCCTTCCAGACGCTGACATTTTGTGATTCTGTGATTTTCCACTATACATCTTGCAGCTCTTTTCCTATTCTAACAACGTGAATAATGAGTTAGTAATTAACTGTTTATCAGCATGGTTTTCTGAAAACACACCTGGTCATAAAAGTTGTACTATGATACTTCAGAAGTCCTCTAATTAAACTTATGAGACAGAACTCAGCTGGTGAATATTAGCATTTGGAAGAGGAACCAAGACCATAGACCATAGATCACTCATTTCCCTTGAGATGCTACAGGTGCACGCCTTTTATAGTACAGCAGCAAAACCAGTGATTCCTAAATAGATCTTTTGTTTAATGTTTCTATCAATGTTTTTAATGTGCATATAGAGCTAAATCCTCCAAGCATGTGAGAGCTCTGTTCATTGTAAGATGTTGCACTGAAGCTATGTGCTGTGATGTTGCAGACATCTTTATCTGAACCATTTGAATACCCCAACATGCTATAGAATCATAGAACCATCCAGGCCAGAAAAGATCTTTGAGATCACTAAGTCCAGCCATTTTTCCCACAACAATTTCCCACAGAAATTGTGTTGGCAAAGTCTTGTGCTTGCTTTCATTAATGGAATAAGCTGTTTTCTAAGAAAAAACAACAGCCTGCCAGGCTGCCATTGACTGAGGAACTTGGAAGAATCTCTTCTCTGAGCTGTTTTTCCTGGTGATACTTCTCATCCAGTCAGCTTTAAGACAGTGATCTTACTAATTTACAGTTCACAATGAACTGTGAACACCGTCCTTTATTCTGTGAAGTCAGAGGATGAATTTTTGGATATATTTCTTCCATACTCCTCAAGACCATTGGTTTCTGGTCACCAAGATGAGCAGGAAAACAATGAGACAATGTCCAGGACTTACATGGTTGCCTTCTCACTCAAGACTGGGTGAGCCTTTTCTGGGATTTCTTGGAGTTCCTCAATCCCATGCTGACCTGACAGAATGAAGTTCTATATGGGACCCACTAGGAGGGAAGTAATTTTGACACAGAGAACTGTCATATTAAGTCTATGCCACCATGGGCTGGAATGGAAGCACTTGGACCAAGAGATGCAAGCCCTTGCTACAAGAACAGGCAGTGGCATTTGTGTGCCAACTCAAGTTTGAGACGATCTGGTGCAGTGAGAAGATTCTGCAGTAGATGGAACTCCTGGACTCCCATGTTACTGACAAGCAGCAGGAGAGCTTTGCAGACAATCCTGGCCCAATGACAAGGGCATATTCTCACCTTATGTTCAGCTTGGTTTCTACCAGGACTCCCATGGGCTTTTCTGCAAACCAATTTCCATCTGAGCAGCCTTCAGCATTTATTGGTGCCTGGGATTGTTCCCCCTCAGGTACAGGACTTAACATTTCCTTTTGTTGAACTTTCTGTGGTTCCTCTAGCCTACTGAGGTCCTTCTGGATAGCAGCACAATCATCCAATGATATCAGCCACACCTCACAGATTTTGCTAGTCACCTGAGAGGTTTCAGGCTAAATGTACATAGTTATGCTTGTACATGGAGGGCTCAGATGCTCCCACTTCTACCTTTGCCATTTAATCATGCATGGCTTGCATGAAAATACTTGTTCAGAGCCTTTGTAACTGGCCTAAACTTAGACCTTTGCAGTAACACAATGTGATAACTGGCAGTCAGAGATCAGTAGTCCGTGGCACCACCAGGATATTAGACAGAAATCAAAGGCCAGCATCTCTCCTGAAAAAAAAAAAAACCAACCCCAAACCATAAAATAAGACCCAGAGCTGGAATGTTCTGTCTAACAATAGTAATGAAAAAACAAAATTATGAAAATGAAAGCCACGGAAGTTAAACAGCATTTCAAAGGGGAAAACCCATCCATGTATCTATTACAGAGGGGGGTTCTCAGTATCTACGCCTATTTGGCAGAGGGGAGAAATTAATTGGGGTGAGATAATTTTATATAAAAATATATATTTATTAATCTCAATATTCTGAACTCTCGCCACCCCCAACCACTGTATATTAATATTAAATTGTTCTTGACGTGGTTATGAAAATAATCTAGGATAAAATATGTAGATGAATTTGTTAATTAACTAGCAAACATTCAAACTATAAACAGAGAGAGCAGTTCTTCCCCACGGCTTAATGCCATTTGGGGTTTCTATGCTATTTACACAGCAGAGCGGGCTGAAACTCTTTCTGCTCTGCAGCAGAGGCAACTTATATTACAGAGATATTAAAGCTTTTACTCACAACTCTTATTAATTATTAATCACCCTCCAGGGCTGCGTCACATCCTGTATCTAATGTCCAGACTTCAGGGGATCTCTGCCTGTGGACTCTTTGAGCAGAAATATCAGAAACATTAAGTAATTGACTAGGATTGACAACAATTTTGATAAGAGAATACAAAACAGTGACCAGAATTTTATTACTCTTTTTACAGTTGGAAGTTGCTTAGAATTGTACTGACAACCCAACTTATCTCACAGAACAGTGAATACTGCATGATTGGACCAAATCCACTCAAAACAACTCTATTGTAGTAGTAACCAGTAACAATGCACCCAATTCCCATAGCAGCAGTGAAGGAAGGAACATAACTACTAAATGAAAGTAAATTAACCTTTTAATCTTGAATACACTTGCTGATAAATCTGTTATATATCCTCTGTAGTTACTGCACAGCAAGGAATGGCTCACTCAGGTGGAATAATGGGCAAGGAGGAGTATTTTTCTGATGTCTTTTCCCTCCTCCTTTCAAAGTCTTTATGCACATCTTCTGCTTTTCTCCTCTTAGAGGTTTTCACGTACAGACACACTTTGAGATCCCAGAAATCTTCAACATTTAACTTTGCAAATACTGGTTGTTCTTTTTTTGTGTCCCTTGACAAGCACAGGATTTAATACATGCACAAGATGCCACTGCACACAACTTGGCAATAAATGTTTACCTCACAATCAACTCAGAGTTAAAACAGCTCATGCAGAAAGTAATGTTTTGTAATGCAAGGTTTTCCTTTTGTTTTGAGACTTGGCTGTGTTTCAGAATGTGACTTTTGATCTTGATCTCACTAGAGTCAGACTCCAGAGCCCTAAATATACCTGATCTTACATGGATCTACCTGTAGCTGTTGATCATAGAAATATGTAATACATTGGAGCAGTGTTTTCAAGATAGATTGATCCAGGCTCCAAGCTTCCAGTCTACCAGCTCACAAGAGCTAAAAGAGAACTCTACCTTTTGTAAGGAAGGGCTCCCAGAAAACAATGAAGTGGTAAGAAAACGTTAAAGTAAGAGTCTCTGACTTGTGGAGTTTTAAGAAGTGACTGAGAAATTATTGGTATAATGAAAGGCTGTAGACAACCTGTGCAACATTGACTAAAACATTATTTCATCCAAAAGGTGACTGAAATCCAGTAGTAGGGTCTCCTAATATGTGCCAAACTCTGGGCAGATTGCAAACTAATTAGATAAATGGCTCCCAGTCCTTTAAATATTTACTTCAAATATTCAAACAAAAGCAAGCAATCATTTTTTTTCCCAGAGGAAGTTTCCATGGCAATTGGCAATAGCAGTTAATCCAGCTATTTTGTGCTATATCAAGCAGAGCTTCAAATTTGCTCCTGAGCACATAGGCTCTTTGGCACAAATCACCTGTGCAGGCGAAGAAAGCTCTGATGAAGGTTGGTAGAAATAAGAAACAACAATTATAACAGTTCTTGAGGCATATTTCAAATACAAAACCCCTTAACATTAGAGAGTACAGATGAGTAATAGGTTGGGGATGCCCCATTCCAAATTTCAAGGCTCTGCCCAAGGTCCTAACTTTGCTCTTTCCAGCTGTTGTTCGTGTTCTTTAGCATACTGAATCTTTTTGCAGTCTGTGCTTACCAAGTGGAAAATTGCAACCTTCTTTTCCTCCCCTCCATGCTTTTTCGTTTTGTCTGTTCCTCTTGGATTTTGGCTCATGTTTCACTGACTATTCTCCGGATTAGTTGCCAGCACCCAAAGATAGCTCTATGTTTGAGCTTTCTCCTTAAAGTTTTGAAGCAGCTACCTTCACTTTGTCACTACAATTTCCATCCTCAGTTTTCTCTCTTCAGCCATCTGGCCTTGGGAATATCCACTTCAAGCTCTGCAGAGAAGCGAGTAACAGTGTGACATCCCCCAAAGGGCTTTGTCACACACTGGACTCAGCTTACTGTGTGTCCTGGGGTACCCCAAATTCCTTCTTCTCCCCCTTCCCCACCCATGGGTTTGAATGGGAGAAGAAGGTGGGAAAATTGCTTTCCCCCCCCCCCCCCCCCCCCCCCCCCCCGCCCTGTGGTCTTGAAGGCAGAACAGCAAAAGGCACCTTTCTGCACATGGCTGACGTGTGTGGAAGCCCACCTTGAAATTAGGCTGGTGGTTAGCTGGATTTTTGCACCCAGTATAAAATGGTAAATGGATGCTTTGTCTAGAAAAGCATAAATAGAGCAAAGGAGAAAGAGAAAAGAGTTTCTGCCTTGAGAGTTCCCCACCATGAAAGAGCTCCTGATAGAGTGCCCAACAAGATAGGTTTCTGCCAAGACGGGACAGTTCCCATTTTTGTATGGTTCCTACCTTTTTTATACAGCTTTTGGTTTTACCCTGTCCCTGCTTTGGAGAGTTCTTCCCACTTTCGCACCCTTCTGTGCAAACTTGCAGGCTTGGCAAGCCATGAGGTCCTTTGAGAGAGCCACTCGCAGCATCCAGACTGGCCCTTCTTGGACTCTATCAGCAGCTGACTTCCTGACTGCCTCCCAAATTGGGAAGACGCTAGTAGGTTTGGCTCTCCCCTGCCACTGTGAAGGCAGCATCATTCCATGACCATCCTATTCATGGAAGAAGTGCTTGAGACATTTCTGAGTTTGGTGGCTCTACCACTCACCTAAAGGCTTCTGCTGCATGGATCAATACCACTGGATATTGCCTGCAGCATCAGAAGTCCACTCCTGCAGAAGAATCTAGCAAGGGATCACTATCAAATACCTATCTCACCTCCCTGAGTAAGACTCACTGTTTCCTTAATTCTCTGCTTCAACCTCATTGATAGTGGGGTAAAGCTGTGTTTATAGCTTAGCCCTTTCCATCTTCTGACTTCCTAAATATCTAAATTTACCTATAATATCCTTTTTGAAGAAATTCCAAATGGAACTGAATCTATAAATAAACCTTAAATAGTTTTGTATATAGTTTGGGGGCAGGATTCCAGGAAAATAATTCTATTTTTAGAATTCCTGACTCGGCCACATTAGTTCCCTGCCTCCACAACACTATGACAGACCAATAAACACCTAAACTGTAAAGACACTCAGTGGAGACAGGTAAAGGTGTGGTGCTTCTGAAGCTCATAGAATCATGGAATCATAGAATCAACCAGGTTGGAAGAGACCTCCAAGATCATCCAGTCCAACCTAGCACCCAGCCCTAGCCAGTCAACTAGACCATGGCACTAAGTGCTTCATCCAGTCTTTTCTTGAGCACCACCAGGGACGGTGCCTCCACCACCTCCCTGGGCAGCCCATTCCAATGGCAAATCATTCTCTCTGTGAAGAACTTCCTCCTAACCTCCAGCCTATACTTCCCCCAGCACAACTTGAGACTGTGTCCCCTTGTTCTATTGCTGGCTGCCTGGGAGAAGAGACCAACTCCCACCTGGCCACATCCTCCTTTCAAGTCACTGTAGACAGCAATGAGGTCCCCCCTGAGCCTACTCTTCTCCAGGATAAACAACCCCAGCTCCCTCAGACTCTCCTCAACCAGCTTTGTTGCCCTTCTCTGGACACATTCCAGCACCTCAACATCTCTCTTGAATTGAGGAGCCCAAAACTGGACATAGTACTCAAGGTGTGGCCTGACCAGTGCTGAGTATACAGGAAGAATAACCTCCCTTGTCCTACTGGCCACACTGTTCCTGATGCAGGTCAGGAGTCAGGATGCCATCGGCTCTCTTGGCCACCTGGGCACACTGCTGCCTCACCTTCAGCTTACTATCTATCAATATCCCTGGTCCCTTTCCTCCTGGCTGCCCTCCAGCCACTCAGTCCCCAGCCTGTAGTGCTGCTTGGGGTTGTTGTGGCCAAAATGCAGAACCCTGCACTTGGCCTTGTTAAATCTCATCCCGTTGGCCTCTGCCCATCCATCCAGCCTGTCCAGGTCCCTCTCCTACCTTCCAACAGGTCAACACCTGCTCCTAGCTTGGTGTCATCTGCAAACTTACTGATGCTGGACTCAATCCCCTCATCCAGATCATCAATAAAGATATTGAACAGGACTGGGCCCAGCACTGATTCCTGGGGAACACCACTAGTGACTGGCTGCCAACTGCATGTGGCACCATTCACCACCACTCTCTGGGCCTGGTCTTCCAGCCAGTTCTTGACCCATATCAGAGTGAATCTGTCCAAGCCATGAGCTGCCAGCTTGGCTAGGAGCTTCTTGTGGCAGACAGTGTCAAAGGCTTTCTTGAAGTCCAAGTAGACTACATCCACAGCCTTCCCCACATTCTCCAGGCAGATAACCTTAACATAAAAGGAGATTAGGTTGATGAGACAGGACCTGCCCTTCCTAAACCCATGCTGGCTGGGTCTGATCCCTTGGCCATCCTGTAGGTGCTTTGTGATGGCACCCAAGATGACCTGTTCCATGACCTTGCCTGGCACTGAGGTCAGGGTGACAGGTCTGTAGTTTTCTGGCTCCTCCTTACGACCCTTCTTGTGGATGGCATTAATGCAGGGTCAGAGTGGTCTGAGAAGCTGTAAAGCTGACTTTATCTCAACACAAAGGGCTGCCTTTCTTCTAAAGAAACAGCTCTCAACAACTGAGTACGTTGGCTGTTAGTGGTGTGTAGGTGTAAATATTTCTCCCTGAGCTCATGGGAAGAGTGTGAATGTCTCCCAGGTTTAGCTAGCCCCGTACAAGGGAAGTGAGTAAGTATGAAGAACCAACATAGAGTACGAAAACTCTGTGTATTAAGCAAATAACTGTGAAGACAGTAATATGCTCTTGAGGTGGCTTCTACACCTACATTCACTCCCAGTGAATGGCAGTGCTCAACATACTGTTGATAAGCACATTATAGAGACAAGTAGAGGGAACCACAGTGGTCTTGTGGTTGAACTACGCATTGCAATTGTTAAATGTAACTTACATTTCTGCTCTGTATTCTGCATATTTTGTATCACTCTGATGATCAGAAATCCCATGCAACACTGAAATGCCTTCAGCTAAGTAAAATTGATATTCAACCTTACACCTTCAATGCATGGTCAGAGTATTGGGCTCTGAAACTTGCCTTCATGGAAATCTATGTGCCAGACGATCTTTCAGCAGCTTCACTACATTCTTTTAACTTTTTTTCTAAGAGAATACATCTACTTGCTGCTTCTGAGGCTCATAAATCCCCCTTCTCCTTTTATGAAAGAGGGGCACACTTATGCTTGGCAGTATCATAGAGTCAGGACACAAATTAAGATTTAGTTTGAAACTAAGTAAGAGTGAATGAGAGATCACCTGTCAAAGTTTTACAAAGAATTTACTGCTTTGTCCTTCTACAAACTATAAGTATTTCTCTAATGAAAATTCCTCAAACCATAATTTCTGTCTGCATTGTTTGGTTGCTTACAAGAGTTGTCCCAGAAGGGTGTCATAGTCCATCTCCATCCATTTTCTATCTTCTGAGATTGTGTTTCTCTATTTTTCTTGGTTTGTGACTTCATTGTCTTATTGTAAAATATGCCCAAGGACCCATGTGGGTTTTGTAGTGTTTCAAGAGAATGCAATCTATAAACAATACAGCTATGCATAGAACACAATGGGCCATAATACTTTGCCCTTGATTTGGCTTAAAATACTTTGCTCTTGTTTCTGAAGAGTCAATTTGTAATGCAATAGTTCCTTGTCCTGAAAGATTGAACTTCTTACAAGTTCACTGAACAACGATGGAGGCATTCCAAACTTTCTTGAGATTAAACCAGTCATGAGAGTGATGCATATGTATGTGGAAAACTCATTTTTCTGAGTGATTAATTACTTTTCTTGTCTAGTCTTAAAGAACAGCTGATATAGTTGAACTGAAACCCTGCTAGGTAAAAATTTATTCCAAAATGTAGGTGTAATAAAGTTATATAGAAAGGGAAACATCAATATTGCCAGGAATTATTTATAATATTATTCTAAATACTTTCTATTGTTGGAAGAAATTTCTCTAGCTAATTTTCAGTCCTACAGTTACAAAGAATGCTGTAAAAGAAATTATGACTGATATTTTCAAGTAATGCAAAAAAAAGTTAAGCAAAACAGCAGAAATAGTTACATTTGAGCTGCATTTCCAGTGAAAATGGTTGACTTTAGAGAAAGGAGAAAGAGAGGGTCTGTATTTTTAACAAAAAGTCTTAAATGGAACTGGCCATATTAATTCTGTTCCTCTCCCAGACGATTGTTCTCATATTCAGAGCATTATTGAAGGCCAGAATTTCAAGTGATCTTCCTTCGGGCAGTTATCTTTAACCACTAATAAGTGCATTAGTGGTCTGACTTAACAGGAATCTGAAAGAATGGTAGGTACAAATCTGCACATCCATTTATTCCACTTACTGGAATAAAACCGATTTTCCAGAGGACACAGAAAACAGGTTGGGTATTTTTTTTCCTTCTCTAGACAAAGCCAACAGAGCTCATTCCTTCACTTAGCCAGTCAAATGTCAACAGGTTCTGAGGGATCACTTGGCTGCTAGCTAAGTGGAAGATGCTGTATTGTGAGCACTTTCAAAGAAATATCCTTGATTTTCAGACTTAGCACTGAAAAAAAACCCCATAGGAAAAAAAAGTCATTAAAAAAATAAATAAATTCAGACACTGCTTCACCCTCCATTAAACAGCAAAGACACCCTCTACTCCTTTCATTAATACAAATATTGAAACACTGACAGTATTAGTTTGGATAAAAATGAAAAGGAAAACCTCCACTACCAGTCACCTCATCAAGTTGAGAGCAGCAACTCAGAGTGCTGCCAAATATTTTGTTGCTCTATATGTAAATTTTTTACCACTACACTGATTTATTACATTCAGATTAAAAAGAGAATAATGCAAGGTAAATACCTTGAGATGAGCTACCATGAATATAAATTTACTTCCATTCCATAAATTTTATAAAAATAAAAAATAAATAAAAAAACATGAAACACAAACAAATAAACCTCCAAAATACTAAAAAAAAAAAAAAAAGCCCAACTGGCTTGGGTATCCTTTACTAGATCATGTCAAAAATTCAGACATGCAAAGCTGACAGCTTTTTCCTGGTTAATTATAAAATTAATATTGCATTGCACATTCTGTAGAAGACGAATGCCTGAATAAATGACTAATGTGCTGTCATGTGTTCATTGCCTTGTTCAGTGTTCATTATCTGGGATCTTTCTTCTGCAGCAGCAGCAGCTCAAGGCTATGAGATTGTGAACTATCTTGCATAATTTTTTGCATAGCCTGTGTAAGAGAGTAAATAAACATCGGGTTTTCTTACATACAAGGACCCACAAGAGTTCTGCATGCTCAAGCTCTATGTCCTTGATCAGATGGCATGAAAAGCAAGAGTATCTGATTGTCTTTGTGGGTCAACTAATGAGTACCATGTTTTGAACTCTGTCAGTGTGTAGAAAATTTTATCAGAACTACGGTATACAGGGAGAAGGGATGTATAAGTATACTGGGAGGAAACACCAAGGGTCTCTCTGAAGGGGGTGCTACGTAGGCATAAATGTGTCTCAAGTCATGCCAAACAGACAGGTGAGGACCTCTGTTCCATAGCTGAGCGAGGAGGAATGGTAACTTCAAAAAAAAGATCCAAAAAGACAAAAAAGATGTGCAGGGAGTGACAGGAAAGGATAAGAAAGAACATCCTGATGTTTTTATTCACCTGACCTTGTGAAATCAGAAGAATCAGAATCTGACTGAAGACTGTTCACCGTAATTGAGATGGTTACTGTATCTTCCATGACTTTTCACATTTCAGTGGTCCTCAGACCAGGATATGTACTATTGGGATAGGTTAGATGATCATGGTTCAACTGCACATGCATTGTTCCCAGTCTTTCCAGCTCTGATGTCCATGTAAGCTGTTCTTATCCTCTTCAATCCATCTTCTCCCTTTTCAAATAATATATGCATATCCAAAACATGCAGATGATAATGACAAGACCCAAAATATAAGAAGTCTGACGACAGCTTCAAAGTGTTTGAGTTCTAGCTGCATATTACAAAAATTAGCTTAAAACTTACTTCACAGTTGAATGAATCAAATAGCACCAATTTTCTTACTGAATAATTGGACAATTTCAAATGGCATCTTTGTCTTTTGTCACAGATACTCAGGTGCAGAGGTCTTTGTCCTAGTCTGAGTAGGAAAGACAGTTGGTTTATCATCTAACCATAGCAGACATTTTCAGACCAATTATTTCTCATCAAAGTATGATGAGAAGAAAATGCCATGGACAGGTGAGAGTGCACGAGTTCAGAAGTGCTGATAGAGGATTAGAAAGACCTTAGAGAATGGTGTAACAAATATAAACAAATGTAAGGTTGGAGTCTGTGGTTTTCTCCTATCTCTGCTTAGACACAATATACGTGTTATTGAGAGAAATGAAGAATGTCTATACTAATTAGTGTGTAATCCTAACATAGTCCTAACACAAGTGTATGTAGCCTATTAGAGTCTAACATGATTTGTAACCCTGTTATCTAGCCTTCTGATAGAAAGTATATAAGCCCATGCTTGGGGTGTGTGATGGTTTGAGCTCTTTGCCCGCCCTCCCCCCACACACTTTGTAATTGCCCTGGCTAACTCAGACGGCCTCTGGGAATATAAATGAAGCTATTTATTTTACAGCAGCACAATATACAAGCAGCTATTTACAATATAAACAGTTATATACAGAAATATACAAAGGATAAACAATACAGAAGTACAACTCCCCTCCCAGAAACCTGAGTCCCCAGGAGGGGCTCTCAAACCACCCCAACACCTCCCCTTGCCCTCTCAACCTTACCCCAGTTCTCAGAAAGAAGAGAGGTGCAGCCAAGAGGTTAGGGAGCAAGGTTAGTAGGAGCAAGGTTAACGAGATGTGACTAAGTCTGAAGGCAAAGGCAGAATGAAAGACAAAATGGAGAATGTTTGCTTCTTCTTCCCAGAGTTCTCAGCATGACTGTGAGTGAAGAGACACAATTGTTTTTCATTTCACTGCCCTTTATCTAATTCTTTTACCAAAACATTCTAGCTTGCTTCAAACTAGCACAGGGTGCAATAAATTGGATTTGGATTGGAACTTGCTTGTATCAAGCCTTTCTCCCCATCTCTTATTACCCTGTTATCAATAGTAATTGGCCTGTGGCACAGGACAAAGGTGCCAGACTCATTCCAGTGGTGCACAGTGATAGGGCAAGAGACAATAGGTAGAAGCTAGAACACAGTAGGTTCCACCTCAACATGAGGAAAAACTTGTAATGCAATGAGGCTGATGGAGCACTGAAACAGTCTGCCCTGCAAGGTTATGTAGTTTCCTTCTCTGGAGACATTCAAAACCCAACTGGATACATTACATTCTGTGGTTCTGTGATTCTGTTATACCCTTTTACACAGCTGATTCATCACTAATGTGTAGCTTTAGTTTCATTCTGAGTGGCAACTCTTGGACTGAAGTCTTACACTTACCTACAAGCAATGTAGGAGATTGGGCAACTGTAGTACAGCCATTTCCCAACCTATGAAAAATTGAGAGCACTTGAGAGCAACTAAGACAAGCACCCATTTGTTTTCAGCTTCATTCAAATGCTCAGCATTTCACAGCTTGGTAAGATTGTGATTCTAAGTCTTCCAGGTACTCTTTAGCCTTTTTAGATGAGTACTGGTGTTATTCCCTCAAGTATTCTAAGTTTTTGAATGTCAAATTCAAAAGATAAGTGCTCAAGATCTGGGGGAAAGAAGAAGAAGATGGGAATATGAGGCTCCTGATTTCTAGCAGCCATCATATTTAAATATGTGCATTCTTGGATATACTACTCTAAGGAGTGCCAAGGAGATTGGATGAAAAAGATCATTTTTGCCATCTTTTTATACCTTGAGAACAGATAGAATCAATGCAGGTAAGTAATCATGGCTAATCTCATCATTTGAGGCACTCAAAACTGTGTTAGTTTGAAGCTAGCTAGAATGTTTTGGTGAGAAGAACTAGACTGCAGCCCATGAGAAGAAAACAATGGTGGTCTACTTCACTCACAGGCTTGCTGAGATGTATAAGAGTAAGACCACAAACATAGATAATAAAGTTGCTCTCTGTTTGGGCTTTGGGCTACATTTTTTCTCTCTAACCTAATCTGCCATCTCTCTGATTAATCCACCTGCTTCCAGAACCCTTTGGCCAAACCTCCAATGTTCCTTGGGCACAAGGCAAAATCTGGGGTAAGGTAGAGAGGGGTGGGAGAAAGATGGAAGGGCAGTTGAGTGCTGCGACGAAGGGATGGGGAGGCAGCTTGATACAAGCTAAGTTCCAACTTTATTAGGTAACATACAGGACTTATATACTTTGTCAGAAGGTATCAGAAGGCTTAACATATTTACATATTGAATAGTCATTTTATCATATGCAAAACCATCTCTTCTTCCAATCTAGGTTCTTGTCTGCCACATCTGCTTCCCCATGGAGCAACAGTTAGCATATTCATCAGATAAGAAGGACAGCCTTGGCCTATTCATCAGGTAGCAAAGGACCTGTCTCCTTGCTTCTTCTGATATGCAAATTCTCATTCTTTCCTCTTGCGCAATGTTCAGGTCCACTCTGACTCAGATAGTTTGTCCAAGGGCTTGTGTTGCAGCTGGTCCACTGATTGACCGCTGTTAAATTAATCCCACAACTGAGAGCCCTCCTGGTGACTCAGGTTTCTGGGAGGGTTGTTGTGTTTCCATATTAACTTTTAACTTCTATATTTCTGCATATAACTGTATATATATTGTAAATATCTGCTTGCATCTTGTGCTAAGCTGTAAATATAAAGCTTCATTCAATTTCCAAAGCCACTGAGTATAGTCTGGGTGATTTTCCAAATTGGGGGAGGCAGGTAACACCCAAAACCACCACAGAAAACATTATGCAATCAATTTTTTAAGGAGTAGAAGAATCACAAGAAATACCGCATAGGAGAGATTGTTCCCTCCCTTTGACCCATTCCTTGTGTTAACTGTTTGGTTCTGGACTGTAAAGAGCTACTCGGAAGAGCAGAACAACAGCTCTTGTCTATGTGGGAAACTTGTCCCTATACTTTATTCGTTGCACTGTACTGCCCTTTTTTTGCCTTCTGCTCAAGATAATTAGGGCAGTGAATTAGTCTGGGCTGCGAATTCAAAAGCTTCTTCATTCTCCAGAAGAAAAATCCACTTTTAACAAAGCATTCCCTCGAAATATTACTTTGCTCTCTCCCTTAGGTCTGTAATTCCTTTGAAACCTGTTCAGAGTATCTGGTTACCTATTTTGGAAGATAACACAGATAACCCATACAAATCATGGAAATCAACTGGTTCAAACTCTGAATTATCTGTACATAACTCAGCAGTACCACAGATACTAAATTAATAATTGAACTAAATAGGTGTGTTGTCTGTAATTTGCAGTTCTGACTCAGCACAACAGACTTGCCTATTTGCAATTTGTGTACCGTGCCAACAAAAAGTCAGCAACGAAAGAGAGGATTGTTAGCTATGAGGATAAAGGTGTAAGTAATTATTATTGTAGTGGATAGAGTTACTAGAGCGAGCTAGCATTTCAGATCTTAAACATTTGCCTTTACTTTGTTACAGAAGGAGAAAAACATCGCCACTGATATTGGAAATTAATATCCATTGGAAATTAATATCCACCTTTTTCTAGAACCAGCAGGGTACACCACACATGTTTTTTTAAGATGCATCAGTAAGACAAACAATTCCTGATTATATTTCTGTGGTAACAGATGAGTCACAAAACCCAAAAATAATTATTGTCTCTAAGGGAATATAGACTATTCTGAAATTAGTGGTGCACAAATATACAGAAAGCATGCACGGGCAAATCATTTGGTGCAGAGTACTGTACACCAAGCAAGTCAAGTGTCTGTTGAATGAATTTAGACACAGAGTAAATGTTATATGTACTAAAAAATAATGGAACTATGTGTTAACCAAATGCACTTTGCTTCAGGGCTTTCACTTGCAAAAGCTTTAGATAATTAAAGAGTCTGACGTGCAATGACATTGTTAGCAGGGGCATTGGACTAGATGTTCTCCAGAGGTCCCTTCTGACCTCTACCATTCTATGATTCTATGCTGAATAGATACACCTAATACTCTTTAGCCTGATTTGTGTGTGGAATTTTACTTTCTCTTACAGGACTTCATCAGATTTGTAGACATGCTACATTTACTCATCTTTTCTAAGTAAATAATCATCTTCTTCTGATCATTGACCTAAAATTGGTATTTATGTGGCTAGTCCCTCCAACATCAGCATGTAAAAGTCACCTGCCTTTACAAATGAAACTAGGCATTTAAGGTGTTCTTCAAAGTTCATATAAAGTAGACAAATAATCAAAGACATGCTGCTTGCATCTGTTGACCCCTTTGCAATTTTATTTTATTTCAACATAGAGTTAACAGTGGTGACCAAGCAGGAATCAGGATATTTTCTTAATTTCTAGTAAAATCTCATCAATGAAATTAATTTAAGCCAGAGACTCCATAAAGATCAGCAGAGGGAACAGACATCTCTGGCTGGATATACTTAACTCCTTCAGAAGAAAGTTCAACAACAGGTGGAAAGATGGAGTGTAGAGATGACAGTACTGTAGGGACAGGATTGGAAGAATTTTTTTACCCTAAAAATGAGATAATAGGGGAAAAATAGTAGATGTTTAAATATTTGTCTGTCTCTAACAATGATGCATAGATTTCAGTGTGTGGTTTTGCATGTATACACACAGAATTGAATTTAGAAGGAAGATGAAACACAGAACAAGGCAAAGACAACTTTCTGAAAACTTAGAAGATGCAAAACTCCTGTGAGACACATTGCAGCACTTGCACATCAATAAGGGAGATGAGGTCCTGTCTCTGGACTTCAGATGATTTCTTTCACCATGTCACAGCAGAAGATTCTGAATTGTTGCTAAAATGGGTTGTGTTCAGTTCTCCTCAGCTGCATACTCTGGCTTGCCTGTATCTCTGTAGGATGAGTATAAAGCACCCCTCCCCACTGTGATGTCTGTAACAAGAAGCATGGCCAGCTTTCCTTTTGCTCAACTCCAAAGACCTCTTGACATGTGTGAAAGCCTGAGCTGTCTCCATAAATGACTGCACTTGATCTAAGTGAAATGTCAGCCTTTGTTAGCCACTGGTAACTTCATCAGCCATTGGATCTTTGAAATCAAAGTCAGCAGCAAAAGTTCTATTTTAGTACCAACTCCAAGGATGCTATTTGACATAAACCACAGGCAAAGATGAACTGGGGTTTGTTAAACATTGGAGTGCAAACAGTTCAACTTAAAAACTACATTGACTGCTCAAATCTTGAATTCAGTCTGAAATCTCAGTTTGACAGAGATAACTTTCAAAGTGCAATGTTCACAAATCAGCAGTCATATTCCACCATAGTTGGGTGTGAAACTTACATATGGCTAGTTAGTCGTTTTCTGTAAGTAACCAGATTCTAACTTGAAGTTTCTGAGCATCTGCCTCAGAGAGGCAGTGCACATTCCATCCTTTGCATTTTCAAGACTCATTTGGAAAAAGCCCTGAGAAACTTGGTCTTGTGGCTGATGCTGTGTTGAGTAGGAGGTCAGACTAGAAACCTCCAGAGGTCCAATCCAACCTGAATTATTCTATGATTCCAGAGATGCAACTTCAATTGGAACATTTCCACCAAAGTGGCAGATTCTACTAAATCTGGCCCAACAAGTCAGCTTAATTCACACTGGCTTCCTTTTGGGTCCAGATGTAGTTATCCACAAGAATAAAGGAGCTTTCACATGAAGGAACAGGCTTTGCAGAAGAACACTTCTCAACAAGGTCCAGGTCTCAGCTTCATGCAGCATTAGCAGTCACACATTCCCTATTTGCAATGTTGCTAGTGAATGGACATCACAAAGCTACAAATTAAGAGGAGGAAACAAGAAGTTCTTCATTTCTTAAACGGCACAGTATGTCACTGCCCATGTCCCTTGCCCAGATACACTCATTTATCTCTGAAGCAACTTTATTTCAGGATTCCTTATTGTGGAAATCTGCATAAGAGAACCTTTCTGAACCACAGGTACCAGTCTCTAAAGTCTTCTTATAACTGCAGAAGCATGTAGAGATGTATCATCTTAATTGATCTGCTTTTCACTTGATGGGACAAATGCTAGCAAAGGATGCTTCTTCCCACTCATTCTGCTATTAAGGAAACAAAGGGAGTGCTTTAGCAAGCAAAAGAGATGAAATGGCTGTTCTGAGACTCTCTAAAGGCTATAGTTATTCTTCTGTTTACAAACAAAAATCAAAACTCATAATTTTGTTCAATCCATGAGCCAATTTGAGATGTGCTAAATTTCCCTCTGTGTTGAACTATCCCTACTTTCAAATTCAATTTAGATATTGTTTTGCTGGTAGATGTATTGGAACATACAGTCTGTTTTCCATTAACTACCAAAGAAATCATGTCAGATTATACTTCCTGCCTACTCAGGGGAAATAAATCAGGAATGTTCAGGTTTCACTCAAACATAAAAAAACCCCTTATTTTCCTTGAAGGCAACAGAACACTGGAACATGATGTCTTGGAAGGTCTTGTAGTTTCCTTCTCTGGAGACTTTCAAAAACTGCCTAGATGGTTTTCTGCGCAACCCAATCTAGATGAACCTGGTTTAGCAGAAAGCTTGGAACAAATCATCTTCAGAGATCCCTTCCCACCTTTACCATTCTGTGATTCTGTGGTTCTGTGATTTTGAGGAGACAGTATCAGGAAATTGAATTTTTTTAATATCACTACAGCCTATTTTATCTCTGTTAGGGTCAGAGCAGAAGTGAAATGAGCTTCGTGTGCATATTTGGTTTGATTCATATTGTGCTAGTTTGAAGCAAGCTAGAATGTTTTGGTGAGAAAAACTAGATCATAGGCTGTGGAAAGAAAAAAAAAACAACGGTGATGTCTACTTTCCCTCAGAGTCTTGCTGAAGAAGAATATAAACATTAGATAACACTCTCGCCATTTTTTTCTTCACTCTGCTTCTGGCTTCGGACGGAACTGCATCTCCCTAACCTCACCTTCCACTAACTTTGCTTCTTAACCTCTTGGCTGAACTTCCATTCTTCCTTAGGACTGGGATAAGGTTGAGAGGGGCAGGGGGAAGGTGAAGGGGTGGTTGAGAGCCCCTCCTGGGGACTCCTTTCTGGGAGGAGAGCTGTGTTTCTGTATTACTTTTACCTTGTATATTTCTGTATATAACTGTATATGTTGTAAATAGCTGCTTGTATATTGTGCTAGCTGTAAATAAATAGCTTCATTTATATTCTCAGAGCCCGGCTGAGTCTAGTGGGGTACCTTCTAAAGTGTGGGGTGCGGGTAACACCCAAACCATCACACATATTCATAGCTTTTTTCATTGTTCCAATAAGATTCAAATATATATTTAACAATGATATTCAACCAGATATGACACAAAGAAATTCTGCCAGATAATCTGGGACAGAAGAGACCAGGAAATGGGTTTTTTTGTTTGTTTTTTTTTTGTTTTTTTTTTTTTTTAATAATGAGCAGGCTGAGGAAGGAAAAAATATCTCCAAATCTCACAAAGTGGAGAATGCATGGAAATTGATGTCATCCCCACGTAAAGAGAAAGAAATACCTGAAGCTCTAGGGATTTTCATTCTTGCAAAGGAAGGTTTAATAATGTTCAGACTGAGAACAGCATGGCAAATAACAAAGTTCTCCAGCCAGCAAGAAAGTAGAATTAGACAAGGACTGAAGGTACCCTCATAAACTGTGACTGAAAAACACTTGGGTGGTTTATCAGCTTTCCAGTTAAGTCTTTCACTTTCTTTCCACCCCACCGTAATCTGTGTTTTGAGAGATAATCCTTGGCTTCCACAGGGGAAGGCATAGCTGCACTAACAAGGAGGTCCTGAAGCCTCAATGCAATTTGATAACTTCAGGCTGTCTGAAAAAAAATAAATTTCAGAGCACTTGAGTATGGATTTCTAACACAGAGGCTTATGAATGCAAGTATACATGGTAGTGAAGGGACAAATGCCTATGGAACATTGAGCAGCATTTAAGCTATTATCTCACCTTGGCACTACTTCCTTTTATTTACATTTAACAATGCAAGTGACACTATGAAGGCATCAATCACAGCAGTTAGGTTATTTTTTGATTGGTAGAAATAATGAAATTTTATTTGTCATTCGTCATTGTCCAGGGCAGATCTGCTGCAACTCAGAAAAACAGAGATTCATATAAGTATATTCCTTCCAGAATCACACATCTGACTCATAATCAAGTTTTCATCAGATTAACTGACCTGCTTTCTACTATCAAACCATCCATTATTAGCTGAGATGACAAACAAGTCTCCTCTTCACTCTATCTTCCAGTATAGAGATTGAATGAGGGGAAAGAATGAAATTTTAGGCAGATGAGAGAGGGGGGAAAAAATCTGTTTTTTCTGGACTAACCTTTCAGAAATGCGTAATTAAGACAAACATCTATTTTCATTTGCACTACAGTTGAAACAAAGCATTGGCCCCAAGCATGCTAATCTCTTTCTCCATCTCTAAACCTGTTCTCTAAGCCTCAGTGGGATCTTCTGGTTTGTCCTCTCAAACTTTCTTTAGCTTGGCTGCTGTTTGGCAAACAGGAAATTCTTAACATTTTTTAATGCTCTTCTATCTTTTCCCACCAGAAAGGTAAGTCACATCTGCTTTAGGATACTTGTCATACTAAGAGACCACTTTGCAAGTATAATCTGGGGGGCGTAAAGGATGTGAATACCCTTTACTCAACCTATCATAGAATCATAGTTTCAGCCAGGTTGGAAGAGACCTCCAAGATCGTTCTGTCCAACCTAGCACCCAGCCCTAGCCATCAACTACACCATGGCACTAAGTGCCTCATCCAGGCTTGTCTTGAACACTTTCAGGGACAGCGACTCCATCACCCTCCTGGGCAGCCCATTCCAATCGCAAATCATTCTGTCTGAGAAGAACTTCCTCCTAACACCCAGCCTAGACCTTCCCCAGCACAACTTGAGACTGTGTCCCCTTGTTCTATTGCTGTTTGCCTGGCAGAAGAGACCAACCCCCACCTGGCTACAACCTCCTTTCAGGTAGTTGCAGACAGCATTAAGGTCTATTGTCAGCACTTTCCCACTGAAAATCTTCAGCAGGCTATACAATAACTTCCCTGTTATTTATTTGCTTTAAGAAGAATTTGCTTTGAGAAGTATCCTCTTTCCATGTAGTTTCAGGAAATTTCCTACTATTCCTTTTATGCAAGTTATTCTTTATTTGTGTTAACTTTTTATCAAGAGAAGGATTACAAGTACTGACCACTGCTTAGATGCTTTTGAATGTCAATCCAGAAACATGGGAAAAGTAAAATAAAACAAACTTTCCAGTATTCTTTGGGGTTTTCTTCTCCGTTTACAAGAACCGATAAAACTATTTTTCAAGCTGACCAGTCTGAAGGAGAAACAACCCCAAAGCACTTTTTTTTGTGCCAAATTTTACACTGTTCTTCTGAGCAGACACTAAACAGTCTAGCAAATCTGCCAAGTTCCAGTGGGAAATTGATCCTAAATCGTTTTTTTATCTCTGTGGTCCAAACAAATAAAATTGTTTCAACGTGGATTTTTGATTATTGAACAATATTTGAATTGAAAGAGCCAGTATATCCTTCTGGCTTTAGCCATCATTAACTCTTGGAAAACAACTTTATAATGCAATACTCTTCAATTCCTATTAATAGAAAGTCCAGGGCTGAACAATTTGAGGGAATTTACTGAAATTATATATGAAATAGATACAACATCCCAAAAGAGTAAAATAAAAACTGCTTGATAAAAGAAGAAACTAACACAATATTGCTGAATAAGACCATACAATTCACAGGAGTGCAGATGACAGAGATTAATGGAGGCCCAAGAGTTCAGCATCAGAGGGATCTGTTAGGCTGTTGTAATGAAGGGGTAATTAAATAGAGGTGATATTTTCCAAAAAGTAATATTGTTTATTTATTTTGATATTCAGAACTCTCACCACCCCGACCACTAATTTTAATAATAATTGGTTCTTCACAAGGTCATGGAGTATTATACAGAGAAATAGCTAGATCTAGAAATATCTAGCAAAAATATATAAACATTAATTGAAGTCAGTTGAACTGGAAGAGAAGGTTCCTGAGGTCAAATACTACTTGCGGTCAATATACCAATTGTCCATTAGATGGGCTCAAGTTGCTTCTTTCTGCTTATGGCAGAAGACTAAGGTGAATTACAAGAGGCTTTAAGTATTTACTCACAAAATATTATCTCCCAACTCACAGAGTTAGCTACAGCTTCAGACAGCATCCAAATGCTTTCAGGGAATTCTGTTAATATCTTGTCAGCTGCTGAGACTTGATTCTTCCCAGGCTTCAGACTGCTGGGGAAAGGAGGCAGACTATCTCTGGACAGTCTGTGTATCCAGGGCTCCTCTCCTTGGCAGGATACTTTCAGGTGTAGGCAGCATGTCTTGTGATATGCAGTCTTTGTACAATGTCACACTGGCTATGCAGGCCAATCACATGGAAGCATTTAGAGCTTGTTTCTGGTAAATTCAAGGCAGTGGAATATTCAGGCAGTTCAGGAGAGCTAGCTTATTGCATTAACATAATGCTGCAGAAGGCAATGGCAGAATCACTGCCAGAAACAGAGAGCAATAGTAGCCAGCAACAGCAGGCATGAATACAATGGCAGAACACATTGTGTTTGCCTGCATATCTCTTTTTATCAATGCAGTCTGAGGCTAATGGACCTTTGGACACAGAATAGCCAATCAGAATGGCAGTTAGCCAAGCTTGACCATATTAGGTGAAGCCATGGGCTTGCTTTACCCAAATTTAGGAAAAGCATAGGCCTTGCACAAGGCACATACAAGCTAAAAATGTGCACCTTGTTTACCAAAGGAGAAAAACAAGTCTGGGCAGGCCAGAGTCCTTTTATTCAGTAGGTCTGGGTTCTTTGTCCTCTTTTCCATGGTTGCTTCTCCCCATAACAGGAGAGAGAGCAGAAAATCATGTCTGGGCAAGCCAATACATGTATAAGCCTATTTTGGCCTGCTTAGGCCTACCACAACAGTTGCTCAGTTTATAAGTGAGCAACATCTAGAAATCACATTGACTTCTAATAAGAACTAAGGAGGAAAGATTTTTTTTTTTTTAACTCATTTGAAAATAAGAAGATAAAGAGAAGCAGCCATTTGAATTCAGTAAAGTAAAATCTGCCAGAAAGACAATGGACAACTGTGATGGTTTGGGCTCTTACCCGCCCCCCACACTTTGTAATTGCCTCAGCTAACTCAGAAGGCCTCCAGGAATATAAATGAAGCTATTTATTTTACAGCAGCAAATATACAAGCAGATATTTACAGTATATACAATTATATACAGAAATATACAAAGGATAAACAATACAGAAGCACAACTCCCCTCCCAGAAACCTGAGTCCCCAGGAGGGGTTCTCAAACCACCCCAACACCTCCCCTTGCCCTCTCAACCTTATCCCAGTTCCCAGGAAGAATAGAGGTGCAGCCAAGAGGTTAAGAAGGAAGGTTAGTGGCAGTGGGGTTAAGGAGATGTGGCTAGGTCTGAAGACAAAGGCAGAAAGAAAACCAAAATGGAGAATATTATCTATTGTTTTTCCTTCTTATTCCCAGAGTTCTCAGCGAGACTGTGAGAGAAGAGACACAACCATGTTTACCTTTTCACTGCCCATTATCTAGTTCTTTTCACCAAAACATTCCAGCTTGCTTCAAACTAGCACAGCAACTTGTCAATTGGAAAAAAAAAAAAAAAAAAAAAAAAAAAAAAAAAAACCCACACACCAGATTTGATCTCTGGTCACTATTTATTTTTCAGAACCAGCCATGCTGTTGTCGATGAAAGCTCTAGAAGTGTGCAGTCTCTGGATGCAAGCTATAAAAGAGAGCGGCATTTCACCTGGAACACACTTCCAATATTTTTTAATCCCGAGAATACAAAAGCCTTTCAGCTAATTTTATTTAATTTATTTTAGTGTCAGACTTCTCATTCTCTCTTGCTGATTTGAAAGCAAAGCCTTTTCAAAGCCACACTCAGTGTATGCCAAGAAAGAAGACTTTAGCTTCAACCCTAATGGAGCTAAAATCTAATGCTTGTTCTGAATGTATAAGCACAGTATTCCCAGTAGAAAATAAGGGCAATACTGGTAGCATGGGGAAATGTTGTCACACATGGGCATTTAGGATACAGATGCTGTGAACTGGAGGTGTAACATCACTGAATTATAGGTGACATGGAAAAGACAAATTAGGGCTACTAGTCTTCTGATAGTAATTGTGAAGCCAGACTGAGTAGGTAAGGAGACATCAGTGCTAGTTCCCCTAGGCCTTGTTGGCAGCTGCTAGTAGTAGTGCTACCTTGTGAAGTTTGCTGAAAGCCATAAGATGGCTATCAAAATGTAAGCAATTATACTTTTTGTGCTGATGGAAGCATTTGAATGCAGTTTTATTCTTAGTTAATACTGGAAAACATGAAAAGCACTGGATAAATAAGGCTGGAAAACAGTTTTGGTTGGGTTTCTTTTTTTTTTTTTTTACTTTTTCTTTTTTTCGTTTTGCATAAGGGCTTGAAGATTTCACTTACCTGTCTCACTGACAGGATTGGGTTGTGTTTTGGAACATCTCCAGAACATGCTGTGTCTAAGGTGTGCTGTGGATTTCAGTGTTGGTGCGATTGCTAAGCGGTGCAAGTGTCACAGTTGAAGAATAGGATTAGGAGAGAGATTACCTCAACTGCTGAAAATACAGCTGTGTATGTCTTCTCTGAAGAGCTTCTAAAGAAGTCATGGTAGTAAAAACCAAGTTATCAACTGCAGTGTGTTTTTGAATGCTGACATGATATGTCTTATAGTTGCATTCACTGCTTGTACTTTACATCGCCATTACTCCTGTTGCTAGTTTGGAGTCTCTCCTCCAGGCTGAACAATGCTAGTCCTCTCCACCACAGAGTGGAGCAGAAGGACATGACCAGCTCCCTTAAACCTGCTAGCCATGCTTCTCTTTATACAAGCTAGGATATAGTTGACTGCAAGGACAAGATTGCCTCTCCAGCTATTATTATACCTCTGCAGATTATCAGGGACAGATTGGTTTAGGGTTAATTTTAAACAAATGTCAGTGAGACACAGTTTAAGGAGACAGATGACAATTTTTCAAGTGCAAACACATTTTAGGGCTAGGCAGGGTAGTTTGGAAGTTCTGATAAACCCCCAGCTCTGAATGATTTTAAATTGTCATTTTCTGTGTGCATCATAGGAGCATTACAGAAACATTGACAGTTATTTATTCACATTTGACAAAGCTGTTCTTTGGCTGTCATGCAGTTGGTATGAGTGAATAATTCTCCACGTCAATAGACTTTAAGCAATATTGCTCTGATCCCAGATACTACCATGGAGATATTTGACTGAACTTATTAACGTTCTGCTTTGTGCATTCTTTCATCTTCACCTCAGCATTCAGACCACAAGTGTAAGAAAACCTGTGCCTGTGTCATTTACACGAGGCCAACCATGCCTCTCAGTAAAGTAATCAGACTCATATACCCTAGAGTACAATATTTTTTAAATAGTGCTACTTAGAGAGCTGCTTTTTCTTTACTCCTCTGAGGTAGAACAGATTAGACTAAGAATAGACTGAACTGGTAAGGCTAAGATAAAACACTTAGAGTCCATTTTTCCAAATTATAAATCTTTAGCACACATTATTTACATTTTGTCAAGAACATCAGTCTCAGCAATCCTTTGTGGATGGTTGCCATTACTAAGCACTGCAGTGTCACTACTGGCAATGGTGAACTAAAGGCCTGTACAGGAAAGACCCAACAGCCACAGAGTTTCCACAACAACTTTAGAAAATTTTGTCTTCATTGCATTTCTTCAACTGCTCTAAAGAGATTAGATTTGAACACATTCCTTAAAATTAAGTATGAAATCTCATTGCTGAGATGTCTTTTTTCTTACTCCTAGGAGAGAAAGCAGTAAGCTCAAAATCTCAGGCAATTGCAGAAACTGTCTACTTTGTCATTTGCCATATTTTTCCCTAAGCTGAGACTTCACATTTCTTGTTTGAATTATCTGGATTATTTTCTACTCAAATACTAGTAAGACATGATAATATTTTAGCAATGATAATATTTTAGTGTAAGGCTTTTAAATGTGTCCCAGAATCATAGAATAATTCAGATTGGAAAGGACTTCTGGACCTTTCCACCACAGCATCCTACTGGGAGCATGGTCACATTCAAAATTATGTCAGTTTTCTCAGGGCCTCATCCAGTTTTTAAACTTCCTAAAGTGAAGGACTCCACCGATATTCTTGGTATATATTCTGCGTATCAGGAAACTTATACTAATTTAATTTTTTTTCTTCTTAGGTATGATCAGAATTTCTCTTACTGTTACTTCTGGACAGTACCTTTTGTGCTCTTACCAGTTGCCTCCTCCTGGCTCCATTGCCTTAATAATAGGTTGCTACAAGCTCCACCCTTTTATTTTCCATGTTAAACAAGGACGGCATCTCTCCTCACATGTTTTGTACTCCAGTCCTCTTGTTACTGCTGACCTCTGCAGCCTGCAACTCACAGTTCATTCTTGCAAGCTTCTTTAAGTTCTGTATCCTTGTCACGTTGAGGAGTTGTGAATTTTACCAGCACATGCTTGAAGTTAGGTGAAGGCACTGTCATGAAGGGCCTGTAGGCCCGAAAAGAGGATTACTTATGCCTTGCCTTGCATGGACATGTCTTTCTGCCAGGACCCCTGGTTGTAAACAAGTTGTGTAAGCCCCCACACACCCAACTCGTGTCTCCCTGAGGCAAATCCATGTGATCCCCATATTTGGGAAAGTCCAGGCAAGTAGCTTCTGCCTGTTAAGGTAAGGTTTGGCTAACTGCCAACCTGATTGGTCATTCTAGTGGCCAAAGAGGCCATTAATCTCGGCCCACATTCAATAAATAGGGGTGCACAGATAAACAATGTGCTCTCTGACCCTACCCACAGCTCTCTGACCCTACCTGCAGCTCAGCTCGGACCCTACTGCAGCACCCTGCTGCTCTGACTCACTTGCATGGCTCAGACATAGCTCTGACCCTCACCTGCAGTGCTCAGTCGCTCAGACTTACACGTTCGGATGCCATTGCATAGCTCCAATGTTCAGAGGCTCAGACCTCATGCTTTGATCTATTTGCAGCTTATCTGCCTGCATACCTTAGATGCAGAGCTCATTTAAGCCTGCACATATATATATAAAAGGAGCCTATAGCCTCCTAAGCCAGCTGTATATATCTGCAAGCTGTATTGCTATCAGGACCAGATCCTGCACTGATTTACCTATGGAGCTCAGACTCCTAGCAGCACACACACGCAGCCTGAACTTGTGAAGAACCATGTCAGAGACAGCACCGATATTCTCCTGCTCCTGAAATCCTGCCAAGCTGGTATCCCTAGACACAGCATCCAGAAGAAGACAGCAGCACAAAGGCAGAGATCGTCCCTCACCAGGAGAACAAAGGTTAGAAATATTTCCCCAGAGACTGGGAAGATTCACCTATCTCCCCTCAAGCCAGGAAGATTCCAGCCTCAAAGAGTCCACAGGCAGAGACCCTGAAGTCTGGACACTAGGCACAGGCTGTGACGTAGCCCCAGAGGGTGATTAATAATTGATAAAGAATTGTGAGTAAAAGCTTTGATACCTCTGTAATATAAGTTATCGCTGCCATAGAGCAGAAAGAGTTTCAGCCCACCCTGCTGGGCAAATAGCATAAAGATCCCAAGCGGCATTAAGCCACAGGGAAAACTCTTCTCTCTTTTTATAGTTTGAATGTTTGCTAGTTAAATAACAAATTCCATGTACATATTTTATCCTAAATTGTTTTCATAACTATGCACTGAACTGAATATTAATATACAGTGGTTGGGGGTGGTGAGAGTTCAAAATATTGAATTTAATAAATTATATTTTTATATAAAATTTATATTGCCTCAAATTAATTTCTCACCTCTGCCAAACAGGTGTAGGTATTGAGAATCCCCCTCTGAAAAAGACACACTTCTGCTAACCTGAGAAGTGACAACATGGTTTGGATACATTTCACACTTGTTGCCCCATACCTGAGGGAAGATGACTAAAGTGGTAGGAAAATCAGTTCTCACAATTAAAGGCCATTAAAGAGCCATCAAATGGAGACTGTCATGTAGAATCACAGAATCAGTCAGGGTTGGAAGAGACCACAAGGATCATCTAGTTCCAATCCCCCTGCCATGCCCAGGGACACCTTACCCTAGAGCAGGCTGCCCACAGCCTCATCCAGCCTGGCCTTAAACACCTCCAGGAATGGGTCTTCAACCACTTCCCTGGGCAACCCATTCCAGCCTCTCACCACTCTCATGCTCAACAACTTCCTCCTCACATCCAGTCTGAATCTCCCCACCTCCAGCTTTGCTCCATTCCCCCTAGTCTTGTCACTCCCTGAGAGCCTAAAAAGTCCCTCCCCAGCTTTTTTTGTAGCCCTCCTTCAGATACTGGAAGGCCACAAGAAGGTCACCTCGAAGCCTCCTCTTCTCCATACTGAACAACCCCAACTATTTCAGTCTGTCCTCATAGCAGAGGTGCTCCAGCCCTCTGATCATTCTCATGACCCTTCTCTGGACATTCTCCAGCATGCCCACATTCCTCTTGTAATAGGGACTCCAGAACTGGATGGGGTTGTAGATGCATGACAGCTCAGAGGATACTCATGCTCTCCTGTGATGCGTTCTTTGTACAAATTTCAGTCTTCATAGCAGCTAATATGGGATTGTGGATTTGTGCTGCAATGATGATAACACAGGGATGTTTTATTTATTGCTGAGCAATTCTTACATAGCATCCAAGCCTTTCCTGCTTCTCATCAGCAAGCAGGCTGGAGGTGCACGATATGTCAGGAGGTGGCACATTTGGGACATCTGATCCCAGCTCTCCAAAGGAGTATTCCATATCTTGCAACAAATTCTCAGCAGCTAAATGAGAGGTAAGCCCGCAGCAGGGGTGGGGTACTGCTCAAGGACTGGCTAGGCATCAATTATTTGATGGTGAGCAGTTTTCATTTGCATCACTTTTCATTCTCAGGATTTAGTTGTCTCTCTTTGATACTTTGCTGTTCATTCAACCATTATTAAAATTATTAATACATTTTTATCTCAATTATGAAACTGCTTTTATCTTGACCTACAAGTTTTCTCTGTGGAGAGGAGTTAGCAAGTGGCTGTAGGGGGTCTAGTTGACTGTTAGGGGTAAATGGAAACAAATGCAGTCCTTTGATCTGCACACTGAATAAGTCGTGCAGGAGGAACAGCCTCTCTCCAAATTATTACATATCCTTGCATTTGCACCAGAAAATAAAGGCAGAAGAAATGAGGTTATTGCCAAGATAAGAATGGACACTTGGTTCTTCCCAGTGGTACTCAGGAAGTGGATAAACCAATTCAATCAGTGTCAGAAAACTGTGTTATGAAGAGTTAAAAATCAGTCATGTTTATTTATCAATTTAAATTCAGAGAGGTGCTGGGTGTCTAGAAAGTGCACATGCACATTAGTCTTAATCCAATATTTAACAATGATGACTTGCTGAACTAAGTTAGAAACTCATAATTAATACATTGGTCTTTCCTTTCTGGTATGAAATATATCTCAGTATTTTCTTTAAAGAACTTAATACATAAAGGCTCGCAAACAAACAAAACAAAACCCACAAACAAACAATCAAACAAAACCCACAAATAGCAATAGCTAGATGATTTCATCTAAGTAAACATATTTAAATGAAGTTGAATCATTCCCATGCAAAGGAGGGAACTCTCAGAGAAGAAAGTATAGGTTTTCTAAACAAAAACTCTTCCAGGCCTTTCTTCAATACCTCCAAGGATGGTGACTCCACCACCTCCCTGGGCAGCTCATTCCAATGTCAGTCACTCTCTCTGTGAAGAACTTTCTCCTAACATCCAGCCTAGACCTCTCCCGGCACAACTTTAGACTGTGTCCCCTTGTTCTATTGCTGGTTGTCTGGGAGAAGAGACCAACCCCCATCTGGCTATAACCTCCCCTTCAGGTAGTTGTAGACAGCAATGAGGTCACTCCTGAGCCTCCTCTTCTCCACGCTAAACAATCCCAGCTCCCTCAGCCTCTCCTCATAGGGTTTGTGTTCCAGGCCTTTCACCAGCTTTGTTGCCCTTCTCTGGACACATTCCAGCACCTCAACATCTTTCTTGAATTGAGGGGCCCAGAACTGGACACAGTACTGAAAGTGTAGCCTGACCAGTGCTGGGTACGGGGGAAGGATAACCTCCCTTGTCCTACTGGCCAAACTGTTCCTGATGCAGGTCAGGAGTCAGGATGCCATTGGCTCTCTTGGCCACCTGGGCACACTGCTGGATCATCTTCAGCCTACCAGTACCCCCAGATCCCTTTCTTCCTTTCTGCTCTGCAGCCACTCTGTCCCCAGCCTGTAGCACTGCTTGGGGTTGTTGTGGCCAAAGTGTAGAACCCTGCACTTGGCCTTGTTCAATCTCATCCCATTGGCCTCTGCCCACCCATCCAGCCTGTCTAGGTCCCTCCTACCTTCCAACAGACCAACACCTGCTCCTAGCTTGGTGTCAAGAGCTGAACAGAAGTGCAAGAAATGTTCATTTTTAATTAAAACACAGCATTTTAAAATGTATTTTTTAACAGGCTTCTCTGAATTGCACATGTAAATGAAGAGAGAGAACTTAAAAAAAGTGTGCTCCTTCAAAGGACTCAACAACATGCTAACCGTGATGCAGTTCCAACGTATTCTATGACTTCATCTCTAGCAGTGACAGAAGGAGCATAGGGAGCATTTTTCAAAAGCAATATCTCTGATGAGTTACTAATACTTAAGAAGTGAAGTACTGTGTTGCTCCCATTCTTCATTCTTTCACAGGAATATTTATTCTTTTACATCAAACTAATTCACATCAAAACAATTGTATTTCAGCTTATTGCTAAAGAAGCCCAAGGATTTTATTTATTTTGATTTCAGACATGAGGATTGAGAAAATATAAAACCAACCCCCCCCTCCAAGGACCTCATATAGTAAAGTGGCATGATTATAGTAGGTAAACATACACTTTTTCTGGTTCTAAGTACTTTTCCATAAAATGTCCTGATTTTAAAATTATTTTCTTTTATATTTAATTGTAAAAGTGAGAATGTGTGGTGCTCAAATTTCTATCTCCCTAATCTCCATTGCTCTGCTAGTGGAACTATAAAATTACTTAGACTTCCAAAGTCTATTGACTTTCCATCTGTTATGTTTGACTTTTTCATTTCTCTTGGAGACAGAATAGAGCGTAGAGAGATAGATCTGAAAGTTTCAAAGGGTCACAATGTTTTATGAGATGCCCTAATCAATAAAGCCCTTATTTTTCAAGCTGAGGTTCCACATATATTTGTAGGTGCATTTTGCTTTACCAAACTTTTTTCTTGGTATGTATGTCATGTTTAACAGTACTGCAGTAAGAAGTAAGCTCCTTAATCTCTCCTCAAGCAGAGCTATTTATTGCAAAGCCCAAATTCCTCCTACTGAAGGGAATTTTCTGAGATTTTCTGCAGCTAATGGCAATTCTGAGTTCTTGAAGAGCCTTTAAAATACCTGCTTCTCTCTGCTGACTACACTGACTTTCTAAATAGTAATAGTAATTTTAAAATCAGACACTTTAGTCATCTTGATTTACCTCCACAAGTCAGATCTTTCACCTAGTTTTCAGCCTTGCAAAGGGTGAAGCTTACTTCTTTGAATCACAGACTCAAAGAAACATACAGGTTGGAAAAGACCCTCAGGATCATCAAGTCCAAACATTATCCCCAGTCTACAAAATTCACCCTCAAATCATAACCTCAAATACCACACCCAAACAACTTTTTAAACATATTCGAGGTTGATGACCCAACCACCTCACTGTGCAGGATGAAGATAGGGGATGAAAATTTCAGAATTGCTTCAATATTTTGGAGTCAAAACCCAGTCAAGTCTCAAGAGGTTGCATTCAGTCTTTAAAAAAAAAAAAAAAAGTGTTCACCTTGTAATAAGGATGTTCAGCCTTTCCTCAAAACAGCCGGATTTAAGTCTCTGGTTTTGCCATGTCTTTTATTGATCCACATCATTGCCTACATACTCTGTGGTCACTGAATTAAATACTGCTTTAATATATTGCGATTTTGAAAGATATATTATCTGAAAAACTCTACAGGAATGCTTCTTTTCCTCACTATAAGAGTTTCAAGCACTGTAGATACTTATTTTCTGGAGTAACACAAACATTTCCATTTCATCTCCATCTGCCACAATTTCATCAGTATCACAGTATCACAGTATCAAGTCTTTCTGAGGGAAGAAAACAGAGAGCTTTCAAGATGCTCACTGAAATATTCTGCTTGTAACTTACATCTGTCTTCCATGAATGATTTTGAAAATTCCCTCCCAAAGTGAATCTTTGTCCAGATCAGAATTCTAGTGAATCCCAGCTACAATCAAGTGATAACACATAGTCAGTCTGTACTCTATAAATGTGTTTTTCCTCATAACACCTCTGAAGATTTTTATATTTTGGTGATTCTCAACTATTTGTTCTCCAAAATCTATGAAGAGAAGATAGGACATTTTGCTTTTTCCTGTTGAAAGAAGCCATAGCAACGTGCTGTTGATCGGATGTTCTTCTGTCCTTACATAATGCATACATTAAAATGTAGACACAGAAAACTCAGGAATTTTGTGTAAGGTGATAGAAGACAGAAACCTGCTTCATTCTTTCCAGTTCCCTTAAAAAATTATGTGATATTTCAAAATACATGTAGATGTAGTCTCTAGAATAAGGCCATAACATCTAACACACCCAGATCATCTCTTCATGTCCAAGTTTGGCCTCAGAGAGTTAATGAGTGTAAAGATATGCTTAGCTGGAGTTCAATATCTGACAGACCCTGAAATCCTAGGAGATGTATTTATTTGCTTTCTTTCCTTTGTTGCACCAAAGTATGAACTAGCCTCAGAACATACAAACACATTTGCTGAAACAGCTGAACATCTGTAATATGAAATCATCATTTGCAGTGTCATTTCTGTAGGCACCTAAGGCAGAATAGTCATTGTAGATGCAACATCACTTTGTTTTGCTAACAAGTAATCACGTTGTTTTTTTCATCAGTTATTGTGGTTCTCGTAGGTTTTGTTTTCTGCAAATTGAAATTAGTTTTATTGCTAAGTAAGGTAGTAAGATAAAAACACATCTTAGTTGGATTCAGCAAGAAGGCTGGATCTCACACACAATCCACTAACACCCTAATTCCAGGAGAAGAGATAAAAATCACTGGAGTTCAGGAAGCAAGTTAATGGTGACAGCTATCACCATGGCTTAGAAGTCATTGGTGCACCCACATGAAAAACGTGGAAGCTACCCCATGTAGCTTTGTAAAGGCACCAAAGTACCAATATATTTGTAGGAACAAGTTTTACTGTCCTGTCAATAAACAAAAATGAAAGCAGAGGCAGTTAGCTTGACTTTTTGCAAGAAATAGATAGTAACACAGCTCAACAGAAGTAGCATGGTAAACACAGAAAGATGCTTGTAAGTGCCACCAGTCTTTGTTCCTCTGGAGCGTGTTTGCAAAGATGAGCAGTTTATCAATGACTGGATTTCAGACTCCTGGCAGTCCAATATAGTCACAGAGAAACTCCTCTTTCCCTATAGAAGAGGTAACAGTTTTGTTTCAATGACTGAAACAATACTTCTGTGATGGCATTTTCTCAGTGAGACAGTCTTGTCTGTTTGTTTGGTTTGGGGTTTTTTTTGTTGTTGTTTGTTTGTTTGTTTGTTTGTTTTATGGGTGGTTTTTTCAATACAGTCAAGGGAAAATTCAACATCCAGAACCATATTATACAGTAATTTTAGAAAAACATGACACCCTAGATTGGTAAGGTCGGTAATTTAAAAAAATCAGATTCTGCTTCAGTCAACAGAGAGAACCCAAAGCATTAGAAAGTTACAGCAGATATCCACAAAGGGTCCAAAGAATCTTAGAATCATTGGATGGCAGGTATTACAAGGGACCTCCAGGACCTCGAGGACCTCCAGAGATCATTGAGTACAACCCCCACTACAGGAATGTATCCATACAAGTCTTGGAAGGAGACTCTTCAACCTAGTACATCACTATTTCAAATGGTAAATGGTAAAAGCAGTAGCTCAAAAAGGGACACAAACTGCCTAATATGAGCACAAAAGCTGTCAGAGTATCAAAAAACCTTTGATTGACAGATGATGCTCTTCCCTCTAATCTATGTCTCCTGTGCTCACACAAGAACAAGACAGGATCCTAAATGCTCTCACCACAATACAACCTCAGCCTCCACAGACTTACTTGCCCCCCACATTCTTTTCACTGTACTGCGAGCTTATTTTGAGTTCCTGTTCAGGTTTATTCACACTCACATTATGTTGTGGTAAGTTTACTGCTGAAGAGAGTGAAATTACTTCTTTTACTCTTTCTAAAGATACATATAGGAGAAGGTACAAAACACTGTCATTAAAACCTTTTCAGTTGCAGTAAAATTGTATTTATCTTGTGAAGGGAGTCAAAATATTAGAGTTTTAATTTCTTATGTAAAATGTACAATTTACTTCATCTTTATTATTTCCAACCATCTTAATGCATCTGCTGAGGTGAGGATGAAAATGTACAGTAAGGCTGATTCTGCAGAATATTGAAATGCAAGGCTTGTTTTGTCCTATTTGATGTGAAATTCTTAGGATTACTTGTCCAAATACCACATTTTTCACAATCTAATCATCACTATCTTCTATTATTAAATAAAAAAAAAGCATAAAGGTTTAAATATTATGCACTGAAAAGAAAGAGATTGCAAAAATTCATATTGACATAGTATCAGGTTCTTCAATCCCTAGAAGTGATCACTAGTGTATTACATGATGGGTGAAACTTAGCATATGTCCAACATAATCTCTCTAAAACCCAACAGATGCTAGAGTTGTGAAGCATGGTTTTTTTTAAGTGGGCAGGGTTTTTTTGTTGTGGGTTTTTTTTTTTGTTTGTTTGATTGTTTTCCCAGATAAAAGCATTCATGAAAGCATGTGCTTTTTATCTCTAAACATAGTGAAGAGGTGAGGGCCACCTGCTTCCATAGATTTACAGCTTCACTAGAATTTTCATTGATATATCAGTAGGGAAGATGTTAATTATCTATAATCTTCCAAAATATCATTACATAAAGACCATAATTGAGTTCCAGTTCTCCTTACAATTTCTCCTTGTTTTTCTCTTTCCTCTTTCTTCTTTAAACAGCTTCTGTTTTCATGGACACCTACTGAATTTAGATGACACCATTCAACAAAACACTGGTTCAGCAGGCAAGTGTATAAAAATACATATTGTATAAAAATATGCTGGGCTGCTACAACATTTTCATTACCTTTTTACACTTGGAAAAATGATGATCAATACCTGGTAAATACTACTTCTACTTCTAGCTCACATTTATAGATCTTTATCTGGATGATGAAATGCCTACACTTGAACTCCCAAATAGCCTAGGAAAGCAGCACATTGTTACTTTGAGACAGAAAGAATATGGGGTATAAAGGGAGAAAAACAACAAAAGTAAATTAATTCTGTCAACTTATTAAGACATCAGAGCAGTCTTCACTATGTTTTTCTCATCAGACAAGCTGTTTTTAAAGGAAGGAAATCCTAGGTAACTTAAAAAACTTGTGTCAATAGTCAAGTCGCAGGTTATATGTCACCTGCTATAAACCCCCTGTAATTCAAGAATAGTTGTTTGCCTTTTTGTCCAGTTCCAATAAAGAACCAGTAAAGATATATTGGTTGTGGTTTTCACTTATGTTCTTATACCAAGGATGAATATTACATAAAGCTTTAAGAGGCATTTTTCAGTATATATATTGAAAAAAAGAACCCAGGTATGAACACCCAGAGCTTTCAAAAATACTTAGCAAGCAGACATCTATTTTTCCACCAAAAAAAAAAATCCCTTGTGTCTATGTGCAGATCATTGTAACTGAGTCAATGTATAGCATTCTAAGATTTAACAGTAAAATTCATCATGTATCTTAATTTCATAGTAGATGTCTTTAATGTCAAAATATCAATATAATGTGCAATAATTTAAGACTAGTTGTAGTCTTCTAAATCATGTTAAGTTAAATAATGTGTACGTTAATAAAGGTATTACTTGCATATTGTTACATGGAAGCTGTAGCTGTGTTATTCATTTCTAAAATATGTGACTTCATTTTGTAATTCATTAATTAAAGAAATGGTTTTAAAGAAATTGCTTAAAGCAATAACATAATCTCTTACAGTATCTTCATATTAAGAGTCATTTAAGTTTTCAAAAATACATGTATTTCAGTTTATCCCAGACTTCCAAGATGTTGAAGAAATGCAGTGAATAATCCTTGTCTTATGCCTCCCATTCATTTTTAGGAGGAATCCTTGCAGGTGACATCATATTCAGTTGTGGTTTGTAGGATAATCTCCTAGAAAGTAAATTCACATTAATAAGTTGGTTTTTTTCTAATTCTCCAAATAGCTCAGTTTCATGACTTAAAGATAATTTAAATCTTTCTTACTATGCTATGTTTCTCTAAATTTCTCCATTCAGAGACATTAAAATTTGCTAAGTGAAAAAAGATGTGAAAAGAGAATATCAGGATGCTGTCAGTATGCTTCCCACTTCAGGAAGAAAAATATGAGTGAATTGTCTTCCCATTTATTTCTTTGGAGGCAAGGTCAAGCTTTGAAGTTTGTTGCTATTCCCTGTGTTAGAAGTATCCAGTTCTTCTCTCTCAAAAATACTGTAAAGCCACCTTTTTATGAAATAGGAAAAGTTTAAAGTCTGCATAAACAAATCACTTCATTAAATTCATGTAATTAACTTTGAGAGATTCCAGTAAAAGCATCGTGTTCTCAGTAATTAGTAACAGTGAGAGGAGACTAGAAGATTGAAAATCACTAAAATCCTGGTATACCAATATAATCTACTTTCTTTCTTCTAGGTTAAGTTAAAAATTGTCACAACAGTATAGAGTCAATACTTCAAAGCATATTTCATCTCCTATCAATAAAAATATTGGACAGCTGAACTCTGTTAAAACAAGTTCAATAGACAGAAAAACTTCCTTCTTTTAACTTTTCAGTAAAATCACATAGCAGACGTGCAGTTACTTCTATTAAATGTTATTTATTATTTGAGCTGAATTTTCTTTTCCTGTCTAAACTAGAATTCTTTAAAGCATTTATGCTTGTTGTCAATCTTTGAGATAAATCTAATTACCTATGCCTCTTTATATTTCGAACCATATTCAGACACTTTTCATCAAACTACCTTCTTTATATTGATTGCTGAATTCTTGATATGCTTTTTCTTAGCTGTAAATTCTATACTGCAACTCAGTTACAGACTGGGTATAATCCCTCCAGCAATCCATATGTTCATCCTTTTTAATATCATCCTGTCTTTTTGTTCACAGCTTCAGTGAGTTTGTGATGCCTACAGTCACATAGTCTGAATCTCTACATCATGTTTTCTTGATTAATCATTACCAGAAATCGATCTTTTGACTTAAAGGCTGATAAAATATTAATGTATGAATAGGTATGTGTATATAGTGTACATACACATAGATAAAAAAAAAAAAAATATATGTTAACGCTTCAAAGGCAATAGAAAAATACAATTCTATGCACCACTTTTGAGACTATACCTGCGGTTTTATGTCTAATTTTTAAACTGTCCAGACTTTGAACAACTGCCCCAAAACCAAGGGCTACAAAGATGCTTTCAGGACTCTGTATAAAACAATAGGACATCCTGGGGAGAAGAGGGAGTAGAAAGAAGAGAAATCTAAGAGGAGAATCAATTGGCATATTCAACTCCTCATATGTAATAATGCAGAAGATGGAGCCAATCTTCTCGGTGGTCTGCAGCAATAAGCCAAGGAGAAGTGGGTACAGTTTAGGACATAGAAGATTTCATCTCAACATGAGGAGAAACTTCTTTACACTGAGGGTGACAAAGCACTGGAACAGACTAGTCAGACAGATTGTGGAGTCTCCTTCTCTGGAGACTTTCCAGACCTTCCTGAATGTGTTCCTGTGCAGACTACCCTAGGTGATCCTGCTTTGGCACGGGGCGGGTTGGACTCTACCTTTGGAGGTACCTTTAAATACTATTCTGTGATTCTGTCATTCTGTGATTATCATAAAAGGATAGCAGAGAAATGTGAGGGAGCAAATCAAGTTGGGAAAATTCTGATTAGCTACAAAACCAGGATTTGCAATGATGAGCTCAAAAAGTGAGACAAAAGCTGAAAAACGCTGGCAAGCCTCCACCCTTGGAGCCAAAATCCATCTGAATATGAGCAAGAATTTGCTGAATCTTCTGAAGATTGAAGGAGAAAACCTTCAAAGTTCCCTTCCAAACTGAGCTGGTTTAGAAATCAATGATTTGGTGATACTGTGATACTGTGATACTGTGATTTTACAGCAAGTTGAAGACTGTATATAAATATCAAAGTCCTAACCACAAAATTTGCTAACCTTAGCTAATATCCAAGTAGCTAGGCTTCTATTTGCAATATCTAGCAGTCATGAGCATGACTTCACAGAATCACCAGTACTGGAATTATTTGCAGCAAGTATTCCAGAGGCCTTGATGTTCTAGTCTCATATGTAGTACAGATACAATCCAAATAATCACAGAGGAGAGGAGATGATGTGAAGCAGACAGTGATGACATTAAAAACAAACAAACAAACAAACAACAACAACAACAACAAAAAGACCAAACACAAACCCCCCAGAGTTTTCCTGTGCAGGTATTACTGTCACAAGTCACAAGTGCCATTGCAATGGGCTGCCCAGGGAGGTGGTGGAGTCACCGTCCCTGGAAGTGTTCAACAAAAGACTTCATGAGGTACTTAATGTAATGGTCTAGTTATCTGGATAGGGCTAAGTGATAGGTTGGATAGGGCTGAGTGATAGGTTGGACTGGACTCTCTTCCAACCTGGTTCATTCTATTATTCTAAGATAAAGCCTTTCCAAAATTTCACTGGGATAAAATGTATCTGCCCACTGTTACCCAGCAGACAATGTTTGTATATGCTAAGAAAGGGGAAAAAAAAAAAAAAAGGCAAAGCAAAGATTTGTTACAAGGAAGACTTAAACCTCTATACTCCATCTGTTGTAAACATGATTTACGTATGTACAGAAAAGAAACAAAGCAGCCCACTTGAACTCTGAACACCTTCAGATCCTCCTAATATATTTGGAGTGGAAAGAGAGAAGGTGAGAGTAACACAAATAAGAACCATCTGTTAGCTCCAGATATGGAGAAAGTCAAAAAGCCAGACATGCTGTAACCAGCAAAACTATTGGTGGCTTATACCAACTATGTGAGAGAAAAAGACATAAATATTAAAATCAAGAGCCTCTCTCAGGGGCCATACATTCACTGACATCCAGTAAGTTACAGATATTTGAACCCAAAGAGGAGCACAAAAAACCCAAACACAGACACCTCAACTGGTTTAAATGAGTGTCCTGTTCCCCAAGTCAATCGTGCTAGTCACAGCCAGACTTAGGAGCAGGTGAGTAGGAAATTGCTTTGTGCAAACAGTTGACAGAAGTCTTGGGTAAAGTTATTTTTATCTTCAGTGTACTCAAGTCTATCATGTATGAAGATACAAATTCTAACAAATTCATATATAAAGACACAAATTCTAACAGGAATGGTGTTTTCTTTATACAGGTTTTCTGGAGATGGTATAGATGGAAGACAGAAAGAGGAACTACTGAGAAAGACAATTGTTATTATTTTGGAAATATCAAACCCTTCCTTTCCCACATCTCTTTCTAGTGATGTTCTTTCAAAATACTTTATATAAGCACCTCAAAATAGCCCAGGAGAAAACTGACAAATTCAACCATGTTTGCCAAAGCCTAACAACAGAATATGTCAAGTAACAGATTTAATGCAGGAAAATAAAAAGAAAAAGAGAGGAGTTTTAAGGGTGTTGTATTGACAGCAACTTGTTTTTGCCTAAACATGCTTCCATAAATCAGCTCAACATCCAAGATATCAGAAAATGCCTTTGTGAAAAAGTTTTGCTAACTTTGAGAATTTTATATAAAGGACATAGAAAATGCATTAAGCTTGGCAAACACTTTTATGAATTCCTGACCAAAGAGCCTATTCTGTTCATGAGTATACTTCTGTATTTTGATTCTTATTACTCACCTCCATCCCTGGAAAGTTGAGTAACAACTCATTCTGGAGGCTACTTCTAAACACATGGAAGAAAAGAGGGTTAGCAGGAGTAGCCAGGATGGGTTTGCCAATTGGAGATGTTGTTTGACTAACCTGATAGCCTTTTATGATGCCATGACCAAATGAGTAGACAAAGGAAGAGCTATGGATGTCATATACCTTGACTTCAGCAAGGCTTTTGATACTGGCTCCCATAACAGCCTCATAGATAAACTCAGAAGACGCGGCATAGATGATTGGTGTCACACTTTGAGGGATCCCAGGTTCCAGAGACGAAGGCCCCTCACAAGGGGGCAGACTTGGTCAACCCAGAATATGGCAATATTGTTATTCCACTCTTTTTTTCCAGTATCACAGCTTATAAGCCAATGCCTGTTTGATATCACTCTCTTTTTCCCTTCTCCTCTTCTCCCTTCACATCTCTCTCCGGGATGAGCACGCATTCCTTCTTATCTCATGGTTTATGTAGGGGGGATGGCTACTAGCTGGCAGGGAATTTTGAGCTGCACCATGTGGCCTGCTGTTGTGGTAAGCCTCATAGGCCCAAAATAGGCTTATACATGTCCTGCCTTGCCTAGGCATGTTTTTCTGCTCCACCAGAGAGGCAAGCACGGAAACAGACACAACACCTGGAGCCACTGAGTCTGGCCTGCCCAGGCTTCTGTGGTGTAAGGTACACACACTTAGCTTGTGCCTGCCTAGTGCAAGGCCTGTGCTTTTTCCAAATTAGGGAAAAGAGGGCCTGTGGCTTTGCCTAATATGGTAAGGTTTGGCTAACTGCCATCCTGATTGGCTATTCTGCGTCCAAAGGGCAATTAATCTCAGCCCACACTGATAAAAGGAGATATGCAGGTGAACAATGTGCTTTTGCTTCCCTGCTTTGCTCCCCTGTTGTTTGCCTGCTCTCTCTGCTGTGCCCAGCCCTACTGCTATTTCACACTGCCTTATCACTGCCTGCTAAACTCCACTGCCACGACTTACCAGGAACAGACTCTGGATGTCTGCACATGATCCACCTGCATGGCCAATGTGACATTGTGCTGAGACTGCATGACATCTGCCTCTGCACCTGAAGGTGCTGCCTAGAATTCCTGGACATATACACAGATCATCCAGAAGGAGCCAGGAGACAAGGTCAGAGATCATCTGTGTCCTTTCCCCAGAAGCCAGGAAGATTCAAGCCTCAATGTCCAACAAGACAGAATCCCCTGAAAGCATTTGGGCACCATCTGGGGTGTAGCTAGTCCCCACAAGTGGGTAATAATAATAATCTGTGAGTAAATGCTTAAATGCCTCTTTGTAATTCTCTACTGCCTTCTGCCATACAGCAGAAAGAGCTTGAACCCATCTACTGGACAAGTGGCATATTGACCACGGGAACCTTCTCTTCCTGTTCAATTAATGTTTATGTATTTTGCTGGTTATATTAGATGTAGATCATATACATAGAATGTTTCCATAACTATGTAAGAACTGAAATATTATTAAAGTTAGTGGTTGGGGGTGGTGAGAGTTCTGAATAGCAGAATTAATAAACAACATTAATTTTGGAAAATATCATCTCGCCTCAATTAATTTCTGCTCCCCAACATCTGCGAAGGCCTTGTAGGCCTAAGATAGGGGGAGGGAGGGTAGTTATGGCCTACTCTCAGGCCTGCTGAGGGTAGAAGGGGTGGAGGATTTCTAGATGGTTTTAGTCCAATAGCCTTGGCTTAGCTTGTGGATATATTCATTCTACCTGATTGTCTTTTGTGTACATGCACTGGAATATAGAATCTCTCTTTATACTTCCAATCGGTGTGCAGTATCTTCATTCTTACTCTCTAAAAGGAGTAAAAGTCATTTCTGTCTTTCAGCCCTGGGTAGCTTGTGGCCTCAAACTACAACAGTTGATCTGTGAGGTGGATCTAACTGGTTCAACAACAAAGTTCAGAAGGTAGTCATCAGTGGCACAGAGTCAAGGTGGAGGCCTGTAGCCAGTGATATACCCCAGGGATCACTACCGGGTCTAGTTTTGTTCGATATCTTTATCAATGATCTGGATGAGGGCATTGAGTGTACCCTCTGCAAGTTCACTGATGATACAAAACTAGGAGGTTGTGGCTGACACCCATCAGTCTGTGCTGCCACCCAATCCGATCTGGATAGGCTGGAGTGCTGGATGAAGGCTAACCACATGAATATCAATAATGACAAGTGCAGGGTCCTGCATATGGGAAGGAATAGCAGCAGACACCAGTACAGGTTGGGGGCTGTCCTGCTGGAAAGCAGAGCCATGGAGAAAGACCTTGGATTGATGGTGGACAGCAAATTCTGCATGGGCCAACAATGTAGCTTTGTGGCCAAGAGCCAATGGCATTCTGGGGTACATCAAGAAAGATGTGTCCAGCAGCTCTAGGGAGCTTCTTCTTCCCCTCTACTCTGCCTTAACTGAGAGCACACCTGGAATACTGTGTCCAGTTTTGAGCTTCCCAGATCAAGAGAGACAAGGACCTGCTGGAAAGAGTCCAGTAGAGAGCCATGAGAATGACTGGAGAACTTGAGCATCTTCCTTGTGGAGAGAGACTGAGAGACTTGGGGCTGTTTAGTCTGGAGAAGACTGAGAGATGATCTCATCAATGTATACAAATATCTGAGGGGTGGGTGACAAGTGAATGGGGCCAATGTCTTTTCTGTGGTTCACAGCAATAAGACAAGGAGCAACGGGTAAAACTGGAACAGAGACAGTTTCAGCTCAACATGAGGAGAAACTTCTTTACAGAGAAGCTGACCGAGCACTGGAACAGGCTGCCCAGAGGGGCTGTGGAGTCTTGTTCTCTGGAGACTTTTAAAACCTGAATGGATACGTTCCTGTGCGAACTACCCTAGGGGATCCTCCTTGGGCAGGAGGTTGGACTCAATGATCTCTGGGGGTCCGTTCCAACCTCTAATATTCTGTGATTTATGGAATCATAGAATCGACCAGGTTGGAAGAGACCTCCAAGATCATCCAGTCCAACCTAGCAGCCAGCCCTAACCAATCAACTAAACCATGGCACTAAGTGTCTCATCCAGGTTTTTCTTGAACACATCCAGGGATGGCAACTTGTTGTAAATGGGACTAGTTGAAATCTGAGTTGGGGTAAAATGCAATGAGGCAGATTTAAAAGCTATGAACTATTTATTAATATACACAAAATAATTCCCCCAAACTATCCACACAAGTTCTTGGATGCAGTTAGCGGAACTATTTCACAGAATGTCTATGCACAATGGAATATTGACTGATTTCAGAAAATGCCTTTGATAGAGAGTCGGTGGCTTAATTCGCCGTGTGTGAGGCTGATTAAAATCCTTTAGCAAGTTGAACAAAGAATGGAGAATACTCACTAGTCCTAAAGTCCATGGCCCAAAAACATAAGCAGAAAAATATCCAACAGAAGTCCTGTAGCAAACTCCACGTGGGCCACAAAGTGAAAATCCACTGCTGGCTGGCTGAGGTGGTGTTGTGGAGGCAGGAATTAATGTGTGGCTGAATAGGGAATTTTATACAAAAATAGTTATTTTATTTTCCCAAAAACCCACCCCCAAAACTATATATACAAAAATTAATTTAGTTTAATTAACAGATTGAGTTGCGTGAGAATTATCTACAGGGATACCATCAATAATCTGACTATTTTGGAAGTCAGAAGTTGGAAAAGGCTTTAGCTATTAAATTATAGTGTTTTCTTACTAATAAAGTTGAGCCAAAATAACTCACAATCAGGCTGGCTTCCTGGTGAGGTTTGTCTCTCTCGTTCTCCTGCAGAAGCTGTCGAAGAGTCATTAAGAGGTATTCAGCAATTACAAAGGTGTTGATGGCTGTAGCAGTTCTTTGAAGCTTTCTATATTCAGCTTAGGTGAGCGAGGTGGGGGGGAGAAGTCTCAGGCAGGCACGAACTCCAGGCAGGGACGAACCTCAAGGCGGGAACCTCCAAAGGCAGGAAGCCCCCCAGTTTATACCCTCACTAGACAAATGGCAGAATTACCACACCTTAGGCGCGAAAGTGCACAGCCAATCCCATCCCGATCCCAGCGCGGGCGCTGCACGGGGCACTCCTCGTGTGGGCAGGACTCCTTTGCTCACCCCCTTCACGCCCACTGGGCAGGCGAGGTGGAGGGAGAACCAGGCGGCTTTCCCTCTCCCCCAAAGTCATGGCAGGAGAGGAATTTAGGAGTGTACAGGACTCCAGGACAGGTGGCTTGAGGCGGCTGAGGCGACGGGGCAGGCAAGTGGCAGATCAGCGAGGAATGAATGAACACACCAGCTCCTTTTCCCCTGTTCACTCCCAATTTATAGGGTAATGGCCAAGGCTAATGGTCTCATTGACCACAGAATCACCCAAGTAGACACAGAAATGCAAGAACCCACAGGCTGTTGTCTTCCATAGAATGGGGGTGCATATGCCTACCACGGGACAGGGGTGCGGTCCCCATGAAACCCCTCACAGGCAAAGAAACTAAGTTGCCTGGGTTTCTTTTGTCCTGTTTTCCTGCCTCTGGCTGCAATGCAGATGAGCAGGTAAATGAGACAGGACATGCTTAAGCCCATTTTATCCCCTTTAGGACTATTCACCACACAACTGCAGCACCTCCCTGGGCAGCACATTCTGAGGGGAAATCACTCTCTCTGGCAAGAACTTCCTCCTAACATCCAGCCTAGATCTCCCCCAGCACAACTTGAGACTGTGTCCTCTTGTTCTGTTGCTGGTTGTCTGGGAGAAGAGATCAATCCCTACCTGCCTGCAACCTCCCTTGAGGTACTTGTAACAGCAGTGCAGTCACCCCTGAGCCTCCTCCAGGATAAACAACCCCAGCTCCCTCAGCCTCTCCTCATAGGGTTTGTGTTCCAGGCCTTTCACCAGCTTCGTCACCCTTCTTTGCACACATTCCAGCACCTCAACATCTCTCTTGAATTGAGGAGCCCAGAACTGGACACAGTACTCAAGGTATGGCCTGACCAGTATTGAGTACAGGGGAAGAATAACGTTCCTCGTCCTTCTGGCCACGCTGTTCCTGATCCTGGTCAGGATGCCATTGGCTCTCCTGGCCACCTGGGTACACTGCTGGCTCATCTTCAGCCTACTATCTACCAGTACCCCCAAGTCCCTTTCTTCCGGGCTGCTCTCCAACCACTCTGTTCCCAGCCTGTAGCACTGCTTGGGGTTGTTTTGGCCAAAGTGTAGAACCCTGCACTTGGCCTTGTGTCGCAGAGGGGTATTCTGCTGCCTACACCAATTGTGGCAGAGGGAAGAAATTAATTGGTGCGAAATAATATTCTATAAAAATGTATAATTTATTAACTTCGATATTTTGAACTTTCACCACCCCCAACCACTGTATTTAATACAGTGGTTCACAATTGTGAAGACATTATAGGAATATGTCAAATAGTAACTTGTTAATAACTAGCATATATTTAAACAATAAAAAGAGAGAGGACTTTCTCTGTGGCTTAATGCCACTTGGGGTCAATATGCTGCTTGCCCAGCAGGTGTGCTGAAAGCTCTTTCTGCTCTATGGCAGAAGGCAACAAAAATTACAGAGGCATTAAAGCACTTACTTACAAATTCATATTAGCTATCAATCACCCTCCGGGGCTATGTCACAGTCTAGCAAGTGTCCAAACTTCAGGGAAGTCTGCCTGTGGAATTGAGGCTGGAATCCTTCCAGCTTCAGGGGAAAGGAGAATCTTCCTGGCTTCTGAGGAAAGGACAGTCTCCAACCTTGTGCTGCTGGCTTCTTCTGGATGTTCTGTCCAGGGATTCTTAGGCAGGACCTTCAGGTGCAGAGGCATGACGCTGTATAGTCCCAGCACGATGTAATGCTGGCCATACAGGCCAATCACGTGCAGAAAATCCCAGGTCTGCTTCCTGGTAACTTGGTGTCAGTGGAGCTTACCAGGCAATGATAAGACAGCAGGCGTGCAATAGGGTACACAGCTGCAGGGGAGACTGAGCTCTGTAGGTAAAGGCAGGCTTTAACATAATAATGAGAGCAAGTGAGCGAATGAGCACTGCGTGGGAGCCGGAGCACGGTGTTTACCTCTGTTCCTCTATTTATCAAACGTGGGCCAAGATTAATGGCCCTTTGGACATCACAATGACCAATCAGGTTGGCAGTTAGCCAACCTTACCATAATAGACAAAAGCCAAAGGCCTGAACCTCCCAAATATGGGGATAGCATGGGCCTAGCACCTGGTAAGCATGAGCTGGCCACATGGGCTTACACAACCATGTTTACACAATCAGGGGCGCTGAGCAGGCCAGACTTTATGGCACCAGGTTTGTTATGCCCCTTTTATCCATTTAATGTGTTCACCTCTGGTGCAGGCAGAAAAACATGTCCAGAAAAGTCAAGGCATAAATAAGCCTAACTTTTTGGGCCTATGGGCCCTCCACGACACCTTGTTAAATTTTGTCCCATTGGCCTCTGCCCACCCATCCAGCCCTTCAAATTTGAGCATGGGGATTGGAATAGATGACTTCCAGAGGTCCCTTCAAATGTCAAATATTCTGTGATTTTGCACAGATTGAGTAACAACTACTCTAAGTACTGAGACAGAAATCCTGAGCATAAGCAGTCTTGGATGAAAGGACTATCATAACATGCACACACTTCCCAGAGCAGAATTAAGGTCACTGAGACAACTTCAATTCTGTTTTATACTTCTTAAAGGAGAAATTCATCATTCAAAATTGCAAAAGAAAATGAGAATAGTTTTTCTGAATTGCATTACAGAACTTCTCCCTTATCTTTGTTCACTGGTAGGTTTTAAACCTTTCATTCTATATTACAAAATTCTGCTCATTGAGTTGAGGAAGCAACAGGGTAGTGTCCACACTGTGACAGTATCACAACCTATGAAAGGAATGGAGAGCAAGCACAATGTTATGCAATCGTGCAGTAAGACCCATAATTGAATTTTTAACTGTGAAATCATGCAGAAGTTTAAAATTAGTTGATACTGGATATCTGCTGAGGAGGAGAATAAGAAACACAGACAATCAGTAGGTTTCACAAGATCTAACCAAAAGGAAAATAGTAGAAACATCTCTACTTTAAGTTAGGTTCACTTGTCTATGTGGCAGGAAGATGAGTCCATAATGATTACAGTCTCCATCAGAACTGAAGCCTATACACTTGGCTGCTATTTAAACACTTTTCTATTTTCATAAGAGATTCCTTTATTATGGGAAACCAAACAAGCAAATGAAATGAAACAAAAAAAATAACCCAACCAAAGACAGTAATTTTTAAAAAAAAAAAAAAAAAGAGTTTTCTTCCTATTCCTAGGGGGAAAAAACGTCACATACATTTCCTCTGTACTGAGTCATAACAAGAGATATATCTTTCCTGGTCTACCTCATTGCTGTCATCTGAATAAAAAAAAAAAAAAAAGGAACTAACCCTTCTAGGCATTTTAGATGAGTGCACAGAGTTTTCTAGCACGATATCTAAAGACTTTTATGTATTGCCATCTGCCTAACTTATTGTGTTTTTTTAAGTAAAGTGGAAGCAAGAGGCATAGCCATGGGCTGGTGATTCATGTCTAGGTCAAGACATACCACCAGAATGGTAGTCTATGAAGACTGAAAAAAGTCAGCTCTAAGAAATCCTTCTCAAGCCTCGTGAATTGCATCCTGCTGTTAAGTACTCCCACTTTCAGTTTGCCAGTTATAGGAAATCATTAAAATGATAGTGTCCAACTGCTAGTGAGATCCAATATAGGAAATGACTGACACAATAATACACTATTAAAATTCATGGAATTGCCAAGATGTGAAATCATTAGCATTTTCTCTCTCATTCATGAGACTGCAATAGGAAGTTTAACTTATCCTTTGGAAAGGTTTTGATTGTTAAATTGAATCTTAAAGTGCTTACTTTAATAATTTATTTTTCTATTTCAGAAATTGGTTTCACTGTCAATTATATGATACAATAAGGGACTAAATATGACACTCCCTCAGTTGTAAGTAGACATTTCAGCATTCAAGAGTCTAAGAGAGAAATTAAACCCAAAAGTGTAATGATCTTGTCAGATAAGTCAGGTGTTAAAAGAAATGGAAACACTGATTTTTCATGCTTACTTCCTCCATTTTGACTGCAATGAATTCAGAGAACACCATTTTCCTCTCAAGTTCAATAAGAGTCAAAAAATCTTTATTTCTAATTTCATCAAGGGTAATGAACTAACCAGAGTTAGGGAGACTAATCCATATTAGCCTCTGTTCTTTCTGTCCTCCAAGCAAAAGACACACTTGAAAAGGTCAGCTCAGACTGCAAGAAGTTATGAACTGAATAAAAGTGCCAGTAGTGTGGGAACATCATCACGTCAGTGGGACACTCATGAATAGCAAGAATGATATTAGCTTGTGACTATCTAGCACATCATTCCCATACAGGGCCCATAGAGAGCTTGAAATGTAGTATCATGTTATGTGATGCTATCCAATCAAAATACAAAGAGCATAACAAATTGCTTCAATAATACTATCAGGTCTCATACAATATTTATGAATTTTGGCAATACACACAAGGGCCACATGGAATAAGCATCACAGAAATGAATGAATGAATTAATAAATTCTACAGGCTCTATAAAGCACATAAAATACCAGAAAGCATTTATGAACAATTAATGTATCATTTTAGGAAGCAGGTTTGAAAAAAAAAAAGAGCTACGTGAATGAAGAAAAATTTTACATAAAACATGTACTGGTGCTTTCATTGAAATGAAAATCTCATGGGTCTTTTCCTGAAAAAGGAATAACAGGCCGGCCTGTTCTGACTGAAAAAAAAAAATCTTCCATATCTTGATATACATAAGGCCAGACTCCTTAAAATCACTGCTAAACACACAGAAAGATTAGTTTTCGTGTATATATATATAGTTATTAGATCATGCAACTTTGCAGTACTTTATGAGCCAACTGGCTGAGACATAAGGGAAAAGCAGAAGGACTGAAAGTTGGTACATGAATGTCTCTAATAACACAATATTCATCTGTCTGGCTCAAATAAGAAAGCAAAAAAGGAAATAATAACTCTATGGATCAGTACAGTGGGCCCCTCGGAATATGTCCAGAGAAGGGCGACGAAGGTGGTGAAAGGCCTGGAACACAAACTCTATGAGGAGAGACTGAGGGAGCTGGGGTTGTTTAGCCTGGAGAAGAGGATGCTCAGGGGGGGACCTCATTGCTGTCTACAACTACCTGAAGGGAGGTTGTAGCCAGGTGGGCCTTGGTCTCTTCTCCCAGGCAACCAGCAATAGAACAAGGAGACACAGTCTCAAGTTGTGTCAGGGTAGGTGTAGGCTGGATGTTAGGAGGAAGCTCTTCACAGCGAAAGTGATTTGCCATTGGAATGGGATGCTTATGAAGGTGGTGGAGTCACCATCCCTGGAGGTGTTCAGGAAAAGACTGGATGAGGCACGTGGTGCCATGGTCTAATTGACTGGATAGGGCTGAGTGCTATGTTGGACTGGATAATCTTGGAGATCTCTTCCAACCTGGTTGATTCTATGATTTTGTGATTCTACAGGATGGGAACTGACTCAGTGGAGAGCAGAGAAGGGGAAAAGGATCTAGGAGACCTGGTGGGTGGCAAGTTGACCATGACCCAGGAATGTATTCTTGTGGCCAAAAAGACCGATGACATTCTGGGATGTATTCAAAGAGCTGTGATTAGGAGGCTAAGAGAGGTTCTCCTCCCGCTATGCTCCACCCTGGTGAGGCTACATCTGGAATATTGTGTCCAGTTCTGGGCCCTTCAGTTCAATAAGGACAGGAACTGCTTCAGAGAGTCCAGCACAGACACAAAAATGATTAAGGAAGTAGCACATCTTCCTTACAAGAGAGACTGAGGCACTCATTAGCTTGGAGAAGAGACTGAGGAGTGAACTCATTAATGTTTATAAATATGTAAAGAGTGAGTGCCAAGAGGATGGAACCAGGCTCTGCTCATGATGCCCAGTGACAAGACAACAGACAATGGGTGAAGGTTGAAGCATGGGAAGTTCCATGTAAACGTAAGGATTTTTTTTCCAGTTTGAGGGTGACAGAACACTGGAACAGGCTGCCCAGGGGGGTTGTGGAGTCTCCCTCTCTGGAGATATTCAAAACCTGCTTGGATGCATTCCTGTGTGACCTGCTCTAGGTGATCCTGCTCTGCCAGGGTTGTTGGACTGGATGATCTTTCGAGGTCACTTCCAGCCCCTAACATTCTGTGAGTCTGTGTTCTGTGATCCTGATATTCTGTCACTCCACAAAAATATTTGAAGGAGGATTCCAGTATTGCAACAGGTGTTGATAGGCCAGCTTCAAACATTTCCCTTTATTATTAATGTGCAGGAACTGATAACATTTGGTCTTCTCTGCCAGCAGGTTTCCTCTTAATGCATACCAACAATTGATGAGTCTTTCAGTATATTGCTTAAGGGAGCCGAGATTATAGAGAAGCTGATATCTAAGACTGACTGCAAATGCCGAAAGAGAAAGTATCTGTGATGAACCAGAAAATAACTGAAAGCAGTTTCAAGGTAGACGCAAATATTCCAAGATTACCTTCAACAAAAATGATCTCAATGAGCTCCAACCCAGAATGTATCACCATCTATGTGTCCCTATTCACAGTCTGCCCAACAGAAAGCCCAACAAACCCCAGTTAGAAACCAAACACATAACTGTATTTATCATGACATTTTCTATGAATTATACATTTTTTGGTGTATTTTTCATCTTCAGCAGTTTATGTTTCCAGAATAGGAAGTTCATTACTGTGTATTCAATTTTGTACACAGATACATCCTTAAGTGAGTCTCTGGCAAGTACCCACATAACAAGTATTAGAAATGAACACTTCACTACCCTCTGAAAAAAAACACATGAAGATGAAGAAGTATCCTTTGTACTCTGCTAAAGATAACCTGCTCATCAAAGATTCCAGGTCTCCATTTGTGTAAAATGGATTAGTCCTCCCTACAACATTAAAGGATCTTTTGATTGCTGTGAACTGCAGGCTTCAGAATAAGAGGGAAACTAAAAAGTCCTTCATAAAAAAATGAGTTAAAGCTAACTATCTGAAGAACAACCACATCTTTCCAGTTTTAGTTTCAGCAATTCTTTGTCCTAGAAATCCATAGCAGGATACACACCAACAGGACACGTGACATTTGAGGAAAAAGTGTCCTCCTGTCAAAAGATGATGAAATTTCCTGAAATATAGCACCTGCTGTGTAGCATTCTGATAACTTAGGCATATTGTGTCCAACACTCATAACAAGAGACCAAACGTTATGTGGAAGAAGATTCTGTATATAAATCTAATTTTTTTTTACTTTGTCCTTATTGTGAAGGGGTTTTGTTTGAGTTTAGGGGTAAGATAGGAGGCTGAATTTTTGAAAGGTTTTTAAATAATTTAATATTATATACAAAGAGAATTTCCCCCCCCCCAAACTTATATGCAATTAACCGACACAAGTTCTTTGTAAGCAGTTGTGAAATTATTATACAGAATGTCTATTTACAGTAGGATTCAGGAATTCGGTAGAGATTTGGAAAGGTTTTGGATAGAGAGTCTTGTGGCATGAAATACCACTGGTAAAGTCACTGAAATTCTTAGCTGCTCAAATTGAGTTTATTCAGTTACTCACTAGTTGAGGTCACAGTCTCTGTGGTCCCAAATATGTGTAGTGAAAGCCACGCTGTTGATCCTTGTGGACCTGAATAGCTCAGTTTGGGTGTTATTGGGGCACACTGTCTGAGAAGGCTCCACGGGCATGATCAGGCTGGGAACGGTGAGCTGGAGTGGTGGCAGGCTGGGAGCACCTTGGTTGATCATTCCTGTGGATCAGTGCAAAGTACCATGGGCTGGAATCATACAGTGGTAGTGGCCCCAGGAGACGAAGAGGCTAGTAGAGGTGGGTGCAGGAGGGTGGCAGGAACACTGAATTGCCCTATTTATGAGATGTGAAATGAGATTGATAGTCCTTTGGCCACAATACTGTCCAATAAGCATCTGGCAGCAGGCCAAAATATGCCAAATAAGGTAGAGTTCACAGGTCTGGTACCCCCAAATATGGAGAGGGCTCAGGTGGGCCCACACACTGGGCATGTGAGCTTATCACAGTATCACAGTATCATCAGGGTTGGAAGAGACCTCACAGATCATCAAGTCCAACCCTTTACCACAGAGCTCAAGGCTAGACCATGGCACCAAGTGCCATGTCCAATCTTGCCTTGAACAGCTCCAGGGACGGCGACTCCACCACCTCCCCGGGCAGCCCATTCCAGTATCCAATCACTCTCTCAGTGAAGAACTTTCTCCTCACCTCGAGCCTAGATTTCCCCTGGCACAGCCTGAGGCTGTGTCTTCTCATTCTGGCACTGGCCACCTGAGAGAAGAGAGCAACCTCCTCCTGGCCACAACCACCCCTCAGGTAGTTGTAGACAGCAATAAGGTCACCCCTGAGCCTCCTCTTCTCCAGGCTAACCAATCCCAGCTCACTCAGCCTCTCCTCGTAGGGCTGTGCTCAAGGTCTCTCACCAGCCTTGTCGCCCTTCTCTGGACACGCTCAAGCATCTCAACGTCCCTTCTAAACTGGGGGGCCCAGAACTGAACACAGTACTCAGGGTGTGGTCTAACCAGTGCAGAGTACAGGGGCAGAATGACCTCCCTGCTCCTGCTGACCACACCATTCCTGATGCAACCTGTTTGCCTCCATCTTACAACCAGGGCAAGCCAGACACTAAGGCACCAGGCTTGTTGTGCTCCTTTATCCGCTTAATTTGTTTTCCCCTGGTTTAGATAGAAAAACACCTTTCAGAGGGAAAACACGTCCAGGCAAGCATAGACTTGTAAACAAGGCTATTTGGGCCTATGTGGCCCTCCACAACAGTCTTCCATGAGGGAATGAAGAAGCTAACCCATCACAGCTGTTCTGTTGTTTTTTTCCTATTTCCCCCCAACATCTGTTATTCACCTTCAAAAAATATTTAAAACAGGCCTAAGCTTTATAAACAGGGGAAAGATATTGAAAAACACTTTCCCATCCTTATAATGTTGAATATTTCCTGCCTATAAATCTATAAATGAAAGCAAGAACATTATCAAATTCAAGATGTACCAGTTTCCTTCCTCTCAGTAGGTATATTTTTTTTACTAGATTATGTCAGTTTCTGATAAGAAACTTTCAGAAAAAGTGACATCAAACATCTTGTTTTGTTTCATGAAGTTCTGTTGAAGCCTTAACAGAACAAAGCACTGTTCACTTGCAATCAAACTTATTTGATGACAAAATCTCTACTAACACTAGAAAGATCTCAGCTCTGTTTCTCTACCTCCTTGATGTTTAAGCAAGACACAGATCACCAAACACCATGAATCTTCCAGGACAGGCTTTTCTGACTTGCCTCTCACTTCCCTCTATATTGCTTACATACCACAGAATTAGAGAATCATAGAATCAACCAGGCTGGAAGAGAACTCCAAGATCACCCAGTTCAATCTATCACCCAGCCCTATCCAGTCAACTAGACCATGGCACTAAGTGCCTCATCCAGGTTTTTCTTCAACACATCCAGGGAGAGCGACTCCACCTCCCTGGGCAGCCCATTCCAATACCAATCATTCTCTCTGTGAAGAACTTCCTCCTAACATCCAGCCTACACCTCCTCTGGCACAACTTGCGACTATGTCCCCCTGTTCTGTTGCTGGTTGCCTGGGAGAAGAGACCAGTCCCCACCTGGCTACAGCCTCCCTTCAGGTAGTTGTAGACAGCAATGAGGTCCCCCCTGAGCCTCCTCTTTTTTTTTGTTTTTGGGTTTTTTTTTGGTGTTTTTTTTTTTTTCATTTTCTTTTCCAGAGACCTAGAATGAACTTCTCCAAGACAGAAGGCCAATGCTTGCTCCTCTCATCAGTGGGCTTATGTTCACTGCCTTTCCTGGAGTCCTGTACCCCTAAATTCCTCTCCTGCACGGACTTCAGGGGAAGAAGAGGGAAAGCCACCTGGTTTCCCTCCCCCCCTCGCCTGCCCTGCAGCTGCGAAGGGGGTGAGCAAAAGGTCCCCGTGCAGGGAGTGTGCTGGAATCAGGCTGGGATTGGCCGTGTGCTTTCGTGCCTAAGGTGTGATAACTCTGCTCTTTGTCTAGCAAAGGTTATAAATATTGGGGTCTTCCCGCCTTTGGGGGTTCCCGCTTTGGATTTTGCCTGTGCCTGGACATATGTGCCTACCTGAGCTCCCACACTCTCCTCGCCTTGACTGCAGAGAGACCTTCAAAGGATTTGCTTTCCCATTGATATCTTTGTAAGACCTGAATACCTCTTAATGACTCTTAATCATTCACCTGCAGCCGCTGAAAGGTGGAGAAAGACAGACTGCGAGCAAGCCAGCCCAATCGTGAGTTATTTGGCTCAGCTTAACTTAAGAAACTGCTATTAATTAATAGCTAAAGCCTTTTCCAACTTCTGACTTCCAAAATAGTCAGATTATTGATAGTATCCCTGCAGGTAATTCTCATGCGACTGAATCTGCTAATTAAACTAAATTAATCTTTTTATATATAGTTTTGGAGGCGGGTTTTTGGGAAATAAAATTAACTATTTTTGTATAATTTCCCGACTCGGCCACATATTAATTCCTGCCTCCGTGACACTGTCACACAAGTGTCACCTGGGCCTTGACATTAGAAAAATACTGCATCTGACTCCATGGCCAACTTTTCATGCATTGTTAAATTTAATGCAATTCTAAAGGCATGTGATGTAGCTACTAACCTTAAAGTTTCAGCACATTCAGAAGTTAATGCATTTTCTGACTCATTGCTGTTTAAAACTCTTTTTTAGGTTGGCTGGAGTTTATGAGCAATAGTTAATAGATTCCTTGGCCAATCAACTTAATAATTTTAATTGAGGGAAAGTACTAAATTCAAGCATGAGTAACCATGGATACCACCTGACTTTGCACAGTTATGTAAAGGAGGTGGCTATCTGAAAAGATCTCAAAGCATAGTAATGAAAAGAAATGTGTATTTGGGTGATAATTTATGGAATGAAAAAGGCAAATATGTTTTTTACATAAAAAACTCACCAAATTACTAATGACTGATAATGAAGGATGACAGGGTACAGGAGAAAGTGAACAGACAGAATTGCTGATGTTCAAGAACATTAAGTGAAGAGAGAGCATAGAGGTCACAGATTATATCACCTCTGTCACAGCCTCTCACTCCAAAAGAACAGTGAAAGAACCATACAATCATAAAGTTATTCAGGTTGGGAAAGACCTTTAAGACCATTGAGTTCAATCATCTTACTCTCCAAGTCTGGTGTTTAACTGTGTCCCTTAGCTCCACATCTCTGTATCTATCAAACGCCTCCAGGGACTGCAATTCAACCACTTCCCTGGGCAACTAATTCCAGTGTTTGACAACTCTTTCAGTGAAGAAATTTCTTCTAATATCCAATCTAAATCTCCTTCGTTGCAACCTGAGGTCTTATTACTAGGGAGAAGAGACCAACAAAATCCTTTCAGGTAGCAGAAAAGAGTCAGAAGGTCTCCTCTCATCCTCCTTTTCTCCAGGCTAAACAACCCCAGTTGTCTCAGCCACTTCTCAGAAGCAGATGAGCACACTGCTGGCTCATGTTCACCTAACTGTTGATCAGCATTCCCAGATCTTTCTCTGTTGGACAGCATTCCAGTCGCTCTTCCCCAAGCCTATGGGATTGCCTGGTATTGGTGTGACACCAGGGCAGGACCCTCTGCTTGACCTTTGAATCTCATGCAACTGGACTCAAGACCATCAGTCTAGCTCATCCAGGTCCTTCTGTAGAGCCTTCCTACCACCAAGCAGATCAACATTCCCATTTGGTTCAGTGTCATTTGCAAGCTGACTGAAGGTGTTATGGAAGAGTTTATAGCCATTGGTTGTGTCGTTTCAGTTATGTGCAATATTCTGCCACGTTTCTGTGATGGCCACTGTATCACAGTTTTCCTTATACACAATGACTTCAAGCTCCTCTTGTTTGTCATCCATGCTGTGTAAATTGCATTAGTGTAAATGCACTTCCACTGGTCTAAAGGTTTTGCCACCTTTTTGTAGGAATAAGTTCTAATTCCTATGTGACTGTTCTCATGTGATCCCATGGTTATTAAGCCATCTTTAACCCTTGTGTCTTTGCTTCCATGTGGGTCTCCATTACCTGACTCCACAAATACTCAGACTAATAGACCTTTCTAGCACACTATCCTTCAAACATCAGTATGCTTCCCTCAGAATTATTTCTAGGAAGCCCTGTTTTGTGCCCTTCCTTTTTCAAATTTATATTAAAGCTCTTTCAATGAGCCTTGCTAGCTCCTGGGCTGGCCTATGAGACAGGTGTAGCTCATCCATTTCCAACAGACGCCGCATCCTCTAAATCAACCCATTAAAGAACCCAAAGTCCTGAAGGTGACACCAGGCTCAGAACCAAGTATTGATCTGTTGCCTCTTCCTGTCCACTCCCTCATCACTCCCTGCAACTGAAGAAATAGACAAGAACACTATTTGTGTTTCTGATCCTGTAACCAGTCTTCTAAACCCTGAAGTTTTTATTGCCCTTGGACTTCTTGTCATTATTTCACTGCTGCCTACCTGAAATATCAGTGGTGGATAGTGACCTGAGGGCTGTGCTATGGGCAGGAAGCCTTCCTCTTGCATCACTAACCCTAGGCCCTGGGGGGTAGCAAACTTCCCAAAGACATCATCCAGAAAGCATATCAGAAGTGGGTATACCTCCACTTCAGAAATGGAAACAACTAATCTTTTATTCTTTGCTGAAGAGGTTTTAATGCAGTGTAGATGAACTAAATCTTGGCAACGCCTCAGTTGCTCACTTCCCCTTCCAGAGTATTGTACCTTCTGCTTGTTTACAGTGCCACACCCTGACAGGTCCTGGCTGACATCCCACACTTTGTTTGCCCACTCAGTGGGCCCCTCTGATGGTGCAGGTATGGTTGCTGTTGCCCTGACACCACCCACTTCTCTTCAGCCCGAACCATGAGAACTGCTGGCTCCTGATAGGTATCTCTTCCCTGTAGAGATAGCGAAACCTCACAAAATTCTCTGAGATCTGCCTCTCTGATGCTGGTTGTGCATATTCTGAAGCAGCTGCTCTTAGTGACTGATCATAATTTAAAATCCATTTGTATACCATATGGTGCACAGCTACTTACAAACGCATAAAAAGAAAACATGGGAATATCTAACAACATGCAGGCATCTTCTCTTACAAATGTACGACCTGATGTATCATCTGATCTCTGCCAAAAGAAAGAAAATAAGTGAAAGTATGAAGTGTAACCCTTTCCTACAGCTAAAAGAACTCCTGCAAAATTAATTTGAAAGCATGGATGCAAAAACCTTGAATACCTAGTGGTGAGCTCCAAACAGTTAAGGTAGTATAGACATTGAAACTAACACAGTGTCAAAAGAGAGAAGTGTCAAAACAGACATGAAAAGTATGAGTTAATGTGAGATTTAACAGTCAATGAAGTTCACTGGATGAAGTTTGCTGCTTTCGGGACAGTGTTTTCTTGTAGTATGGGAGGTGTCCATTATCATACAGTGTTGTGGAGGGCCTGTAGGCCTGAAAGCACGCTTATTTATGTCTCCTCTGCCTGGACATGTCTCTCTGCCTGCACCAGGGGTAAACGAGTACAAAGGGGCACAACAGACCGGGGCCATAAAGTCAGCTGCCCAGGACACCTGATTGTGTAAGTCCCCACACGCCCAGCTCGTGTCTGCCTGGTGCTGGGCCCATGTGATTTCCATATTTGAAGTCCAGGCCTGTGGGTTTTACCCAGTATGGTAAAGTTTGGCTGACTGCCAGCCTGATTGGTTATTCGAGTGTCCAAGGAGACCATTAACTCTTGGCCCACATTTAATAAATAGGGGTACACAGGCTCACGTGCAGCCTTCCCCACATTACTTGCGGCTCCGCCTGTTGCTGAGGGTGGAAGAGGCGAGAGATTAATTTGAGGAGGTATTAATTTTTCTATAAAAATATAATTTAATAAAAATTAATATTTGCAAACTCTTGCCACCCCCAACCACTGTTTAGTTCTTTTGTGCAAATTTATGAAAACAATTTAGAGATATAATATATACAGGGATCTGGTTAATAACTGTCAAAACATTCAATTATAAACTATTTGCAGAGAGAGAAATTTCCCTTTGGCTTAGTGCCGCTTGGGAACTATGCTACTTGCCCAGCAGGGGCTGAAGTTCTGTGTCTGCTCTAAGGCAGAGGCAACTTATATTACAGGGGAATCAAAGCTTTTCTTATAAGTGTTCCTCCTAATTATTAATCACCCTCCATGGGCTGTGTCACAGCCTATACCCAGTGTCTGGGCTTCCAGGGGCTCTGCCTGTGGACTCTGTGGGGCTGGAATCTTCCCGGCTTGAGAGGGAAAACAGGTGAATCATCCTGGCTTGAGGGGAAATGATAAATCTTCGCAGTCTCTGGGGTAAACAGGTTTCTCTAATCTTTTGTTCTCCTGGCGTGGGACGATCTCTGCCTCGATGCTGCTGGAAGCCGTGTCCAGGATTATCAGCTGGCAGGATCACAGGAGCAGGAGAAGGATGTCCGTGCAGTTTCTGGCGCAATCTTCTACACAGCTAGCAGGCCGTGAGTGAGGGTATGCAGACAATTCAGGGGTCTGCCGTCCTGGCTCTCCCACCAGGCAATAAGCTGGGAATCTGAGCTCCGCAGATAAAGAAAGGTAGCTGGCCGATATGCACAGCTGGCTCTAGGCTTAGGAGGCTATTGGCTACTTATATATATGTATCATGTGCAGGCTTGAACGAGCTTCTGCATCTAAAGTACGCAGACAGGTTAACTGCGAATTAAATCAATGCACGAGGCCTGTGCCTCAGTGAGCATGCAAGTGAGAGCCAGACTCTGTGTCTGGGCCTTGCAAGTGAGTCAGAGCAGCAGGACGCTGCAATGTAGGTAAGAGAGCTGAATCTTAATCTGAACAGATCTGAACAAGAGCTGAGTCTGAACACGTGATGCTCCTTTGCACCCCTCTTTATAGACTATGGACCAAGATTAATGCACCCTTTGGCCATCAGAGTGACCAATCAGGTTGGCAGTGAGGCAAATTTTACCTTAATAGGTAGGAGCTGTTTGCCTGGACTCTCCCAAATATGGGGATCACATGGGCAGACCCCAGGGATACACGAGTTGGGTGTGTGTCCAGGGATCCTGGCAGAAAAACATGTCCAGGCATGTAGAGGCATAGAGAAGACTCTTTTTCAGGCCTACGGGCCCTCCACAACACCGCCACATTGCTTGCTTCCCTGCCTGTGTACTTCCTTGCAACTTTATGCCTGCCTTTGTATGATTATCTGGTGTGTGCCACTGCCACAAGTTGCCAGGAGCAGACCCACTTTTCTGCATTTGATCAGCCTTAGGAGCCAGCGTTAGACCCGTGCTCAGACTGCACGGAATCCTGCCTCTGCACCTGGAGATTCTGCCTGCGTACCCCTGGAGAGAGCAGCTGCACAAGGTCAGAGACTGTCATTTCCCCTGAAACTGGAGGATTCCAGCCTCAGTCCACAGGCAGAGACCCTGAAGAATTGGACACTTGCAATAGGCTGTGACGTAGCTCTGGAGGGTGATTACTGATCAATCCGAATTGTGAGTAAACACTTGAAATGCCTCTGTAACTTATGTTACCTCTGCCATAAAGCAGAAAGCAGATTATAGTGTAAGACCCCAAGCGGCTTCAAGACATGGGGAAAACTCTCTCTCTGTTAATAGTTTGAATGTTTGCTAGTTATTAATAAGTTTCTGTAGATATATATTCCCATAATGTCTTCATAACCATGTAAAGAACAATTTAATATTAAAGTTCAGTGGTTGAGGGTGGTGACAGTTGAAAATATTGGAAGTTAATAAATATATATATATACTTATAAACATCCTCCTGCCTTAATTAATTTCTCCCCTCCCACCTAATCAGCTTAGGTTGCAGAATACCCCGTCCTCGACATATAAGTGTTAGGGACAGGGAATTCTGGTGTGTCTTTAGTGACCAGGAGAAATTTGTAAGTGTGAAAATGGTAATGATGCCTTACTCTGAATTATTGTACTCAGACCTCAGTGGGAACGGGCAAGTACAATTCCTTCACAGATCTCATGAACCAGCTGCAGGTAAAAGAAATAACTGTGATAACTGAAGCTCTCACAAACCCATCATCAAGTGAGTAGGTGTGAAATTGTACCTTCCAGTCAAAACTTTGTACATATCCATCAAATTATGCTTTGGAGAACCATAGAGCTTTTATGAATCTCAAATGCATTTCAGAAATGTTGTCTCAGCTTTGTCTGTCAATGGAAAAAATAAACACAAGTTATATTAATATTTCCTGATCCTGAGTACATGTAAGTCCGAAATATCTTTCTCTGAGAGTGTTTTTACTGCCTTCCCTAAAATCAATCAAAAATAAAAATAAAAAAACACAACTCCACCGATCGCATTATCTTACCCCATTGAGCCTCACTTATTAGGATCATACTGGAGTTTTCCGCTCCAATACTTAAGCTCTCTTGTGAATCAAAACTGTCATAAGCAACATTTTAGATATGCAGAGTGAAACGTATGGATCACAGTTTTTAGATCATCCTCTGCCTGTTTACAGTCTTCAGCTGTGTCAAACTACTAACTCTCAATATTTATATATCACTTTTATGTTTGGTCATATTTGTAGAAATGTTAAATAAAATCCACTGCTTCTACATGTTTTAACTTAGCAAAACAAAAAATCCCAATAAAATGGTATTTTAATCTCCCCAGAGACAGCTAATTTAATAGTAAGGTAGATGTAGTTGGAGCACTTTAGTATAGTCTCATAAATGCATCTTATTCCATTTCAGAGCCACTTCAGCCTAGCATCAATATTCATCCTTTACACATAATGCTTAGTCCAAAAATTTCCAGTCAGCAACAGTGAGAAGGAGCCCTGCGTGTTATCATCAAAATGTTGTATATCTTTTCCAGAAGGACAATTTCACCCTCTTCTCCTGACTCCACTTTTAAAAGGCACCTGATCTAGTGCGAGGTGTCCTTGCCAACGGCAGGGGGGGTGCAGCTAAATGCTCCTTAAGATCTCTTCTAGCCCTGACAATTCTATGATTCTATGATTTCTAAATGGCCATTTAGAATGGGTTCAGGAAGGGATCAACTGCTCAACAAGGGGAGATGAGCCAGGAACCACTCTGGCTCACCACTAAGGACATGCAATGAAGAGCATCAGTCTCATCTTAGGAGCAGGGCCAGAGAGAGTGATTAAGTCTGGGAACAATTCAGTCATAAGGTAATCAGAGGTCAAGCCAGTTTTGCCAGCAGGTCTGGGGCAAGGTGAGAAATGGGTGCCCACACACCTACTTACACAGCTGCAGTGTAACATAAGGTCACCTGCCTCAGGATAAAAGCAGCTGTCATGGGAGAAGTATCCAGCATTCATAAAAACATAAAAACAAAACCAGTAAATAAATTTTTGTTTTCTTTCCAGTGATAAAATTATGTTCTTACATAATTTTTTAATAGTAAAATTACTTTTGTGTCCATTTTCTTATTTTTTTAAGAGCAAAATTTAAGAGACAGTAAACTTCACAGTCTTTGCTTGAGGTAATGCAGCAAGAAATTGTAGTCATTATCTTGGGTGTTGACAGTGACAATGCTGTTACTATTCAGTTGTTACCCTGCTAACCCAGTCTTGTTAACCAACCAGTAACAGACATTCAAAGAAGACTGTAGTAAAAGGGGAAAAGTGGAAGCAATGTTTCTAGGTGAAGAGTTGAAAGAGTCCTGAAGAACTTGGATAGCCAAATCTTTACGTATTTATTTCAATAATTGTATGCCTTATCCTTATTGGGGCATCATTTTAATTCCATTCCTCCTATCTCAGCCCTATGAGTAATTCATGTGTTTGTGGGGAACAGTGGCATAGCATCACCTGGAAACTACCGACTACATTATTTCCACTCTCATTTCTAAAAACAGTAATAAAAAAACTAGACTCTGATTTTAGAAGCATTGCAGTGATTCATAATTTGCAAATATGTCTAAGGGAGAAGGAAAACACAGAAATTCACTTTTTAGCTTTACAGTTGAAATTAAGTATTTCAATTAGCAAAAGTTGCCAAATAACTACCCTAGTGCCTAAAATGTGATCTTGACTATGCTGAAATAAATATCTTTTAAATTTAGCTTTGCATATATTGTGGAGAATGAGTGGCTGAAATAATTAACATCAAACTGCACTAACAATAGCACTGAACTACTGGACTTGTTCCAGGGGAGGGCTATGAAGATAATCAGAGGGACTGGAGCACCTCCTCTGTGAGGACAGGCTGAGAGAGATGGGGCTGTTCAGCCTGGAGAAAAAAAAAAAAGGCATCAAGGACACCTTTCAGTACTTGAATGGAGCTTACAAGAAAGCTGAAGAGGGACTTTCTATGGGGGTTTGTACTAATAGCACAAGAGGGTTGAGGCTTGATAAGGATAGATTTAGACTAGACATTTGAAAGAAATTCTTTACAGTAAGGGTGATGAGACATGTTGCCCAAAGAGGTCATGGATGCCCACTCTCTGGAGGTCTTCAAGGCCAGATTCCATGAGGTCTCAAACAATCTGGTCTAGTGAAGGGTGTCCTTGTCCATGGCAAGGTGGGTGAAACTAAATGATCTTTAAGACCCCTTCCAATCTAAACCATTCCATGAATCTATGAACAATGAAGATTTGATTGAATGCCTACAACTGATTTCTAGTCTGATAGATGCTTTTGTGTAGGAAAAGTACTTTCTGCCATTGACTTTTCCTTCTCTGGTAAGTGTATAACTCTGTGACAAAGTTTTCCCAGGTATTTTCAAACAGACTTGTTTGGTGCTGAGTTTTCAAAAAAGAAAGTGTCTTTACTGACGCAAACACAATATCCTCATCTGAAAGAGATTAGGACTGTTAAGCAGCCTTCTCAAAACAAACAAAATCAAAGACTTAACCTGAAGTCTAAATAGCGAATAAGGCCTTTTGAGATCTTTTTTTTTTTCCTGAATATTGGTTTTAAGAGTAACATGTGAATTATAAAACTATAACAAAAAATAAACATTTAATTTGTTTAAAATTAAAAACAATGGGAAATTATTTGGCAATCGCAGACTGCTATGAGAAAATACACAATTTATTGTTCCCCTTGTCTTGACCAGAAGCTACTGGCTAATTGTCCACTGGACGTTACTGGTATACCCTGAACAGCAGGAGACCAGCATGTACCAAAACCAGACCTATCTTAATCACAACCAGAGATGCCCAAAACCCAGATAGGCACAAGGATTATTGAGTTGAGTAACCTTTCTACAGAGAGGATCCTGAAACTGAGGGAAACAGAGGTCATTCATCACATCCAGGTGGCACCAGGGGCAGTTTAAATTGGACATCAGAAGAATTTCTTTACTGAGGGTGATCAGAAACTGAAACAGGCTGCCCAGGGGGGTGGTGAAGTCACTGTCCTGGGAGTGTTCAAAAATGTGTAGACACAGCATTTCACGACGTAGTTTAGTGTCCATGCTGTTTTCAGGTCAGTGGTTTGTACTCAAGAGTCTCAGACATCTTTCCTAATTGGAATGATTCTGTGATTCTAATAGAGGTCAGATATTGCAGCACGATGGAGCAGCATAAAATCTAAGAATTCCCAATACTACACTGACACTAGGCTTCAATCTCTGGGTAATAGAATAAGAAATCATTGCTATATGGAGTATGAACAGTTAGTTTTGATTCCTTATCTTATTCAACTTATAGGCTGTTCACACGGCAAAAAAAAAAAAAAAAATAATTAGTTTTATATGCCTCATACGTCAGCATTTTTCTGTCTTTCAATGTTAAGAAGGGGTTTGAATCTGGGTGAGGAGCGAATTGTAATGGGGCCAATGTAAAAAATTACTAAATGGTTTATTAATTATACAAAGAAAACTTCCCCAAACTCTTTTACAGTTAACACACACACAGATTCTATGATGCAGCTGCTCAAACTGTTTTGCAGAATGTATCTATAGAGAGTCAGATTAAATGATCTAGGAAAAGCCTTTACAAAGGTTCCTAACTGGAGATCCTGGCAGCACAAACTGCCGCTGAAAGGTTCAGCATAAACTGTTACCAAGTTGAGTAAGGAGAGTCAGGGTACTCACTGGCCAAAGGTCTCGGTATTAGCTCTCCAAAAGCATAAACGGGAAAATACCTATACCTATAGTGAAAGCCAGGTGGTGGACTTGAGGTGGTAATGATGCGATGTGGCTTTGCTGCTGGTTCAGTCCAAATTGAGCACGCCGTCTGAGAAGGCCCACGGACACGAGAGAGGTCTCCCGTGACTCTGAGACAGTCATGGGGTGGTCAGCAGCCACCTGGGCACAGCAGGGCACAGGTTTGCCGGCCGGAGCAGGCTGATTCAGTGCTGTGGATAGCTGGGAGTCGGCCCTCGGGCTGGCACGGCGGGCTGGAGCCGCGGGCCGGCAAGTCCCAGTGTCGAAACTCGTTGCTAAGTCGTTGCTGAGTCGTTACCTACATTCGGGCTCGATCAGGCAGGGTCAGGCTGCCAGTCGCAGGCCAGTCCCCACTTGGGCGCGATGCAAAGTGTGGTGGCAGACAGAGGCACCTAAGGCACACAGGTAGTGAGCAAAGCAAAAGCAGCAGCAGCAAACAAGAGAGTTTGCCAGGGCGTGAAGCATTCGCCGAGCGTCTTCGAACAATAGCAACAGGTAAGACCAGCCCTAGAACCAACCCTGAGTTATCTCTCCAAAACAGGAAGGTGTTCAGGCCTAGGATCCTGACCTGTGCTTATCCCAAAACAAAGCAAGCTGCAAAACAAGGCCAAGTATGGGGTCTGTGATAGACTGAGAGGCGCCAAAGCTTTGGTCTGCTTTCCTCCTTCTTCCACATGAGAAGAAGAAGCAGGAAAGAGGGGGCCAAGGTGGGTATTAGGGCATGTGATGGATATATGTTCTAGACATAATTTCGACCTTCCACCACAATCAAGAAATCTGAATGTAGATAGAGTCATGAATGTTAAGCCTTAGCACCGCTTGCATTGCATTTCAGTCCTTTCCATATCTGCGTCAGATTTACACTACTCCCTGAAATTAAGGTAAGCTTTATCTGCCCCACTTTTATGGCTTCCAAATTGCACAGCTAATGGCCAGTTGTGTTTTCCTGTAAGCAGTTTACCCAGTTAATAATAAAGCTAACAGAAAAATGGTTTGTTCCCCAAACATGCCTTAGTTTCATCTTCTCTTCCATCTAACGGAAGCAAATTAGAATCATAGAATCATAGAGTCAACCAGGTTAGAAGAGATCTCCAGGACCATCCAGTCCAACCTATCACCCAACCCTAGCCAGTCATCTAGACCATGGCACTAAATGCCTCATCCAGTCTTTTCTTCAACACCTCCAGGAATGGTGACTCCACCATCTCCCTGGGCAGCCCATTCCAACGCCAATCACTCTCTCTGGCAAGAACTTCCTCCTAACATCCAGCCTATACTTCCCCTGGCACAACTTGAGACTGTGTCCTCTTGTTCTGTTGCTGGTTGCCTGGGAGAAGAGACCAACCCCCACCTGGCTACAACATCCCTTCAGGTAGTTGTAGACAGCAATGAGGTCACCCCTGAGCCTCCTCTTCTCCAAGATAAACAACCCCAGCTCCCTCAGCCTCTCCTCATAGGGTTTGTGTTCCAGGCCTCTCACCAGCTTCATTGACATTCTTTGGACATGTTCCAGCACCTCAACATTTCTCTTGAATTGAAAAGCCCAGAGTACTGGACACAGGACTCAAGGTGTGAGTACAGGGGAAGAATAGCCTCCCTCATCCTACTGGCCACACTGTTCCAGACATAGGTCAGGATGCCATTGGCTCTCTTGGCCACCTGGGCACACTGCTGGCTCACCTTCAGCCTACTATCTACCAGTACCCCCAGATCTCTTTCTTCCTGGCTGCTCTCCAGCCACTCTTAGGTGAGACAATACATTAAAAAAAAAAAAAAATCATTATTAAAAGTCAGGATTTCCATCTTATAAGGAAGTTAACTCTTGTCAGATAATTCATGTCCTTACACTAACTCTCTGCTTTTTCATTCTGATAAACCCTCCCAATGTTCTCATATTATTTCCATACAACTCCCAGCCCTACTGCTGTCAGTAAACTGTTTTTTTTGCATTCTCCCCTCTCCTTTATAGTTTTCCTCAACACAGCACATGCACAAAAAAGGAAACAACAGAAAATCAGGAATCTGTCTCTTTTAAGTGTCCATATTAAACATAGACTGCTTCTGTCATTTTATTTATCTACCCCAGAGCTCTCCTTTGTCTCAGCAGCATGGAAATGCCTTGTTAACTCAATGTTCATCATAACAAGCTACAAAATGCAGGATGTTGCTCTGTTTTCTGGACTTTGAAACAGTCACTACAAACAGGAAAGCTTTTGGAGTGGATGAGGAGAGGAGTACCAGAAGATAATTTCACTGCATTATTGTAAGCTTCTCTAGAAATTATTTCAGTATGTGTTGTACTTTGCAACAATCCTCTCCACTGAGACTAAAATGAAAAAAAAATAGAGTTTTTATAAATACATATATTTCATTATGTCTAATACACTCAGGCATTCAATGATGTTTTAACTGCTTTATTATGACTTTTTAGTGATGTCATCTAACCATCTCAGATTAAGTGGTCCCTAAACAAAAAAGCAGATGCTGTCTAGCACAACATATCTGGTGAGCTCCATGAAGAGATATCTCAGAACAGACAATAAACATGACTATTTAATCTCTAGTTCAGGTTGCCTGATCACTGAAGGTGATCAGATAAATGTACAGATCTGAACATGGGCATGGAGGCAGGAAATGGATACTCAATAACCAACAAATGTGGGCAAAGATAGTCTGGGAAAAGAGGAATTGTGTCTTATGCTCTCTTATGTAGTTTGTTCCTGGGAAAATTTAATTATTCTAATACATTATTTGTCTGTGTTACATAGCAACAAGAAGTTTTAGCTACCTAAACTTTTTCTAACAGCTTGGAAGAAAGTTCTCAAAATGCAGTATATATATATATATACATGTAGAGGAACATATCTATTTTTCAAGTACTGCAATGACCTCAGGGAAGTGAAGACAGATGCTTTCTTGTCTTGAGTGGTGTATTGCTTATATAGAAAGGGAATTCTGCAATACTGCAGGAACAGTAATTTATTGCAATGCTTTTGAAATATCACCATCTTCAAAACACTTTAAAATCTGTCCAAGATTTAGCTTTTCTTCTTTTTTTATCTCCCCCTCTCCCCCCCCTAAAACCTCATATCCCAGAGATACAAAATTATTACTTTTCCTGTCACTGGACCAAAAACAAATAAAACACATCCCTAGCACTTGCATCTGTAAAGAGCTGGTAACCATGATCCATTTAGATTCCAGTGTCAGAAGACAAATTAAATTGTTTAACTTTACTATCAGCTGTATGATTTATTTATTTATTTTTAAATCAGCTTAAGCTGGCAAAAGTGCTGATGGAAGCGAGAATCTGCAAGTTCCACTTCTATTAGTAAGTGCTTAGCACACAAGAAAAATGAAACATAAATTGGAAGCTGCCCAACACTATCCTAACTCTGCATGAAGCACTTTGATAGGAACATAAATGGGTTCAAATAAGCTACAGGTGCTGAAGAGCAGAGTGCTGATTATTTAGCTCCCAGCCCTAAGGACATATTTTCCTGCTATGTTGTCAGCTGCATGGGAAGTAGACATAGGCAGCAGATTTGATTGCTTTAGAGACAAATCCCAACCACAACTGGTTTTGGCCACAGAAGAGCTGGCTGAATTTAGAGTGGAATCTTTGATGATGCTCCATTATGATGGCTTGAGAGTTACCTGTCCCTAGCCCCGCCCCCCCCCCCCCCCCCCCCCCCCCCCACCTCTCATGAAATCACCCACACTAGAATCAACCACACTAGAATCAACCAGATGGAAGTTAAGGAATGAAGCTTTATGTCCACAGCTTAGCACAATATACAAGCAGGTATTTACAATATATTACAAATATATACAGCTATATACAGAAATACACAAGTTAAAAATAACACAGAAACACAATACCCCTCCCAGAAATCAGAGTCCCCAGAAAGGACCACCCTTTCACCTTCTTTCCACTCCTCTACCTTATCCCAAAGTCTGCCTTACATGCAAAGTTGAGTTTGGAGGATCAGTAAGAGGGGTTAGAAGGAGAATGATTAATTGGGTTACACAGATCCAAGCAGAAGAGAAACACACACTCCAACAGGCAGAGACAAATTGTCCTATTTATGTGTTTTTGTTTTCATACATCTCAGCGAACCTATAAGTGAAGTAGATATCACCATTGTTTCATTTTCACAGCCTATAATCTATTTTTTCTCATTAAAATATTTCAATTAGCCTCAAACTGGCACATCTATGTATTACTGTTTAATGATTCACAGAAAGGAATATGATGTCTGAAAGAACTCTGAAAACACTAAAACCACAGAATCATAGAACGGTCTGGGTTGGAAGGGACTAACCCCATTTGCATGAAGTAAGGGCATCCTCAACTAGATTAGGTTGCCCATATCCCTGTTGAGCCTCACCTTGAATATCTGTAGGCATGGGGCCCCAACTACCTCTCCATGCAACCTGTTCTAGTATTCCACTACACTCATGGTAAAGAACCTATTCCTAATATCCAATCTAAGTCTGCTCTTATCTAGTTTGAAGCTATTGTCCCTTGTCCTATTCACTACAGGCCTTTGCAAACAGTGTCTCTCAGTCCTCCTTGTAGGCACCCTTCAGGTACTGGAAGGTCACTATTAGGTCTCCCTGAAGCCTTCTCCAGGAAGAATAACCCCAGCTCTCGCAGCCTGTCTGCATAGTACAGGTGCTTCAGACCTCTGATCATTTTCATGGCCTTCCTCTGGACCCTGTCCATGTCCTTCCTGTATTGAGATCTCCAGAGCTGGACACAGTACTCCAGGTGAGATCTCACAAGGGCAGAGTAAAATGGGAGAAACACCTCTCTGAATCTGCTGGCAGCATATCTTTTGACACAGCCCAGGATGTGATTTACCTTTTGGGCTGCAAGCTCACACTGCCTGCTCATGTCCAGCTTCTGGCCCATCAGAATCCTCAAGTCCTTCTCCACAGGTCTGCTTTGAATCAGCTCATCCCCCAGTCTGTATTGATAGTGAGGACTTTTCTGACACAGGAGCAGAACCCTGCACTTGCTCTTGTTGGAACTCATGAGGGTCATCTGGGTCCACGTCTCTGGATGGAAGGCAGAAGGGCTCTGCAGCGGGACCTTAACCGCCTGCACAGATGGGCAGAGTCCAATGGGATGGCATTCAATAGCTCCAAGTGCAGGGTGCTGCACTTTGGCCACAACAACCCCATGCAGAGATACAGGCTGGGGTCGGAGTGGCTGGAGGGCAGCCAGACAGAGAGGGATCTGGGGGTACTGATTGATACCCACCTGAACATGAGCCAGCAGTGTGCCCAGGTGGCCAAGAGAGCCAATGGCATCCTGGCCTGCATCAGGAATGGTGTGGTCAGCAGGAGCAGGGAGGTCATTCTGCCCCTGTACTCTGCACTGGTTAGACCACACCCTGAGTACTGTGTTCAGTTCTGGGCCCCCCAGTTTAAAAGGGACGTTGAGATGTTTGAGCATGTCCAGAGAAGGGCGACGAGGCTGGTGAGAGGCCTTGAGCACAAGCCCTATGAGGAGAGGCTGAGGGAGCTGGGATTGTTTAGCCTGGAGAAGAGGAGGCTCAGGGGTGACCTTATTGCTGTCTACAACTACCTGAAGGGTGGTTGTGGCCAGGGGGAGGTTGCTCTCTTCTCTCAGGTGGCCAGCACCAGAACAAGAGGACACAGCCTCAGGCTGCACCAGGGGAGATTTAGGCTTGAGGTGAGGAGAAAGTTCTTCACTGAGAGAGTCATTGGACACTGGAATGGGCTGCCCAGGGAGGTGGTGGAGTCGCCGTCCCTGGAGCTGTTCAAGGCAGGATTGGACGTGGCACTTGGTGCCATGGTCTAGCCTTGAGCTCTGTGGTAAAGGGTTGGACTTGATGATCTGTGAGGTCTCTTCCAACCCTGATGATATTATGATACTATGATGCATCATGTCCAGCTGGCATATCAACAACACTACCAACATCAGCCTAGTGTCATCCGCACACTTGTTGATGTTGCACTCAATCCCACTGTCTATATCATTGATAAAAATATTAAACAGTACAGATCCCAGTACTGACCCCTGAGGTATACCACTTGTCACTGAGCCTCAAAAGAGACTGAGCTAGAGATGAAATGTTTCTAACTTGCACTGTACAATTCACATGACTTTTGTCATTGATATAGAGTTGTAGAGACAGCTAACAAATACCTAAAACATAACCTGACACATAAGGTATTCATGTGAAAGCTGAGTCCTGATTAAAAATAATGATAGTGACAAAAGACTAGAGGTAAGACACTGTAGCATCCAGTGGGTGTTGCCTCATTCTGCAGAGCAGTTTGGTCTGGCACATATTACACATAAACTGAGATAGTTTCAGTCGTTGGCTGTTTTGTTGGGTTTTATTGCGGTGGGGTTGTTTGTTTGCTGTTAATCTTCTGACAGGTGGTTATATTGTTTTACATTATGCAGAAATCTAGAGACTTTATTTGTTACATCCTCTTATGTCTTTTAGAGCCTTCATACTGGGAAGCATGTGGTCTTGAGCTTTTACAAATTGTTTGTTACTGAAATTAAGATTGAATAGACAAGGAAATTAATCTGGTAAGCACACAATGCCAGATGTGAAGCATACTGTAATGTATTGATTTATCATTTACAATATTTTTTTAAATTTATTTCCCCCTTTTGAACTGTTCAGGTGTGAGTAGAACATTTCCAAATCAACATCATATATTCTTACTTCATCAGATTTTCCTTTGGCCCATGCCTTCTAACTCCACACTGACTTGATTTGCACCATGCCTCTACGCTTTTACCACTTCACTTTCATTGTACTAAAAATTAACTTCTTCCTTTCAAAAAATACTCAGATTACACCAGACTGCAGATTTAAGTTTCTGCTCAAAACACAAGTGTCATATCACCCAGTGCAATATACGTGTCAGTATATTTTACAAAATTATATGCTTAAAAGGTCAAAATTCATCTAGCTCTTTTGCTAAACCTTGGGCCTATAAAAGGGAAGCATTATCCTTCAGGAATCTGCATACTGGAATATGATCCCTAATTCTTAAAATAGTCATTCTGTAATAGTAATTACAGACTTACAGAATCGATTAATCAAATTGGAAAAGACCTTTGAGATCATCAAGTCCAACCTATCACCCAACACCATCTATTCAACTAATCATGGCACCAAGTGCCACATCCAGTCTCTTTCTAAATACACCCAGGAATGGTGACTCCAGATGGGCAGCCCATTCCAATGGCCAATCTCTCTTTCTGTGAAGAACTTCTTCCTAATATCCAGTGTTAAGTTTTATTTACTCACTTCACCATGTTCAGGTTAACAAAAAAAAAAAAAGAAAGAAAGAAAGAAAGTAAGAAAGTAAGAAAGAAATAAAGAAAGAAAGAAAGTAAGAAAGAAAGAAAGAAATAAAGAAATAAGGAAAGAAAGAAAGAAAGAAAGAAAGAAAGAAAGAAAGAAAGAAAGAAAGAAAGAAGTCTGATATTAGTTTGTGGTTGTTGTTTAAAGAATTGCCTCCATGTCTACCAGCTGTAATATTACTTTTTCAAATCCATTCTAGCAAATCTTAAGATGTATGCAGGTGGTGTTTGAGAAACTGGATTTTTTTTAATAAACAGCATTAAAAAGCCAAACAAACAAAAAAAAAATCAACACCTTAGTGGCATGACAGGCTGGGACTGTGATATCTTTCCTATAATTTAAGGAGAAATTGCAGTAATTAGCTGAGTCCACAGGGTTTCTGCATAGTACCTTATTTATCTAGGTCAATGGTGCTTGTCTGTCTTCCACATTTGTGAGCCATTTACTGATACATTCATTAGGGCATATGACCCAACTGAGGATGGCTAACGATTTGTTATTCAGAGAGAAGATATAGTAGAAGCTGCTGACAAAATAGCTGTTATTTCTATTAGTGCTTCAAGTCTAGCTTGAGTGGAGATGTAATTTAGAGCTGCAAAGATGACAGAGAGATAACAGCATGTGGCACAGGAGATCTGGAAATGCTTAGTCTGAAGAAGAGACAGTGCGGGGGTGGGTCTTACCCAAGTGTAGGATGAGAAACCTGTTCCTGATTATTTTGAAGAAGAGAAGACTGAGAGAAGATCATGCTAACGTTTACAAATATCTGAAGGGTGGCTGTCAAGAAGGTGCTATTCTCTTTTTGGTGGTGTCCTGTAATAGAACAAGGGACACAAACTTGAACACAGAAAATTTCACCTCAACATGAAGAAAAGCTCCTTTACTGTAAGTGCGACAGAGCCCTGGAACAGACTGCCTAGAAAGGTTAGCCTATCAAGACCCCTTTGGATGCATTCATGTGTGACCTGTCCAAGGTGTATTGGGCTTGATGACTTTTAGAAGTCCCTTGCAACCCTCACTGTTGTATGATTCTATTAAAGAAGATGGAACAAGCTGCTTTACAGTGTTATTCAGTGACAGGATCAGGGATAATGGGCACAAATTCAAATCTGATAAACTCCATTTAAACTTAAAAGATTTTTTCTTCACTGAGAGCATTGTTGAATGTTAGAATAGAATAGAATCAACCACGCTGGAAGAGACCTCCAAGATCATCCAGTCCGAACTATCCCCCAGCCCTCTTCAGTCAACTAGACCATGGCACTAAGTGCCTCATCCAGTCTTTTCTTCAACACCTCCAGGGATAGTGACTGCACCATCTCCTGGGCAGCCCATTCCAATGCCAGTCACTCTCTCTGTGAAGAACTTCCTCCTCACATCCAGCCTATACTTCCCCTGGCACAACTTGAGACTGTGTCCTCTTGTTCTGTTGCTGGTTGCCTGGGAGAAGAGACCAACCCCCACCTGTCTACAACATCCCTTCAGGTAGTTGTAGTCAGCAATGAGGTCAACCCTGAGCCTCCTCTACTCCAAGATAAACAACCCCAGCTCCCTCAGCCTCTCCTCATAGGGTTTGTGTTCCAGGCCCCTCACCAGCTTTGTTGCTCTTTGCTGGACACATTCCAGCACCTCAACATCTCTCTTGAATTGAGGAGCCCAGAACTGGACACAGTACTCAAGGTGTGGCCTGAGCAGTGCTGAGTATACAGGAAGAATAACCTCCCTCATCCTACTGGCCACACTGTTCCTGATGCAGGCCAGGATGCCATTGGCTCTCTTGGCCACCTGGGCACACTGCTGCCTCATCTTCAGCCTACTATCTACCAGTACCCCCAGGTCCCTTTCCTCCTGGCTGCTTTCCAGCCATTCTGTCCACAGCCTGTAGTGCTGCCTGGGGTTGTTGTGGCCAAAATGCAGAACCCTGTACTTGGCCTTGTTAAATCTCATCCCACTGGCCTCTGCCCACCTATCCAGCCTGTTCAGGTCCCTCTGCAGGGCTCTCCTACCTTCCAACAGATCAACACCTGCTCCTAGTTTGGTGTCATCTGCAAACTTACTGATGCTGGACTCAATCCCCTCGTCCAGATCATCAATACAGATGTTGAATAGGACTGGGCCCAGCACTCATCCTTGGGGAACACCACTAGTGACAGCTGCCAACTGGATGTGGCACCATTCACCACCACTCTCTGGGCTCTGCCATCCAGCCAGTTCTTGACCCAGCACAGAGTGAATCTGTCCAAGCCATGAGCTGCCAGCTTGGCTAGAAGCTTCTTGTGACAGACAGTGTCAAAGGCTTTGCTGAAGTCCAAGTAGACTACGTCCACAGCCTGTCCCACATTCACTAGACAGGTAACCTGATCATAAAAGGAGATCAGGTTTGTGAGACAGGACCTGCACTTACTAAACCCATGCTAGCTGGGCCTGATCCCTTGGCCACCCTGTAGGTGCTTTGTGATGGCACCCAAGATGACCTGTTCCATGCCCTTGCCTGGCACTGAGGTCAGGCTGACAGCTCTGTAGTTTTCTGGTTCCTCCTTTTGACCCTTCTTGTGGATGGGTATCACATTGGCCAGCTTCCAGTCTTCAGGAACCTCTCCAGTGAGCCAGGAACAGGATGCCCACAGAGGCTGTGGCATCTATGTTATTTGAGACATTAAAAACCTGACTGGTTGTCCTGGAGTCCTGTATCCCTAAATTCCTCTCGTGCAGTGGCTTCAGGGGAGAGGGAAAGCCACCTGGTTCCCCCCCACCTCGCCTGCCCTGCGGGCATGAAAGTGGTGAGCAAAGGGGTCCTGCCCGCAGGAGGAGTGCCCCGTGCAGCGCCCGCGCTGGGATCTGGCTGGGATTGGCTGTGCCCTTTTGCGCCTAAGGTGTGGTAACTCTGCCTTTTGTCTAGTGAGGGTATAAATTGGGGGTCTTCCCGCCTTGGATTTCGTCCCTGCCTGGACGTTCGTGTTTGCCTGAGAATTACCACCCCCCCCCCCCCCCCCCCCCCCCCCCCCCTCCGCTCTCTTAAGCTGAACACAGAAACCTTCAAAGAACGGCTTCCCCATTGACACCTTTGAAAGAGCTTAACGACTCTTAAGGATCCACCTACAGCCGCTGAAAAGAGAGCGAGAAGGAGAGACAGACGGCACAAGGAAGCCTGATCGTGAGTTATTTTGGCTCAACTTTATTAGTAAGAAAACCACTATTAATTAATAGCTAAAGCCTTTTCCAACTTCTGACTTCCAAAACAGTCAGATTATTGACGGTATCCCTGTAGATAATTCTCACACAACTCAATCTGCTAATTAAACTAAATTAATCTTTGTATATATAGTTTTGGGGGCGGGTTTTTGGGAAAATAAAATAACTATTTTTGTATAAAATTCCCTACTTGGCCACACATTAATTCCTGCCTCCACAACACTGGTCACATTTTTTGGTAGCCCACTCTAGCTAATAGTGTTTGAACAGGCAGGTCAGCATCTGATAGCCTCACCTATGCTGTGACACTACAAAAACAAACTTAATTTCCAAATTGGCAAAGAGATGGAAGAAGATAACTGAAAAAGAGAAAGAGAAAAAGAAAAGAGAGAATGAAATGACTTATAAGGAAGAAAAAAAAATTGAAAAGGGAGGAATTTGGAAGAAACTGGAGCGAGGGAGGAAGCGAGAGAAGGCGGGAGAGAGAAACTGTTGTCCTTTATGCACTTCTCACAGATTCATGAGTGACTTATTAGAGGATTAGGAGCAGACTGAATTCCTCTCCATTGGAATGTTTGAATGTTTGTACTTCTTACCTTCTTTGAGAGTTGAGCAATTTAAGTTAGAAGCTTGTGATTATGCTTGATCTCTGCAGATGGGCTCACTAAACACATAGGACATTACTGAATCCAAAGCTCTTTCCCAGGATTATTCTCTAAGTTACAATAACACCTAGTCAATACCTACTTGGTACCTTCAGATATTCCCTGGCACACTCCAGATTTTCTCAGAAGGCAAAGCAAAAGTTTTCCCATCTGGAATATTTCAGTCAGAAACTTTTACAGCAAAAGCAACAGTGGTGAAAATTAATTTGCCTAGCAGAACTATGTATTTAATCTTTTGGAATCTTATAAATGTCACCCTTATAATATGTTTAGAACAGAGGAATTCATAATGCTAACTGTTATTACAAGTACTGAACAGGGAATTCACTACATCTGGTCTTACGCTGAGCTCATAGTTATTGAACAGAACAAATAGTTTTCATTTCTCTGAAGGCTTTGTATCAGCCTAATTACTAAAGCAATCTGTTAGGTTTTCCAGCTGCAGTAAAAACAGAGCTTTCAAATAGCTTGAAGCTGGTGCTCTCTAGTTCCCTTCAGGCCAAAACAAGAGCCACTTACTCACTAAGAATGTGCCTATACTAGTCTGAAGACACCATTTCAAAAAATGGGCTGAATTTAGCAATGCATAGATCTGCTAACTGTCCAATGCATAGATCTGCTAACTGTTCAGGCACACAGAGCTTTTTTCTGATCATAGGCAAATAGTTCAGGGTGTCAGAGCACTAAGCTAGCAGTACAAATGGATATCAATAGTCAAGCTAAACAGATAATTATAAAATCCCAGTTAATTTGTGCCTAAATGGAACAGCACCTGGCTATATTAATCTGTTCTGCAGGATATGTCTGTTGCTGTGATATGCACAGGATTGAGAGTACAGATGCCAGGGCTTAAAGCTACTGAGGTATTTTGTTCTTTCTACCAGGAGATTAATAAATTAACCCAAATTTTAACAAATATTTCAATTTATGTATCTTCTCTGAAGTTCCTGCGCCACAGCTGTAAATAAATTTCTAAAGTGCTGTGGTTTTTTTCCTAAGGACACTATCTTCACAGAATCATAGAAACATTCAGATTGGAAGAGACCCTCAGGATCACCAGTTCCAACCAATAACCCTACTCTACACGGTTCACCCTAAACCATAACCCCAAGCACCACATCCAAACAACTTTTAAGCACATACACGGCTGGTGACCTAATCACATCCCTGGGCAACCCATTCCAATGTTTGACCACTCTTTCTGTGAATTTTTTTTTCCCTAATGTCCAGTCTAAACCAGTCAGCCTAAACAGTCTACCCAGTCATAGCTTGAGGCCATTCCCTCTTGTTCTACCACTATTTAACTGTGAGAAGAGACCAGCAGCAGCCTCTCCACAATGCCCTTTCAGGAGCTGTAGACGGTGGTGAGGTCTCCCTTCAGCCTTCTCATTTTCAGACCACACAGCCCCAGCTCCTTCAGTGGACATTTTTTACAAAAGGTGACTGCCACTCTCTGGAAACACTACGACTGTATGAATGTTTCTATTCAAATACATTGGAGAAACACTTTATCATTTAATGTCAATATATGAAAATTAGATGAGGCCATTGTCATTAGGACAGGTCCCTAGAACAGAAAAGTTCAATGCCTCTACATATTTCAAGATGAAAAACTGTTCTTTTCACACCTTCTGGATAGCTCAGCTGAACCACTGAGAAAATGTGCTGAGATCTTAACAGCTATGTTTCAGCTATCATAGAGGTTCAGTATTATTGCAGACAGATCTCCCTCTCCCCTTTGCCTTTTGTGAAAACTTTACAAAGTCATCTTTTCTGCCTACACTTTTTTACTGTTTTCCTTAAAAAGAGAATTCCAATTTGTGATTTTTTTTTAGTGGTGATATATTGTCATAGAGGGGTTCATCTGGGTTCTGGGGGAACGAAATATGAGGCCGAATTTTAAAAGGGTTTAAATAATTTAATATTATATACACAAGGAATTCACCCCTCCCCAAACTTATTTACAGCTACCCCACACAAGTTCTTTGTATGCGGTTCCGAGATTATATTACAGAAGGTCTATGTACAGCAAATTGGGAACTTAGCAAAAGTTTGAAAGGATTTATGGAGAGAGTCTGTGGCATGAAAGTGCCACTGGTAAGCTATTGAGAGTTTATGCTGGCTTAGCTCGAGTTTGCTCAGTTACTCACTGGCTGGAGTCAGTTTCGATGGTCCCAAATATCGTGGGTTTGAACAGATTAGCTCAGGGGTTATTGGGGTGCGCTGTCTGGAGCTTCCACAGACACAGTCAAGCTGGGAACGGCAGCTGGAGCGGCGGCTGGCCGGGAGCGCCTTGGTCAGTTTCCCTGGGCTGGTGCCATGGGCTGGAGTCATGCAGCGGCGGTGGTCCCCAAAAGCGGCTGGAAGTGGCTAGGAGCAGCAGGTGGATGAGGGTGGCAGGATAGGAACAAGGTGTGAGAGGGAGAGATAGCAGGAACACTGAATTGTCCCTTTTTATGAGTTTTGATCCCACGATTGATGGTCCTTGGCCACAATTCTGTCCAACAAGGGCTTGGCAACAGGCGAAAACATACCAAATAAGGTGAGGTCTGAGGGTCTGGTACCCCCAAATATGGAGAGGGCTCAGGTGGATTCCCCACCTTAGGCGCATGAGCTTATGCAACGTGTTTACTTCAACCTTCGAGGAGGCAACCCAGACTCGAAGGCACCAAGGCTATTGTGTCCCTTTGTCCTCCTTAACTTGTTTACCCCAAGTATAAGCAGGGTAACACCCTTTGGGGGGACAACATGTCCGGGCATGAATAGGTTTGTAAACATAGTCATTTGAGGCCTGTGCAACCCTCCACCACATATATAACACAGACTTTAGTGCTCAGTGTCCAATAGCTTCACTGAAAATGGAAAATATCTTATAAAATTCTCTATGGGATCCATTTCAGAGTTAACAAAAATGGGGAATCCAACGTAGCCCTATATGTGTTACACCAGTGATTTAACTTTCTTTGAAAGGAGAAAGTGTATAATAAGCTTCATTTCCTGGCTGAGTTTTTCAAGTTTCAACTTGTACCTGTGGGATCTTGTAACTATTTGCTGCTATAGTAGATGTGCAAGCATATTTAGGCCAGTTTAAGATTATAAGGGAAAAAAAATCCAAACCATTTTTCCAATACCTAGCATGTATTCAGCTACCAATGTAGTCCAAAAGGACACCCCTTAGAGAAAGTATTTACAAACAGAATATTGTAAATTCTCTATGCTGCACATCTAAGAGATCATAAGTAACACACATTCCGTCAATACATTAATGTATTTATACAGCAGATCTGATTCTAGATACTAGAGATTTTCACCCACCTTTCATTTAGATATATGCTGCCCCATATAGTCTTGAGCCAAACTCATCCAAATTTTATTTAATCTGTGTAAATGGAGATACAACAATTGGATTAATACAAGAGACAGTCAATTTGCTTATCACAAATGTTTTGCAGCTCAGTGGAAAAGTGAAAAGCAAGTAGGCAGACTTCTGCAAGTCCTTAAAGTCTTCCTGAGGAACATGTTAATATTAACATAGTTATAGATCGAAAGTCAATGAAAGGGAAATCAAATGGATTTTTTTCTGGCACCAAACTCTGAATCACTTCTACACTGCCATGTCCTTTCAAATTTATTCAGTCAACAAGTAATCTAGCAACTTATGTCTGCTTATTTTTAAACATACAAATATTATTATGTGGTGCATTTCCAACGAACCAGTTTACATAATACTGCACCACCAATTACTCACAAGTTTACCAGTGTTTTCTGTGCGAGATATATAGTATTGCTAAACCATTTAGGTGTAGTCTTGTCTTTACTGTAAACTTTGCAAACCAGAGCCAGACCAGTTTTAGAGTTGCCTTATGTCAAGCAGACTGATGGTTTCTCTGTACATCCCAACAGAGACGGGAAAAGGCTACACATTCATTCATTTCTTCCCCTTTCAGTGAAACTGCAGATCCTATTACAAACGCTGAGAGCAACTCAATCTCAAATTGCAAGTATGCTGGTAGAAGATTAAATCAGAACTTAAGCACTTCAACTCCAAGGGGAGAAACAATTAGATGACAAGTCATTGCAGCAATTACGTCTTTTAAACGGACCAGAGTTGCAATGCAGAGGACTTAGGGAAAACATCAAGCAGGATTTAAACTCAGCTGTATGACTGTAAAAAGGACAATCTTCTGAAAGAAACTGAAAAGCCTGATTTCACCAAAAAGCAGTTTCTGTTTTGCCTCCAGAAGAAAGCACACTCGAGAGCAGAAAGGTGTCTTTTATATATGCAGATCCTGATGAAACAAAGATTTCTTTACAGATATGACTGTAGAGAACATCAGAAAAATTCCATTCATTTTACAATTGTGAATGTCAAGAAAATGTGTGGCCCTCACAAAATGTTTATGAGCTCATAAAGCTGCAGCATCCTAAAAACTTAATCTTTTTCTGATGAAACCATGCTCAGAAGCAGTTCTCCCTTAGAGAAAGAATGTGGTGATTATGCATTGTAACTATCTGAGCTATAGATGCTGTATTTTACTAAAAGAACGGTGTAACTAGGAAACAACATGGCTTCTTTAGAACTGGCTTTCCCAAGTCTTGTATAATCATCTTCTAGAGGAACTTTTTTCATTACAACTGGTTACAGCACTGAGGATACTAATAAGAGGTAACAGTCTTGAACAGATTTCTTCTAGGACCTCCCAAAACCCTCTTGTGTGCCGGGGCTGAGGACTACTCACTGCTTTCTGGCCCGCCTTGTCCTGCCAGCCTCTGCAGGAACACCTGTGGTGCTGGCCCATAGGCAGTCTCACACCGTGAAGCACTCTGGCAAGGCCAAGCTGCAGAAGTACATCTCCTCTACTTTGTTCAAGTTTCTGCCTTGAAGGCTTAAGGATTCTGCTCTTCTCTGCACATGTGTCTCTTCTATAAAAATTTATTAACCCATTGGCTGATTCTGATAAACTGGAAATAAAATGTCCTCCACAAGCATCAACAATATAAGCGGCTGCCATGGAAGAAGAGAGAGAAAAACTGTTAAAAACCTTCATGGAGATGCGGGAATTCACCTGGTGAGTTGCTCAGCCTAACAGCAGCTACCTCTGCTGGTCTCATACATATAACTGACACAGTCTGAGTTGTCTTCTGCTTAGAGACCTGGTCATCCAAGAAAATTCAGGTTTATCCTGGATCACAGCACACAGATTGTGGAAAAGAAGCAGAAGTTGTTTCGTTTTGTTTTGTTTCTCTCTGGTTTGTTTTGTATAAGCAGTGCAATCAACTTGCTTGAAATACACAGCAAGCATCAACTCAGTGTCTTAGAACACGTTAAAAAACACATGTAGGAAATCTAGAAGTTACCTCTCCTACTCCAGTGTTTTCTCTCTTGCTCTTACCTCTCCTTGCTCAAAATGCTTCGAGAGCTAGCAGACTTTACATCTTGGTATAAAGTGAAAGACTGTGTTTGGGTTAGGCCTTCAAAGGAGTCAAAGTGGCTCAGTAAATCTCAGAAAAATTCATTCACAGCATGAAGTTTTCTTTAAATTCTTCAGGATATCTCCTGAAAGGGGATTTCTCAGCTCCTGAAGGACACAGTGTAGCAGTAAAAGAGATCAAGAAGACAGATCAGCATTTGTCTGTGGAAAGAATAGTATCACTACATATACGAACTACTAGAATCATAGAATAGAATCATAGAATCAGTCAGGGTTGGAAGGGACCACAAGGATCATCCTGTTCCAACCCCCCTGCCATGGACAGGGACACTCTCCCCTAGATCAGGCTGGCCAGAGTCTCATCCAGCCTGGCCTTAAACACCTCCAAGGATGGGGCCTCAACCCATTCCAGGCTCTCACCACAGGATCACAGCATGTCAGAAGGAACTCAAAGAGATCACTGAGTCCAACTCCCATGCCACAGCAGGACCATACAATCTAGCTCAGGTCACACAGGAACACATCCAGACAAGGTCTGAAAGTCTCCAGAGAGGGAGACTCCACAAACTCTCTGGGGAGCCTGTGCCAGTGTTCTGTGATCCTTACAGTAAAGAAGATCCCCCTTGTATTGAGGTGCAGCTTACATCCATTGCTCCCTGTCCTATCCCAGGGAGCAAGTGAGCAGAGTCTGTCCCCCCCCTCCTGGCCCCCTAGCCATCAGATAGTTATAAATATTTATTAGATCCCCTCTCAGTCTTTTCTCCAGACTAAACAGCCCCAGCACCACTCTCATGCTGAAGAACTTCCTCCTCACATCCAGTCTGAACCTATGTATCTCAAGCTTCGCTCCATCCCCCCTAGTCTTGTCACTCCCTGGGAGCCTAAAAAGTCTCTCCCCAGCTTTTTTGTAGGCCCCCTTCAGATACTGGAAGGCAACAATAAGGTCATCTTGGAGCCTCCTCTTCTCTGGACTGAACAGCCCCAACTCGTTCAGTCTGTCCTCATAGGAGAGCTGCTCCAGCCCTCTGATCATCCCAGTGGCCCTTCTCTGGACACACTCCAGCATATCCACATCCCTCTTGTAACAGGGACTGCAGAACTGGGTGCAGTACTCCAAGTGGTGTCTCATCAGAGCAGAGTAGAGAAGGAGAATCATCTCCTTTGACCTGCTGGCCACACTTTCCTGATGCAGTCCAGGACCTGGTTGACCCTCTGGACTGCAAGTGCACACTGCTGGCTCTTGTTGAGTTTCTCATCCAACAGAACCCCCAAGTCTCTCTCCTCAGGGCTGCTCTCCAGACAGACACTGCCCAGCCTGGATTTGTGCTTGGGATTGCCCTGACCCAGATGCAGGACCTTGATCTTGGTCTTGTTGAACCTCCTGAGGTTAGCTTGTACCCACCTCTCCAGCCTGACCAGGTCCCTCTGGATGTCGTTCCTTCCCTCCAGTGTGTCTTCTGCACAACACAGCTTGGTGTCATCAGCAAACTTGCTGAGGCTGCACTCAGTGCCACTGACCATGTCACTGACAAAGATGTTGAACAAGGCTGATCCCAGGACTGATCCCTAAGGGACTCCACTTGTCACTGGTCTCCACCTGGACATGGACCCATTGACAGCCACTCTTCTAATGCAGCCAAACACATACTACAAGTACATACTCAAAGTACTACACATAGGGCATAGATTGATATATCCTCTCTAGATAAAGAGGAGGAGATAATCTGAAAGCACCAGAAACCAATAGATATCTCCCAAGTATGCAAACAGTACAGATAGCTGTGGTGAAGGAGCCTTCTTACATAGATTTGACTTTACCTGTGGCTACAGAATCACAAAAAGACACACTCAAAGCAGCTACTGCTACACAATCACCTCTCAGAGAAAGAAGGGTCCAATTATCAGCACTCATAAAGTCAACAATTATCAGGAAGGACTGCAGTTTGGTATTTTATCCAGTCTGAAAGCTGGAAAACCATACTGCTTCCTCCTACCTTTTTAATCTGCTATTTCTGTTTTATAGTCCTATATTCTAGTTCCTGTGTTTTCATTTCAACAGCTCTTAGAGTATTACAGCCCCTAAAGCAACTTGTTCCTTTAGCTGAGCTTCCTCAGAATTTACTCATGCTGGAAATTGTATTTTACATAGTTTCCTATACTGCTTGGGAAGCTAAAACTATAATTAACTTTGGTAATTAGAGTTAGAATATTGCAATAACTCTTCTCCCAGAACTACATTTACCATGAAGTTATTAATCTTTAGAGACTATTCCTGCGTGAGCCAATTAATACGTTGACAACATTGCAATGTTCCATAAATAGTCTTAAAAAATGAAGCTTCCAAACAGTGCAGTCCCAAGGATTCATGAAAAACATCCTGGATACCAGGTTTTAATAACAGCACATACAGCATTTGGAATTGCTGTATGAATACTAATGAGTTAAGGGCCAAGTTCAGTTCTCAGTGTAGTAATAGGGGGAAGAACCTAGCGGCAAGACTTTTAACTTTATTACTTTCTCGCAGCTATATGCTATTGAATCTCTGCTTGTTTACAAGAGAGGAGATTTTTATGTTTTCATAGCATTGCTCTACCACTTCATGGGTTTCCACATGAACAGCTCAGCACCTACTCCCATCTGTTCCAACTGCAGCTGTTTATAAAACTCTTGGTAGAAGCTTAGCTCCACCGATGCACTGATGCCAGATGGTTTGTCATCCTGGACTACATGATGAGTAATGTAAAGTCAATGTTGTGGAGTTTCAGAACTTTCTATGAAGAACACACAAATATGTTTAGCTGAGTTGCTTTAAAGTTTAAACTGTGCTGGAATTTTGAGCCAAAATCCACTTGCAGATTTACAGAAGCAGTCTTTAGAAATTAAGTACTTCCTTTGCAGATTTTTTTTAATAAGGGCTTAAGGCTTTGCCAGAGTTTCTAAGATTCATAATCATAGAATCACAGAACGGTAGGGATTGTAAAGAACATCTGGAGATCACCTAGTCCAATCCCCATTTTACAGCAGGTTTGCCTAGCTCAGGTTGCATAGGATCATGTTCAGGTGGGTTTTTAAATTCTCCAGAGAAGGAGACTCAAAAAAAACTCTTTGGGCAGCCTGTTCCAGTGTGAACAGCCAGCTTTAGCCATGTCACAGTCTGGACAGTAAGTTTTCCAGCACAGTATGGAGCCATCATAATCCAAAGCACTTCCACACTTTCTATCTCTGACATCTTTTATGCTTGATATTTTTTTTCCCTCCCAAAGAACATTTTTTTTTCCTCCCCCTAGAATCAAGCTCAAGTTCTCTTTAATTTTTGCTGCTTACTTAAGCCTGGCATTTTCTACAACAAATAAATAATCCACATTTAATAAAGGAAAAATAATAATTAAGGATAAAGAGAATATCAAGCAATTAAGAAGTGGTCCGAGTAGCATTATTCACACACCATCATGCTATATAACAGAAGCCCTTTACCTCTTTCCCTTCCTACACAAATTTTGTATCTGTTAGAGCTGGGAGAAACTGAAACAGAAAACCAATTCTTTCTAGCATCTGAATAGAAGCCTAGAAACTTTTGTTTGGGTTTCAGGTAGAAATAACAGCCATATTTTGAGTAGGAATTATGAGAAGTAAAAAAATAAAGACAATTTAAATTTAAGTTCTTAAAGTTGTTGGCTTACCTTCATTTCATAAATCCATAAATCCATGATGAAATGCATCCATGGGTGATGAGGGAGCTGGCAGAGGTCATTGCCAGACCACTCACCATCATCTTTGGTCAGGAATGATGGAGAGGAGAGGTCACTCCCATCTTCAAAAAAGGGTAAGAAGGGGGACTCAGGCAACTATAGACCTATCAGCCTCACCTCCATTCCTGGAAAGGTAATGGAGCAGCTTATATTTGATGCTGTCCTTAGACATACCAAGGACAAAGGAGTCACTGTCCCTGGAGGTCTTCAAGAAAAGACTGGATGAGGCACTTAGTGCCATGGTCTAGTTGACGGGATAGGGCTGGGGGATAAGTTGGACTGGATGATCTTGGAGGTCTCTTCTAACCTGATTGATTCTATGATTCCATGATTAGGAGCAGTCAGCATGGTTTTACCAAGGGGAAGTCATGTTTAACCAATCTGGTAGCCTTTTATGAGGCTATAACCAGGTGAACTGATGATGATAGAGCAGTGGATGTGGTTTATCTTGATTTCAGTAAAGCATTTGACACTGTCTCCCACATCATTCTTCTGGCTAAACTGAGGCAGTGTGGTCTGGATGATCAGGTAGTGAGATAGACGTGAACTGGTTGAAGGAAAGAAGCCAGAGAGTTGTGGTCAATGGGATGGAGTCTAGCTTGAGGCCTGTGACTAGTGGAGTCGCACAGAGGTTGATACTAGGACCAGTTCTGTTCAACATATTCATCAATGACCTGGATGAAGACACAGAGTGCACTGTCGGCAAGTTTGCTGATGACACCAACCTGAGTGGAGTGGCTGCCACACCAGAAGGCTGTGCTGCCACTCAGTGAGGCTTAGACAGGCTGGAGGGCTGGACAGGGACAAATTGAATGAAGTTCAACAAGGACAATTGTAGAATGTTAACACCAAGGACCAGTACAGGCTGGGGACTGATCTGCCAGAGAGCTGGAAAGAGGAAAGAGACCTGAGGATTCTGGTGGGTGGAAGGTTGACCACGAGCCAGCAATGTGCTCTTGAGGCCAAGAAGGCCAATGCAATTCTGGGGAGTGGCTAGTAGGCCAAGAGAGGTTCTCCTCCGCCTCTGCTCTGCCCTGGTGAAGCTACATCTGGGATACTTTGTCCAGTTCTGGGGCCCTCAGTTCAAGGACAGGGAACTGCTTGAGAGTCCAGCACAGAGCAACAAAAATGATTAAGGGAGTGGAACATCTTCCTTACAAGGAGAGATTGAGGAAGCTGGGGTTCTTTAGATAGGAGGAGTCTGAGGGGTGACCTCATTAATGTTTATAAATATGCAAAGGGTGAGTGCCAAGAGGATGGAGCTAGGCTCTGCTCAAGGATACCCAGTGACAGGACAAGGGGCAATGGATGGAAGTTGATGCATAGGAAGTTCCATGCAAACATGAGGAAAGATTTTTTCCACTATGAGGTGACAGAACACTGGAACAGGCTTCCCAGTGGGGTTGTGGAATCTTCCTCTGAAGATACTCAAGACCTGCCTGTATACATTCCTGTGTGATCTGCTGTAGGTAATCCTGCTCTGGCAGGGTTGATGGACTAGGTGATCTTTTGAGGTCACTTCCAGGTCCTAATATTCTGTGATTATTCAGACAGACACACTTTCATAATAAATCCTTCTTTAGATAGAAAGGCATGGCATTAGGGATTCTAGACTTCCTATAGGCTTAGGGGGAAAGCATATTTGTTCTGGAGATGAACCTTTTTATCACCTTTGGAAAAGAGGGGAGGTGTCCCAGGAAAAGTTCAAGGAAGTTGCTAGGTCTTGTAGAGGAAAAATTAGAGAGGCAAAAGCCCATTTGGAGCTCAGGCTGGCCACGGCTGTCAAGGAAAATAAAAAGTGTTTCTTTAAATATATGAATGGCAAGAGAAGGGGCAAGGACAACCTCCAGTACTTACTAGACAGAGAGGGGAACATAGTGACAAAGGATGAGGAAAAGGCAGAGGTGCTTAACACCTTCTTTGCCTCAATCTTCACTAGTGGGACAGGTTGTCTCCAGGACAGCTGGACTCCTGAAGTGGTGGATGGAGTCAGGGACCAGTACAGTCCCCCTCTAATCCATGAGGAAGCAGTAAGGGACCTGCTAAGTCACTTGGATCCTCACAAGTCCATGGGACCGGATGGGATCCACCCTAGGGTGCTGAGAGAGCTGGCAGCTGAGCTGGCCAAGCCACTCTCCATCATTTTTCAACAGTCCTGGCACACTGGAGAGGTTCCTGAAGACTGGAAGCTGGCCAATGTGATACCCATCCACAAGAAGGGTCAAAAGGAGGAACCAGAAAACTACAGAGCTGTCAGCCTGACCTCAGTGCCAGGCAAGGGCATGGAACAGGTCATCTTGGGTGCCATCACAAAGCACCTACAGGGTGGCCAAGGGATTAGGCCCAGCCAGCATGGGTTTAGGAAGGACAGGTCCTGTCTCACCAACCTGATCTCCTTTTATGATCAGGTTACCTGCTTGGTGAATGTGGGGAAGGCTGTGGATGTAGTCTACTTGGACTTCAGCAAAGCCTTTGACACTGTCTGCCACAAGAAGCTTCTAGCCAAGCTGGCAGCTCATGGTTTGGACAGATTCACTCTGTGCTGTATCAAGAACTGGCTGGATGGCAGAGCCCAGAGAGTGGTGGTGAATGGTGCCACATCCAGTTGGCAGCCAGTCACAAGTGGTGTTCCCCAGGGATCAGTGCTGGGCCCAGTCCTGTTCAATATCCTTATTGATGACCTGGACGAGGGGATTGAGTCCAGCATCAGTAAGTTTGCAGATGACACTAAGCTAGGAGCAGGTGTTGATCTGTTGGAAGGTAGGAGAGCCCTGCAGAGGGACCTGAACAGGCTGGATAGGTGGGCAGAGGCCAATGGGATGAGATTTAACAAGGCCAAGTGCAGGGTTCTGCATTTTGGCCACAACAACCCCATGCAGCGCTACAGGCTGTGGACTGAGTGGCTGGAAAGCAGCCAGGAGGAAAGGGACCTGGGGGTACTGGTAGATAGTAGGCTGAAGATGATCCAGCAGTGTGCCCAGGTGGCTAAGGGAGCCAATGGCATCCTGGCTTGCATCAGGAACAGTGTGGCCAGTAGGACAAGGGAGGTTATTCTTCCTGTATACTCAGCACTGCTCAGGCCACACCTTGAGTCCTGTGTCCAGTTCTGGGCCCCTCAATTCAGGAAAGGTGTTGAGGTGCTGGAACGTGTCCAGAGAAGGGCAACAAAGCTGGTGAGGGGCCTGGAACACAAACCCTATGAGGAGAGGCTGAGGGGGCTGGGGTTGTTTAGCCTGGAGAAGAGGAGGCTCAGGGGTGATCTTATTACTGTCTACAACTACCTGAAAGGACATTGTAGCCAGGTGGGGGGTGGCCTCTTCTCCCAGGCAACCAGCAATAGAACAAGGGGACACAGTCTCAAGTTGTGCCGGGGTAGGTCTAGGATGGATGTTAGGAGGAAGTTCTTCACAGAGAGAGTGATTGGCATTGGAATGGGCTGCCCAGGGAGGTGGTGGTGTCACCGTCCCTGGAGGTCTTCAAGAAAAGCCTGGATGAGGCACTTAGTGCCATGGTCTAGTTGACTGGATAGGGCTGGGTGCTAGTTTGGATTGGATGATCTTGGAGGTCTCTTCCTAACCTGGTTGATTCTATGATTCTATGAACCAGGCAGTGGCTGTGCCTACTTGAGAGGCAAAAGCAGAGGAGGGGGTATGAGCCTGCAAAATCAGTCTTGACTGGTGCTAAAGCTGCCACATTGTCACTGGAGGGTCCAGGACAGCATTTCAGGCTGTCAAGTCAGCCACTGCACTGTGGGCAGTTTCTTCCTCAACACATTCAATTAGCCCCACTAATAGCCAAGATGAAGTCTGGCTTTACAAGGCTTTGACATAAGAAAGAGTTTCAGAACCTCACAATTTTGTTACCTATGCTAGGAATATTTGACTGCTTACTTCATTTGTGTTTGGAGCCGTCTGTGATCTTCTATTTCCCATGAGACAAGTCTTGAAAAGGATAAGCTCCACAGGAGAAAGCATTCTGAAAGAACAACAATTTTATAGAAAAGATACGTTTGTAAAGAAAACAATTTGCATTTTATATATTTTACTGTTGTATTTAAAAAGAGGAAGCAGCATTTTTCAGCTTAGAATTGTGTTTTCTGAACATCCTCTAATACCTGAAAAAGTCTGCTAAATAGACAAAAAAGAATGAAAATATTTCAACTTACACAATTGTGGTTTTTTCTATCACGGTTTCATTTACTTAACTGAATGCTTAGATGTTGATAGAAAGACACATATCATAGAATCACAGAATCAACCAGGTTGGAATAGACCTCCAAGATCATCCAGTCCAACCTAGCACCAAGCCCTATCCAGTCAACTAGACCATGGCACTAAGTGCCTCATGGAGGGCATTTTTCTTGAAGACCTCCAGGGACGGTGATTCCACCACCTCCCTGGGTAGCCCATTCCAAGGGCAAATCACTGTCTCTGTGAAGAACTTCCTCCTAACATCCAGCCTAGACCTGCCTTGGCACAACTTGAGACTGTGTCTCCTTCTTCTGTTGCTGGTTGTCTGGGAGAAGAGACCAACCTGCATCTGGCCACAGCCTCCCTTCAGGTAGTTGTAAACAGCAATGAGGTCAACCCTGAGCCTCCTCTACTCCAAGATAAACAACCCCAGCTCCCTCAGCCTCTTATTATAGGGTTTGTGTTCCAGGCCTCTCACCAGCTTCATTGCCTTTCTTTGGACACGTTCCAGCACCTCAACATCTCTCTTGAATTGAGGGGCCCAGAACTGGACACAGCACTCAAGGTGTGAGTATACGGGAAGAATAACCTCCCTTGTCCTGCTGGCCACACTGTTCCTGATCCAGGCCAGGATGCCATTGGCTCTTCTGGCTACCTGGGCACATTGCTGGCTCATCTTCATCTGCTATCTACCAGTACCCCCAGGTCTCTTTCTTCCTGTCTGCTTTCCATACATATATGTATGTATGCATACTATCCCTTTTAAAACCCTATCTGGTATTTTGACTTGGGGGGAATGTAAAAAGTGGGGCCATAGATATAGCCGTATGTATAAATAATAGCAGCAATGGTGTTTTTCTGAAAGCCTTGATGTACATGCCATTTATGAGGTATCATTGCCAGATGGGAGGATACTAATCTGATCTTTCAGAATTTAAAAAATGCTTCGTTTTTAGTCAGTCCTGTAAGTAGAAGTTACAGATCCCTAATTCTTATTCTGTAGCATTTATCTGCCAAAATACATATTAGATTTGGATTGAGACGTGGGTGATATTTTCCCTTTCAGACCTGTCTTTTGAATTTCTCTTTGAACCCTGTCTGTCTGTTCAAGAATCTATTTACATTTTATGATATGTCACCAAAGTAATTATTCAGACAACATGTAACATTGCATTTCAGTTCTTTGGATGCCTGTCATAAGGAATTGTCTCTTTTAACATGGTCTTTGGAATAAACAGATGCATTGGGGTTTGTAACTGTATTATTTACCTTTTTATATGATGGAAGAGATATCGCTAAAAAAAAAAAAGTAATAGACCTATTTAAATACAAACTTCTAGAAAAGATAACTTATAGGTTATTTTGAAAGGGAAAACAACTGAAAAAGAAATATTATTCCACTAAACAAACAAATTCATTTTGCCTGCCTACAAATAAATTTTCTCAAGAGACTATTCATGAAAACATAGAAAGCATTGGATTGGAAAGAACCTCTGGAGGTCATCTAGTCCAGCCTCCTTGCAATAAGCAGGGAGATTGCAAACTACATCAGGTTGTTCAGAACCCTGTTGAGACTGAACTCAAGTATCTTCAAGGGATGGGGCCCCCAGAACTTCTCTGGGTAACCTGTGCCAGCCTTCCACCGCCATCACAGGAAAGAAGTTCTCCCTAATGTCCAACCTAAATCTATCTTTCTCTACTTTAAGAGTAGCATTTCCTGTCATACTGTTATATGTATTTGTAAATTGTCCCTTCTCAGCCTTCTTGAAAGTCCTGTTTAAATACTGGAAAGCTGCTATAAAGTTTCCCTGGAGCCTTCTCTTCTCCAGGCTGAACAAGCTGGGCTGTCTTAGTCTGTCTTTGTAAGAGATGTGCTCCAGCCCTTTGATCATTTTTGTGGCCCTGCTCTGGATCCACTCTAACAGGTCCATATCTACCTTGGGGTGAGGGTCCCAAAGCTGCACAGTCCAGGTGGAGTCTCACCAGAGCAAAGTAGAGGGGCAGAATCACCTCCCTCTATCTGCTGGCCACACTACTTTTGATGCATCCCAGGATGTGACTGGCCTTCTGGGCTGCAAGTGTGCATTCAACAATGTCTCATGTTCAGCTGTTCACCCACCAGTATCCACAAGTCCTTTTCTACAGAGCTGCACTCTCTCTCATCATCCACCAGGCTGTATTTAAAATGGGGATTGTCCTCACCCATGTGGAGGACCTTTCATTTGGCTTTGTTGAACTTCATGAACTTCACCCGAGACTGCTTCTCCAGCTTGTCCAGGTTTCTCTGGATGTCATCCTGTCTCTCTGGCACACTCAGTGTCATCTGCCAACTTGCTGATAGCGCACTTGATCCCACTGTCTACATGATTCATGAAGATATCAAACAGCACTTGTCTCCATACAAGCTCCTTAGAAAAAAGGAATTGTTTAGTTGTTGATGAGCATTGTACATCATAGAATAATTAAATGGTTTGTGGTGCAAAAGTCATCTATTCCAACCCCCCTGCAGTGACCAGGGACATCCTCCACTAGATCGGGTTGCCCAGAGTCCTGTCAAGTGTCACCTTGAATATCTCCAGGCATGGGGCCTCAACTACCTTCCCAGGCAACCTTTTCCTGTGTTCCACCACTCTCATGATAAAGAATTTCTTCCTAATCTCCAAACTAGATCAACTCCTCTCTAGTTTAAAATCAGTGTCCCCAGTCATACTGCTACAGGCCGTTGTAAACAGTCAGACAGCTGGAGAGACCAGCCTTCTTGTAGCCCCATTCAGGTACTGGAAGAACATTATTAGGTCCTCCTGGAGCCTTCTCTTCTCCAGGCAGAGAATGTACGTTCTTTTTTTTATGATTATTATTTTTATTACTATAATTTTATTTCAATTATGACTTTTTTTACCTCGACCTACAAATCTCCTTACCTTTACCCCTCCAATTCTATTCCCCTCTCCCAAGGGTGAAGGAAGGGTGAGCTGTGTGGTGTTTGGCTGCCGGATGGGTTGAAACTGTGGGCATTACAAAAAATCCATGCAAATTAGAAACCACTTACAGATTTAGTAACAGCCACTTTAACTGTCTATGCTTTTTTCAAAGGAAAGCCTTGTCCTCGAAACTCCTCCTAATATGAAGAAACACTGTCACACAGATACTATTTCCAAAATCACTTTGGTGAAGACTTATTCACCCATACCAGGAAATTGCCAAGTAAGTACATGAAAAACAAAATCTGAAGTGGAAGAGTCAGTGCCTTAAATGATTCAAGTGAGATTTTATCTGGTTTTATGAGAGTGATATGAAATCAGACCTCCTTTCATTGATAAAACAGGTTTTCAAGTCACAAGCCTTAAAGTCTAATCAAGGACAAAGTGATCATCATCATCTCATGACTGCACAGTCCAGCCTGCACTTTGGTCATCTTTTTGCAAGCAGATGAGGTTAATTTGAACTAAGTCTGAGAACCTCAATTTTCTACCCTAGAGACGCATTATTCTGATGGCACAGAACCAACAGCAATTTCACACACTGACACTACTATGTGCCACATTAGTAACAGCTGCTAAAAACTAGCACAAAGCAGCTTTGTTTTGTCTTTTTAGATTATTTTTCTTATTTCCATCAAATCTGCTTAAAGCAAAGATGTTCAGAGAAAGCCATACCCTTTTCTCCACAATAACTATCAGCAATTGCTGTCAAACAAGACATTAGTTTCACCAGTTGGCTACAGAGAACTTCCAGAACGCAAAGTACTGGGACAGGATATGCTACAAACTGTCATTTCAGGGCTAAATGTGGTTCCAGTAGAAAGTTCCTGGTAAGCTCCAGTTATGAAGTGATAAGAAGAGGTTTTAGGTAGGTGCATACATCAATGTTACTGGCATAGAAAAGCAATAATCAGCCTCATCATACCACCTAAGGAAAATCTTCATTTATATTCCACATAGTCTGGTAGATTTAGAAAATAATATTGTACACATTCAAAGAACTCTTTGTTTTCATAGGTTCGTTTTGGTTGGAAGCAAACTTTAAGGTCAACTGTTATCTACCTTTACCAAGTGTGGTGCTAAACCGTGTCCCCTAGCACCATATCTATGCCCCATGGATGGTGATTCAACCACCTCCCTGGGGAGTCTATTCCAGTGTTTGATAATCCTTTCAGGGAAGAAGTTTCTGCTAATATCCAGCCTAAACATACTCTACCAGAAAGCTATAGTTGCTATTTTCTATCCTATTTTGAATTCCAAGTAACCTGACCAGTGGAAAGTTTCCATTTTGCAGAAAAGCTTTGGGTGCAGCCTCATGCACCCTAAATCCATTCAAACATGGCTGTGCTGCAAGTACTACAGTAAAGCACAAACTTGTGTTTTGAAAGAAATGTGGAAGGCGTCTAAATTATTCAAGCTTCTTTAGCATAGAAAAACTGTAATTTTTCACATCTTAATGCAGCCATAATTTCCTCTATTACCTGGCACAGTACAGTCCATTATCTACACATAATTTTGACTAGCCAAAAGGTTGTCAAATAAAACGCAACCAGAGAATTTGAAATTGTCTTGTTATATACACACACCCCCAGCTCAAACTAGGAGCTTGAGTGCATCTGTTGATCCTCTAAATGCAGATCCACACAACATGCCAGCACATCTTAAACTATCACACCTTTCTTACTCTTGTCCTCCATTTCCATTGCAGTTGCACTGAAATACTACAACCTGTCCACAGTCTCCTGATATTTCTCTGCAGCCCTGCCTTGTGATATGACTCTGCTTCCTGATATAAAACCATGCCACCACCCTTAGCCCTCTCTGAAGGAGAAATGTTCTCCTCTGGGCCAGAGCAGGGGGCTGCACTGCTGCCTCAAACTCAGTTCAATGATTCTGGCAGAGAGCTGTGTCGCTGCTTGGAAAACAAGATATTGTCTGAAGACAGAGCTCTCCTCAGACTATCTGTCCACTTTTCCTTTCTGCATACAGAAACAGGATGGATATCTTTGGCCTTTCACTGCAGTTGAACTGCCAGTGTTAGACCACAGCCTGAAGACAAGTTGTGCATCAGCATCTCAGACCATATGGATAGATTTGAAACAGAGATAATCACATAAGGAATCAATGCACAAGAAAAAAAAGAATCACTGGAGAAGATTAAAATAAAGTTATTTTTTGGTTTGTTTAAAAAAAAAAAACAACTTCATGAATACAAAAAAGGCTGAACTAATACACGGCAGAATGTAAAATGTTATTTTTTAAAATACCAATCAAAAGTGGCAGTACTGGTTTCCTATCCAGCAGAATGTTACTGACCTGGTACTTAGAAGTAAAAGGTAAAATAGCTCACTGTGAGCAGGACCATCCCTAGCTAGAGGACAAATTACCCTAAGATTAATCTCCCACCTGGAAGCCTAAGCCACAAATTTATAAAGAATAGACATAACACAGATTTACTGGACTCAGAGGAAAAAAAGTGTTGTGATCACCTGTGCATCATTAGCCTAGAACTGGGACAATTTCAGTTATGCTGAAAACACTGTGTCAGGATCAAGAGGGAACATAATGCAGGGAGGAAAGAAAAGTTAGTAGTTTTGTCATTTTTCTTTTTAAATTCATCTACTTGCAAAGTAAAATCACTCAGACTGGAAACACATACTTTATGATTTGTGAAAATGTCAAGCTAGGATTCAGCTAATAAGACTTCACTGAACTGTTTCCACAGTGGTTGTGGTCAGGAGGTCCAATGCCATTCTAGGATGTATTAGAAGGGGTGTGGTTAGTAAATCGATAGAGATTCTCCTCCTCCGTTACTCTGCCCTGATGAGGCTGCATCTGGAGTACTGTGCAAGAGGAACAGAGAGCTGTCTGAAAGAGTCCAGTGTTGGAGAAATTCTTGCTAGCAGAGGACACAGAAATCATAAACATGAGCAACCCGTGCTGGGAGCGACCTTGGGAGTTAGATACCAGGCACAGGGTGGCTTCCCCCCACATGCAGCTGCAGGGGGTGGAGTGCAGCTGCAGGTGGGCAGAGTTTAGCCAGCCCCAGAGGCTGGCCCTCAGATTGTTATGGTATACTGACCTATCCATACCTTACAAGTAACCCTGTACCCTCTGATTGTAACCAATCTTGGTGGAGCACACCTCTTGCTAGAATGCATATAAGTCTCTGCATCACAGAAATAAAGTGGATTATGGCCATCTAACCATATTGGTGAACAGAGTTGTGGTGGAGGGGCAGCAGCCCCAAAACTGAGGCTTTTCTATGCCTCTGCATGCCCAGACACGCTCTTTTGCCAGGACCCACGAGGCAGCAAACAAGTTGCATAACACACACACGCCCAGCCCATGTACCCCTGGGGTCCACCCAGGTAATCCCCTATTGTGAGGGTCCAGGCATGTCTCTATTGCCTATTGGGGCAAGGTTTGGCTTACGGCCAACCTGATTGGTCATTTTAGATGTCCAACGAGCCATGAATCTTGGCCCAGAGTCTATAAAGAGGGTGCATAGGAGCACCACGCAGTCAGATAGTCAGATGGTCAGTCAGTCCAGTTCAGTCCAGTCAGACGATCCAGAGTGTTTACCAGGTCAGAAGCTTAGAGCATATAGATTCAGCTCTGATCCACAGCAGCATCCTGCTGCACTGACCTGCTTGCATTGGCCTAGACAGGATCAGGCCTCCCTCACTCGCAAGCATTACAGAGGCTCAGACCTCATCCATTGATCTCAAGGCGCAGTTAAACTATCTGCACGCCCTCTGAGAAGCAGAGCACATTCATGCCTGCACCATATATATGTGGGGAGCTGAGAACCCCCTGCCTAAAGCCTAGAGCTATCTTGATTCTTCTAAGGAGTTGAATCTCCCTGCAGCACGGCACAGACCCTGCATCCTGGCATAAATACTACTTGCCAGCTATCCTGTAACTCTGGAAAGACCCAGAGCCAGCAGACCCCTTTCCACATGGTCTGCAAACCTACAAACGCAGCCTGCTAGCTGCCCAGACCGTGTCAGAAGATACACAGACCAAATCCTTCTCCTGCATTGGGAAAACCTGCCAGCTGACCGTCCCTGGACACACAGCATCCAGAAGCCGCAGCACTGAAGGCAGAGATCACCCCAGGACAGAAGGTTAGAGAAACTCTATTTACCCCAGAGATTGGGAAGACTGGGAAAAGCTTTATCAATTCCCCTTGCAAGCCGGGACAAATCTCAGGCCCCATCAAGTCCCTAGAGACTGAGGCACATGGAGGCAGAATCCCAGGGAAGAGTGATTTAATGATTAATACTCAAGACTATCACACCTAAATAAGCTTTAATACCTTTGTAATATAAGTTGTCTCTATCTGAAGAGTACACACAGTTTCAGCCCTTGCTGGGCAAACACTAGAGTTGTTAAGAGGCATTAAGCCTAAGAATCTTTCTCTCTGTCAATAATTGTTAATAATTTGATATTTCCACTTAATAATCAATCCCTGTAATATCCCAAAGCTATTTTCATAACCTTGCATAAGAACCTGGATTTCATAGTGGTTAGGGGTGGTGTAAATTTGTAAATATTAATTTTAATAAATAATTTTATTAAAAAATCAAAACTGCCTCAAATTATTTTCTCACCTCCCCCTAACAGGGAAGGAATAGAGAAATCCCCTCCACGACAAGAGTCATTTTACCCAGGTGCTCCACCGGTTTATACACCAATAGTCCAGCACAGAGCCATAAAAATGATTAACAGAATGGAACATCTCCCTTGTGAGGAGAGACTAAGGGAGCTGGGTCTCTTTAGCTTGCAGAAGTGGAGACTGAGAGGTGACCTCATCAGTGTTCATAAATATGTAAAGGGTGAGTGCCAGGAGGATGGAGTCAGGTTCTTGATGATGCCCAATGGTAGGACAAAGGGCAATGAGTGGAAGTTGAGGCATAGGAAGTTTAATGTAAACACAAGGAGGAATTTTTTTGCTATGAGTGTGACAGAACACTGCAACAGGCTGCCCAGTGGGGTTGTGGAATCTTTCTCTCTTGAGGTACTCAAACCCTGCCTGTGCACATTCCTGTGTGATCTGCTCTAGGTGATCCTGCTCTGGCAGGGGGATTGGACTGGATGATCTTTCGAAGTCCCTTTCAGCCCTTGATATTCTGTGAGATTCTGTGATAAGTCTGTGCATAAATGCTTGCAGTAATTGTGAACTTTGAGTTTGCAGAAGTCTTCTGAGTGTAAATATGTAGCCAGAATGCACATTATGCTACTGCCAGCTGTTAAATGATACTACTTTCAATACAGCATCCACTCTTCAGTGTTTTCTCACACTTTTGGAAAATCCCAGATGACTTCTAGTCAGAGTACCGCTCCTTTGTCCTCACAAACTGCTTCATAAATATGCACCAACAAAAGTAATAAAGCTAGTTCAAAGACAGGCTTGTTTTAAAGGAGATATTCTCATAAACACAGTTTCATTTACACAAATCTTCTGAACAAAGAACCTCAATGCTAATTGTAACAATGAATGCAAGAATGGTAGATAGATTGTAAGAAACAAATTAAAGTTCAACATGACAAACTATTCCATTAAGTCCTGCCATGAATCACGACCTCAACCTTTTAAAAAAATTTAATGCCAACATTGGACTGAATATAAATATTTTACAGGACTGTGAATCTGGACTTCAAAATTAATTAGAGTTTTTCAGAATATCTTAGAGCATTTTCTTTCAATTCAGAAGTAGCAGCAAACTTCAGAGGAGAACCTGAAAAAACCTGGTTTGTATACAGGAGAGACTTTGGAGCAGTAGATTCCCCATACATATATTTATCTTCTGTTATCCCTCTTCGGAAACAGAAGGTGTGCCAATCCTGATCCCTTCAATGCATACTTTAATTTTTTTAAAATTAAATAATAATAATAATAATCTCAAATTGCATTTCACAAAAGTTAGCCACCTTCTATTAATGCTGTATGTACCCAAGTGATTTCTGCCACATAGTAGACCTATTCTTTGTGAAGGGGTGGTGGAAATGAACAAAGCTCACTCAAGGAAGCCTTGAGTCTTCCTTTGGAAAAGAAGATTTACATCAAGACAGCTTGGTCTCACAATGGTTTCTCTTGTTCTTCTTCCTTACCCAGAACTCAGTTTGGAGTACATTCTGGTGAAAGACAGCTTCAGGTTTTTCTTCAAGTCAGTTTTGGGGCATGTGCTTCAATTCTACTGTTTTGCATGTTGATGAGGGCTCCAAACTTTTGGTCATTGAGTGTGACTATAAACAACAAAAACTGACAGGATAACAGATACTTCACTAATTTGCAGAGAATTACTTAGCTGCTTTATACATTTGACACTAGCACAACAAACATAGCTGTCAGTTATTCTGAGAATAGACATACCTTCACCTAGATTTGAGCTAAATATTTGAGGTCTCAATGTCATGGACAAACATAATTAGGAGGAACAGTGTTCATTCTTGCTTTTAATAAGACCACTCTAAATCACTCCTTTTTCTGTATGCATTTTAGTTCAGCTTTCCTGAAAACTGATGAGGCTCTGTGCTGTAGTGTCTCATTCCAAATCCCCTTTGTGGTCTAATTGGATTTTCATTGGTTAAATACTGCTCCAAATGAAAATCATTAGAAGCTAGTTCTCATTTTCAGCTAGCCATTCTCATTATTAATGACACACTTAGGCTTTTGAAATCCTACCTGACATATTAATATATGTTTGGAAGCCTAATTTACCTAAAAATTTGGTTATGGGCCCTAATTTTCTTGATATTTAGTCCTGGAAGAGACATAAGCATAAAGTTAAAAAGAGATCAGATACAGTGAAACCTTCATCTCTGTATTAAGGTCCTTATTCAGTTCAGTACCTCATACCACCCATTTAAATGCTTCAGCATTATCCAAGAAATCCAGACCTAATAAGATAAAACATAGAAGTTCCTTTTTGTGTTCTGATTTTACATCTCAGTAAGTTTAATCACACAATTACAGAATCATAGAATCAACTGGGTTGGAAGAGACCTCCAAGATCATCCACTCCACCTATCACCCAGCCCTGTCCAATCAACTAGACCATGGCACTAAGTGCCTCATCCAGTCTTTTCTTGAACACCTCCAGGGATGGTGACTCTATCACCTCCCTGGGCAGCCCATTCCAATGGCAAATCACTCTCTCTGTGAAGAACTTCCTCCTAACATCCAGTCTATGCCTCCCCCTGCGCTAATTGAAACTGTGTCTGCAGTCTGCAGGAAGCCAGTGGAGGTGAGATCAGGGTACTGATGAGTCGACTCAGCTGCTAGCAATGTAGTACACTTTATTAAGCCAGTGAAATGCTTATATACTCCTTTAGAAGAGGAGTGCATGATTAGCTTGGGGTTGGCACAAGTGGACAGTACAGGCTGGCTCAGAGTTATGTGTAAGGTACAGATAGGTTGCCCTGTATCAAAACAACCTGCGGTGTCCACCCCAGGGGGCTGGCAGGCTCAGCCCCCTGCAGCTGTGTGTGGATTGCTCATTGTTTACAGCTTGGTTTCCTGAGCCCGAGGCAGCCCAAGGACACTTCCCAGCTTGGGTTCTCATGCTTATCAGCCCATGTCCTGCTAGCGGGAGAATTCTCCCACATGTGTCCCCTTGTTTTGTTGCTGGTTGCCTGGTCCCCCCTGAGCCTCCTCTTCTCCAGGCTAAACAACCCCAGCTCACTCAGCCTCTCCTCATAGGACTGTGTTCCGGGCGGCTAACCAGCTTCATCACCCTTCTCTGGACACATTCCAGTACCTCAAAATCTCTCTTGAATTGAGTAGCCCAGAACTAGACACAGTACTTAAGGTGTGGCCAGACCAGCACTGAGTACAGGGGAAGAATAACCTCCCTCGTCCTACTGCCACAGGAAAAAAACAAACAAAAAAACCCCAACAACTTTAAGATCATAGAGTACAGCTGTAGAATTAACGTTGTCAAGTTTACCATTATGACATGTGCTTAAGTAGCATATCTATATATTTAAATACCTGTAGAGATAGTGACTCTACTACTACCCTGGACAGCCTATTTCCAATCTTGACAACAATTTTCATCAGGGAATTTTTCCCAATATCCAATCTAAACCTCCTCTGGCACAGCTTCAGCTCACTTCCTTTTGTCCTATTGAATGTTACTTGTGAGAAGACACTAACACCCACCTTGCTACACCCTCCTTTCAGGTAGCTGTAGAGAGAGATAAGTCTTCCTTCAGCCACCATCTGTCCAGAGTAAACAACCCCAGCTACCTTAGCCGCCATTCCTAAGACCTCTGCTCTAGACTTCTCACCAGCATTGCTGCTCTTCTTTGAACATGCTCCAGCATGTTTTCTTCATAATGACAGGCCTAAAACTGAACACAAAATTCAAGGTATGTTCTCACCAGTGTTGACTACAGCAAGTACTCTGTACTTGCGTTTTCCTGGTGGCCATGACGTTATTACTGGCACAGGCCAGGATGCTGTTTCCCCTCCTGCGCAGCTGAGCTCACTGTTGGATCATGTCCAGCTGACTGTCAACCAGCAGACCCACCCCAGGTTCTTTTCAGTCAGTCAGTTTTACAGCCACTATTCCCCAAGACTGTAACACTCACTGCCTTGGGTTGTTGTGATCCAAGGACAGAACTCGTTCTTCTACCCTGCCAGTTTGTCTTTCAGCACATGGGGACAGCCTTCTCCTGTACCTTTAAGATCTCCTTATAGATATCCAGTCTTCCTGCAATCCCTTGTTCTCAGGACTTCCTCCCAAAAGAGTTTGTCCACTGTACTGTGGTCTGCCCTGCAGAGTTCCAAGGTAGAGGTTTTGCTGACCCTCCTTACATCTCTGAAAAGGAAAAAACTCTTGTCACTCCCTTATCTCTATGCCCAAAACAGCCTCCAAACATCCCATAATTGTAGTGGGCACTTTGTCACATGTATTAATATAAAAGGTGCAATGTCATACTAAACAAACTGAGTAAACAATGCAAATTACTCCTCCCATACTTCAAAGGCTGATTGTGTACTTACTAAGTTAAGTGACTTCATTTAGGGTTCTTCATGGCAATTCTTAATTATAGACACTTTGAACTCTTTTACTACTGCATAAATGGCATGCAAATAGGGTTTTTTAAATGTTATGTAATTACCTGACATATATCTGAAAGTTATTCTGGCTTTATTGACCTTACCAGCAAGTCAAAGAGAGAAAATGTATTTTGAGGCTGTCCTGGAGTCCTGTATAACCCTAAATTCCTCTCCCTCTGTGGTTTGGATGGGAGAGGAAAAGGCGCGAAAAGACCTGTTTCCCCCTCTGCCCTGCAGGCGTGAATGGGGGGCAGCAAGGGGCCCTTCCTGCACGAGGGGTGCCCGTGCAGTGCCCGCGCTGGAATCGGGTTGGGGATTGGCTGTGGTCTTCGAGCCTAGGAAGTGATAACTCTGCTCTTTGTCTAGGAAGGGTATTAATATTGGGGGACTTCCTGCCTTGGGGCTCCCACCTTAGAGTTCTCCCCTCCACCCTGCCTGGATAGATTCTGCAAGAAAGAGTCCCCTGGCGGTTTGAAGGACAAGCTCCTGAGGGAGAGGCGTCTCTGCTTTGGACGGCTTCCACTATAAGCACCCTTTATGCAGGCTTGATAGTCCTTAACGATCTTTGGACGGCCTCTGAAAGAGAGCAAGGGAACAAGCATTTGGACCACCCTTCCTTTCAACCAGCCTGACTCGCCTGTGAGTAAACCTTTGGCTCAGTGTTTTAAATAGTGGGGCATGCTATGTTTAGTAGCTTAGCCATTTCCAACTTCTGACTTCCAAAATGGCCAAAATTACCTATGGTATCCTTGTAGATCTTCTCAATCTGACTGAATCTGCTAATTAAAACTAAATTAATTTCTGTATATAGTTTTGGGGGCAGAATTTTGGGAAAATAAAATAACTCTATTTTCTATATATTCCTGACTCGGTCACATTAATTCCCTGCCTTCACAACAGAGACATATGTTTAATTAATGAGATTGTCATGGTTCATCACAAGTTGAATCTAAAAAAATCAAAACAACAAAACAAACAAACAAAAACAAAACCACAAACAATCCCAAACAACACCAACCATATCACTTAACATCTCTAGGACCTTTTGGAAAGAATTAGATTTGTGGAGTTGAAGCAAAACAACCTGATCACAAGAAGAATATATTCTAATCTAAAAGGAGGTTGGTTTGGAAAAGGTATAATTTAGAAACTCTTTTTCTCCTTAGGATGGGGCTGAACTACTGAGAGAAGTTGCAGTGACTTGATATTTTACACCTAAGTTTCCATCACCTAATTTTCTGTCACCTTAAATATGTTTTCATATTTCTAATTTGGATTTAGTTTATCTGGAATTTTTTAAAACACTTTTCAGTTAATTTCAGTTTAAAAATCAAGAAGTCAACATTCAAGGAAACTATAAAAGCAGCCTGAGTTGCATGATGCACATCTGGGATGCACTTGCTTCTTTCTTTAACATGAAAGTTTTAGAACACAAAAACTTCACATTTTTGTTCAAAATTAAAATATTAATAAATCCAAAAGCTGTGGCTGTAGGAAAATATTATCAGGCTTACAATATATTAATGAGAAGTGACAGCACTGAAACTGCAAGTGTGGATGCTCTCAAGATGAAAAAGTCAGACAGCGTACAGCTTCCAAGACAACCATTCTCAACATTGTTAAGACACAAAGAAACAAAAGAAATTCTGAGTAGCTTTATATTAGATTGTTTCATTTTTTTTTCAGCAGAATGTGCTGTATGAAATAACTCACGAGAGATAAAATTAATCAAAAATATTTTAAAAGCAAGGAAATATTGGTGACATAAATAGGTGCATTCTGAGAGGGCTTTAAGGATGCCAAGTAGTGGACAAGAATATTAGTATTAAACGGTCACAATGCATTTGCAACATGCATTTGTGAAATTCAGGTAAAAACGAAATCCTTTACAGTATTAATAAAGTGAAGGTGACTTTCTATACATGCAAAAATAGGGCAGAGCTCTTTACCTAGAGCCAGGATGAAATATTTCAAAGAAAGAGGTCTATGAAGCCATCTCCTGTAGCTTCACAAGATGAAACTGAGAGCACATCCTATTCACCCTGACAGCACTCTTTTAAAAAGTGATCAGAAGATTTTCTATTTCAGTGCACTATTTTCACTCTAATTCTTCTTTTGTTACTATTCACGTCATTGCTGTCCTCTGTGACTATAAAGCTGCATAGTAAAGAGTTTAATTGAAAAGTTCAGTGAAAAGGACTGTCAGTGTACCATATGTACTGTCATATAGAAGTGTTTAGTTTTGATAAAATGTTTACTATAAAGGTTAATTGGTAGCTGATAGCGACATGTACTTAGGTAAGCAGGAAGGAAAAATAAAACTGAGCAGACTATTCCTTATCCAGGAGTTAAACATGCAATAAAATCTTACAATATTTTTAATACATAAAATTCTATGGATTTAAAGTTAGCACTTGGAAATAAGTGGATTATCACTGATCAGACCTCATTAAGATTAAATCATATGATATTAACATGTATGTGACACAGATAGAACAGGTACAACATAAAACCCAATTGAATGTTGCCATAACATTTCAGAATTGTCAGTGTGTTTCCATACTAGCAGAACAACAATATTTTTGGAGGTTTACATATATATTAGTCCTGATAAAGTATGTACTGATTTGAACCTCTGCTGCTCTCCACTGTTAGGAATATTTCAGACTGTCCACATCCGTTTTGGTAGGGCATAAATCCTTCCAGGCAGGTTTAACGCTTGCTGCTCTTCTTCTATTGCAGGGTCCAGGAGTGAGTCAGATGAGCAAACAATAAGGGTTTCGCCCCAGCAAAGCCTTGAGGGCTAGGGGGCTTAGCACCTCGTGTCAGGCGTCTTGTGCTGCCCTCACCGCACCTGCGTAGTCAAAGGAGGCACAAAGCTGTGAATTCATTGGGCCGAACAATGGAGCTAGTGCCTCTTGGCCAGATTGGTTTTCAAAATCGGCTACATAAAGCGGTATGATTTAGAAACTCTGCCTTCCTACAGCTGCCTTTCTGCATTGCCTTTTCTATACCAGCCTTTCTACATTCAGCAGGAAGCCTTCCTATCTCTCCTCATTTGCAGCTCGTTAACAGGCGGCCACATGTATGCAGCTCACGCCGGCTGGCTTAGCAGCACTTCTTCCCTCTGCCTGAAATATTTGTATTTTACCCCGGGGATCATCATGAGTTTGAGAATGTTTTTCGTACAGGAGGCTTACTTAGGGACCAAAGGCATCATGAGTATATGCTGGAGTGAATGCCAAGATTCCATATGCATAGCTAGATATTTTTCCTGTTCTTGCTTTATTGTTTTCCGAGTTCTGATCATTTAAACTGTTCAATTCTATGCAATTGCTTCTTGTCGACTGAAAATCCACAGAACTTCAGGGAATTTCTCCCATTTTCAGATGTTAATGTAAAAATTAATATTCATAGATAAATTACTAGTCATAATTCATAACTATTATAAATTTCCGATACAACATCACAGAGTTCAATCTTCCAAGACACCAAGTTGTAACATTTACGGTTGTATTCCCTAAGCTGCTGACTGAAAATCTGTACGTTTTCAAAGACTGCTTTCCCTTTTCTCACTTCATCATAGAATGGTAAGGATTGGAAGGGATCTCTGAAGATCGAGTCCAACCCACCTTGGGCAGGTCTAAAGGAGGAGACTTCACCACCTCTTTGGGAAGCCTGTTCCCATGCTCCATCACCCTAACAGTAAAGACATTTTTCCTGGTATTGAGATGGAACTTCCTGTGTTCTGTTTTGTATCCATTGTCCCTTGTCCTATCACAGGACACCACTAAAAAAAAAAAAAAAATAGTACCTTCTTAATACCCAGCCTTCAGATATTTGTAAATATTAGTAAGATCCCCTTGATCCTCTCTTCTCCAGACCTCAGGGCTCTCAGCCTTTCCTTGCAAGACAAAGATTTAAGTCCATTAATTATTCTTGTAGCCCTCTATTGGATTCTCTCTAGTATATCTCCTGTCCCTTTTGATCTGAAGGAGCCCAGAAGTAGACACAAGACTCCAGATGTGATGTCACCAAACCTGAGTAGAGGGGGAGTGTGCTGGACACACTCTTTTTAATGCACCCTAGGATAGTATGGGCCTTCTTAGCCACAAGGGCTCATTGCTGTCCCATGGAAAATTTATTGTCCATGAGGACTCCAAGGTCCTTCTCCGTGGAGCTGCTTTCTAGTATGTCAAACACTAAGTTACCAGCTTTCAGTCATCCCAAGCTACAATCATGTTTAAGCCAGCTATTTTGTGTGAGTCTTGTAGTAGTTTATTTCCTCTAGTTTCCCTATATTTCATACATTTCAGCAATAAGAATATCAATGGGATATTCTTAAGCCCTTGCAAAGTTTTGTTCTTTTGTTCTACCACAATGACTGTAGAATTAGCCCTACAGTGAGGTTATCTGAAGAGCAGGGGTAGCTAAAATCATAGAATCAGTCAGGATTGGAAGGGACCACAAGGATCATCTAGTTCCAACCCCCCTGCCATGGCCAGGGACACCCTACCCTAGATCAGGCTGACCAGAGCCTCATCCAGCCTGGCCTTAAACACCTCCAGGGACAGGGCCTCAACCACCTCCCTGGGCAACCCATTCCAGGCTCTCACCACTCATGCTGAACAACTTCCTCCTCATGTCCAGCCTGAACCTACCCATCTCTAGCTTTGCTCCATTCCCCCTAGTCCTGCCACTCCCTGATATCCTGAAAAATCAGTTGGTCTCACTAGAACTAGTGGACATACACAAATGGATGAAATTTTTTGCAAGTGTTAAATCTACATTAGTTCCTGTTAAAAGCTTTCTGAAAATCAAACATCCTAAAAGCTTCTTGATCTGGGAATTTAAACATCAAGGTGCTTCTAATATTTAGTTTCTTCTGAAAGTCTTAAACTGCTGCTAAGTAAAACCACAAAGTTCAATGAAGGGAAAAAGAAAAGGGGGGGGGGGGGGGGGGGGGGGGGGGCGGGAAGAGGACAATTTGTATTACTAAGGTTTTCTCTGTTAAGTCTCCTGGACATATATATTAAAAGCAGAACAAATGCACCGCATCGCAAATGGGGGGGGAAGAAAAAGCAAGGCAGATAAGAGGCAGGGGGGAAGGGCTCTTATAGAGTTTTTTTATAGCCATTTTTCACATATTAAAGTAATCCTTTTAGCATCTAAATTATTTTTTCTCTTACAAATTATGAAGCTCACTAGATGTGCTGATTAAAATCTACTGTTGCTGTAATTCATGCATCAAGAAAACAGAAGTCACGTATGTCTGCCTAAAAAAAACCAGCATTAAGCAGTTGAAAACTAAGATCCTTGATCATTTTTTCCATTTAGATTCCATTTGGCATCCAGTCCTTAGAATTTATTCCCTTTCATTTCTGGAGTGCATATAAAACTAGTAGCATCAGTATCTGTGCTACTATTTCTGTCAACTGCTGGATGAGGTTAGACTTCATCATACTGGATAGTGAAAAGGAGACACAGCACCTGTCTGTAAAACAGTCATAGTACAAATTTGATTATCTCTTCTACAAACTGATTTCCAATTTCCAGATGAAGAACAGGGTATATAACAAAAATGGCAAAAGGACTGTATGTATTAAATTAATCATAGTGCACAAATTTATAATGACACAAAGAAATCTTTTATTTCTAAGTAATTTTTGAGAGAAAGTCTATACTAAGATTTTCCTCTGAAGCACTCTTTTAAAACAATGTCACCCCTAGACTCTCATTAAAGAAAGAACTTCCTAATATTCCTAACTTATTGCATTGAAGTCTTTCTTCCTTTTTTTTTTTTTTTTTTTTTTATTCTTATTTTTACCAGATGCACTCCAGAAACCCTGCTTGGAATATGCTAAGGCTCATGCAGCATAGATCAGTATTATATTGGTTTTGATGGTGAGGAAAAGATGTTTTAAAATGAAGAAAAATTGCCATTAATTGAAGATGGCAAGCTTGTTGCAATTAATTGTATCACTTCCTTGTAAGGGATAATTCTGCAGCTTTAAGGTTAAATTTAATTACTCCATAAGTAAGATTTTCTGGCAATTTCACAATCCTTTCCTCTGGTCACACTAAAAATAAGGATTTATCCTGTAAAACTGCCACAGACTTAAGCCTTTTTCAGTACTGGATGCTAAGCTTGAGGAGTCCAACCAAAAGAAAAAAAAAATCACTCAGTGAAATTAAACATGGAGGAACTGTAAGCATAAGTTACAAATTGAATTTAAGTGTAAGTAATCACTCACCTCACTTCTTCTACGAGCTTTACAAATGTTCTGAAAGTTTTCAGAATTGTTAATGGTTGGCAATTAAAACAATTGCATTAATACTTAATGTATTTCATTGTTTAGATTATTTCAAATATGTATTTTTGGTGAATTCCACTTTCATGATATGTATTAAAACTGTTCTTTTCTGAATGTAAAAGCCTGAAGAGCATACTCCTAACACCTCCTAGCCTATAATTATGACTTACACAAGCAAAATAAGCTTTAGAATATTGCTAAAGTTATTCAGACATCAGTTTTGAGAGATGCTTGCTGTGCTTTCCAGACAAGAGCATTTGGACAGATCAAATCTGACATATCCACAAACAGCAATCTTGACTATGCATTTAACACACATCCCACCCAAATAAAACAGCACAATATTTTTAAACCATTTCATCATATGGCAGACCTGAGTTTCTTTCCTTCTAGTCTTTATTCCTTTCCTAGATACTCTGCTCTGGGGTTGTCTTCTTTACCAACACACATCTCTCTTTTCAAAACCCCTATGCCATATTCTGGATTGACAGATGCATTACTGTGTGTTTACCACAAGCCAAAAAAAAACCAAAAACTTTATTAATGGTACTGACAGTACCAGTGCAGCTTTGAACAGTCACCTTTACAGCACCACTCCTTCTTCAGCCCTTTGGGAACTGCAAGGTAGATAAAGAAAAGGATGTACTTCATTTTGCTCAGAGAGGAGTGTTAGTTTATGCTTTTTACATGTAGACATCTCCTATCCCATTCAGGAGTGAAAAGGAAATACGTGACGTCTTATGGGACAGCAGTCTGCTGGGACCTCCCACAAGCTCTGCTCACTGTCATGAACATACCTGTGGAAGAATCTATCCCACTATTAGATGTTTTTCTCATTTACAGAGCTAACAATGGAAACGTCTCAGACTTTAGATGCAGGCTGTTATTGTGCCCGAATCAGAAGTCCTACTCAGTTGAATTCCAGAGCACTGGTATGGATGTTGCTGTGCTCCTGTCTGCAGATGCTACTGACAGTTTCAAAAAGACATCTTTCTTCCTCTGGTCTGTACATTCTTAGTTTTGTTTTTTTTTCTCTTTCCCTGTCCAGGTCTGACATTGGCTAGATTATTGCGATGATCTCCTTTTACTCTCTTTCTCCTACAGGTGATATGAAGAAGACCTACAGCCATAGTCATAGAATAATAGTCAGGGTTGGAAGAGACCACAAGTATCATTTAGTTCCAACCCCCCTACCAGGGGCAGGGACACCCTACCTTAGATCAGGCTGGCCATAACCTCATCCAGCCTGACCTTAAACACCTCCAAGGATGGGGCCTCAACCACCTCCCTGGGCAACCCATTCTAGGCTCTCACCACTCTCATGCTGAACAGTTTCCTCCTCACATCTGGTCTGAATCTCCTCACCTCCAGCTTTGCTCCATTCTCCCTAGTCCTGTCAGTACCTGATAGCCTAAAAAGTCCCTCCCCAGCTTTTTTGTAGGCTGGGTATGGAAGGCCACAATAAGGTCACCTCAGTGCTTTCTCTTCTCCAGACTGAACAGTCCCAACTTTGTCAGTCTATCCTCATAGAAGAGGTGCTCCAGCCTTCTGATCATCCCAGTGGCCCTCCTCTGAACATGCTTCAGCATGTCCGCATCCCTCTTGTAATAGGGGCTCCAGAACTGAATGCAGTACTCCAGGTGGGGTCTCACCAGAGAAAAGTAGAGGGAAATCACTTCTTCTGATGCAGCCCAGAATCTAGTTGGCCCTCTGGGCTGCAAGTGCACATTGCTTGCTCATGTTGAGCTTCTCATCTACCAGCACCCCCAAGTCCCTCTTCTCAGGGCTGCTCTCCAGCCAGTCACTGCCCAGCCTTTATTTGTGCTTGGGATTACCTCGACCCAGATGCAGGACCAATAGTCCTGTCAGCAAGAAAGGATTAATCCCACTTAACAGAAACAAAACTTCTTAGCACAAATGTAATTCATGTATATTACCATTAATCTTTGGATTATCCTATTTTATCCCATCTTATCCTTAATCTTTGGACAGAAATTATAATATTTATGGTAGTTTGAATTATTTGTGCTCTCAGAGATTGTATTTTTGAAAGGAAGAATGCAAAAAGCAGCTCTGGCCTGCTTTCAAGATAGAATGGAAAAGTAATTGGCTTGTATTTTTTTTTCTTTTCTTTATACTTGTTTTGGAAATAAGAACACTTACAACAACAACAGAAAAAAAAATACAAACAAAAATAAAAACTGCTCACACAAACACATCTACTCCAGGGCACTTGAACACTTCTTACATTATAGGGATCAAAAGAGTCCTCTCAGCTACAACTGGTGTCACATTCCAGAGATGAGTCTTGTCTGGGACAGTTTAAACTGAAGTATGTTCCAGTGCAGGAAATTAGGATCTCAAGAGGCTCATCATGTAGTGTCTTCCAGTCCTAGAGGCACAACTGCTGTGGTGCCATCTGGAGGAAGGAACATATTGGTGGTGACAATTAGTAACAGCTTGGCTTATACTGCTCTTGCAGCACAGGGATGACTTTTATTCAGTTCTGAGCACAAATTTTATCTGTATCTGAAGGCTCCAGTGCTCTCATGGCATGAAGAAAATTGTAATAGTTGCACATACATATGTTTTCAGTGTAATTAGAATAAATCCTCTTTTTATTCTAGCTATTTGTGCCACATTAAAAGGAGTAATTTAAAAAATGAAAGGAAGTATTCCTTTCTTTTCTGAGCAAAGAAGGAATGGTATGCTCTGCATCCTTCCATGCATAGACCACTGCCACATTTTGAATGGAAACATGACCATGGTAGGACAAAGGCCACTGTATATGTATTAACCCAGCTCTTCAGAAGAGCAGGGGAAATAAACCCAGACTATTTCAAGGGGCAAATCTAGCTCATAAGGGCTTCAAATAGCAAATACAGGTGGCCATTGCTGGGCAGAAAGACCGGAATTTGGCAGTCTTTAGGCTTATTTAAATCATTGGCCTGTGTTGCAATATTCAGTGATTTTTTTTTTTCTCTATAAAAAGACCTTCTGATCCTACTGGAGGTAATAACTCAGTGGAAATGATAATCAATGTCTTATCTACAAAAGCTCTTTCTTCAGAAAGAAATGAATGCAAGTTATCAAAAAACCCTCAAGGTCACAAAATCTCAGAATGATTGAGGCTGGAATAGACTTCTAGGATCATCAAGTCCAGCCTATGACCTAATACCACCACATCAGCTAGACTGTGTCATAAAGTGACACATCCAATCTTTCCTTAAATACCTCCAGGAATGGCAACTCCACCACTTCCCAGGGCAGTCCATTCCCGTGTCTAATTACCCTTTCCATGAGGAAGTGCTTCCTAACATCCAACCTAAACGTCCCCTGGTGCAGCTTCAGGCCATGCCCTCTCATTTTGTCAAAACTTGTGTAGGAGAAAAGCCTGACCCCTAAATTTGAATTCTCATTGGTATAATTATTTGTCAAACTACTGCAATCTGATACTCAAGACTTTACATCAACAAGTGGAAAGCAAATATTCTCTAGGAGTGTACTATTCACCCATGAATTCAACAACATATTATTTTCCTTTTCAACATTAGAGGTATTAATACTCTGAAAGGTAAAAAGATATTTTTAAAGGATGTAGGGGAAACTGTCTTCAAATCCAAGGCAGCAGACCAATTGAGAGTTTTATTCTAAAAAGGAAAAAAAAAAATGAAAGGAAAGCCTTAATATATGAAGCATCAAATAGGCAATTAAAAGCTTCTGTGTAATTCTAATCATCTTTCCACATTGGTCATAGTGGACACAAGAAAATTATATGCTTTACTTTTTTGTGGCAGTCTGCAACAGCCTCCACATTAGTTTAAAAAAAAAAAATTATAGAGCATCACAATCCTCTTTGTTTCTGTACTTTTCAGGCTGTTTCTTTGTAGTAGAAGGGCAAATGGCCAAAAATATTTTCAAAATATAGCCAGAACATGCCTCTACATGTCTCAAACAAACCCTCCCTCTCTCCTCCCTCTTTCCTGGGTCTGATGAAATGCAGGAAACAGACAAAAGACCTGGTTCCAGATAGCTTGAATGACAAAGTCTGAATGACATGTTTTGCTCATGTCCATACCTTGTAATAAACAAGGTGAACGCACCTTATGGAAGGCTCATGCCTTTGCCCGTATTTGGGGAAATGCCATTCTATTGGTTAATGGCTTTGTTTTTCTGTGTTGCCAATGTCCAAATCTATTATCAGGTAAATGATAAATACAAGCCAGATTGTAAACAAGGTGCCTTGTTGCTTTGTGCCATGTTTCAGTTTACCTGGGAGATGTACAAATGTCTGTCGCGTCACCTGTAGGCAAGTATGCCTTCGCCAAAAGCTGTTTGGAACCATGGCTGCTAGCCTGGTGCATCGCTGAGTTCGAGCCTTCTTGGTTTTACCAAGAACCCCTTGGCCAGCAGGCAACGTGCAGAAAGGAATAAGCACCAGGCGAGCTGAGAACCTCTGGTAAAGCTGCATCACTGTAACTCACAGTTACAGCCTGCAAGCAAAAGGAGCTTTGCACACAGAACTCACCACAGCTTCACAGTATCACAGTATCATCAAGGTTGGAAGAGACCTCATAGATCATCAAGTCCAACCCTTTACCACAGAGCTCAAGGCTAGACCATGGCACCAAGTGCCACGTCCACTCTTGCCTTGAACAGCTCCAGGGACAGCGACTCCCCAGGCAGCCCATTCCAATCACTGTCTCAGTGAAGAACTTTCTCCTCACCTCAAGCCTAAATTTCCCCTGGCGCAGCCTGAGACTGTATCCTCTCATTCTCGCGCTGGCCACCTGAGAGAAGAGAGCAACCTCCTCCTGGCCACAACCACCCTTCAGGTAGTTGTAGACAGCAATAAGGTCACCCCTGAGCCTCCTCTTCTCCAGGCTAAACAATCCCAGCTCCCTCAGCCTCTCCTTGTAGGGCTTGTGCTCAAGGCCTCTCACCAGCCTCATTGCCCTTCTCTGGACACACTCAAGCATCTCAATGTCCCTCCTAAACTGGGGGGCCCAGAACTGAACACAGTACTCAAGGTGTGGTCTAACCAGTGCAGAGTACAGGGGCAGAATGACCTCCCTGCTCCTGCTGACCACACCATTCCTGATGCAGGACAGGATGCCATTGGCTCTCTTGGCCACCTGGGCACACTGCTGGCTCATGTTCAGGCGGCTATCAATCAGCAACCCCAAATCCCTTTCTCTTTGGCTGCTCTCCAGCCACTCTGACCCCACCCTGTACCTCTGCATGGGGTTGTTGTGGCCAAAGTGCAGCACCCGACACTTGCTCATCCCATTGGACTCTGCCCATCTGTGCAGGCGGTCAAGGACCTGCTGCAGAGCCCTTCTGCCCTCCAACCCAGTCACATCTGCCCCCAGCTTGGTGTCATCTGCAAACTTGCTGATGACTGGCTCCATGCCTTCATCCAGATCATCTGTGAAGATATTAAAGAGGATGGGGCCCAGCACTGATCCCTGAGGGACACCACTAGTGACTGGCCGCCAGCTGGATGTGGCACCATTCACCACCACACTCTGGGTCCGGCCCTCCAGCCAGCTCCTAACCCAGCACAGAATGTTGCCATCCAAGCCGTGGGCTGACAGCTTAGCCAGCAGTTTGCTGTGGGGGACAGTGTCAAAGGCCTTGCTGAAGTCCAGATAGAGCACATCCACAGGCCTCCCCACATCCACTAAGCGGGTCACCTGATCTTAGAAGGAGATCAGGTTGGAGAGGCAGGATCTGCCCTTCCTAAATCCATGTTGGCTGGACCTGAGCCCTTTGCCATCCCTCAGGTGCGCTCTTATCACCCCCAAGATAACCTGCTCTGTCAGTTTCCCTGGCACTGAGGTCAGGCTGACAGGTCTGTAGTTCCCAGATTCCTCCATCCAACCCTTCTTGTGGATGGGGACCACGTTGGCCATTTTCCAGTCTCCTGGGACCTCTCCGTTGAGCCAGGACTGCTGGAAAATGATGGAGAGCGGCTTGGCCAGCTCAGCTGCCAGCTCTCTCAGCACCCTGGGATGGATCCCATCTGGTCCCATGGACTTGTGGGTGTCCAGATGACTCAGCAGGTCCTGAACTAATTCCTCATGAATTTCCAGGGCAACACACCGCTCCCCGACCCCATCCCCCAGTTCAAGAGGCCACTTGCTCTGAACTCCTCCCTCCTTACTGTTGAAAATTGAGGCAAAGAAGACATTCAGGACCTCAGCCTTTTCTTCGTCATCAGTTATAATGTTCTCCTCCTGGTCCAGTAAGCAGTGGAGGCTCTTCTTGCCCTTCCTTTTAGCATTGATAAATTTATAAAAGTGCTTTTTATTATCCTTCACGGAGGTGGCAGCCTAAGTTCTAACTGGGGCTTAGCCTCTCTAGTTTTTCTCCTACATAATCTGGCTACCTCCTTAAACACATCAGGAGAAGCCTTCCCCTCCTTCCAGAGGTGATACACCCTCTTTTTTTCCCCCAATTCCTTCAGGAGCTGTTTGCTCATCCAGGCTGGTCGCCTTCCCCGCCGGCTCATCTTTCAGCACATGGGAACTGCCAGCTCCTGTGCTTCAAGAGCTCCTGTTTAAAGTAGGTCCAACCATCCTGGACCCCTTTGTTCTCAAGGACTGCTGCCCAGGGGACTTTGGAAATAAGTTTCTTAAGCAAATTGAAGTTTGCCCTCCGAAAGTCCAAGGTGTGGGTTTTGTTGTAGTGCCTCCCTACCTCCCTGCATATTGAAAACTCCACTATCTCGTGATCACTACACCCCAGGCAGCCTCCCACTGCCACATCTCCTACCAGCCCTTCTCTGTTGGAGAACAGCAGGTCCAGCTGAGCTTGACCCCTAGTAGGCTCACTTAACAGCTGGGTCATGAAGCTGTCCTCCATGCACTCTAGAAATCTCCTGGACTGCCTCAACAGGTTGAGTGAATCAGGATACTGTCCAAGAGCCTGAGACCCACATAACCTGTGTGCCCTGGAAGCTCCAAAAGCCTCCATGCAAGCACCAGGGTCCTAGCCGGGAAAGGTCCTGGAGCCCCGAGGGAATTCCACCGGAGAGTGGGAGAGCTGCCGCCACGACAAGCCCAGTCTGAGGACCATGAAAAGCCCACCAGCAGCCAGCAGTGGCCCAGCACCACATTGCTTTATGTTTAAACCCAGTACCGCATATACCACACTCTCTGGACTATAGTTGCAGTCCCAGAAAGATTTCAGAGACACTAATCTGTGAGTAAGTAATTTCTCTAAAGTCTCTTTGCCAAGGTAGGGGCCTGTGAAACAACCAAAGAGCTACTGAGATCTCTTCTATAACTTACTGAACTGTACTAGAAAGGATAAGCATTCTGCCCCACTATTTATGTCCTATGACAAAAAGTTACTTTTTTGGTTGGTTCTGATTTGTTTGGTTTTTTAAGGAAAACTATTGGAAAATTTATGCAAAGATGAAAGTAAAAGAATAACATGATGAATGAAAGTTTCCTCTTAAAAGAATTTTGTCCCACTCATATGAGATCTTTAGAACAATATTGCTAAAGGATAAATACTTTTATAATTTATTCTTTCCCCATCATTATGCTTCTCAACTCCTACACAGAAGACTGGCAATATCAATACTTTGATAGTGAACCTTCATCTCTGAAAGGTGGAAAACAAAATTCTTCAGATCTTAGACTCTAATGATTGCAGTTAATTAGCTATTTAGTTGAAATCTGTAGACAGATTAGTTTTAAATAGCCAAGTACCAGAAGGAGCAGTATATGACAGCTACAGTGGTTGAGAAGCAAAAGCTTGACTATAAATTGGAAAGGCATTGCATTTTCTTTCCATTTGCAAACCAGAAAGCTATTACGTTAGAGACAGAGAGATGTCCACAGCTGGTCTCTCAGGAGGAAGAGTGTGAGGCTGCGTGAGAAAGTGACAATGGTCTTTCTGGGTTCGCATGAAGGATCTGACTGTCCAAACCACACTGTTACAAGCTTCCCACAGATTGCACTACACAGCAGGATTTAGTTCTGCTTTCCCATCAATTAAAGAAAGTATATAGGGATAGAATTAGTCTGTAGTAATCATCACTTACCACATATTTGGCTATATTGGCTAAGATAATTGTTAAGGTTTATAAATAAAATATAAACCTCTATATGAAGTAGAGACGTTATGCTCACATATAAGATTTAAAAGATATTCTTGGTAAAAGAACACAAACTCCTCCAGTCCTAAGGCTTTATACATGCTTGTCTAGGACACAGTAAAAGGTAATCTGAATTTTAATTTTATTCTCTTCTTTTTTCTAAGTATGTTGTCAATTGAAAAGCAAGCTGGTCACCGACATAGCTGCTTTTTGAAAGTTTCTCTGCTGTTTATATTTTCATGAATTGATTTGCAGAAAACATCATTAGAGATTCTCTAGAATACTAATGCAAAAATGTTTACTCTTCTCACTTCATTTGTACTCCTGAAGAAGTCCTATTGCTATGCTGAATAAGCTGAAGATAGGCCAGTCTGGCTAATATGTACTCTTGTTGGCCGCTGTCAATGAGTTTCATCTCCCCAGGAACACTTTATAAAGAAGTACACTAGAGAGCTCTATAGTGCAGGAAGTTTTGTTTCCCCAACAATGTCTTCTTATTCGGAAAAGTATATGCAACACCAGAAACCTAACTACAAACTTTTCTATCACAATAAAAATAAATTACAAGATGATAGTTAGAATGAAGTCACGCTTGACCTTAAGGAAATTAGTGAGGCACTTTCATGGTTTAAAGCTGTCAAAGAAATGGACACTGATATAATTGTTGTAGATTAACATAAGTAGATTGTATATTAATTCTAAGTCTCTCCTTAACATGTTCAGAGATAACTGCTTTTCCAGCTTTTTGTCTCCTCTTTCAAATTTCACACTGTAGGTGGCATACATATTAGGCTTGTACAAAACATGTAGAGAGAGCAAGAGCAACAACATTGATAAAATGTGATTCAATTTATTCAGAAAAATGTCCTCTTCAACAATACCCACTGTGTCCTCCAAAAGCCCACGTGAAGGAAAAGAAGAAGGGCATGGCACAGTAGAGGCCAACAGAGAAGAAAAAGGGGACAACACAGAAGAGGAAGATGAGGAGAAAGAACAAGTACAAAAGGAAGAAACTGTAACATGCTACACCAATAACAACAATGATGATGATCAATCTGGTATGGCTGCAGAGGATGTAGAAGAAGGAGAGAAGAAGAGAGGGAAGAAGAGAGGAAGAGAAAGATACCTTGCACAGCAGAAGTTGTTGTCCAACATGATCAGCCACCACGTCCACAGCCATTGCCTCTGGAAAATGAATGAAGACTCCCAACTCTCAAGCCTCCACATGATGCCACTTGTCACCACCAGCCCGGCCCCACACACTGAAACTAGACGAACCTCCCTGAGATGACCTCAGGCTCTCACCCACGGTCTTGCACTGCAGTAGGTCTTGGTCATCTCAAGGTCCCCAATCCTTTCTACCTTCAGCCGTGATACTAGGCGTCCTGATGATGGCCAGATGAAACACCGGGAACTGCATGAACCCTCGTGGATCCACCTGGGGATGATCTCAAAAGAGACAAGGGTGGGAGTCTGGATGCCATAGAAGCATAGAAAAGGTGGCAATTGAGAGGTTTTTTTTCATGCTAATAGACAGTAGTTGTAGTGTTAAGGTCTTTACCACCATTTGTTGCTTTGAGAAAAAAAAGGAAGGGGGGGGGGAAGGGGGAAGCAGTAGTTTACTACTACTGCAGAGGTGGGGAAATGCTGCTTGAGGGACCTCCGGATAAAAACACTGTAACTTTGTTGTACCTTGTACCTTTGTAAGTATTTTGCTGTATTAAATGGCTGGAGAAAAGACTGAAGCTAATCAGACAATGTTAAGAATTATCTTTTGTTAAATAGAAACTCAAGCTTAGCTTTTCTCCCAGTGTATGTAAAGGGAGAGGCTGAAGAAGCTTAAGCTAAGTGTTAATTGCCCTAACCAAATCATTAAGATCTTGAAATAAGTAGGATAACTGTGAAATACTGTGATAATATTTAAACAAAGAAGTATAATAAGGTGTAGAAGTAATAGCCACTGAATATTTGAGTTTAAGTTTTGAGTTTTAAGGTTAACAAATGTAATTAGTATGCATTGCATAGTAAAGTGTGTGATCTGAAGATTATCTGTAGAGTGCCATATGAATAGAACTGGAAATGTGCATAAGAAAAATAAGTTGTGCAAATAAATGTCTTCACTTGGAAAAACCTGTGGAGACCATGCCAGCAAAATGCTACACTGATATGCCATGGGAACAGGATGTCACCCAGAGGGTCATGAACAAGATGGAGAAGTAGGCTTAGGTGAACCTCATGACATTCAACAAGGCCAAGTGCAAGGTTTTGCAATTGGGCTGGGACAACCCTCATTATCAGTATGGGCTGGGGAATGATGTGCTTGAGAACAGAATTATTGAGATGGACCTGAGGGTACTGGTGGATGAAAAGCTGGACATGAGGCAACAATGTGTACTTGCAGCTCAGAAAAAAACTGTTTCCCAGGATGCATAAAACCAGGATGCAGGTCAAGGGAATTGATTCTGCTGCTCTACTGCACTCTGTTCAGACCCCACATGCAGTATTGGGTCCAGATCTGGAGTCCCCAGCACAAGAAAGACACAATCCTGTTAGAGTGGGTCCAGAGAAGAGCCATGAAAATGTTCAGAGGGATGCCACACCTCTCCTATGAAGAAAGACTGAGAGAGTTGGGGTTGCTCATGCAGGAGAAGAGAAGGCTCCAGAATGATCTTATTGTGGCCTTTTAGTACTCAAAGGGGGCTTATAAGATAGATACAGTCTTTACTACAGTCTGTTCCAACAAGACTAGGAGTATTTTTTTTCAGCTAAAAGAGAGGATATTAGATATAAGGAAGACCTTTTTTTACACATGTCTGCAAAGCAGCCTGATTGTGCAGGCTTTCAGCTTGGCACTTGTCCTCCAACACATAAATGTCCTTAACAATATAATGGTGCACTTTTGCAAAGCAGTCAGGGAAGTTTCTCCTCTTTTTTTATCTGTGGTCACTAAGAGTGGCTCAGGAATCCAAAGGTTTTGTTACAGACTCTTCTACGAACAGCTGTGTCAAATGTGCTCTTTGCTCATGGCCACAACTGCAACAAAGACACTGCAAAACTTAGGGCAAATCTGTAGTGGGATAGGCTGATGAGCCCAATGTGCTGCTGGCTGGTGAGTAGCAAAGCTTTGAAAAGCTGACAAAATCTTGACTGACCTTCCTTCCCTCCCTCCCTCCCTCCTTCCTTCCTTCCTTCCTTCCTTCCTTCCTTCCTTCCTTCCTTCCTTCCTTCCTTCCTTCCTTCCTTCCTTCCTTCCTTCCTTCCTTCCTTCCTTCCTTCCTTCCTTCCTTCCTTCCTTCCTTCCTTCCTTCCTTCCTTCCTTCCTTCCTTCCTTCCTCTCTCTTTCTCCCTTTCTTTCTCCCTTTCTTTCTCCCTTTCTTTCTCCCTTTCTTTCTCCCTTTCTTTCTCCCTTTCTTTCTCCCTTTCTTTCTCCCTTTCTTTCTCCCTTTCTTTTTCTTTCTTTCTTTCTTTCTTTCTTTCTTTCTTTCTTTCTTTCTTTCTTTCTTTCTTTCTTTCTTTCTTTCTTTCTTTCTTTCTTTCTTTCTTTCTTTCTTTCTTTCTTTCTTTCTTTCTTTCTTTCTTTCTTTCTTCCTTTCTTCCTTCCTTTCTTCCTTTCTTCCTTCCTTTCTTCCTTTCTTTCTTCCTTTCTTTCTTCCTTTCTTTCTCATAATGAAAATTGACCTTCATGAGACCAAAGTCTCAAATTTTTCCCAATTTATACCTAAGGAAAAAAACAAAAAAAACCAAAAAAAAAAACCAAACAAAAAAAAAAACCGCCACAACAACAACCAAAACACCTACGCAGTAATAGTGGCAAATTTCTTCTTGTTTCTTTCAAGCCCTAAGAATCTCCCTGATTATAACCCAGTCTCAGAGATGCACATATTTCTCAGCTCCACCATCCTGATCTCCCCATTAGCGCATTTCCTTTTATGGCAAATTTCTGATATTGGAAAGGAAAGGGGGGAAAAAAGCAGAGATCAGACAACCTCACCCTTGGAATATATATGACTAGCAAAAGGGGAAGTTCTTTCCTCTCTGGTTCTAGTGGTTATTAAGTGACCATAGTCCTCAAGTCCAAGGCACACTGAAGGCAATACATGAAGCCGTATGCTCTTTAGGGAGAAATCCTGAAGTCATGGAATCAAATTGAAGTGGTCTGTTCTGGTCTAATCTAGTCTGTGGGGTTCCTATAAAATGCCAAGGCAAGAAAAGACAACTGTATCCATCTAATCATTCACTCTGCAGTCTTAGCATTTTGGAAACCCCTCCTCTCAGGTCACCACATCTGTCTGCGTTGTGAAGATGATGCTGCCACCAACAGATCCCAGGATGGTGGTTGGGCAGGGGGTCCTGTGGCCCCCAGTGAAGGTAGAGATCCAATGGACCACCTCCACCCCCCTTCCAGGTGGCAGGTAAGCCTTGGCAGGTAACAGACAAGACACACCTGATGCAGGGTCAAGGGAGGAAGTACCTCCTGTATCACAGTATCACAGTATCATCAGGGTTGGAAGAGACCTCACAGATCATCAAGTCCAACCCTTTACCACAGAGCTCAAGGCTAGACCATGGCACCAAGTGCCACGTCCAACCTTGCCTTGAACAGACCCAGGGATGGTAACTCCACCACATCCCCGGGCAGCCCATTCCAGTGTCCAATGACTCTCTCAGTGAAGAACTTTCTCCTCACCTCGAGCCTAAATTTCCCCTGGCGCAGCCTGAGGCTGTGTCTGCTTGTTCTGGTGCTGGCCACCTGAGAGAAGAGAGCAACCTCCTCCTGGCCACAACCACCCTTCAGGTAGTTGTAGACAGCAATTTGGCAGGGACCACCACACCATGAGGGACACATACACACCTGGGCTGGGCTTGGCTGGGACAAGCCTTACCCACTCTCTTACCACTCCTTTCTCACCCCCTGTCCACTAATGCCATCATTGGGCCATGGTGCCACCATGCTGGGGAGCAGGTGGCCCCCTGCTGCAGATCGTGTCTCACCAGTGTCACCTGGAGCACCAGCTTCCAGGCAGGGGGCAGCTTGACCACTCATGGCAGTGCCCTAGCTGTCAAAATGCACAGCTACGACTTCAATTGGAACCCCCATCTCAACAACGTCTGTGTGACAGGGGAGGTTGTGAGCAGCAGAGCAGAGAGAGAGGGCAAAGCGACTCAGTGGTAGTTGGTGGGATGGGTGAAAAAAGGTGCTTGACCCTCCCAGGTCAGTATCCTTGTGCATAAGTATTGGTAGTGTGGTTGTGACCATCTCCAGCTGCATTCTTAAAGAGGGTGATATCCTGTGCAAAGGTGGGAGAAGCAGTTACAGAGCAACCCAATCAGACCACAGGATGAGCTTTGTATGTGTGCACCATCATCAGCCTCCAGGCCTGGTCACTGGGCTTGCCTCTGTCAGCTGCAAGGATGGCACTGGAAGAGCCAATGTATGGCAGGAGTGCCTTTAGCTAGGACCTGAAACCTGAAATCACAAAAATACTTGGGGTATTTTGACATATGTTATATTAAATGTGCAGCAGTGAAACTGATTGTTTGCACCTTCATGTTCAAACAATAACATGGTGGTTCTTGTCATAAAATTTCTTTTGATAGCAATGTGTGTTCTGCTACCAACACAGTGTGTTTTGTTGGGCATTCTCAATACTGCAGAAATATCACTCTTAATGAAAAAAAAAAAAAAAAAAAAAAAAAGAAAAGAAAAGTAAAATAAAGGAAAAAAAGCTTTAGAAGCAAATTTTTTTATAGGCTGCAAGGTATGTAAAGTGAGGCCCTGTAATTTTCTTCCGCATTACTTTCCTATACCTTTCCAGAATTTGGAGGGGGAAAAAAAGTCTGGATGCAAATTTTGGGATCAAATATGCAAGATTCACTACTGTTGGGTTGCAGGTTTTTTGTGTAAAGATTGCTATAAATAACTACAAATACATTAATTACCTTAAAATAAGCAGATATCAAACATTATATTGACAGTTGATGGGTCTGTGACCATTTATAATCTTGATATATGGGCTTCCTGTGTCACCATTTGGATGAGAGACTCTTTGGGTGACAACCTTAACTGTGCATTACACGGTGCGCTGGACTTGTGATATCATTTCAGCATTTATGGAGGTACACTCCAGAGGACCAAAGCATGTAGTGACACAGAATGTTACTGAATACATGACAATTTTGTAGGCAGTCTGATTCGAATTGTTATGCCTGTTAACACAGAAGAGGAATTGCCAGCTGTCTCTTAAGCAATAGTAGTTTGTCAGCACTGAGTGGTTTTGATGGTTTCTCCTTTAACATCTGACTTGCTCTTTTTCATAGAATCATAGAATCAACCAGGTTGGAAGAGACCTCCAAGATCATTCGTGGCAGTTCCTCAGTGGCAGTTACAAGGATCAATGTACCTCATAATGTTTCTAATAATCTTTCGCATTATCAGTTTGAACTGAAATATTAACACCTTAACCTCCACTCAGTGTCATGCAATAGTAACACACAAACAGCTGAATGTCCCAGTTTACAATTTTCAGAAGTAAGGCTTCTCTAACATGTTTTTCCCCGTTCCAGTGAAATACTTCTCTAAGTCAGAATGAAGCAAGAAGGGAAGAAAACTGCTTCTGTTAGAGGTAAAATAAATTGTAGCATGCTGTGTTTAATTGGCAATTAGAAATCTCCCTGCTGGTCTCCAGCCTGGAAGTTTGCTGTTTATGTTGTGTTCCTCTTCCAGTGCAGGCCTTACATTGATTGGTAGTCATCTACAGAACATTCAAGTTAGGACATATATGACTGACGCATAGTAAAAAGATAAAGACCACATCTAGGTAACTAGTAACTAGACATTAGTAAATGCTCAGGCTTTCTTTCTAGACTTCTTCAACCAGGCTTCTATTTCTTGGTTGCTCTTGACAGTTCATTGTAGTATATAAGGAATTAACTGTGTTCAACTGAAATATGGGAGAAAATTATGGTGTTCTGCTTATAAAAGTGGCAGTGCCACTGGAAAGTCTTTTCCAGACCATTTACTGACTGCTTTTTCTCTCATCTTGAGGCCAACTTCAAGCAGTATTCAGTTCTGTGAATGTGATTAGTACTCAAAGAAATTAAGATATTTGTATGAACAAAGCTATGTGCTTTTTCTTTTTTTTTAGTTCTGGTATCTGATGTTCTCCACAGTAGTGCTTTTCTCTCAGAGGTCACCAAGAGGAAGAAAACTGAAATAAATAGCCTTTCTCCCCCAGATTCTAGAGAGATCAGAGCAGTGGAGATGAATGTTAAGTATAGCTGTAGCTTCCTCATAGGAAAAATATGTAGTGGAATAAAAGCCATAAAAGTGAAGAAAAAGGAGCTATTAGGTCAACTGGTGCTATCCAGATAACTGCAATACCTGTTTGTGAGGTGCTGTTATTACAACTTCAATAGAAAAATGTCTTTATATGTCTTTGACTTGGTCAGAGTGTATCACAGTCCCAAAAAATTGCCTCAATTTTGTTTTCAAGTCTGCGCTCACACCTGCTTGGTGAACTTCAAGCTTCTTAATGTCAGGCTGTTGCTTATACTTACATATCACTTCAAATACCATGGCTGAAACCTTTGAGATTTTCAAGGGTTTCTTATGGTTGTAGAAGTCTAAACCTCAAGGGGTTGGTGAATTATTTCCTTTCTGAATTGCTTTCCCTCCCTCAAAGTCTAATCATTCAGATAGAAGTGGTCAGAATGGTTTCTACTAAGAAAGCACTTAAATTGTTCTGTTAATATTTAAATGGATTAATTACCTGCAGCTTACGGTGCTCTCTTTTCTCTTCCAGTATCATTAACATACACTTTACTTAGACTAAGTCTCCGTGGTAGTTTGGGGTAGGTGTCTTTGAAAGGGATCTGACAGTTGAGTGTAGAGGGACACATCATTTTAATTTGTAAGTGATTCTTCATAATAATCTGTTCATTCTTATAGCTCAGGATTTCTGTGTTGTAGACAGAAACAGTAGTCCACCCTGTGCACCAATTTCCTTCTTTTAGTACGTGTGGCTGTGAAATGGGATGAAGAAAGAAATGATTGCATGTGGCTGCTGAGCAAAAGCTAGAGAAACTGTAGCAAATACTTTAAATAGCAAAAAATTCCTCAGGTACTCAGTGTAAATTTGCAGCCTGCAAACCTTTGGAAGATCAATTTTACCTTCCCCAGCATAATTTTTAGAGGAGTGGAATAAAGGCAGTTGTGTGAGCTTCACACTTTCAGATGATCTTTTCATTTTTTTTTTCCACTGTGGATGCCAAACACTTCTATTACCACTCAGAATTACTGGATTTACCTTCTAAAATATCTTTCCTCAAGAGAAAGACCCACATCTAAGCTTTTCCATAGAATCATAGAATCATAGAATCAACCAGGTTGGAAGAGACCTCCAAGATCATCGAGTCCAACCTATCACCCAGCCCTAGCCAGTCAACTAGACCATGTCACTGAGTGCCTCATCCAGTCTTTTCTTGAAGACCCCCAGGGACGGTGCCTCCACCACCTCCCTGGGCAGCCCATTCCAATGGGAAATCACTCTGTGAAAAACTTCTTCCTAACATCCAGCCTATACCTACCCTGGCACAACTTGAGACTGTGTCCCCTTGTTCTATTGCTGGTTACCTGGGAGAAGAGGCCAACCCCCACCTGGCTACAATGCCCCTTCAGGTAGTTGTAGACAGTAATAAGATCACCCCTGAGCCTCCTCTTCTCCAGGCTAAACAGGCCCAGTTCCCTCAACCTCTCCTCATAGGATTTGTGTTCCAGGCCCCTCACCAGCTTCGTTGCCCTTCTCTGGACATGTTCCAGTACCTCAACATCTTTCTTGAATTGAGGGGCCCAGAACTGGACACAGTACTCAAGGTGTGGCCTGACCAGTGCTGAGTACAGGGGAAGAATAACCTCCCTTGTCCTACTGGCCACACTGTTCCTGATGCAGGCCAGGATGCCATTGGCTCTCTTGGACACCTGGGCACACTGCTGGCTCATCTTCAGCTTACTATCTATCAGTACCCCCAGGTCCCTTTCCTCCTGGCTGCTCTCCAACTACTCAGTCCCCAGCCTACAGCGCTGCTTGGGGTTATTGTGGCCGAAGTGCAGAACCCTGCACTTGGCCTTGTTAAATCTCATCCCATTGGCCTCTGCCCACCCATCCAGCCTGTCCAGGTCCCTCTGCAGGGCTCTCCTACCTTCCAACAGATCAACACCTGCTCCCAGCTTCGTGTCATCTGCAAACTTACTGATGCTGGACTCAATGCCCTCGTCCAGATCATCAATAAAGATATTGAACAGGATTGGGCCCAGCACTGATCCTTGGGGAACACCACTTGTGACTGGCTGCCAACTGGATGTGGCACCATTCACCACCACTCTCTGGGCTCTGCCATCCAGCCAGTTCTTGATCCAGCACAGAGTGAATCTGTCCAAACCATGAGCTGCCAGCTTGGCTAGGAGCTTCTTGTGGCAGACAGTGTCAAAGGCTTTGCTGAAGTCCAAGTAGACTACATCCACAGCCTTCCCCACATTCACCAGGCAGGTAACCTGATCATAAAAGGAGATCAGGTTGGTGAGACAGGACCTGCACTTACTAAACCCATGCTGGCTGGGCCTGATCCCTTGGCTATCCTGTAGGTGCTTTGTGATGGCACCCAAGATGACCTGTTCCATGACCTTGCCTGGCACTGAGGTCAGGCTCACAGGTCTGTAGTTTTCTGGCTCCTCCTTACGACCCTTCTTGTGTATGGGAATCACATTGGCCAGCTTCCAGTCTTCAGGGACCTCTCCAGTGAGCCAGGACTGCTGATAAATGATGGAGAGTGGCTTGGCCAGCTCAGCTGCCAGCTCTATTTTTTTTTTTTTTTTTTTTTTTTTTTTTTTTTTTAATTATTATCCCAAATTATTTATTTTGGATGAAGACAAAACAACCACTAGTACTGTAAGCAGTGTCCAGCTCACTCTTATGGGAGATGTTAGTAATCTTGTGTAAACTCTACAGCCATTCAGCAATTTTATCTAACCTGCTATAATGAGGTTTAAAAGTTTGAACTCTGTGCTAGTTTGAAGCAAGCTGGAATGTTTTGGTAGAAGAACTAGATAACGGGCAGTGAAATGAAAAACAATTGTGTCTACTTCTCTCACAGTCACGCTGAGAGCTCTGGGAAGAAGAAAGACTTTTTCTCCATTTTGTTACTCACTCTTGCTTTTGCCTTGGACCTGGTCACATCTCATTAACCCTGCTCCTACTAACCTTGCTCCCTAACCTCTTGGCTGCACCTCTCTTCTTCCTGAGAACTGGGGTAAGGTTGAGAGGGCCGGGGGGAGGTGTTGGGGTGGTTTGAGAGCCCCTCCTGGGAACTTAGGTTTCTGGGAGGGGAGTTGTGCTTTTGTATTGTTTATCCTTTGTATATTTCTGTATATAACTGTATATATTGTAAATAGCTGCTTGTAAATTCTGCTAGCTGTAAATAAATTGCTTCATCTATATTCCCAGGGTCCGTCTGAGTTAGCTGGGGCAAATTCAAAAGTGTGGGGGGGCGGGGTAACCCCCAAACCATCACAAACTCTTTAAACCAGAATCAATGAATCTACTTATTACCTAAGCACTTCTGAAGGAAGTTTAAAATGGGCTACTGTATAGCTGAACACCTAAACCAAGCAAACAGTATTTTTATCATCCCCCGGGGCTACCCAGTGAAATCCAAGTAGATATCAGGATCGTGGGAAGTCATCTGCAGGTAGATCCGTCGGGAGACTTCTGGTCCAACCCGCCGGGAGGTGGCTGTCACACCCTCCCCACGGTGCACAGGGATATTAGTCAGCATGTTTTCCCACTCCTGCTCTGAGGAGTACCTGCTATAGGCCTGGGTCAGAAGCTGAGGAGAAGGATATGCAGACACTATGGCCTCGGCCATCTCGAGGCTCACACGGTTAAACTGCTGTATTTGTCTCTTCCAGACTTCCAATAGACCCTTTCCAGAAGGATCCACCTTCACCCCTCCACACCAGCTCTTCTCTAAGTAGAAAGAGAACCCTGTCTTCGCACGCTCTCGCTTGAAAGGTGCTTCAGCTACAGCTTTTGTGAACATAGCAGCAAATTCTCCAAGCTCCTCCCAGCTCTCAAAAAAGGTAACTTGGACCTGTTTGTTCAGCTGCAGATCCACCAAGGCTTCTTCCACATCCATTCTTGTTATCTCCAGGCCAGAATCCTTAACTTTCCTTTTTCTCAGTTTTTGCTGTTCCTGTTCTTGGTTTCCACTTGCTGCTGCCTGCTGTGGTCTCTTTTTCGACTGAACTCTGAAATAATTTTCTATTCCAACTACCGCTAGTGCCAGAATTTTCCCAGGCATTTTATCCATCACATGAGCTACGTAGCTCTGCAGGGTCTCGCTCTGCCCTTCTGTGAAGCCCTGAGCCTCTTCTTTGTAGTTGCGAACCATGGACAAAAACTCCTCCAATCCATGCAGAACCAGGACATTTGGTTCTTCTGTCCATTCATCTCCTTCTCCCACCTGAGATGACACTGTCTTTCTCCTCCAGGTGATGCTGCAGGGAACGGCCTGATTTTCAACCACAGAGGAGTAATTTGCAGCCTGCAAAGCACTAAGGACCTGTCCACCACCATCTACCTGTAAGAGAACTTCATCCAGCACCACAGTTATGTATTTCTGGCACTCCCCTGGTCGCTGAGCTTTCAGCATCTTGGCAAGGGCCCTCTTCCTCTCTTTCTCCTGCTCCTGCTGCCTTCTCCGTGCTTCTCGCTCTTTCCGCTTCTGTTGTGCGGCCTGGCAGATCGCCTCCCTTTCCTCTTGACTGTATTTTGGCTTCTTGGGAGGGGGGAATTTTTCTGGGCTTGCCCCATTTACTAAGAGCCTACTAGACCGATCTGAGGTGTCAGACTGAGAGGCTGGCACCGTGCACAAGGAGGGCCTCTCAGCTCGGCGCATGCCATCTTGGTTGCCACACGGCACATCTCCATACAATAGGTCTTCCAGTGGTCCTTTGCTGCCAGGTGCCAATGGGCCACTGCTATCACCTCCTGCACCCCCATCGCTCGGCTGGAAGGGCTCAAAATCTACCTCTCTTTCTGCTTCCACCTTCCTCTTCAGCCTCTCGGCTAAAGGGACGACTTCCACCTCCTCCTCTTCGCTTCCACTGCTTACCACTACAAACGTTTCCGCCTCCTCCATCACGCTGGGCACAGGTGGTGAGGCGGCTGCATGGGGGCGGCTGCGGGAGGCGGCTGCGGGGGGCGGCTGCGGGGGGCAGCTGCGGGGGGCGGCTGCGGGGGGCGGCTTTTGTCTTGGGCCACTGGATCAAAGGGAATTGAGTTTTTAAGGTCACAGGGTAGAATTTGATTCCTGCTTTGGATAACTTTCCATTTCTTCCTTTTGCACACAAAACAGTTTGAAACTGGTGCAGATCACTTTTTCTTTGATTAATTTGGCTGCTAGTGCAAGCCAGTGAATGTCTTTTCTATAGCTTGGGCAGGATTTGTAGCATCACTGCAAGAGTGTGAAATGTGTTGAACCAACAGTCTTTTTGCCAAGAAGAATTACATGGACCTTATCTGAATTTGTTTCTGTTTACATCAGAATTCAGTTTACACTTGCCCAGATGACTAGTAACTCCCAGTGAAAAGTATTGAACTGCAGTAACCAGATGAAGAGAAACTAGTTTTCTCAGCAGTCATATTCTTTCTTCCTATCTGTAACTGAACAGTCTTAAATGCAATATTTTATTTTAGGAGTAATACAAGGGAAAAAAAAATCTATAGTCTGCGCAGTCTGAGAGAGATGGAGAAGTATTTTTATCCCTTGCAGATTTTCTCTTCTCTACCTCACAGCTTTAAGGACAAACCATCTTTGGCTACCAAAACATTACTACCTAAGTTCTTTGAATCAGTGAGCCAATACTGCCCTGGGGCAGGGCATTAAAGAAAATGTGGCGTCAGGATCATAGATTTCCAGCTACATGTCTGTCTCTGGCTATCTGTGCTGGTTCATATTATAGGAAATGGGGTGAATCGAATTTAATTTAAACCAGCTTTTCAAAATACGCTATGCTGCAGCTATGACTGCATGACAAAGAAAGGTTTTATAAAAGTTTGAGCAGAAATCTCATTAAAAGGAGATAAAAAGATGCCATCCTTCAGTTTTATTCCTTTGCCTTCTCCTTTCATATCCTCCAAATGGTGATGTATGGGTCTTACAGGAAATTCATTAAGAATACTGAGTCCTTTAAACAGAAATAGTTGTGTTACCAGTTGGACTAAAGTGCTGGCTGTCTCCTTTTTCACAACACAGCTGACATTAGAACTGCTAAGCAAATTACTCAAGGCCAAAAGACCAGTCAGGAAAGACACAAATAACCTTAAGCCAGCAAAATACAGGCAATTGCTAACTAAACTAATTAGACCTTTCATTATCTAAAATGTAGCTGTGTAAGTTTCAGTGCAAGCTTTAAACTGATTTCTAATGGTGTATAGGAATCTTTCATAACTCTTTCCTTTGCTTGCTTCTCTTTCCATCCTTTTACTTCTACTCGTTCAGTGGATTATTGAAGTCCTAATGAAGTAGAAATAATTCTAAAATTTTGCTATGAAGCACATGAGGAGAGCAATTAAAATACATTTTAACTTCTGCTGTTTTTTCCTGATCCAGTGCCTGACATGAAATCTGGAGAGAGATTGTTTTGAAGCTCTTACGTATTATGTTTTGGATAAAATCAATGAGTGTTTAGTAGATTTAAGTCATTCCTCAGAAGAAAACTTAATATTGTGAATAAAAAACTTGTGAAATGTTCTGTAAGACCAATAGATAATGTTGTCTTCAGAGGCTGTTTTCTAACAGTTAGTATTAGGAACTCAGAAAATGAAAACTGTTTTGCATTGAATTTGCTCTCTCTGAGAATGAGTACAGGAGAATGTTTTGTTAGTCTGCTTTTATATTATCAAGAAGATTTTTGTCAACTGTCCAGCACAAGTCTGTCATTCTCCCATAATTGAGAACCTGTTTTCACATTGTTGCCTATATTTTGGCTGAGGTCTTAAGTTGTCAATCTTTGGTCTGACTGGTTGGCCTGTATCTGATGCCTAGATGAATTTTGTGTCTGATCATAAATTGATTATAAAAAAAAGTTATTTCCTGGATGGAATGGTCTTTATTTCAGACATCCTGTTTAATTACTGAAGAGGGTTGAGAAAGGAGCAGAAATATATCTCATCTCTAATCTTTCTACCAACTTTTCCAGTTGTTAGATAATTCAGAAACAAAGAATCACAGAATGGCTGAGGTTGGAAGAGAACTCTGGAGGTCATCTACTCCAACCCTTTTGCTCAAACACATTCAGGTGACTTCTGAATATTACCACGCATGGAATCTACAACTTCTCTGGGCAACCTGTTCCAGTGCCTGGTCATCCTCCCTTTAAAAAGGATTTTAAGATAGTATTTCCCGTGTTTCAGTTTGTGTTCCTTTTCTATTGTTCCATCACTGAGAACCACTAAGAAGGGCTCTGTCTTCCTTGCACCTTTCTTTCAGGTCCTCCCTCAGCCTTCTCTAGTTTAAACAGCCCTAATGCAGGATATCATAAACCTTCTTCATGGCAAAGATATCTTACTGGCTCAGGTTCAGCATGGTGTGTCCAAGGACCACCATGTCCTTTTCCATATAGTTGTTTTCCAGCTAAGTAGCCCCTGGATTGATTTGAGCCTGGGACTCTTCCTTTCCAAGTAAAGGACTTTGCACTCCTTCTCCCTGAACAACCTCAGAGCTGACTTCATGTAGAAGTTCAGAAACAACAAGATGTTAAAGTCTGATTGTATTAGAAGTTGCTGCCTTAGTCAGAATTATGTTTTGAAGTGCCATGCTGTTGTACCACTTCACTGTCTAAAATTTGACTCTTTCTTCAGCAGACCATACTGGAGAAATCCAGCCCTTAATAAAGGTCTTTGTGAAATAGTTGTGTGCAGCAATTTTATGCCATCTATTTTTATGTCAGATTTTTCTCTGTGTGGAAAGCTAGTGCGAGTTCTTTACTTTGAACCTAAAAATAATTAAATCCCTTTCTTGCCTTCTGAGAGTTAAAAGTCTGATGCATCTGTGAAGGTGAATTTTTGCCTGCCAGCCAAACATTAGCAAGAATGAGGTTTTATAAAATGTGGAAGCCTTAGTAACAGTCTTTTATGCATATAAATGGTTATTACTCATGGTTACCTGAGGGTAAAGTAGAGGAGAGGAAAATGTAAAGACAGAAATGTAAAAGAAAAGAAAAAAAAAAGAGGAAAAAATATTTTTACCTTTATGAGGAAAGTTTAATGATGAAGTGCAAGGTTGTGTGACATTTACAATATTCACACAATGGGATAGAAGATGTGGAGTTGCATGGTGTATAGTCATGCTTGCCTCCTGTCAGACATTACACAATCCTGATAATTCCTAAAAAACTAAGTTCATCATTTGCTCAGATTGTACCACCTTTGTACTGCATTTAGGGAATTGTTTTGCGTTAGACAAGCCTCAAAACAAAGTTCTCATGTTCTGGCTCATACAGCTGTCAGGAGTTTTTGTGAGTTTCCTTTGCCCATGGAAGGTTCTTAGTATATTCAAAGGTAAGATATGGGGGTGGCGAGAATTCAGAATATTGAGATTAATAAATATATATTTTTATATAAAATTATCTCATCCCAATTAATTTCTCCCCTCCGCCAAATAGGTGTAGGTACTGAGAATCCCCCTCACCATCAGGCCTGGAACACAAACCCTATGAATAGAGGCTGAGGGAGCCGGGGTTGCTTATCCTGGAGAAGAGGAGGCTCAGGAGTGACCTCATTGCTGTCTACAGCTACCTGAAGGGAGGTTGTAGCCAGGTGGGAGTTGGTCTCTTCTCCCAGGCAATCAGCAATAGAACAAGGGGACACAGTCTCAAGTTGTGCTGGGGGAAGTATAGGCTGAATGTTAGGAGGAAGTTCTTGCCAGAGAGAGTGATTTCCCATTGGAATGGTGTATAGGGTTAACACTCCATGGGGGGCGTAACCCTGAACCTGACCCTAGGGGTCTTGGCCCCTCCCCAGGGGTGGGCCACACTCCAGGTGATGGTTAGCCCACTCCCCCCACTTCCTGTGGTATAAAAAGAGAGAGGAGCTTCCTGTTTCTTCTCTCTTTTCTTTGCTCCCTCTCGACACACACACACACACACTGCATACCAGCACACCACGTGGCAGCCACGAGGCAGAGACACCATCACATTGCTCGGGCTGTATCCATCCCTTTTTGTATTTTGCTGTTTTCCCTTCCTTATCCTTTGTAAACTCCCCTACCTCCAATACCTTTTCTAAGTTATTGTTAAACTTTTCCTTTTTAACTTCCAAATCGAGTGAGATTGATTTATTTGGGTGTGCTTACCTGTCTCTCTCTCGATGTCTAATTCCCTATCTCTGGAAAAGGAGGGGGAGGGCACTCTAGAGGGGAGGGCACTCTATAAATTCTATAAATTGTCATTGGGTCTATTAAATTTATTAGAGTCTCTGGGAACTTGCATTTGAACCCAAGACAATTTATTTGGCATCTCAACATGGGGCTAGGTAGAAAGAATTCTTTCAGAGAAGATTTGGAAGTTAAAAAATGGATATTCTGAGAGTCTTAATCATTCAGGCTTTTGGATGTCTGTTTTGGTCCTGGGTGTTAAAGTTTATAAGTTACCATGTCTTCTGGATTGTCATTGATATGGTCTGGGAATATTCTAAGCATTTGCCTGTCCGAGTCTATGCCTATTTCCTGAATTCTGTTAGTAATCTCACTGTGTTTAGAAATGTTTCTGGAACATGGAATCAATCTGAGTATATGTGTTGGGACACAGAAGCTCCAGATATTTTGGGGGAAAACTCATACTGGATAGCAGTGATCTCACTGTGTTTAAATGTGGTTTTGGGAATTTACAATGTAGCTCTGAGCTGGAACGCGTGGAGACCTCGTGTGGGGGCCACCATTAGGATGCTTAGGAGGAGGGGTGGCTCTCACTGCCCTGGCTGCAGCTGCGGGGGGTGGGAGACAGGTCAGACCAGCCTGATGGGTCAGGAAGCCCCTAGCGCGGCTCCGCCCCGAACTCCACCCCTAATAAATTGTCTTGGGTTCAAATGCAGGTTCCCAGAGACTCTAATAAATTTAATAGACCCAATGACAGTTTATAGAATTTATAGAGTTCCCTCCCCTCTTCCCCCTCCTTTTCCAGAGATAGGGAATTAGACATCGAGAGAGAGACAGGTAAGCACACCCAAATAAATCAATCTCACTCGATTTGGAAGTTAAAAGGAAAAGTTTAACAATAACTTAGAAAAGGTATTGGAGGTAGGGGAGTTTACAAAGGATAAGGAAGGGAAAACAGCAAAATACAAAAAGGGATGGATACAACCCGAGCAATGTGATGGTGTCTCTGCCTCGTGGCTGCCACGTGGTGTGCTGGTATGCAGTGTGTGTGTGTGTGTCGAGAGGGAGCAAAGAAAAGAGAGAAGAGACAGGAAGCTCCTCTGTCTGGGGGGGAGTGGGCTAACCATCACCTGGAGTGTGGCCCACCCCTGGGGAGGGGCCAAGACCCCTAGGGTCAGGTTCAGGGTTACGCCCTCCTGGAGTGTTAACCCTATACAAATGGGCTACCCAGGGAGGTGGTGGAGTCACCATCCCTGGAGATCTTCAAGAAAAGCCTGGATGAGGCACTTGGTGCCATGATCTAGTTGACTGGATAGGGCTGAGTGATAAGTTGGACTGGATGACCTTAGAGGTCTCTTCCAACCTGTTAATTCTATAAAATAATTCTATGAAATAATGCAAATGTAAAAAAAAAAAGTTTTGTAACTGCATATCCTGAACTTCTCCAGGAAAAATCTGTATGTAAGCAAGGGGCTGAGTTTTTCACTCATCTTTCACCATGGATTTAAACTTTCTATGTTTAGGTAAAACCAAAAATAAATATTGCAAATAAAATGTCTCTCTTTCATGGTTTTAAATGTTTTTGTGGGTTGTTTTGATGGGTGGTTTGTTTTGTTTTGTTTAATGCTCCATCTTGCTTCTCCAGTAATTTACATACTTTTCAATATAAAGATCTCAAGCCAGATTTTCAAGTGGGCTATTTTAATTTACAATTACCCTACCTAGCCTTAGTCTTATGAAAATGTTATTATTTGTATGTATTGTGGGCAAGGAGTAAAGGATTCAGGCCTCCCTTCAGAGCAGGGAAATTTTGCATTCACTGTCATATAAATGAAGCAAGGTTCTGAGGGTTAGATGTTTTTCTGAAATATCTGATCTACAAAGCAACATTCCCATTTTAATGCTTTAACTATAAAAGCAAACCACTTTAAAAAAGTAATAATACAGGCCTGCACTATTTGTAAATTAATTTGTGAATGAACCAATAGCCTTGGCTAGCAACGAATAAAAACACTGGTACCCATCTTCTCTCTTGCTCTTTATTACCTCTTTGTAAACATGGAATTTTTATTCATTCCCTAATTAACCCTTTCCTGGTAAGAATAAAGCTGAAAAAAGAACCTGCTTAGCAAATATTCTATGATGTTTGGGAGAGTACTCTTTGATAGCAGATGCTGCACCATGAGCTCAAAGGAGGCATAAATCTGCTGCTATTGAAATTAGCCCATTGTTCCATCAATCAAGTGCAATACTCCCATTCAGTCCCAAAACCAAGATTATTTTTTGTTTGCATTCATGGACACAGATGAAGGGGGAAATCTTGTGTGCACAGCTTGCTGCAATCTATAGAGTCACAGAATCATAGGATGGTTCAGGTTGGAAGTGACCTCAAGGATCATCCAGTTCCAACCCCCTGCCATAGGCAGGGACAGCTCCCACTAGAATAGATCATTCAAGGCCTCATCCAACCTGGCCTTGAACACCTCCTGGGAGGGAGCATCCACAGCCTCCCTAGGCAACCTGTTCCAGTGTCTCACCACTCTCACTGTAAAGAACCCATTCCTAACATCTAGTTTTAAGTCTCCTCTCTTCCAATTTAAATCCATTACTACTCATCCTGTCATTACAAGACCTTGTAAATAGTCCCTCCCCAGCCTTCCTGGAATTCTACTGCAAGGTCTCCTTGAAGCCTTTTCTTCTCCAGGCTGAAGAGCCCAGCTCTTGTAGCCTGTCCTCACAGCAGAGGTGCTCCAGCCTCCAGCACTCTGATCATCTTCGTGGCACTCCTCTGGACTCACTCTAACACTTTCATGTCCTTCTGTTGGAGGGCTCCAGAACTGCACACAGTACTGCAGATAGGGTCTGACAAGAGCAGAGTAAAATGAGAGAATCCCCTCCCTTGCTCTGCTGGCCATGCTTCTCTTGGTGCAGCCCAGGACACGGTTGCTGTCTGGGCTGCACATGCACACTGCTGGCTCATATTGAGCTTTTCAGCTGCTCTCCAGCCATTCCCCAGCCAGCCTGGAGTTGTGCTTCAGATTGCACTAACCCAGGTGCAGGACCTTACACTTGGCCTTGTTGAATGTCATGAGGTTGGCCTGGGCTCACCTCTCCAGCCTGTCCAAGTCCCTCTGGATGGATCACTTCCTTCTAGTAAGTCAACTGTGCCACACAGCTTGGTGTTGTCTGCAAACTTGCTGAGAGTGCACTCAATTCCTCCGTCCATATCTCTGACAAAGATGTTAAACATCTTTGAGGGATGCCACTTCTTACTGATCTCCAGGTGGACACTGTGCCTTTGAACACTACTCTGTGCATGGGATCATCCATCCAATTCCTTATATAGCAGTGCTCCGCCCATCAAGTCTGTGTTTTTTCCAGTTTGGTGATCAGGATGTCATGTGAGACAGAGTCAAATGCCTTATTCAGGTCCAGGTAGATGATGTCAGTTGCCCTTCCCTTGTCCACCATTGCTGTGATTTCATTATTAAAAAAAAAAAAAAAAAAAAAAAAAAAAAAAAAACCAATAAATTTGTCAGGCATGATTTGCCCTTGGTGAAGCTATTGCTGGTTACCATCAGTCACCTCTGCTTTGTTTTCCATTTGCCTTATCAGAGACATCAGGAGGATCTGCTCCATGATTTTGCCAGGCACAGAGGTGAGACTGACTGGTCTGTAGTTCCCGGGGTTATCCTTTTTTCCCTTCTTGAAGATGGGCATTATGTTTGCCCTTTTCCAGTCAGCAGGAACTTCACCAGCCTGCCATGACCTTTCAAACATGATAGACAATGGTTTAGCAACTTCATCTGCCAGTTCCCTCAGGACCCATGGGTGGATCTCATCAAGCCCCATGGACTTATTCATGATCAGATTCCTTAGGTGCTCACAAACACAGTCTTCAATTATAGTGGCCAGATTTTCCTTCTCCCAGTCCTTACTTTTGCCCTGTGGGGCTTTGGCATTGTGGTTGGAGCTCTTGCTGTTGAAGACTGAGGTGAAGAAGTCATTGAACACCTCAGCCTTATCCATATCCTTTGTTACCAGCTCTCCATTTCCAATCTGGAAGGGTCCCACATTCTCCCCAGTCCTCTTTTTCTCAGTAATATACCTGAAGAAGTTCTTCTTGTTTGCCTTAATGACCATAGCCAGATTTAATTCTAGCTGTCCTTTAAGCTTTCCTAACCTGAGCTCTGGTTGTACAAACAATTTCTCTGTATTTACCCCAGGTTCCCTGTCCTTGCTTCCACTCTCTGTAGGCTTTCTTCTTGTGTCTAAGTGTGCCCAGGAGCTCTCTATTCATCCACACAGGCATCCTGGCATTCCTACCTGCCTTCCTCTTTTTTGAGATGCATTGCTCCTGGGCCTGGCTGAAGTGATGCTTGAACACTGACCAGCTTTACTGGGGCCCCTTTCCTTCCGGAGTTATTTTCCCATGGACCCTGTCAGGATTTTGACCTGAAGAGGTTGAAATCTGCTCTTCTGAAGTCCAGAGTGGTGAGTTTGCTATGCACTGTCCTTGATACCTTAAGGCTACCCTTCAGCTTCACTTCACTCACCCGATGCTCCTTTTTGGTGAGGACTAGATCCAGCATAGCACCTTTTATTGTGAGTTCCTCTACCACTTGGAGGAGGAAGTTATCATCAATGAATTCCAGGAACCTCTTAGATTGCTAGTGATCTGCTGTACTGTCCTTCCAACAGATAGGGAATTTAAAACAAGTGTACTTTAGCAGACTGTCTGCCAACTGCCATCTAGCCTCAAATATATGGGCAATTTATCAGTCATTATTTGTTAAGGAAAAACAGTAAGTAACTTGTTTATATCAAATTAGTGTAAACAAGTAAAAGTCTCTCCTATTTATTAGTAATCAGTGGGAGCAGATTTGAACAGAGGTCATGTTACAACAGAGATTTTTTTCTCAGATGCTATCAGCAGATACCTCATTAAAAGTTTGAAATCAAATTATTAAAAAAAAAAAGGCCATAGAAAAGCTGTCAAGTAATGAAGTAAGGAACGTTTCGGGCCTTCTTCCCCCTCCTTTTTATATTACTGTTTTCACTTCATTGTTTGACATTTTGTTGTGGACTTTAACATCACAAATATAAACCACTGCATTTATCAGACCAAGTATTTCCCATGGTACATTAACAGAATTTTAATATGCTTTACAAGACTGTAAACTCAAGAAACACAAAAGAGGAAATTCTAAGCTGCCTTTCATTATGCTTGAGTACTTAACTTTGTTTCTGAGTCAAGACTTCCATTAGTCACGGATTTGACATTTTTTCTATTGCAGGTTAAGAAATAAATTGTAGAATGGACATAAAGCTAGTTTCAATCCACATCACAGGTCCACAGGTGCCTGCTCCTTTTGGGATTTGGTGGAGCACTTACATGTCTAGTTTTAAGAAAAAGTAATCCCTCTGGAATTAGTGAGTCTATTTCAAAAGCAGTTTAATACGATGCTCAAGTGAGGCTTGTGGTTTCCTTCAAAAAGTCTATGAACTACAAAATACATGTTTATGAAATCTTTGTAATTAATTCATAACTTTGATGCGTATTTCTTTCCTAATAGTAATGTGTGTTGGAATTAAATTAGAGGAAGCTAGGTTTAATTATCTAATCTAAGTTTAACTACCTAATTATGTCATTACTATACATACAATTACAATAATCAGTAAACAGTCACCAAAATTCATTATCATTTGCAAAACCTCATCTAAGTGTCTACATTTCAGGAACACACTCACTCTCTCAGAGCTCAACCATTTGTACAATTTGTGTGGTTTCTTAGCGTAAATTACCAAAGAATGAGCCCCAGAATCCAATCTAAGTTTGCGTCTGCTCATCATATTCTTTCCTTAAAATATTTTATCCTTCTTGCTTTAAAAGTAATGCTGTTGCAGAACATGGTTCCTCTGAGGCAATTTAGGAACTTCTGCCCGACCTCCAGGCTTCAGTTACTGATAGGCAACTTTTAAATACATGCTTTTGGGCCAGCTTGACAAACTTTCCATTCTTAACATTCACCACCCTAATAAAATTCAAAAGAGAATCAATCCCTCTGTAAACCTTCATTTTGCTATGATAAGCAAGACAAGACCTTTTATCACTTAACCTCTAAGATGATGCTCACAGTCCATCTCTGCAGCTGTCCTGTCAGTCTATCTTGCTAACACTGCCCAGGTTGTATTGTCAGTAGATAGACTCTCATTAGTGATAAATGCTTGCATCTTAGCTCTCTATTGTATTCCACAGAATTTAATGTTGATCTCTGTTTCCTAAAATGAGGTATGAAACTAACTAGTCTTACTAAAGAAGAATTTTTATCTTAAACCAACTTGGACTTCTCACTTCCTCACAATTCTTCCATGTGTTCCATCTGCATATGTTGATAACATTGTGGATTCATTCAGCATTAAAAAAACACATCCTCCAGCCTACTTTCAAGAAAGACCAAACTTTTGATGTTATCAAGGCATAGAATTAGGACATATCTTCTCTTCAAATAAATTAATATTTCTTTTTATTAACATTTTCTTTTGATAGCCTAGCAGATTCAGATTCTGATTAACCTGTGCATCTGCTTTCTCTGTAGGACACTGATGGGCATGGAAAAAAAAACCAAACAAACAAAACAAACAAACAAAAAAAGAAAACAGAAAGAAAGGAAAAGAAAAAAAGAAACTGAGGTCACTCCAGATATACACTATGGAAAGAAGACTCTACAGATAAGATAGTTGTAAGTCATAGATTTAAACCATTCTGGAGTTTAAGTTAAGCATAAGACCACTTCTGTTTAACATCTTTATCAATGATCTTCATAAGAAGTTGGAGTGCACCATTAGTAAATTTGTGGATTACACCAAGTTAGGTGTGAGTGTTGATCTGCTTGAGGGTATAGAGGTTCTATAGAGGTTCTATAGCGAGATGTAGACAGATTGGATCAATGAGCTGAAGTCAAGGGTATGTGATTCAACAAAGGCCAAATGCTGGATCCTGTAACTGGGTCAACAACCCCATGCAATGCTACAGGCTTGAGAAAGTGTGGCTTGAAAGTCGTCCAACAGAAAGGGTCTTGAGGGTTCTAATTAACAAGCAGCTGAACATGATGCATCACTGTGCTCAGGTGGCCAAGAAGGCCAAAAGCATACTAGCTTGTATCACAAATAGTGTGCCCCACAAGAATAGGGAAGGAATTATGCCCCTGGACTTGGCCCTGGAGAGGCTACAGCTTGAGTACTGTGCTCAATTCTGGATGCCTCAGCATAGGAAAGACATTGAGATCCTGAAGCATGTCTCATGAAGAGCAACAAGGCTGGTGAATGGCCTACAGAATAATCTCCTAAACTACCTGAAAGGACAATGTAGAGAGGTAGGTGTTGGTCTCTTCTAACAGATGATAGAACAAGGGGGAAGAGTCTTCAGGGTAAGTTTAGGATAGGCATTATCACAGAAAGAGTAGTCAAGCATTGGAACAGGCTGTCTAGGGAGGTGGTTGAATTATCATCCCTGAATGTGTTTAAAGTCTCCTAGATGCGGCACTTAGTGATATGTTTTAGTGGTGAACATGATAGTGTAGTGTTAATGGTTGGAGGTGGTGATCTGTTGTGGAGGCAGGGAATTAATGTGGCCAAGTCAGGAATATATATATAAAACCAGAATTATTTTATTTTCCTGAAACCTTGTCCCCAAAACTATATAAAGAAATTAATTCAGTTTAATTAGCAGACTCAGTTTGATTGAGAATATCTTACAAAGGATACTATAGATAAATCTGATTATTTTAGAAGTCAGGAAATGGAAAAGGCTAAGCTATAGGCACAGCTTTTCCCCACTATTAATCAGGCTGAACAGAAAGTTTACTCACAGGTGAGCCAGGCTGTCTGAGAGAAAGGGTGGTCCAGATGCTTGCCAACTCTCTCTCTTTCAAAAGACATCTGAGGCTTGTTAGGCCTATTAAGCTTGCACAAAGGGGTGCCTTCAGTAGGAAGCCATCCTAAGCAGGGACAGTCCTGTCCCTCAGGAGCTTGTCCTTCACAGCACTGGGAGACTCTCTCTGCAGGACCTATCCAAGTGGGGGAGAGCTCCAATGTGGGAACCCTAAGGCAGGAACTACCCCAATATTTATACCTTTCCTAGACAAAGAGTTGATTTACCTTTTCCTAGGTGCGAAGCACACAGCCAGTCACCAGCCTGATTCCAGCACGAGCATCTGCATCGGTCACCCAGCATGACGGAAGGACCCTTTGCTCCCCCCCCCACCTCAAGCCTGCAGGGCAGGGAGTGAAACAGTTTTTTCAAGCCTTTATTCTCCCATTCAAACCACAGAGTGACAGGAATTTTGGGGTATCCAGGACTCCAGGGCATGGTCTCAAGCATTTTTTCTATCTGGAATGATTCTATGATTCTATATAGGAAAAGAAACACCCAAACCCTGAACAATGATCCACCTGTTTTATAGCTAATTCAGACTTTTGAATCTACAGTTTCAGTGAATAACAGTCAGCAATTCAATTCAGTAGCTGTTTCTGAGTGTTCTTTGTCCTCCTGAACTTGACTTAGAGCTGTCACTAGTTGAAGTAATATTTTTAAAACATGTTGAAATAAAGTTTGAAGAGATAGTTACCACTTGTTCTTTCCAGTTAAAAACAAAATACAAAAACTAAAAAAAAAAATTAAAAAAAAAAAAAAAAAGTTACTTCTTATCTACATTTGTCTGGATTCCATCACCTAACAAAACATTGCAGAATATTTCCTGGGAGTTAATTCCCATCAGCATATGCTGCTCAGATTCAAGCAAACTGTAATCAAGTTAAAAAGAGAGAGATCACTGTTTTACATTATGTAGGCTTTGAAAGACCATCTTTCTGTCTAACTATGAAGAAGGACTCTAGACATCTTGGAAACAGCTGCTCATTACAATGAATTTAAAAAGTGAATTATTTTTCAGTGAACTGTCTTTCTCTACAAGTACAGCTATTTCATGTGTAATCAATTTTATTCCAGTCAGAATATGAGTGTTTGGGAAGTCAGCTTCTTAAGGGCTTTTAAAATGTGGTTGTACAAAAGACAAGTGGAATATGAGTAATCTTCAGTCTCATTTGAAAGGTTAAATCTATTCTGTAGGCTCTATCTTCTATTGCTGATATTTGTATCAGAAACATAAATTCACGTGATTCCCAAGTTAAGTACTTGAGCTCCCTCAAAGTACTTCAGCACTGCAAATGAAAGAGATTATCTTAGGGGCAATAACAGCACACCTGAGGGATGGCAAAGAGCTCAGGTCCAGCCAGCATGGGTTTAGGAAGGGCAGATCCTGCCTCTCCAACCTGATCTCCTTCTATGATCAGGTGACCCGCTTGGTGGATGTGGGGAGGCCTGTGGATGTGGTCTATCTGGACTTCAGCAAGGCCTTTGACACTGTCCCCCATAGCAAACTGCTGGCTAAGCTGTCAGCCCATGGCTTGGATGGCAACACTCTGTGCTGGGTTAGGAGCTGGCTGGAGGGCCTGACCCAGAGAGTGGTGGTGAATGGTGCCACATCCAGCTGGCGGCCAGTCACTAGTGGTGTCCCTCAGGGATCTGTGCTGGGCCCCATCCTCTTTAACTTCCTCATAGATGACCTGGATGAGGGCATGGAGTCAGTCATCAGCAAGTTTGCAGATGACACCAAGCTGGGGGCAGATGTGACTGAGTTGGAAGGCAGAAGGGCTCTGCAGCAGGACCTTGACCGCCTGGACAGATGGGCAGAGTCCAATGGGATGGGGTTCAACAGCTCCAAGTGTCGGGTGCTGCACTTTGGCCACAACAACCCCATGCAGAGATACAGGCTGGGGTTGGAGTGGCTGGAGAGCAGCCAGACAGAGAGGGATCTGGGGGTAATGATTGATACCCGCCTGAACATGAGCCAGCAGTGTGCCCAGGTGGCCAAGAGAGCCAGTGGCATCCTGGCCTGCATCAGGAATGGTGTGGTCAGCAGGAGCAGGGAGGTCATTCTGCCCCTGTACTCTGCACTGGTTAGACCACACCTTGAGTACTGTGTTCAGTTCTGGGCCCCCCATTTTAGGAGGGACATTGAGATGCTTGAGGGTGTCCAGAGAAGGGCAATGAGGCTGGTGAGAGGCCTTGAGCACAAGCCCTACGAGGAGAGGCTGAGGGAGCTGGGATTGTTTAGCCTGGAGAAGAGGAGGCTCAGGGGTGACCTTATTGCTGTCTACAACTACCTGAAGGGTGGTTGTGGCCAGGAGGAGGTTGCTCTCTTCTCTCAGGTGGTCAGTGCCAGAATGAGAAGACACAGCCTCAGGCTGTGCCAGGGGATATTTAGGCTCAAGGTGAGGAGAAAGTTCTTCACTGAGAGAGTCATTGGACACTGGAATGGGCTGCCCAGGGAGGTGGTGGAGTCGTCGTCCCTGGGTCTGTTCAAGGCAAGGTTGGACGTGGCACTTGGTGCCATGGTCTAGCCTTGAGCTCTGTGGTAAAGGGTTGGACTTGATGATCTGTGAGGTCTCTTCCAACCCTAATAATACTGTGATACTGTGATACTGTGATTATGTACAAGATACATTAAAAAGAAAAAAAAGAATTGATTTATTGGCTGTAAGATGTTTGAAGTGAAACATGGGCAGTAAAAGTTGGTCAATATGATTAAGACATTTCTAAATCTACACTGTGTAACTCCTGTTGCAATAGGAGCACCATATGCTGTCCTTGATTTCTTTTGTGAATCTCAACTATCTTCCATTGAGAAATAGAGTCCTGAGGAACATTACTTTCACTGATTCCATCATTGATTAATGCAGTGCTTTGTTAACCAAATAAATCTGGAATTCTTCTTCCAGTATTTATTTCACATGTCTTTTGTCAGTCAGAACAAGATTGAGCAACATAAACATTTGAAAATAAATATATTCTCCAAGAAACTAACTCAGAAACACTGTTCTCTTTCAAGTCAGAGCAGAATGGAGCACAGTCCAGTCTTTATTTAATCCAGGATTAAGCTCTGCCTGTGTAGCTGTTAGGTGTCAGTAGGTTATTATAGAGATCACAAGAGCTGAATTTCAGCATACAGTTGCAAACAATAGTGTACAATATGTTAGAAGAATAGGTAGAAGGGAAAAATCTTCAGATAAATACTTCATGTTAACATATACTTTCCTTCAAACAGTGTTCATTATATAAAAAAAAAAAAAAAAACACACAAAAAAAAAAAAAACCTGCAGCAGAAATATATATTTAGAAATGCTGAAGACAACAACTGCTTGTTATTCAAATTATTCCTGTCACATTTTTTAAGACTTACAGCACATACTGAAGCAAACAGCTCCCTAGATATATTCTTGGAGAACAAATACTCATGTTGCATACATGCTACTCCCAACACTAACAGAAGCTTGAAATGCATGGCCTTAGTCTAACTGGCCATGTGATGCTATTTACAAACTCCTGGATTTCCCAGCCACGATAACCATTGTTAAATATAGAAGAAGCATTAACAGGAGAAATAGTGTTTTTATTATAATCCAACATCTGCAGAAACTCTACAGTTTCATTAAAGGCAGGACTTCACAGAGAAATGACACACCTGCTTGCTCAAACTGTGAATTATCTTTGCAGTTTCCATTATCTCTAAAGTTTCTCATCCATTATAAATATTTCTTTATGGCCTTAAAATGAATAGGTTGCTGAATCAGCCTGGCTTTCCTATGGTACTTGAGCTGTGCTCAGGGTGATGGATGGTGTCCTTTGAACCTGCCAAATGAACTGCAGCCCTTTTGTTATTCCCTATTGTTCACATTAATAAAATGATTCTTCAAGATGAGTATCTGACAAGAATATCCTACATGTGTATATATTTCTATAAGCACCAATATGGTCTGTGCTCAGCTGATATTTTTCTAGACAAGTGATTGTCACTACTAAACACTCCTTTCTGCCAGTTTTGGAAAAAAAAAATTGGCATCAATGTAACTGGACTGTGTAACAAAAAAAAGACATGTCATTGGTACACTGGCTGCTTCAATACTTTACAGATACTTATCTGCAACATTCTCAGTATCAGCTAGCATTATCAATGTCAGCAGTCATGCCCCCATAAAAAGGAAAAAAAATCATTGTTACTTTTCATAACAACTTGTTAAGTTACTTTTAAGGGAGACAGATAAAGAAGGAAACAAAGTTTCATTGTGACTAATCCAGAAAGCCAAACAAAACAAAACACCCATGCATTTATTATTAATTCCAGTGCAAATGAAATGCAAATAAAGCTGCGCCAGGGTCTTGCTGATGAAATGACTACTTCTCCTTTTAAAGTTCTTACACTATGAGCCTTTGTCCCTGTCTCCTTTTTCCTGCTTTTGGGAGAAGACTTAAAATCAGCTAACTTTAACAGTGGCAGCTGATTTATGTAGGAAATCTGAAGGCAATCACCTTTACAAAGTCTCACTGAAACACTGCAATCAGCAAGCATAATTTCCCTTCTGTTTTCTGTCTATCTGTCTCTGGGAAGTCAATTGTAACCATGCAGGGAAAGGTATACAATTATTCCCAGTTTTGGTTGGGTAGCATTTTTTTTTCCATGAGCTAATAACTGTTTCTTGCAACAATCCATCAAATGAGTAGTGGACTACATTTTTAATTTTTTTTTTTTTTACCCCTGCAGGTTTGGTGTTTGGTTTGGGGTTTTTTTGGTTTGTTTTTTTTTTTTTTGGTTTTTTTTTTTGGTTTTTTTTTTTTTTTTTTTTGGTGTGTGTGTCAACATTGCTCCTTGAATTTCTTAAACTTGGTAAATTTCCTGCAGCTCCTTAACTGAAAAACAAACAAACAAACAAAAACCATCAACCTTCCAAATGTTGATTATTCTTATAAGTGTGCACCACCTCTACTTTACCATCACCAAAGTAATCTGTCTTGTTGAGCAATGATATACAACTCACTTAAAAGCCTAAGTTTAAGCAGATATAAGAAGGATGAATTCAAATTCCTTTCTCTTCCCAAGGCATTTTCAAGTAGATTACTTAGAGAACATGCAAAGTTCAACTAAGCTATGAATTGAACTGCCTGGAAGGAAGTGTTCTGATGAGTTTGACAAATACGCTGTGTATTTTTCCTCTGGCTTCTCCATGAAAAAAATATTATGCCAGCCCAAAGAAACAAAATGGGAACAAAGTATAGTTTGTATGATGAGACTGTAAAAATATTACTGAAACTATCGAGCATTATCACATACAGCAGTTGTTTGGGCCTGAACTACAGGAGCACTTTAATTTCAGCTATACTGGTTTTCCCTCTTCGTATGTGTCCTCTAGAATGGTTAAGGTCTTGCATGTAGTTTTGTGAGGTACTAATTGCTGGACCTTGAAATACTTCTGTCAAGGTGATAGTATACTTCTATCTTACCCCAGCAATGGCAACATCAAAGTAGAAATCCATCTGGAGTAACAGCAGCAGCTGTGCTTGTACCTACCTATCCTGGATACCCCAAATTCCTCTTACTCCATGGTTTGAATGGGAGAGGGAAGGTTCAAAAACCCTGTCCCCCCCACATCCTGCAGGCTTGAAGGTGGGGAGCAAAGGGTCATTCCAGCACATGGGGTGACCTGTGCAGATGCCTGCATTGAAATCAGGCTGCTGATTGACTGTGTTTTCATGCCTAGACACTTTGTATAAAGGGATAAATAGGGGGTTCTTCCTGCCTTGATAGTTCCCATCTGGAGAGTCCCCTGGCACTGCAAAGGACAAACTCCCTGCTTTGAAAGACTCTCCCCACATTGCAGTCTTTTGTGCAAGCCAGCAGGCTTAACGAGCCTTGGGTCCTTTGAAAGACAGAGCCAGCAGCACCTGGACCACCCTCTCTCAGATCCGATTAGTAGTTAATTGCTAGCTGCCTCCCAGATGGGGGACCCTAACAGTTTTGGGCTCTCCCCCATTGCCATTGTGAGAGCAGCATTGTCCCATGACCATCACACTCAGGAAGAAGCACTTGAAACACTTCTGAGTTTGGCAGCTCTGTGACTCATCTTGGACTTCTGTGGCATGGATATATATTATTAGATATTGCCGGTAAGGTCAGAAGCTGCTCCTTCAGAAAGAATCCAGCAAGGGATCTTTGCTGAGTGCCTAGCTCACATCCATGAGTAAGCTTTTCCCTTAATCTTCTGCTCAGCCTGCTTGATAGTGGGGTAAAACTGTGTTTATAGCTTAGCCTTTTCCATTTCCTGACTTCCTAAATAGCCAAATTTATCTATAATATCATTTGTAAGATATTCTGAATCGAACTGAGTCTGCTAGAAACAAAACTAATTTTTGTATATAGTTTCGGGGGCAGGGTTCCATAAAAATAAAATAATTATATTTTTATATATTTCCTGACTTGGCCACCTTAATTCCCTGTCTCCACAACACCACCTTGATATACTGTATCATACAAGTGCAATCATCATGCAGGGGTTAAAAATTAGTGGGGCTGGAGCTCACCATGTCATCTGACCTTTGATGATGTAGTTTAAGAATCTAGGGCAAATAGATTTCTTTTCCTCATAAAAAAGCTCTGCAAACATGCCTTCTCATAACCATGAAACCCTCACAATGACTACCTTGCCATTCACAATGTACAACCATTTGCTTTTGCTCTGTTTCCTAATTTTGATTACTTGGGCAGGAAGAACGGATCAAGAGCCACTTCTCAAGAGTCTGCAGCAGACTGTGGAAACCAAGGAATGGAGTCAGCTAGAGCTCATCCCTGTGTACCCTTGATGCAGGGAAATTGAGGTTAGGAACCTAGTAAACTGGTATGCTCACCTTGAGTAACATTTGTACAGAAGCATAGTAAAGTTAAAACAAATAACTGAAAGTAGTCTGTGCCAAGATAGCCAACACCTCACTGTTATCCAGTAAGAATGTTAAAAATAACATTTTATCCAATCATTGCATTCCACAACTTGTAGAGTTACCACAATTTGTAGAATGGCAGCATATTGCTGCTATAGCAATCAACATCTTTGACTTCGGCTACTACTGTGCCCACATATCCTTGTGTCACTGTTGTTTTTTTCTGTCACTAATTAATATGTATAGCGACAGACTCCATGTCCAAAGTATCATATCTCAAGACTCCTTTAACCTTGATTTTTGATGCAGAATGGCAGACCAGAAAGCATTTCAGTTTTTTTTACAGATTCTGCTTTATTTTTTAAGTAGAAATGCAGTGCAGAGATTTTGTGCTGGTTTACAGCTAGATAGAATATTTTGGTAAGAATAACTACAATACAGGCTGTGACAGGGAAACGATGGTGATGTCTACTTCACTCATAGGCTTCTTGAGATGTATAAGAGCAAGAATCCAAACATAGATAAGGCAGTTCAAGCACTGCCTGATCTCTGGGCTGCAATCTTCTCTCTAACCTCATGCTTCATCTCTCTGATTAATCCACCTGCTTCCTAACCCCCCTGGCCAACCCTCCATTCTTCCTTGGGCACAAGGCAACATCTCGGATAAGGTAGAGTAGTGGGAGAAGGTGGAAGGGCATTTGGGAGTCCCTCCTGGAGACTCGAGTTTCTGGAAGGGCTGCTGTGTTTCTGTATTACCTTTTACCTTGTGTATTTCTGTATAGAACTGTATATACTGTAAATACCTGCTTGTATATTGTACTAAGCTGTAAATATAAAGCTTCATTCAAATTACCAGAGCTGGCTGAGTCTATGTGGTGGAGGGTTGCACGGGCCTCAAATGACTACGTTTACAAATCTATTCATGCCCGGACATGTTGTCCCCACAAAGGGTGTTACCCTGCTTATACTTGGGGTAAACAAGTTAAGGAGGACAAAGGGACACAATAGCCTTGGTGCCTTCGAGTCTGGGTTGCCTCCTCGAAGGTTGAAGTAAACACGTTGCTTAAGCTCACGCACCTAGGGTGGGGAATCCACCTGAGCCCTCTCCATATTTGGGGGTACCAGACCCTCGGACTTCACCTTATTTGGTGTGTTTTGGCCTGTTGCCAAGAACCCATTGGACGGAATTGTGGCCCAAGGACTATCAATCATGGGATCAAAACTCATAAAAAGGGACAATTCAGTGTTCCTGCTATCTCGCATCTCACACCTTGTTCCTATCCTGCCACCCTCATCCACCTGCTGCTCCTAGCCGCTTCCAGCCGCTTTTGGGGACCACCGCCGCTGCATGACTCCAGCCCACGGCACCAGCCCAGGGAAACTGACCAAGGTGCTCCCGGCCAGCCACCACTCCAGCTGCCGTTCCCAGCTTGACTGTGCCTGTGGAAGCTCCAGACAGCGCGCCCCAATAACCCCTGAGCTAATCTATTCAAACCCATGATATTTGGGACCATCAAAACTGACTCCAGCCAGTAACTGAGCAAACTCAATCTAAGATGGCATAAACTCTCAATTATCTCTTCCTAAATCCTTTCAAACCTCTGTTAAATTCCCAACTTTGATGTATATAGACATTCTGTAATATAATCTCAGAACCACATACAAAGAGCTTGTGTGGGCTAGCTGTAAATAAGTTTGGGGAAGGGGCTATTTCTTTGTGTATACAATATTAAATTATTTAAACCCTTTTAAAATTCGGCCTCACATTTCATTCCCCCAAAACCCAGACAAACCCCTTCACGACAGTCTAGTCTGGGTGATTTCCAAGGGTGGGTGGGCAGGTAACACCCAAACCACCACAGCTTTAAGCAAAGGTTTTGAACACTGTGTAACTACTGTCCATGCTTTGTAGTGCTCTTAAAACTTTTAGGCAAAGAACTAAAAATTATTATTTGTAGCTGGGTTAATGCTAGGAAACACACTGCAAGTCAAAAGCCAACACACTTCTCATTTTACATAAGATATGATAACACTACATTTCAGGAACTAGTTCCAAGAAATAAGGACAGAAACACTATTTAATACATTCACATGTATGCCTAAAGAAGGATTTTTAAAAGTAGGCAGCTAATCTTTTGCTAACAACTAATCTCAAAGTGGACTGCACTCACTATCTGCACATCTAAACATCTACTGAAGTGTAACACTTACCATAAAAAGTACTTTGCTGGATGCAGAATCTATGTGACAGCAGTGGCTGGAGTCCAGGTTCACAGCAGAACACTAAGAATAACCTCTAGGCAGTTTGAGAAGAATTTCCATGCATCACACAGAAGCAGCAGAAAAGCATATTTTTGTTAATTAAATGTGATATTTTATAGTGTCATAATAATTTATTAGTTAAGAGCACCAACACAATAGGCTTTTGCTGTCAGTCAAGAAAGGTTCTTTTGTTAACTGGGTTCTGTCTTTAAATATACATGATTAGTTCCTTGACAAAACAATCAAATAATACAGCAAACAGTCCACACTTAACCTCTCCCTCCCTGAAAACATACCACCAAAAGCCAAACAACTCCAATGCTCAAAAATCCCAACCTGTTCTCTTAGAAATGTGGGGAACATGCTCCAAAATGCTTTTCTCCCTCACTTTTATGGGTTTGAGTGGGGAAAGAGAAGAGAGACAAAAAAGAGCTAGAGAAGGCCCCCTTATTCCCTCCTCAGGCTGAGGTCTGCTCACACATGCCTTACCCCACGCCTGGTTTGTAGCCAGTCTGTGGTGTGAGAGGCTGGGCTTTTCCCCTCTCAGTTTTTATGTCACTGGACAGTTTTTCTAGGATATGTTAAATGGGAGTAATCCAAAATTGCAGGCGGCTTCTTCTGGACTGGATTCTGCTTCTCCAAGCTCTGCCATTGCTCCTGCTGTAAAGCTGCTGTTTCCTGTGGCATGCCAGAAAGCACTCCTGGCTATGGAGCGTGTGCAGGCTTGTCATGGAGGGGTATTCTGCTGCCTACACCAATTGTGGCGGAGAGGAGAAATTAATTGGTGTGAGATAATATTCTATAAAAATATATAATTTATTAACTTCAATGGTATGAACTCTCACCACCCCCAACCACTGTGTTTTAATATTAATTAGGATCTACACAATTATGAAAGACATTCTAGAAATAACATCAAATTGTAGCATTAATAACTAGCAGACATTCACACTATAAACAGAGAGAGGAGTTTCCCTGTGCCAAGTACTGCTTGGTGTCAATATGTGTTGTGGAGGCAGGGAATTAATGTGGCTGAGTCAGGGATTTATATAAAAAATGAAGTTATTTTATTTTCCCAAAAACCCACCCCCAAAGCTATATACAGAATTAATTTAGTTTTAATTAGCAGATTCAGCTCGTTTGAGAAAATCTACAGGATGCCATAGATAATTTGACTATTTTGGAAGTCAGAAGTTGGAAAAGGCTTGAGCTATTTTTTCATAGTGTTTTTTCTTAACAATAAAGCTGAGCCAAAATAAACTCACAGTCAGGCTGGTTGAAAAGCAGCTGCTTGTCCACTTGGGTTCTCTTTCAGAAGCCATAGGAGTGTCGTTAAGATCTTAATGGGCGCTAATGGGTGAAGCAGTCCTTTGGAGCAGAGCGACGAATCTATCCAGGCCAAGCAAGGAGGGGGAGAAGTCTCAGGCAGGTATGAACACTCAGGCAGGTACCATCTCTAACGCGGGAACCCCAAAGGCAGGAAGTCCCCTAATATTTATACTCTTCCTGGACAAAGAGCAGAGGTACCACTTCCTAGGCGTGAAGACCACAGTCAATTACAGCCCAATTCCAGCACGGGCACTGCATGGGCACCCCTCGTGCCGGAAGAGCCCCTTGCTCACTCCCCCTTCATGCCTGCAGGGCAGGGAGGGAAGAACTCTTTTTGCACCTTTTCCTCTCCCATTCAAGCCACAGAGGGAGAGGAATTTAGGCGTATACAGGACTCCAGGACAATATGTTATTTGCCCAAAGATGGGCCCATGCTCTTTCTGCTCTATGGAAGAAGGCTATAGAGAATTACAGAGGCATTAAAGCATTTATTCACAAATTCTTGCTAATTATCAATCATCCTCCAGGGCTACATCACAGCCTATTACAAGTGTCCAATCTTTAGGGAAGCTTTGCCCATGGATGCTGGCTGGAATCTTCCCGGCTTCTGGGGAAAGGATACAATCTTTGCCCATGTCTCCTGGCTTCTTCTGGACACTCTGTTCAGGGATTCTTAAACAAGACCTCAAGTGCAGAAGGAATACGATGCCGTGCGGTGCCAGCACGGTGTCACGCTGGCCATATAGGCCGGTCATGTGTAGACAAGTGGGGTCTGCTCCTGGTAACTCAGCAGCAGTGGCGCACACCAGGCAATAATAAGGCAGTGGACGTGCAATAGGGTGCACGGCTGAATGGGAGTTTGAGCTCCATAGGTAAAAGCAGGCAATACAGGATCTAGTCCTGGTAACTCATTGCAGTGGTGTGTAAGGTGTGTGTGGCTGGCTGGGAGACTGTTTCTGCAGAATAAAGTAAATGCACTGCAGGAGAACTGGCAGACAGGCATAAACAAAAAGCAGTGTAGGTGAGTTTAAGAGAGCAAGCTGTTTACCTGTGTATCTCTATATATCAAATATGGTCTGAGATTAATGGCCCCTTGGCTGCTAGAATGACCAATCAGCTTGGCAGTTAGCCAAAGCAATACCATATTAGGTGAAAGCCACAAGCCTGGACCTTCCAAATATGGGGATAGCATGGGCCTAGCACCCATGGGCACATGGGCTTATGCAACCATGTTTACACAATTATGGGCCCTGGACAGGCCAGACTTCATGGCACCAGGTTTGTTATGCCCCCTTTATCCATTTAATGTGTTTGCCTCTGGTTTGGGCAGAAAAACATGTCCAAGCAGGACACGGCATAAATAAGCCTATTTTGGGGCCTACAGGCCCTCCACTACAAGGCTCCATTTTGGCTTAGTTTCACACATTCTGCACATTTGGATTATATTTGCAGTGTTATGGAAGGCTGCCTAAAACCAGGAGATGAAAGGACCCTCACAAATTGCTCCACTTCCTCCATGAATAATTTGGCTTTATTTTCCTGGAGTCTCTGGGGATTTTGCCTACCACTTATATTGGGCCAAAGTCTGCTTGTGGCTTGTCTTTTCCAACTTCTGAACTTTAAAATTGTTTGTATTATCAATATCCTCCTAATGTGAAAATTCCTTCCCAACCGAATAACTAAATCTATAAATGAATTCTCCTAAATGTTGTATATAGTTTGAGGTGGGGTCTTCGTATTAATAAAAAATGATTTTTTAAAAATTATTTTAAAGACATATGCTACAAAACTCGGCTCACAGCCCTCATCAAATGAGATCTGACTTCCAAGGCAGCAAGCCACAAATTCGTATGTGTAAAATGAGAAATATCCTGAAACTTGAATCCCACCCAGTGATAAGCACATCAAAACACTCGGGTGGAGAAATGGAATAAAATGAGAGATTATGCTGTTTCATATATTATTTATACCCTTAACAACTATGCCGTAAAATGTTATCACTTTTCTGGTACTGTAGAAAATGTCATTAGCAAGGAGTTTTATCAGATAGATAGCATTGAAAAGCTAGGAAGCATTCTGAGCATATTTTCCAAAAAAGGAATTAGTCTTCTAGACACAAAGTAATTTGCAATACATAAACAGATCATATGTGTGAAAGCCATCCAGTAATCCAGTGTTGAAGCAATTCAGCCACCTATGAAAAGGAAATAAAGCAGCCATTTTATGTTACTTTGCATGCCTTCACTATGAATATTAATATGAACCGGGAGCAGACACTCACATGCAGACCTGCAAGAAAGCCTCACTAGATTTCTGGACAAGAAACAAGGGAAGGGGAGAGGATGTACATGTTGGTACTGAATTTAAAAAAAAACAAACAAACAAACAGATAGACGATTCAAATCTGCACACATTTTAGAAGCGAACTTATAATATTTATAAAGCAAATCCCAAAGTTCCATCCTAAGCATCAACATTCTGGGGTTTGTGTCTGGTAGGGATTTGGTAGCAGGGTGGGATGTCTACTGGTGTGGGCTCCTGTAAGAAGCAACACCTGTCTTCAAGTTGGATGTGCCACTGGCCAAGGCTGAGCCAATCAGTACGGTTTTGATAAACATACTTAAGAGGCTATAAACCTGTTTGGCTAGTTTTTTTGTTGTAGGGGTTCCTTTGTTTGAGAGACCAGTGGAACAAGAGAGAGAGACATTGAGGTCAGTGAGCAGGGAGAAGAGAGGCATGCTAGAGCAGCCATTCTCCTTCAGCCTGTGGTTATGTGAAGGGCTAGAGCCTTGTAGATCAACAGGAGAGGAGATTCCTTTCTGCAGCTTCTGGAGGACCCTTCTGGAACAAAAGACTAATCCCAAGGAAGTGAAGGCTGTGCCGAAGCAATTCATCACTGGGAGGATTGCAGCCTGTAGAAGGGACTTACAGTGGTGAGAGATGCTCATACAGAACTGTTTCCTATGGGAAGGATGCCACATTGCCACAGGGAAGGATTATGAGTAGTTTTTTTAAGTTGTAGTTGTATTTACCCATGTACTACTCTTATTCAGTTAGTTAACTGATAGATTATTTTTTTTCCCTCAGCCAAGTCTTTTGCCCTTTATCATAGTTGGTGAGTGAGTCTTCTCTCTCCTTTGTTTGAGTCTTTGAGATTTTTGTTAGATTTTCTTCTCCCTATCCCACTGATGCAGGATAGGAGTGAGCATCAATGGAATGCTTTGTTAACTGCTAGGTAGGCTTTGACCACAAGAGTACAACAGAGAAATCTTCTTTTTCTAAACCACATTAGGACAAGCAAATTACTGCAAGTCTACAGTTACTATTTATATTATTAATCTTTGAAAGGTGAATTTATGCCTTTATCTGATGAAAACAATGTCATCTTTCTAGAAAACAGGTTGTATCAAACTCCACATTTGCTGCACATTGCAAAGTTCTATGATCTGCTTTCATTTACAGTAAGGGATCTAGGTGGCTTGAGAGCACTTTACCCAGAGTTTTACAGTCACTCTCTATAGCAAGGCAAAGCATAGATTGCATATCCTCTAGGATTTTTGTATATCCAGTTGAGACTTTTAAATTTATTCAAGAATTCGGGTGTTTTCATCTTGCTGGCAAATCTTGTGTGTCTGTGTGTGTTTGTATGAAGGTAAGTATGAAATGTAGTATGGCTTTAACGCTGATGCTTTTAGCTAGATTAATTTGTTTCTTCTATTCATAAACAATGCAATAAAAAGATACTGCTTAGTCAATAGAATATAATTACATTTTTTTGTAGCAGCTTTATACACAAGCACATGGATTTTTAATCCTATGATCCTTTTTTTTTTCTTTTTTATCTGCCTCAAAGCAATTCCCATCTGAATACATTTCACACTACTGCAGCCCTTACAGCAAGGTTTTGGTTCTAAGCAACAGTCATAGGAAAATTTCCCCATCCTTAGGTCATAATACAACTGACTACAACACACAAAATTCAGACAATGACAACAACAACAGAAAAAGGTAGCCAGAAATCTCAGACAACTTTGTCAATACATTCAATAGACTTCCTACTCACCTCACTTGCTTTCAAGTTTCTAAGTATCTAAACTAAGTGCCTGAACTAAATATCTAAACTAAATATTAAGTTTCAAGAATCTAAACCTAAAGTGGTTTTGGTCAATAAATAATGTAATTAATTTCTGTTGAGTTTAGTGACTTCTCCATCACTTTGCTGTTATTTTACATAGATTTTTCACTAATACAGAAGATATTGCTCACTTTTTGCTACTTTTGCTAATGTCTCAACCTCAAGAGATAATGCAGGGAGGAGAAGATTGTGACTTGAATGCAACACAGGAGTTTTCAAGTCAGATGACTGTGGATTCCCCAAGACATTTATCTGGATACAGACTTTGTTTCAGTTGACAACCTGGTGACCAACTTTTACTGAAGCACATGAGAGCCAGGCAGTCCCTTGTAGATTCCCTTTCCAGTATCAGTGCATCTAATCTGAGGCAGAATTTGTTTTATAAAATATTCCTGTTTCCAAGTTAGCTGCTCCCAAAAATTCATGTGAGTTTAAGATGTCAGTTTCTTCTCCCAGACAAGCAGCAACAGAACAAGGGGACACAGTCTCAAGTTGTCCCAAGGCAGGTGTAGGCTTGATATTAAGAGGAAGTTCTTCCCAAAGAGAGTGATTTCCCATTGGAATGGGCTGCCCAGGGAGGTGGTGGAGGCACCATCCCTAGAGGTGTTCAAGACTACACTGGATGAGACACTTAGTGCCATGGTCTAGTTGACTGGCTAGGGCTGGGTGCTAGGTTGGACTGGATGATCTTGGAGGTTTCTTCCAACCTGGTTGATTCTGTGATTCTAATGCAGGTAATGCCTCATATCCTGAGGTAAGAAAATTTTTTTTCAACTCAAAAACCTTTCTACTTGTTCTTCAGTTGTTACCGTTTATGATACGTCTGTACTTAGAAAACCCAAGCTAAAATACTTTAAGACAAAATACAAAGAAAGTAGATACTAGACAGCAAACAGAGAGTTTGAATTCAGAAGAAATTCTACTAGCCTTTTTTTTTTTTTCAGGACATAGAAAGTAATCATCCTTTCACGAACAAAAACTTTATATAGAGATATAAAAGTACAAAACTCCACTCTGTGAGATAGTGTCACACACACACATGAACAAACACACATTTATCACATAGCAGTTAACAAATGGGCATCATTTTTCTTAAGGTAAAGCTCCAAATCAGGTCATTATTTTCAAGATGCATTTTTCACCCTTAAAAATATATCTTGAAATGAGATTGGATAAAAATGTTCTCAGGCCTAATCCAGCATTTGAGGCACTCTTCCTGAATTATTTATAAGTGAGGTTTAGAAACCCAGAAAGAGCTTAACCAGCTTGTGTTTTCTAAGAGAAATCTCATTACAGGAGCAGCTTTGCAGGATTCAGCAGTTACTTTCTGATGTCACAGCTGCATGTGGAGTATATACTGTTCTCACAAACTCTGTTCCTACTCTGTGGAATTAAAAGTACCTCATGTGATTTATAATCTTCCCATTTCCCTTATCTGATACTGTTAAAAAAAGATTGCTTTTGCCTTGTTGCATTTTCTTTCATATTGATGTATCATTACGGGTTCAACTAACACAAAAAAAAAAAGCTTAAGAGTAAAATAAGAAGTACCCTGAGCACATATAAGCAAAGAAAGATAGGAAGATTTGTTGTCTTATTTAACTTAAAATCCATGAGAAAATTTACAATATGAGTGAAAACCATCAATAAAAGTAACATCCTGGGGGATGGAGTATGTCTTCCCAATACAGAAATTGATTTAACCAGCTGAATGAAGGGGAGAAAATGGGAAAAGAGAGAAAGTGGGCAAAACCCGTCAGATATTTTAACTTTCCTAACTACTTTTGGCCATATTCTGCTTAATCCAACATCTGCAGCAATCAGCAAATGTCATAGAATCATAGAATCAACCAGATGGGAAGAGACCTCCAAGATCATCCAGTCCAATCTAGCACCCAGCCCTATTCAGTCAACTAGATCATGGCACTAAGTGCCTGTGCCAGTTTGAAGCAAGCTGGAATGTTTTGGCAAAAGAACTAGATAACAGGCAGTGAAATGAAAACAATTGATGTCAACTTCTCTCACAGTCTCGCTGAGAGCTCTGGGAAGAAGAAAGACTTTTTCTCCATTTTGTTACTCACTCTTGCTTTTGCCTTAGACCTGGTCACATCTCATTAACCCTGCTCCTACTAACCTTGCTCCCTAACCTCTTGGCTGCACCTCTCTTCTTCCTGAGAACTGGGGTAAGGTTAAGAGGGCCGGGGGGAGGTGTTGGGGTGGTTTAAAAGCCCCTCCTGGGGACTTAGGTTTCTGGGAGGGGAGTTGTGCTTTTGTATTGTTTATCCTTTGTATATTTCTGTATATAATTGTATATAACTGTATATATTGTAAATAGCTGCTTGTAAATTCTCCTAGCTGTAAATAAATTGCTTCATCTATATTCCCAGGGTCCGTCTGAGTTAGCTGGGGCAAATTCAAAAGTGTGGGAGGGGTGGGGTAACCCCCAAACCATCACAGTGCCCCATCCAGGCTTTTCTTTCACACCTCCAGGGATGGTGACTCCACCACCTCCCTGGACAGCCCATTCCAATGGGAAATCACTCTCTCTGGCAAGAACATCCTCCTAACATCCAGCCTATACTTCCCCCAGCACAAGTTGAGACTGTGTCCCCTTGCTCTATTGTTGGCTGCCTAAGAGAGGCAACCTAAGAGAGGAGAGCAACCCCCACCTGGCTACAACCTCCCTTCAAGTCGTTGTAGACAGCAATGAAGTCACCCCTGTCAGTGATGAGGTGCTCAATGCTTTGCTGAAGTGATACCTACAGCTGAAGTGATATCACCTTCTACCTTGGTGACAGTTAGGGCTGAGGAGGAAGCAGTCTGGTCCTGAAAAAAACAGCAGAATATTATTCATAGTTGTCCTTTTGCAATGATGTATGTTTTCATGGTTCTGGCTGAGCCATGAAGTAGGTCTATAGAGAGAATGAACACCTGTGTGTCTCGTCACCATCCTGCACTGCTCCTGGGTCTGTACTGAGCAGTCAGTATCTTATGCACAGGAAGGAACTGGGGTGACACATCTGACACAGATTCTTCAGAGGTAGGAGCTATAGACCATGAAGGTACTAGAGCTATTTTTTTCCCCTTTTTGCTCTGATTTAACTCAGACTTGACTCAGTGGAGCAGGATTTGTTCCTTTGGATGAAACACAAGATAATACCTGCTTAAGGCTGGGAAAAAATCATTGCCAAGAAGTGGATTCCTTTTGCTAATGCACAGGCTCTGCTCTCAGATTGCAGAGTCTAATGAACCTAGAAGACGAGATCACCTGAGACCACAACAATTTTCTCCACACAGTAAGCTGCACGGATTCTGTCTGCTAGTGACTGGTGAAGACAGATCCCAAGAGTCGTGACCCCAGAAGGAGGTCTGCAAATAGCTGTGCAATTTAATTAAGAAAGTAACATAAGAAAGTAATCACTCTTCATTACTGTTGCTGGTGCTTGTATATAAAAGCTTCTTCAGAGAGGAGAGTATATTTTCTCATTTTCTTATCCTTTATTTGTGTCACAAACCATCTAACTTAGGGAAGACCAACCTGTTCAGGATAATGGCAGAAGATGACAGACATACAGATACAGATGCTTTATTATAGTATTTTGTTTTCTCCATTCAGATACCAAGCAGCCAAAGTACAGGGATAATAAAGGCTGGTTGGATGATATAAAATCTTGCAGCTTTAAACTCATTATTAAGTAGCTGCAATGGCAGCTGATGTTTCTAGAAAGGATGCAGGATTGCATAATAAAAATCCTAGAGCAGGTAAAAATGTATAGTTGCATAAAGAATCAATAAACAAAGATTCAAATGGTGGATAAAAGAGAGGCAACAAGTTCTGCACTGTAAAAGCAAAGAAAAAAAAAAAAAAAAAGATGACCTGCAATGTCTTGATAGGACAAATATTTAATAGCAGCAGGAAAATCAACTTTGTTTATGCTGCATAGTGTAACACAGGTGAAACTTCAGCCTTCTGGAAAAGGAAGCCCGCAGGATTTCTACAGTAGATGGAAAGCAAATATTACAATGTGAAAGATGATGAGAGTTAGAGAAAATGCAGAATCGTGAGCTTTTTCTTTAAGCCTACTGAATCATATATTCTCCCAATCCAGTCAGAACAATGCATGGGAGCACAATGGCAGATACATTTCTTTTGATGTTGTTGGTTTCAGAAGTAGTTCTAGCACTCTCTGGAGCTATATTAGTATATTCTGTCCTTCTCTGTTGCCAAGGGAGTAAATTGTGTGAGAGAGATATATGTGTGTGACACTGTAGCAAGTTAAATGAAAACTAAGCTTTTTTTAATAGATACATTTATGTAACCTCCTCAGCCTGATTCAAATGAATTCACACATCACATGTTTTTCTCTTCGAAAGACACCTACAAGAAACTCACTCTTTTAAACAGAGAGATAAATACAAATACAACAAGCATGGACAGCAGAAAATAATTACTCTTCTTTCCCATTTGAGTCCTGCCTGTTTGGAACAGTGATCATTAAACGCATAAACATATTGGGGAACACTTCTGCAACTCAAATTAAAAGTCAATTCAGCTCCCAGGATGATAAGCTCCCTGGTTATGCCTGGATAAACACACATAGAGCTATTAAAAACAGGAGCCTTGCTACAAAGGTGGAATGCAGATGTAATCCCATAACAGTAACACATTGTATTAATTTACAGTAATGCCACCTGTGCTTCACAATTCAAAAGCACCAGCCAAGAGTTTTTTCACTGTGAAATATCAATTGTGTACAGCAAAGTGGTAATTGCCTGTGCAATATCCTGGCCAGTCCAGCCTATTCTTTCTCCCTAGTGCATTGTTTAGTGGATTCTCACAGCAGCCTCTGTTTGCAAGTCCACTAGATAGACTGCTGGTTCATTTTCATTAAAAAAAAAAAAAAAAAAAAAAAATCTCTGTAACTCTTTTCCTGTGTTCTTGATCTTTGAAAACATAAATATGCAGAATAGAGGAGAAGACGATGAGGACAGAAACAGGGCTAGTAAGCCACAGCAGGAGTTCTTCAGTAATAGTAAAACCTTCTTCTTTTTTTTTTTTTTCCTAGCTCTAGCAAACTTAGTGATCATAAGCATATAAAGTGCTGAGCAGATATGATGAGTTGCATGCACATAACATAAAACACAGAAGAAGTCTCACACTTAGAGAGTCCCTGCTAATCCTCCCTTGTCTCCAGTTTCTTCCCCTTGAGGTATGTAAATTACCAAGAAGAAATCTTTGAAAGGCAGTGTGGACTACAAGGTGGAGTCCTGAGGATGAAAATCAGTCTTCTACTGCTGAATTTGCTATGATCTCTATTTGCTTTGCTTTTTCTTTTTTTTTTTTTTCTTTCTTTTTAACCACAGAAAAGTTGTTTGGGATTTTTGTTTGTTTGCTTTTAACTAGTAACCTTTATTTCAAAATGTCTTGTCTCCTGGTGGAGCTCACTAATTTCAGTGGAACAAGCACTGATGGCAAGTTGGCACAGACACATGCTATAAGGAATTGAACTTCCTAACAGGTACAGTTGGCCAAGAAAAGTGTTTTACTATGATTGCTCCTTCATTTCTTCAGTCCTTGAAATACTATCATGCTATTAAAATGCCTTTCTGGGAAAAAGTCAAAGGGCCAGAAGGAGAGCCATGAGCTGCAGTATGCTCTGCTTTCTCCCTCCACCATTCCTTAAGCTCATTGTCATGGCAAAACTGACATTTTCTATCCCTTCTGTCAATGTTTTTAAGTCCTAACCAGGGGTGGGGGGCATTAAAACATGGACAATTTACGTTGCAAAGAGCTTTCTGCTTTAGATGCGCACATGCAACATCTAACTACATTGAGGGAGGGGAAAAGAGAGGTGAAGGGAAAAGGAAAAGGGGGAGAGGAAGGAGGAGTGGGACAGGGAAAAGAGGCAGGCAAGGCAAAACAAGGCAAATACTAAATCTAGAAATATTTATAAATTATTTATTGTTTGTAAGTGAAAAAAATTCTAATCTGCATTGACAGGTAAAGCTCATCTATTATTTTAGGACCCAATTCCACCATCTCATACTTTTTTCCCCCTTATTCTTCTGAAATGTCCTCCAACTCTGTGCTAAAACACACTAAGAAGTTAAAATGCAAACTATGCCAGCTGACTGGCAGACACAGTCCATGTTTGATCTCTGTTACAGACTAAAGCTTACATGTGTATGTTTAAAAGAGATTTTTTTTCTGCTTTGTGAGCTCTGGCATCTGGAGTCTGCAGGTCCACTTCACTTTCATGAAGAAGTTCACCAGGGATTTGACTGAAAGAAAACCAACTTGTTAAGATGCTTTCCATTCTTTTTTTTTTTTTTCCTTTCTTTTTGTAACAAGTAGACACTTATACTGATAAAATTTTAAAATGTCCTTGGAAAACTAGGCTGAAATTAAAAGGTTGCTCTCTGTCATGGGAGCACATCAGAATACAAGATGGATCATGAAAGAGTTGTTCATGGCTTATAGAAAATACAGAAAAATCCTATTTAGAAATAATTCTACTTATGCATTGCATGTGTTCCGTATTTCATTCCCCTTGTCCTTGATTCCTAAGGACATATGAAAGAAAAACAGTTTTTAAAAAGTTCATCTATGCTTCATCAGCTTGCTTACATCCCTGGGTTTTCTGTTGATGTTGTTAGTGGCTATAATAAAAGAGAATGTGTCGCTGATGGCGTATTCTGTGACCTGTGTTGATTAGGTGGAGGGGAGGAATTAATTAATGCGAGAGGATATTTATAAAAATATGTATTTTTATTAAACTCAAATATTTTCAACTCTCGCCACCCCCAACCACTGAACTTTAATATTAATGTATTCTTTACACAGTTATGAAGGCATTATGGGAATATATATCTACAGAAACATATTAATAGCTAGCAGACATGGAAACTATTAACAGAGAGAGAGTTTTCCCCACGGCTTAATGCCACCTGGGGTCTTATACTATTTGCCCAGCAAAGCTGAGCTGAAAGCTGCTCTCTGCTTTATGGCAGAGGTAATAGAAATTACAGAGGCATTTCAAGTATTTACTCACGATTCGGATTAATAAGAAATCACCCTCCAGGGCTACATCACAGCCTATTGCAAGTGTTCAAATCTTCAGGGTCTCTGCCTGTGGACTTTAAGGCTGGAATCCTCCGGCATCAGGGGAAATGACAGTCTCTGACCTTATGCTGCTTATTTCTGCTGGCTGCTCTCTCCAGGAGTACGCAAGCAGGACCTCCAGGTGCAGAGGCAGGATTTCATGCAGTCTGAGCATGGGTCTAATGCTGGCTCCTCAGGCCAATCAAATGCAGACAAGTGGGTCTGCTCCTGGCAACCCATGGCATGGCGCACACCAGATAATCATATAAAGGCAGGCATAAAGCTGCAAGGCAGTATGCAGGCAGGCAAGCAAGCAACATGGCGGAGCTGCAAGCAATGTGGGGAAGGCTGCACGTGAGCCTGTGCACTCCTATTTATTAAATGTGGGCCGAGAGTTAATGGTCTCATTGGACACTCTGGACACTCGAATGACCAACCAGGTTGGCAGTCAGCCAAACCTTACCATACTGGGTAAAACCTACAGGCCTGAACTGTGAATATGGGAATCACATGGGCCCAGCACCAGGCAGGCACAAGCTGGGTGTGTGGGAACTTACACAATCAGGTGTCCTGGGCAGCTGACTGTATGGCCCCAGTCTGTTGTGCCCCTTTGTGCTCGTTTACCCCTGGTGCAGGCAGAGAGACATGTCCAGGCAGAGGAGGCATAAATAAACATGCTTTCAGGCCAACAGGCCCTCCACAACAGAACGTTGTAGAAGAGAAAGACATTTTACTTTCTTGTGGGGAAAAAGAAGCATCAGAATGTCAATAGAATGGGCAGATTCCATAGTAAAGAATGTAGAAAACATATTTTTTCTTATATTGGAAAGACATGTAACAGGATCACTCAATATTCAGTCATAGCCCCTGCTGAGAAAGACACTTAAGCAGATCCTCAGAATTGAAGTTGCTTATGCCTATCTGGTCAGTAGGATATCAGTACATGTCTGAAGCACTTTGGCTGGATAACTTACCTCTTAACAGGGTAAACTACTGATTCAGCAGTTAGATAATTATCTCTAAGCTATTTTACCATAAATACTAGGACAGCCTTTCCCTATATAAGTGCTCAGTGAGGGTGTTATTCAAAAATCTAACTATCTAATCTTAGCCTTAGATTTATTGTGGTTTTGGGGTTTTTTTTAGTAATTTTTATAAGGAGTCCTTTACAAAGTAATTTTCTGAATTACGATTTAAGTATTACCCAGAGGTCCTAGGTCTGAAATATATGCCAGGAATAAGAAATTATGGTTTCCTCCAATAGTCACTGGTCCTGTATGCTAGCTTTGGTGAGAATCTGTAAGAATAAGATATTCTGGAAAGTGATGACCAAGTATGTGTCAAGAGTCTTGCATCTCCTGGAAAACAAGCAATGATTCTCACACTTTGATACTCTTACAATGTCCTTCAGGAACTTCTCCTCTCAATTTATCATGGCAATTGAACATTTAATTTTTCTACAAGGGTCTTTGCAGCTGTATTACTAGGATTTTGTGCAATCGATTGTGTCTTTCTTTTACCACATAGCATTTCTCTCCTCAAAGATCCAAACTTAGAAAATTAATCCTGCCTCCTCCCCAGCCCCAGCCCCCAAAATCATATAATTGCAGTTAAATTTTCAGCAGAAATTATCAATTACTAAAATAGCATGTTCAATTTTTCTTCTGTAGGATAGACCCTGTCTTGGACCTTAAATTTAAACCTACCTGAAGCTACTGAAAAATAAAAACTCCTAAGAGTTTTAAATCTGAATTTAATAGAGCTTGTTTCCAGCTATGAGATCTCATTATCATACTCTTTCTAACGCAAGCTCACAGAATATTCAGATAAGAAATTATTTTGAATTTTGTTTGCTTTACTCATTCAGATGCCACTCCTGTACAAACATTCAATTAGTTTATTTGGAAACTGCCATCACCACCATCATGATGCTGAAAGACATATCTCAATGCAAATTCCGTAACAGTGAGAAAGTAATTCTGCTCCATAAAAGCCTATTAGAAAACCAGCCAACTGAACTATGCTGCTCCTAATAGCTATTTAAATGACAAATGATTAGTTTTAAATGGGAAATCTAATTTTGGTTTAGATTAAACACTGCATTTCAAAAAGAAAACTTCATCTAAATATAATTGGATGAAATTACTCTGAACCAGTGCCAAAATCTACTAGTTGAATGCAGCTCATTATGACTTTGCTGTTTGGCTAGAACAACCATTAAAACTCAAATTTCATGTTTGGTGGATTTTAAAGGGTTTGTTTGTTTCTTGTTGATTGACCAGATAATACTAACACCTATTCACATTTTCTGTTGTTGTCTTTGTTGGTTGTTATGTCATGAAAGAACATGTATCACAAAATCACAGAAAGGTTAAGATTAGAAGGGTCCTCTGTAGGACATTTTCTTCACTCTACCTTCTCATTTAGGAACACCTGAGAGACATTGAGAGCCAATTGCCCAGGACCATGTCCAGATTGCTTTTCAACATCTCCAAGGTGAGAGACTCAGCAGCATCCCTCCTGCATGCATATATATGTCTGTCCATGTGTCCATGGATGCATTTATAGACAAATATTTTGATGGTTTCTCTGAGCAGCTAGGCTTTGACAGTGAAAAACTTCTCTGGAACGTGTCCAGAGAAGGGCAACGAAGCTGTTGAGGGGCTTGGAACACAAGCCATACAAGAAGAGGCTGAGGGAGCTGGGGTTGTTTAGCCTGGAGAAGAGGAGGCTCAGGGGTCACTTCATTGCTGTCTACAACTATCTGAAGGGAGGTTGTAGCCAGGTGGGGATTGGTCTCTTCTACCAGACAACCAGCAACAGAAGAAGGGGACACAGTCTCAAGTTGGGCCGAGGGAGGTATAGGCTTGATATTAAGAGGAAGTTCTTCCCAGAGACAGTGATTTGCCATTGGAATGGGCTGTCCAGGGATTTGGTGGAGTCGCCGTCCCTGGTGGTGTTCAAGACTACACTGGATAACGCACTTAGTGCCATGGTGTAGTTGACTGGATAAGGCTGAGTGCTAGGTTGAGCTGTATGATCTTTGAGATCTCTTCCAACCTGGTTGATTCCACAATTCTGTGATTCTATGATTCTCAGATGTAACTGCAATCAGAAATGAGTTAGAGGCAATGTCTCAGAAAACGTCATTCATTGTTGAAAAGATCCAGCGTAATCCTCCGTAGTCCTCCATAGTCCTTTCTCATTTTTATAAACTAAGCAAAACAATTTGCAGTGAGTATATTAGCTGGTCTGACAGATCATGGAAGACGGGAGAGTAAATCATACAGAAAGAATTTTTGCTCCATGAGAAGAGGCGTTGTTGAGGCACAGCTCCAACCTAGACCAGAGCAAGTTGTAGTAACCTTTCATGCTTAAGTTTTCATTATGTCCTTTCACATAGTCACACTCCTCCAGAAAGGAAGGGGATTAGTACAACTTGGCAGAACTGATCTCTGATCACCATCTCAAATTCAGATAGGATATTTACAGAATCATAGTCTTAAAACAGTTTGGGTTGGAAGGGGCCTTTAAAAGGCACCTAGGCCAAACACAACTACATCTGATGCTTCTTGCCCTGCAGTGAGCAGGAACATCTTAAACTAGAGGTTTCTCAGAACAACCTGATGTTGGATGTTTCCAAGCATGTCAACTTGGATGTTCTCAGGCACCATTCTCATTGTTAAAAACATATTCTGTTTATCTAGTCTAAATAATAGATATTATAAACAACATTAGGATATTAATGATATCCTTGCCATCTTGTCCTGGAGTCCTGTACCCCTAAATTCCTCTCCTGCCCGGACTTTGGGGGGAAAGGGGAAAAGCTGCCTGGTTTCCATCCCCCCTCGCCTGCCCTGCAGCTGTGAAGGGGGGGGGCGGCTGCCCCGTGAGTTCCCGCGCTGGAGCCAGGCTGGCATTGGCTGTGCGCTTTCACGCCTAAGGTGTGGTAACTCTGCCCTTTGTCTAGTGAAGGTTATAAATATTGGGGGTCTTCCCACCTTTGGGGTTCCCGCTTTGGAGTTTTGCCTGTGCCTGGACATACGTGTCTGCCTGAGCCCCCACACTCTCCTCGCCTTGACTGCAGAGAGACCTTCAAAGGATTTGCTTTCCCATTGATACCTTTGTGAACCTAACGACCCTTAACGACTCTTAACGATCTACCTGCAGCCGCTGAAAGGGAGCGAGAGAGAGAGAGACCACACGAGGAAGCCTGAGTGAGTTATTTGGCTTAGCTTAATTTAGTAAGAAACCACTATTAGTTAATAGCTAAAGCCTTTTCCAACTTCTGACTTCTAAAACAGTCAGATTATTGATAGTATCCCTGTAGTTTAATTCTCATGCGACTGAATCTGCTTATTAAACTAAATCTTTGTATATATATAGTTGTGGGAGTGGGTTTTTGGGAAAATAAAAATAATTATTTTTGATAAATACCCTACTCGGCCATATATTAATTCCTGGCTCCACAACACATCTGCAAATGGGATTCAAAGATATGGTAAACTGGAGTTACAAGCAGTGACTGCTAGTTAACTGAGCTTTATGAAAAGATTCTTTTTTTAATGAAATCTCATATTATTTTCTGCTAAAATTCCTTTTAAAAGCTTGACTTTACTTCAAAAAGGTTTAACCAGAAAGACACTCAAACAAGTATTTACAACTAAATTAATTTCTTTGTGTAGGAGCTGGACCTACATAACTTTTAGACAATTCTTAAAATCTCAGTCTATGCATTTGTGACCATTTAAATATAGTTTGTTTGGGGTTTTATTTTTAATTTCAATGAGAAATGAGGTCTATGTTAATCAACATTTGAAGACAATCCTTATTTTTTTTTTATATTCCTAGACTGCACATAACTTCACACAATCAATGCAATCAGTAAATATATTACTAATCCTACATTTTTCAGGTGGTTACATTACATTTCTTTGGAGATAGAAATTGATGGGATTGTTTAAAAAAAAAGAAAAAGAGAGAGAGAGAGAGAGAGAATGGAATTGCATGAGAAATTAATTCCTAAACTTAATCTAATTTAATAATAGTGGCAGAAATTCACCCTAAGCGCCTGAAAGTCTTTTGCTGGCTGGTGCAGTGGAAATTTTTTATGAGTCTTTTTATCAGAGTTGAGATCTTTTGTGATTGTCTGTAAAATTACCTCTTTGCATTTGTCTCTACAGCTCATTTTCGTCTCCACTGCAACGTCACCTATAAGAAAAAACTGCTTTTAATGTCTCATTACAAGATATTTTTCTAGGTCCTACATGTATTCTTATTTTATATTGCCCATATTATCTGGAAAACATCTCACCAAAATTACATTTCTCTTCCCAGGAGAAATATCACAATTCTTATTTTTCATCTTCTTTTTAATGCATGCACACATATTTTTCAATGACAAACTTTGATAAAAATGAAGAATTGTAAATGTTGTAAATGTTTTAGGGTAGTAAAGGAATGGTTGTGGAGTTTATTTAGCCAAGGACAAAAAGTACATGCAATTTGCCAAAATGAGTATAATCTTGATACAGTTTATAATGTGTTTTAATGAGGCTGGATCCTGCCCTGATTGTAAACTTCAGTGTCTAATATTGATAGCCCAATTCACACTCAAAGGAAGCAAACAATTTCTATTCTTGCAGAAATAAAATTTTCACAGCTCTATTGCTAATGTCCTTAATTGCTTCCCCATTACAAATACGTTTTCTCTTCTTTCTCTTTTGCACAGGGCAATATGCATTTTTCCCATCTTCAGGGTTTTTTGTGAAAAAAAAAAAATCTCTATGATATGAAATAAAACCTAAATAAATTCAAACTGCTCAGAGTCCTACATGTTGGAAATTGGGTAATTTCTTGTTTTCTTGTGTGTGTGTGAGAAAGAAACTAATTTCTCAAGCAGAATATTGAATTTTGTCCCATCTCATTCCTCAGCCACACTTCTGAATGGGCTGTGTAGGACAAACTCAGTGAAGTTGGTAAGCCTACACAGATGTCGCTAAACTTTCAATTTTCAGCAGCAGTGAAGGCCTTTATCACTACTGATGACCAGAATATGAAATAATAATAGTTTTGCCCTGAGATTTTGGGATTTGCTGACTAGCCCTGCTTGAAGTAAAACTCAGTGAGACAGAAACTCTAATTCTGTGCTGTTGTTTTGTAATAAGTCTCTGAAACACTTGCTGTGGAAAATGCACACAACTAGTGTGTTTGACTGGTTTGGGGTTCGATACCAAGAAATACTGGGATAATTGTGACATGAACACTTCTATTTTTTTCCCCAAATCTTCTGACTGCCTTGAAAAAAAAAAAAAAAAAGTAGAGTCAATTGCTTTGATTTCAGGACACATGAAGTTACTTCCTGGTACATTAGGGAGTGAAAATGTTATTTTACAACTCTGGGAAGCCATATAAGCATGCAGCATACTCAGTCCAGAAAGTTCCTGCAGTGCATTGGTGGCAGCTTTCTCATGAGGGTGGTTGAAGAACCAAAGAAGAGAAGTGTGATGCTGGACCTTGTATTAACAAACAAAGGTATGGTCAAGGACACAAAGGCAAGAAGGCAGCCTTATCTGTAATGACTATGAAAGGACAGAGCCAAGAATTGTTAGGGGAAAAGGCAGGGTAAATAGCACATGGGGTAAGGGTATGAGAAGTTGGGAGGGTTATAGAAACCCTGACAAAGCATATTGATATGCAACAAGGAAGGCCAAGGCCAATGCGGAAAAGAAATTGAGATAACAAGAAAGGCTTCTTTAAATATACCAATAGTAAAAGGAGTAGGGGAAAAGTGAGATGGCAGAATTACTGAATTCCTTCTTTACTGATAAGACCAACCCTCAGGAAGCTCAAAAACTGAAAAAGATAAAAACTGAAGGGAGAAAAATTCTCCACTGGTCAGCATAAATTGTGTTAGCAATTACTTGGGTGGAATAAAAATGTACAAATTCATGGCTACTGATGGAGTACATCCACAAGTGCTGAAGGAGTTGGCTGATATTGTTGCTGTGCTGCTCTCCACCATTTTTGAAAGGTCATGGAAAAGAGGGAAGGTGCCTGAGGACAGGAAGACATCCAATGTCACTCCAGTCTTCAAAAAAGGGCATGGAGGAAGACCCTACCAACTACAGATCAGTCAGTATCACCTCTACTACTTGAAAGATGATGGAGCAGCTCATTCTGGAGGCCAACTCTAACACCTAATATTCTGTGACTCTGTGCTTAACTTAACACCAGATGTAAATGGTGCAGCTCCATGAGTGTGGCATGTGTGATGGATTCATAAATGCATATCTGTAAACTGAAGATAGTTCTCTCAAGCCTGTTAAAGAAAATTTTACCTTGAAAATACCACTCTGGAGCATGGTGTTCATTGTCACTTATGGCAAGCCAATCTACTGAAGATTAATAGTTGGTAGACAGGATCTTTTATCTTGGGAATAAGAGGATTATAAATGTCGTAATGGTCTGTCTCTGACAGATTGTTTACATTATTTGTGAAAGCCATGGTGAAACTATCAGTATTATTTCAAATCTTAAATACTATTAAACACTAAAAATTCAATTAATTTTCTAAGCACTGCAGTGTGCTGCCAAGATGGTTGTGTAATCCCTATCATAAAAGAATTTTGAAATCCTGGTAAGGAATGCCCTGAGCAACTTCATCTAACATTGAATCGTAGAATCATAGAATCAAACAGTTTGCAAGAGACCTCCAAGATCATCCAGTCCAACCTAGCACTCAGCCCTAGCCAATCAACCAGACCATGGCACTAAGTACCTCAGCCAGGTTTTCTTGAACACCTTCAGGCACGGTGCCTCCACCACCTCCCTGGGCAGCCCATTCCAATGGCAAATCACTCTCAGGAAAGAACTTCACAGTATCACAGTATCACAATATCACCAAGGTTGGAAGAGACCTCGCAGATCATCAAGTCCAACCCTTTACCACAGAGCCCAAGGCTAGACCATGGAACCAAGTGACACGTGCAACCTTGCCTTGAACAGACCCAGGGACGATGACTCCACCACCTCCCCGGGCAGCCCATTCCAGTGTCCAATGACTCTCTCAGTGAAGAACTTTCTCCTCACCTCAAGCCTAAATTTCCCCTGGCGCAGCCTGAGGCTGTGTCCACTTGTTCTGGTGCTGGCCACCTGAGAGAAGAGAGCAACCTCCTCCTGGCCACAACCACCCTTCAGATAGTTGTAGACAACAATAAGGTCACCCCTGAGCCGCCGCCTCTTCTCCAGGCTAACCAATCCCAGCTCCCTCAGCCTCTCCTTGTAGGGCTGTGCTCAAGGCCTCTCACCAGCCTCGTCGCCCTTCTCTGGACACGCTCAAGAATCTCAACGTCCCTCCTAAACTGGGGGGCCCAGAACTGTACTCAAGGTGTGGTCTAACCAGTGCAGAGTACAGGGGCAGAATGACCTCCCTGCTCCTGCTGACCACACCATTCCTGATGCAGGCCAGGATGCCATTGGCTCTCTTGGCCTCCTGGGCACACTGCTGGCTCATGTTCAGGTGGGTATCAATCAGCACCCCCAGATCCCTCTCTGTCTGGCTGCTCTCCAGCCACTCCGACCCCACCCTGTATCTCTGCATGGGGTTGTTGTGGCCAAAGTGCAGCACCCTGCACTTAGAGCTATTGAACGCCATCCCATTGGCCTCTGCCCATCTGTCCAGGTGGTCAAGGTCCCGCTGCAGAGCCCTTCTGCCCTCCAACTCAGTCACATCTGCCCCCAGCTTAGTGTCATCTGCAAAGTTGCTGATGACTGACTCCATGCCCTCATCCAGATCATCTATGAAGATGTTAAAGAGGATGGGGCCCAGCACAGATCCCTGAGGGACACCACTAGTGACAGCCGCCAGCTGGATGTGGCACCATTCACCACCATTCTCTGGGTCCGGCCATCCAGCCAGTTCCTAACCCAGCACAGAGTGTTGCCATCCAAGCCGCAGACTGACAGCTTAGCCAGCAGTTTGCTGTGGGGGACAGTGTCAAAGGCCTTGCTGAAGTCCAGATAGACCACATCCACAGGCCTCCCCACATCCACCAAGCGGGTCACCTGATCATAGAAGGAGATCAGGTTGGAGAGGCAGGATCTGCCCTTCCTAAACCCATGCTGGCTGGACCTGAGCCCTTTGGCATCCCTCAGGTGTGCTCTTATCACCCCCAAAATAACCTGCTCCATCAGTTTCCCTGGCACTGAGGTCAGGCTGACAGGTCTGTAGTTCCCAGGTTCCTCCATCCGACCCTTCTTGTGGATGGGGACCACGTTGGCCATTTTCCAGTCTCCTGGGACCTCTCCGGTGAGCCAGGACTGCTGGAAAATGATGGAGAGTGGCTTGGCCAGCTCAGCTGCCAGCTCTCTCTGCATCCTGGGATGGATCCCATCTGGTCCCATGGACTTGTGGGTGTCCAGATGTCTCAGCAGGTCCTGAACTAATTCTTCATGAATTTCCAGGGGAACACACCGCTCCCTGACCCCATCCCCCAGTTCAAGAGGCACCTTGCCCTGTACTCCTTCCTCCTTGCTGTTGAAAATTGAGGTGAAGAAGGCATTCAGGACCTCAGCCTTTTCTTTGTCATCAGTTACAGTGTTCCCCTCCTGGTCCAGTAAGCAGTGGAGGCTCTTCTTGCCCTTCTTTTTAGCATTGATGAATTTATAAAAGTGCTTTTTGTTATCTTTCACGGAAGTGGCCAGCCTAAGTTCTAGCTGGGCCTTAGCCTCTCTAATTTTTCTCCTGCATAATCTGGCTACCTCCTTAAACACATCAGGGGAAGCCTTCCCCTCCTTCCAAAGGTGATACACCCTCTTTTTTTCCCCCAATTCCTTCAGGACCTCTTTGCTCATCCAGGCTGGTCACCTTCCCCGCCGGCTCATCTTTCGGCACATGGGAACTGCCAGCTCCTGTGCTCCAAGAGCTCCTGTTTAAAGTAGGTCCAACCATCCTGGACCCCTTTGTTCTCTAGGATTGCTGCCCAGGGGAGTTTGGAAATAAGTTTCCTAAGCAAATTGAAGTTTACCCCCCAAAAGTCCAAGGTGTAGGTTTTGTTGTAGTGCCTCCCTACCTCCCTGCATATTGAAAACTCCACTAACTCGTGATCGCTACACTCCAGGCAGCCTCCCACTATCACATCTCCTACCAGCCCTTCTCTGTTGGAGAGCAGCAGGTCAAGCTGAGCTTGACCCCTAGTAGGCTCGCTTAACAGTTGGGTCATGAAGCTGTCCTCCATGCACTTTAGAAATCTCCTGGACTGCCTCCTCTCTGCTGAATTAAATTCCCAGCAGATATCTGGCAGGTTAAAGTCACCCACAAGAACAAGATCTGATGATCTTGAGACAGCGTCCAACTGTTTGTAAAATATCTCGTCTGTTTCCTCATCCTGGTTGGGTGGTCTATAACAGACTCCAGCCAGGATGTCAGATTTGTTAGTCCTCCCTCTGATTTTAACCCACAAGCTCTCAACCCCTTCATCCCTCACCTCAATCTCAGTGGCATGGACTGACTCCCTAATATACAGGGCCACCCCTCCTCCTCTTCTCCCTTGCCTATCTCTCCTGAAGAGGTTATATCCCCCCAGTATAGCAGCCCAGTCATGCCTGTCATCCCACCAAGTTTCTGAAATGGCAACTATATCATAGTCACCCTGGTGGACCAGGACTTCCAATTCCTCCTGCTTGTTACCCAAGCTGCGTGCATTGGTGTAGATGCACTTCAGCTGGGCTCTCGATTCCCCAATTGTCCCTAGTTTCCTTCCCACTCTCTCCTTCTCAGAGAGAGTAATTGCCTCACCCACCCCCTTCAGACCTAGTTTAAAGCCCGCCTAATGAGCCCTGACAACTCCAGTGGCAGGACACTCCTGCCCCTCCTAGACAACTGCACCCCATCACATTCAAGCAGGTCCGGCGCAGTAAAAGTTTCCCCGTGGTCAAAGAACCCAAAATGCCGCCGCTGGCACCATCCCTTGAGCCATTTATTGATATTGTAGGTTCTGCTGTTCCTCTCTGTGAACTCCCTTGCCACAGAGGGAACTGAGCAGAACACCACCTGCGCTCCCGCCCCGTCTATCAATTTCCCCAGGGCTTTAAATTCCTTTTTAATTGCCCTGGTGCCCTTCTTTTCAATTTCGTCCCTGGCAGCCTGTATTACCAGCAAGGGGCAATAGTCAGAGGGCCGGATTAGGTTTGGGAGTCTCCTGGTGATGTCCCTAACCCGGGCACCAGGAAGGGAGCAGACCTCCCTGTGAGACGGGTCGGGACAACAAATGGGTCCCTCTGTCCCCCTCAAGACGGAATCTCCAACAACTACAACCTTTCTCTTTTTCTTGTTTTTTGTGGAGCTAGTCACCACAGTTGGTGGCGACTGCTCCACCCTAGGCATCTTCACAGTTGGATGCTCCTCAGTGCTCTCATCCTCTGTGCCCTCTGCATGCAGGGCCTCATACTTGTTGTTCAAGGGCAGAGGAAGAGGAGGAGAGGGCCGGGGTGGATTTCCCTTACTACCCCTGACAGGGATCTGTACCCATCCCTCACTGTTTCCAGGGGCAGTTTCCTTAGCAGGGGCGATCTGCAGAGCCTGCACCCACAGATCCAGCTCCCTTTCATTCTCCCTTATGGACCTGAGCCTGGACACTTCATCCTTCAGCTCAGCCACTTCATCTTTCAATTCCGCCACCAAGGTGAGAAGGAAGTTCACCTGCTCACACCTGGTGCAATTGTTCTCCCCTTCCCCTTCTGCAGCAAGAGCGAGGCTGCAGCACTCCCTGCAGCCAGTAGCCTGGACTCCTGTGCTTTCCCAGGTCATGTCAGTCTGTGTGCACATGCTTCTCCTGCCCTTCGTAGCACGAGTGACAGGCATAGTGCACAATGATATTGAGAGTCAGAAACAGGAGGAAAAAAAAGAAAGCAAAGCTCCCAGTCGCAGGCAGGCTCACAGAGCTTTCCACTCTATCGGCTCAGCAGCCAAAATGGCAGCTGGCGCGGCACGTCGCGGGGTTTTAAATCTCCCGCGGCTGACATCTCCAGCCCCGTGACAGTCTTGCTCTCTCTCGTGAGACCACAGCCCAGCCGTCCCCTCTGCTTATCTTATCGTGTCTCAGAACCACGGAGAGCAGCAGAACGGAGCAGCAAAACCGAGCCCAGCAGCAATCCCCGCAGAGCTTTTCACTCTGTCGGCTCGGCAGCCAAAACTTCCTCCTAACATTCAGCCTATACTTCCCCTGGCACAACTTGAGACTGTGTCCCCTTGTTCTGTTGCTGGTTGCCTGGGAGAAGAAACCAACCCCCACCTGGCTACAATGCCCCTTCAGGTAGTTGTAGACAGCAATGAAGTCATGCCTGAGCCTCCTCTTCTCCAGGATAAACAGGCCCAGCTGCCTCAGCCTCTCCTATAGGGTTTGTGTTCCAGGCCCCTCACCAGCTTTGTTGCCCTTCTCTGGACACCTTCCAGCACCTCAACATCTCTCCTGAATTGAGGGACCCAGAACTGGACACAGGACTCAAGGTGTGGCCTGACCAGTGCTGAGTACAAGGGAAGAATAACCTCCCTTGTCCTACTGGCCACACTGTTCCTGATACAGGCCAGGATGCCATTGACTCTCTTGGCCACCTGGGCACACTGCTGCCTCATCTTCAGCTTACTATCTATCAGTACCCCCAGGTCCCTTTCTTCCTGGCTGCTCTCCAGCCACTCAGTCCCCAGCCTGTAGCACTGCTTGGGGTTGTTGTGGCCAATGTGCAGAACCCTGCACTTGGCCTTGTTAAATCTCATCCCATTGGCCTCTGCCCACCCATCCAGCCTATCCAGGTCCCTCTGCAGGGCTCTCCTACCTTCCAACAGATCAACACCTGCTCCTAGTTTGCTGTCATCTGCAAACTTACTGATGCTGGACTCAATCTCCTCATCCAGGTCATCAATAAAGATATTGAAGAGGACTGGGCCCAGCACAGATCCTTGGGGAAAACCACTAGTGACTGGCTGCCAACTGGATGTGGCACCATTCACCACCACTCTCTGGATCAGCCTTCCAGCCAGTTCTTGATCCAGCACAGAGTGAATCTGTCCAAGCCATGAGCTGCCAGCTTGGCTAGGAGCTTCTTGTGGCAGACAGTGTCAAAGGCTTTGCTGAAGTCCAGGTAGACTACATCCACAGCCTTCCCCACATTCACCAGGCAGGTAACCTGATCATAAAAGGAGATCAGGTTGGTGAGACAGGACCTGCCCTTCCTAAACCCATGCTGGCTGGGCCTGATCCTTTGGCCATCCTGTAGGTGCCTTGTGATGGCACTCAGGATGTCCTGTTCCATGCCCTTGCCTGGAACTGAGGTCAGGCTGACAGGCTGTGGAATTATGACAGCTTCAAGAACGAAATTGGACAAGATCATAGAATCAACTAGGTTGGGAGAGACGCCCAAGATAATCCAGTCCAACCTATCAACCAGCCCTATCCAGTCATCTAGATCATGGCACTAAGTGCCTCATCCAGTCTTTTCTTGAACACCTCCAGGGACAACAACTCCACTACTTCCCTGGGCAGCCCATTCCAATGCCAATTACTCTCTCTGGCAACAAATTCCTCCTAACACCCAGCCTAGACCTCCCCTACCACAACTTGAGACTGCATCCCCTTGTTCTGTTGCTGGTTGCCTGGGAGAAAAGATCAACCCCCACTTGGCTACAACCTCCCCCCCTCAGGTAGTTGTAGATGCCAATAAGATCACCCCTGAGCATCCTCTTCTCCAGGCTAAACAACCCCAGCTCCCTCAGCCTCTCCACATAGGGCTGATGTCCAGATGTTCAGAAGTCTCTTAGATCCATTTTTTTATTATGTTTTGTGATTTCACCTGGGAGACATTTCTCTAGTATGAGCAGCTACACATTTACTCTGGGAATCTAATGGGAGGTGGTGGAGGGAGGTGGTGGAGGCACCGTCCCTGGGGGTCTTCAAGAAAAGCCTGGATGAGGCACTTAGTGCCATGGTCTAGTTGATTGGCTAGGGCTGGGTGCTAGGTTGGACTGGATGATCTTGGAGGTCTCTTCCAACCTGGTTGATTGTGTGATTCTATGATTCTAATCATGGAAGTGTGTGCTTGGGCAGAAGGTGATCTCTCAGGGACCTTCTTTGTAGTTTAGAGAGAGGGGTTGAGATGGGGAAGGTTCTTTGGAATATTTTTTTTTCTTTATCACTCTTGGACTAATCTTTTGTCTCTGTCTGTCATCTTTGTTACTATATGGATTATTTTAAAACAAAAGATGAGAGAAAATTACCTGGACCACTTAATTTGATACTTCTTATCAATAAATTAATCTTTCATTAAATTAGTCTCACAAAATTAGTCTCTCACTTTAATCTACACAAGAGAGGATCTGCCTGTTTTCTATTCCTGTTAAAATATTCAGAAACCTAAGAGGATAACAATCTTCCATTCTACAGCTGCATAGTCACTAGATCACAGCAGTTAAAATTAAAGTCTTTTTTTCTGAAGCTGAACTTCCCCAAAGTAGATGTGAGGTTATTGCCTATAAATTGCAGTAGTAGGATGATTTATTGTATATCTGATATAAATGCAGCATAGTGCTTGGATGCTTGTAACTGTCCTGGAGTCCTGGATACCTCAGACTCCTGACTCCATGGTTTGAATGGGAGAGGAAGGGCACGAGAAACCTGTTCCCCCCCAACACTGCAGGCTTGAAGGGGGGGAGCAAAAGGTCCTTCCATCATGAGGGATGGCCCATGAAGATGCTCATGCTGGAACTGGGCTTATGATTGGCTGTGTGCTTCACGCCTAGAAATGGTAACTTGACCCTCTGTCCAGGAAGGTATAAGTACTGGGGTGCTTCCCACCTTAGGGTTCTCCCCTGCTTGGAGAGGTCCTGCAGAAAGAGTCCCCTGGTGCTGCAAAGAATAAGCTCCTGAGGGACAGGACCATCCCTGCTTAGGATGGCTCCCCACTGTAAGCACCCCTTTGTGCAAGCTTCATAGGCTTAACGAGCCTTGGATGTCTTTTGAAAGAGAGAGCTGACAATCATCTGGACCAGTCTTTCTCTCAGACAGCCTAGCTCGCCTGTGAGTAATATAACTTTCTGCTCAGCCTGATTGATATTGGGAAAAGCTGTGTTTATAGCTTAGCCTTTTCCATTTCCCAAGTTCTAACGTAGCCAAATTTATCTATAGTATCCTCATAAGACATTCTCAATGAACCTGAGTCTGTTAATTAAATTAATTCCTGTATATAGTTTTGGGGGTGAGGTTTCAGGGAAACAAAGTAATTCTATTTTTATATATGTTTCCATCTCAACCACGTTAATTCCCTGCCTCCACAACATTAACATATACTAAGCAAAGAAGGATAACAAATGTAAAAATTTGAGGGGCAAGAGAAGTGAATGTGAGAGAAATGACACTGGAGCACAAGCCTCTATATCTTTTATGCCTGCAGATAATCTTGTATTTCAAGTTAATGAGCTAGACCAAGAGTTGCCTTAGCCCATGGAAAATGTATCTATGAGGAGTCTAACTCAAGAAGTGTGCTTGGCAAATTCAGTACTGAGGTCTTGTTTCTCCAAAATAAGGATGCTAAAATTTACACAAGCATAGAAATTTAGAACCAAGTAGAGAAAACAAGTGGGAGATGGGGCATGCTTTTCAGACAGGTAAGTTTGAGCAGTGTTTTAGTGATTCATTCAGTAGTTCTCCAGTATGATGTATTTTCAGTTCCAGACAGGTTTTTAACAGACAGATAGCAAAAGAGAAGCAGGAAAGTGACAGTAGATATTAATGACAGACATATTTTATATCCTTCTTGACAATGTGAATTTGTTTTTGCTTAGACAGCCTTCCTCAGGTACAAAAATTAGAAGATACTGTATTGTGTCTGCTTTCTATCTCACACCTCTTCCTATGATTTCTCACTTTTTACTTGATTTTTCCCCCCTTTCTTTTATATCAGGGATAATCCTAACTACCGTGGCTAAAAATCACCAGCTGATCCAGATAGGTGGAATTCTATGCAGATAAATTAAAATATAGTAGTCATAACAACCAAGATATTTCATCCTGCTATTTTGGGAAATTTCATATAATTATTCCTCCTGAATTTAAGATTTCATAGATTTTGATGATGATTTGTTTTTCCAAAAGATGTGATCTACACCTTTACTCTCCAAGTCTGTGTCAGTCAGGAAATCTAACTACCCAGAAAATACTTCTGTTAAAAGGTGGAGAACCTGGATATTATGCTACTTTTAGTGTTAATTAAATGCCTTCATTACAGAAATTTTCATTATTCCTAGCTCACTTAAGATCAGATTCTCTGAAGACAATGTTACTATTTTGTATCTTCAAATGTTTCTGTTACAGGCCCTCACAAAATATGTAATGTCATCCTTCGCTCTGAGGTATCATGCACCCTCTGCAGTTTTTCTCTTATGGGTGCATAGTTATTTTCTGTGCTATGTACAACAACCTGTATGTGCAAGATACTCTTAAGATATTCTTAACTTTCATGTAAACATGTAACATCAGCCCAAAGAGAACTGAAAAGGCTGAGAAGTAAATATGAGATAGCAAGCCCTTTGCAAAATAACAAGAATTTGGCAGATGTATTTCCTGCTCCAGAGCAGGAGTTGTTAGGATTGCAGTCATTGTGAGATAAGAGTACAGAAGATAAGAGTATTGATTATAAGACAGGAAAAGGTAAAATGTAGAGCCACTATCCAAAGACCTGTTACACAGTTTGATTTGGTTGCTAGACAATCAGGTGGGGATTTTGCCTTTTCTTTTTCCTTCCCTTCCCCCCCCCCACCCCCCCCCACCCCCCCCCCCGGTCAATATTGTTGGCATCATCACAAGAGAATTTTTAAATGAACAGAATGAAAACCTGCAGTATGCTGCTGCAGCTCAGGCTGTCAGATTGTATCTCTGTGGCTGCAGCCATGTGAGTGAAAGTGTTAGCACTGTTATACCAAATTCCTTCATACACCGCTATCTTTCTTTGGACAGCAGTATGAATCAGTAATCTTGTTCACGATTTGTTTTTCACTTTCATGGGTCTTCTATTTTGCTACAGCTTTCTTAAAGCACCAGCTGTAGAAGTGCTAATCTGCTGCAGTGGCAGAAGACATGTGACTCTTATTTTGTGCATTCAGCCTGCTTCGGTGTCATACATCAGAGACCAAAGCTTTTATTTGCCCTTTTTATATATGACTATACTTTGCATTATTAGTTTTTCTGCATAAATAAATTTGTCAGTGTGTCATATATAAGAAATTGTGGAGGTTAGGCAATGTGCCTGAAGACTGGAAGAAGACTAATGTCACCTCTGTCTACAGAGCATGTTCCAAGGAGGGCCCAGGTAATTGTAGACCCACTAGCCTAAAGTGAATCCCTAGAAAATCATGGAATTCATGGAACAAATCCTCTTGGGGGCTATTACAAGTAAACTGAAGAAGGGGATAGGGAAAACTCAACATGGATTCTCCAAGACTAAATAATGTTTGACAAACCTTATTGCCTACTATGACAAAGTGACACAGTCAATGTGGGGCCAGCGGTGGACATTGCCTGTCTGGATCTCTCCAAGGCTTTTGACACATCCTCATCCTTGAGAAACTGCCACTCTATAACCTGGCCAAGAGGTCTGTGTAGTGAGTGAGGAACAGACTGACAGGCTGTACCCAAAGGATGGTAATAAATTGCTCTTTCTCAGACTGGTAACCTGTCATTAGTGGAATCTCCCAGGGATCAATATTGGGCCCAACACTGTTAAACGTCTTCATCAAATGTTTAAGTGTCAGACTTGAGAGTACCCTGATAAAGTTTGTTGAGAACACAAAAATAAATGCGAAAGTTGACACTCTAGAAAGCAGAGGTATCCTCCTGAAAGAACTGGACAGGTTCATTGAGTGGGCAAGAAGGAACTGCATGAAGTTTAATGAGGCCAAGTGTAGGGTCTTGCACCTGGGAATGCGTAACTGTTGTGAAGGGGATGATAAGATAGTAATTTTCCAAAATTGACATTGTTATTAATTTTCCTATTCAGAACTCTCACCATCCCCAACCACTAATTTTAATAATAATATTCAGGTTCTTACATGGTCATGGAAATCTTCTATGGATAATATCTAGAACTAGTAACAACCAGAAAAATATATAAACATTAATTGAACTGAAGAGAAGATTCCCAAGGTCAAATGCAGCTTGCGGCCAATATGCTGCTTGCCCAGTAGATGGACTCAAAGAGCTCTTTCTGCTTGTGGCAGAAGGCAATGGAGAATTACAAAGAGGCTTTGAGGAATGTGGTGGTTTGGGTGCTACCTAGAAGGTACCCAGACTAGTCTCAGCCGGACTCTAGGAATATAAATGAAGCTATTTATTTACAGCTAGCACAATATACAAGTAGATATTTACAATATACAAGCAGTTATTTACAATATATACAGAAATATACAAAAATATACAAGGTAAAAAGCAATAGAGAAGCACAACTCCCCTCCCAGAAACCTGAGTCCCCAGGAGGGGCTCTCAACCACCCTGCACCTTCCCCCTGCCCCTCTCAACCTTACCACAGTCCTAAGGAAGAATAGAGGTTCAGCCAAGAGGTTAAGGAGCAAGGTTAGTGGCAGGAGAGGTTAAGGAGATGCAGCTCAGCCAAAGCCCAGCCCAAAAGTGAGAAGAAAATGGTGAGAGTGTTATCTAATGTTTTCTCTTCTTGTTCCCATACCTCTCAGTGAGACTGTGAGGGGAGTAGACATCACCATTGTTTTCCTTTCACAGCCTATGATCTAATTTTTCTCACCAAAACATTCGACCCTGCTTCAAACTAGCACAAGGAATTTACTCACAAATTATTATTATTATTATTATTATTATTATTATTATTATTATTATTACCCAAGTCGTGGGGGCTAGCCACAGTCCAGACAGTGTCCACATGCTTTCAGGGAACTCTGTCTCATTGGCCATGGTACTTGATTCTTCCCAGGCTTCTGGAGGAAGAGGTAGACAATCTCTGACCTTGTCTTTGGTTCTTCTGGATGATCTGTGTATGTCCAGGACTTCTAAGCAGGACTTTCAGATGTAGAGGCAGATGTCGTGCAGTCTCAGCACTATGTCACGCTGACCACACAGGCCAATCGTGTGCAGGCATCTAGAGTCTGCTCCTGGTAGTGGAGTTTACCAGCTGTCGTGGAGGGCCTGGAGGCCCATACAAAGACCTCCCTATGCCTCTACATGCCTGGACATGTTTTTCTGCCAGGACCCCTGGTAGTAAATAGGTTTGTGTAATACACACACACCCAACTCACGTATCCCTGGGGTCCGCCCATGTGATCCCCATATTTGGGAGAGTCCAGGCAAACCAGTGACCTGCTAATCAGTTAAAAAATATAATTCTGAGAATTAGGCTAGCAAAATAATTTATTTCAGCTAGTAACCTAGCTATTTGTTCCAGCTGTTGGAAGCTGCTGTCTCAGTCAGGCTGGACTTAAAAACAAAATCCACTAAGTTATTTCTCTAAAACATAAAAATGAAATATATGTGTGTGTCTTGATTCTAATTTAAATTCCCAGAGACTCAAATATATTTGATAGAACCAATAACAATTTATAGAGTGCCCTTCCCTCTTCCCCTTTCTTTCCCAAAAGAAAGGAATTAGATGTAAAGAGAGGAAAGGTGATCACACCCAAATAAATAATCTCACTCCGATTTGAAAGTTAAAAGAAGTTTAACAAGAAATTTAAAAAGTATCTGAGGTAGGGAAGTTACAAAGGTATAGGCAAGGGAAAACAAGATACAAATTGTGTAAACACAACCAGATTTTTCATGGTAAGGGGTTTATCTGCCTTGTGGGTGATGGTCACATGGTAAAACAAAGAGGTACAGGATGGTGATGCTGGTCAGCAGAGAGCAAGAACAGCAAATCCCCCCTGCTTTTATTGACCTTTAGACAGGAAGGGGGAGCGAGCAAACCATCACCTGTTAGTCTTCAGACTCACACCTGGGGAGGGGTCAAGACCACCTAGGGTCAGGTTCAAGGTCACTCCCCTTGGAGGGTTAACCCTGTACAGTATGAAGCAATGATGTACCAATGTACATCAGAACACATGCACATCCATGCTCATTATAAATCAGCTTTCATGTGCTGACACTTAGGAAAATAGTAGAAACAGAACAACAAACATGAAATTATATTTCCTCCACCAAAATCCTCTTCCCTCTGGCAGCTAGGGAATTTCCATGCTCCTTGCCCTAGCATGCTCAGAGGTAGTTTACAGGTCCTCAGATAAACTTTTGTCCATCCAGACCTCCAATTTCCCAAATGGAAAGCAATCAGAACTCTTTTTACACTCAGTTATGTTTGGCTGTAGAGATCCTATAATTTAGATAGTAAATAAAAAAGGCATCTCTAGATCACTGACTTGTCATGCAAGAAAAGTCACTGGATATGAGGCATGGCACTGGCAGTGATTAACAAATGCCCTAGGTAATTTGCATAGAACGAAGAAGATTGGCATGTAAAATAGATAAAAGACATCAAAGTTAAATGGTCGTCTGTTAAACCATTCTAAATAAACTGCATTAGAGAACAATGTACACTGCTTTCTCTTAATTACAGGACTCCTTTGAGCTGTAAAACGTGGGGTTTTCTCAATTAGGGAGCTGTGTTTTCTTTGGCAACTATCTTTCTCCAGCATTTGACTTAGTTGAAGAAAAAGTTTGTGACATAAGGGAATCATGTAAATTATGATCAAGTGGACGTGTAAAAGTGAGTAAAGTATGTGATAAGAATGTATAGGTTATGCAATGGAGTAAAACATAATACTGAAAAGATTATTTTGAAAAAGAGATTTAGTAGAATCATAGAATCAACCAGGTTGGAAGAGACCTCAAAGATCATCTAGTCCAGCCTATCCCCCAGCCCTAGCCAGTCAACTAGGCTATGGCACTAAATGCCTCATCCAGGCTTTCCTTGAACACCTCCAGGGACGGCAACTGCACCACCTCTCTGGGCAGCCCATTCCAATGCCAATCACTCTCTCTGGCAAGAACTTCCTCCTAACACCCAGTTTATACTTCCCCCAGCACAACTTGAGACTGTGTCCCCTTGTTCTATTGCTGGTTGCCTGGGAGAAGAGATCAACTCCCACCTGGCTACAACCTCCTGTCAAGTAGTGGTAGACAACAATGAGGTTACCCCTGAGCCTCCTCTTCTCCAGGCTAAACAACCCCAGCTCCCTCAGCCTCTCCTCATAGTAATTGAAAATCTACACAAACCTCCTGAAATTAGGAAACTTTTCTGTAAATCAACTGTCATATAAAATATACCTCAAGAACAGGATGGCCACTAATTTTTATTTGGGTAGTCCTCGAATGGAAATTATATAGTGCCTACAAAGTACAAGTTTCATTGCTAGATGTTGACATCTTTAAACAGGACACTGAATTGTCCCTCTACTTGAATTTGCATAAATTAATATTTCATACTGTTTTCTTTTTGCTGAGGCACACATTCTTTACTAAAACTATAAGAAAAATGAAATCTTAAAAAAACCACAAAACCAACAAACAAAAACCCCAAAACACCAAAACAAAGCCAAACTCTCAGTGAATTTCTCAGTGCCATGGAATGAAAGCTTTTTAAGAGCTCATATAATTCAATACATGTGTTTTCCATTTTTAATATCTGTGTACCTCATATATTGCACTAGGTCTTCTAGGGTGGTTGTCTGACCTCAGTCAGTTTTATAAATACAATTGAATTGCTATCTAGTTAGTAGGAGAAGCATTAAAATTTGAGGAGGGGGGAAGTGTTTGTTCTTTATTTTGCCAGAGGGAAAAGGAGAACATCCAATTCAACACGAAGAAGATATCAGCACAATGGACATTTTTAAACAAGCTTGTGTAGAAATTGTTCATGATACAAAGCTTGGAAACTTCTCAGAGGTATTTTGTGAAATCACGTAGCTGCACTCTACTTTTACATAGTATTCACACCCATCCTAGACTTCTTTTTCAGGCTATCAGTCCTCCCATATGAAAGTTTCATATTCCATTCGTGAAAGGAAAGGACCACAAGTAATTTGTGTCTGATGATCTTTACTTAATCAGTATGATGTATATGTTATTTACTTTTCTTTAATCTCACTGACTGATTTGTATTTTCACACTTAGAATCATAGAATCAGTCAGGGTTGGAAGGGACCACAAGGATCATCTAGTCCCAACCCCCCTGCCATGGGCAGAGACACCTTACCCTAGATCAGGCTGGCCAGAGCCTCATCCAGCCTGCCCTTAAACACCTCCAAGGATGGAGCCTCAATCACCTCTCTGGGCACCCCATTCCATGCTCTCACCACTCTCATGCTGAACAACTTCCTCATGTCTCCCCACCTCCAGCTTTGCTCCATTCCCCCTATTTCTTTCACTCCCTGGGAGCCTAAAAAGTCCCTCCCCAGCTTTTTTGTAGGCCCTCTTCAGATATTGGAAGGCCACAATAAGGTCATCTTGGAGCCTCCTCTTCTCTGGACTGAACAGCCCCAACTCTTTCAGTCTGTCCTCATAGGACAGCTGCTCCAGCCCTCTGATCATCCCAGTGGCCCTTCTCTGGACACACTCCAGCATATCCACATCCCTCTTGTAACAGGGACTGCAGAACTGGGTGCAGTACTCCAGGTGGTGTCTCATCAGAGCAGAGTAGAGGGAGAGAATCATCTCCTTTGACCTGCTGGCCACAGTTTTCCTGATGCATCCCAGAATCTAGTTGACCCTCTGGGCTGCAAGTGCACACTGCTGGCTCATGTTGAGCTTCTCTTCCAGCAGCAGACCACTTAATGGTGAGCAAAGAGCTTTCAATGGTCTGAGTTTAAGTCATGAAGTAGTGTGCAGTTCATTTTAGCGAACTTTTAAGTGAAGTACTGCAGAGGATTACTTTTTAAATGGAAACCATTGTCAACTCCTCTTTTTAATTGTTCAAGTTCCTTTCACTTCAGACAAGTTCAGTTAGAAATTATAATGCAAAACTGCCATCAGTGTGAAGCTACACTGAAAGCCCTGGCTAATACAGGTAATTATAGTCATTCACTAGCTGACTTCAGTGAAATTAGGAATATTTGCATCAGCTGCTGAGGAAGGAGAGCTACAAGTTACTTCATGCTGCAGGACTCTTCTTTCTAGGGATCTCTAGCTAGATGAATTCGGGAGGAAGAAACTCATTCAGAAATTTGCTAGCAATATAGTTTCCACATTTGTGTCAAATCCCTGGAAGACCAGGGAAAAAAAGATTGTAAACTCAAATCCCTTTTGGGCTTTAGGAGTCCTAGTGAGTTCCAGGCAAAAAGAACAATAGTTATTACTGCCTATAATGTAGCTCAGGCACAAATCCTGTCCAGACTGGTTGGGAAATAATTCAAGAATCCACAGATGGATAAACAAATATATTTCATGTGGTTTGAGGTGAAAAAAAGTAATAAATTATTCTGCTCCTGATAGCTGTCTGAACACCTGCTTTGTTACATTTGTGTCCAGATCTGAGGATTGCCCCAGTCTGTCACAAACTGTGCTCACAACACCTGGAAGAGCTTGGCTATTCTTTGCTGTGTAAGCCATAGGGTGGTTTTGTTTGTTTATATGTTTATAGGGGATTGTTTGTTTGTTTGTTTTGTGTGTGTTGTTTTGTTGTTGGGGTTCTGTTTGTTTGTCAGGGTGGGGTTGTTAGGAATACAGAGTAGCCACATTTGAGAAAGACAAGAAGAGCTGGAACACGTCTTACAGGAGCCGATCGAACACATGGCAAAAAGCTGTTGAGTAGAAAGAGTAGCTAAAGGTCAGTAAGTACTCAAACACAGTTTTTATCTCTTTCTTGCTTCTCTTGCTTTTTTCTTCCTTTCAGGATCCCTGCTGACTGCAACAATGATTGTTGAAGTGAATCAAATTTTGTGAAATTATGGTTCTTCTCCAAAGAGGAAGACATGTAACATTTTTCTGAAGCTGTAGTCTTTTGTTGAAAAGGCAAGCATCAGAATTATGACCCTGTGTAAGCTCTGCCAAAAGCTTCTAAATTGCAACAGCTTCCAGCTGCCTTTGTCAGCAGAGCCAGATCCTGGGCTGCATGCCTTTTGTCAGCAATTGTAGCAGTGGGCCATGATAAGAGATCAGGTTTCCTTGTTCTAGAGCACTTCTGGACTTTTTCTTAACACAGACCTGGGTAAGGAGTTGTTTGGTTTAGTACTTAAAGTAATGCCTTTTTATAAGGTGTGCATCTCAAAGGAGGATTTAGGGTGGGTTATGCGAAAAGTATTTCTCCCTTTTTTTGTGTTTCTCAAGGACTAGCGTTTGTCGCGGATTGGGTATTCTGCCCGTACGCCGATTAGGCGGAGAGGAGAAATAAACTGATGAGAGAGGATATTTATAAAAATATATATATTTATTAAGTTCCAATATTTTCAACTCTTGCCACCTCCAATCACTGAACTTTAATATTAAATTGTTCTTTACATGGTTATGAAGACATTATGGGAATATCTATCTACAGAAACTTATTAATAACTAGTAAACATTCAAACTATTAACAGAGAGTTTTTCCCGTGGCTTAATGCTGCCTGGGGTGTTGCACTGTTTGCCCAGCAAAGCTGAGCTGAAAGTTGCTCTCTGCTTTATGGCAGAGATAATAGAAATTACAGAGGTATTTCAAGTATTTACTCACAATTCGGATTAATAAGAAATCACCCTCTGGGCTATGTCACAGCCTATTGCAAGTGTCCAATTCTTCAGGGTCTCTGCCTGTGGACTTTAAGGCTGGAATCCTCCAGCGTCAGGGGTAAATGGCAGTCTCTGACCTTATGCAGCTGGATCCTGCTGGCTGCTCTCTCCAGGGGTACACAGGCAGGATCTCCAGGTGCAGAGGCAGGACTCCATGCAGTCTGAACACAGGTCTAATGCTGGCTAAAGCCAGGCATAAAGCTCCAAGGCAGTATGCAGGCAGGCAAGCAAGCAATGTGGCAGAGCTGCAAGTAATTTGGGGAAGGCTGCACGTGAGCCTGTGCACCCCTATTTATTAAATGTGGGCTGAGAGTCAATGGTCTCATTGGCCATTTGAATGACCAACCAGGTTGGCAGTCAGCCAAACCTTACCATACTGGGCAAAACCCACAGGCCTGGACTCCAAATATGGGAATCATGTGGGCCCAGCACCAGGCAGGCCTGATCTGGGTGTGTGGGGACTTACACAATCAGGTGTCCTGGGCAACTGACTGTATGGCCCCAGTCTGTTGTGTCCCTTTGTGCTCGTTTACCCCTGGTGCAGGCAGAGAGACATGTCCAGGCAGAAGAGGCATAAACAAGTCTGCTTTGGGGCCTACTGGCCCTCCACAACAGCATTTAAACCACATTTTCTTCTCTGATTCACAGTCTCGCTTTCTTTTGTCAGAGCTGTTAAATACACATGTTGGTAGCAAGAATATGTATTTAGTAAACTCAGGTTTGAAAAACAGTTATCTCCCACAAATTGCCTGCATAACTTATTCCAATTAGTATCATAGTAGTATCACAGTATCATCAGGGTTGGAAGAGACCTCACAGAACATCAAGTCCAACCCTTTACCACAGAGCTCAAGGCTAGACCATGGCACCAAGTGCCACGTCCAATCCTGCCTTGAACAGCTCCAGGGACGGCGACTCCACCACCTCCCTGGGCAGCCCATTCCAGTGTCCAATGACTCTCTCAGTGAAGAACTTTCTCCTCACCTCCAGCCTAAATCTCCCCTGGCGCAGCCTGAGGCTGTGTCCTCTCGTTCTGGTGCTGGCCACCTGAGAGAAGAGAGCAACCTCCTCCTGGCCACAACCACCCTTCAGGTAGTTGTAGACAGCAATAAGGTCACCCCTGAGCCTCCTCTTCTCCAGGCTAAACAACCCCAGCTCCCTCAGCCTCTCCTCATAGGGCCTGTGCTCAAGGCCTCTCACCAGCCTCGTCGCCCTTCTCTGGACACACTTAAATGCATTTTACAGCATTTTGAAGAGTTATTCCTCCTCTTCATGATCTTTAACCCATGGTCTACAAAGTAAAAGAATGCTTTTCTTGAGCCAAGTGTTCAGATTTTTTATAGTTCTAATTAAAAATATGCCATAGACATGAGGGGTTGAAACTTATTTCCATTTCCTGTATCAACTCACAAGGCTTGGCTGGCTGGAATACAGTCTTGGCTGATGTGTATCCTGCTAAATTGACAGTGCTTACTTTTCTGACTGTATTGGGAGAGCAGGCATGAGGTAGCCTAGCTTTCCAACTTAAACCTCTACATACAGCTTGTGTAAATATTTATTCTGCTCCTCAGAACCTCACACACTTGATACTGTTCATCTTTTGCTACAGGAAGTGGTTTTCTTGACGTCTTTTCCCCAAATACTCTGCAGGGTTGGTTTTACTTCCCTAAACTCCAAGAATAAATGGATCCATTCTCACTCCTTCACCCCAGAGGTACATTTGGGTTGAAGGTGAGGCAATCTAGTCTTAGCAGCTTAAATCATGTGTGTGAAATCACAGTTAAAGTGATTGATGCTTTGGCCTGGATCTTTAACTGTCTTGCCAGCATGATGCTTCACCTCTTCATCATTTTTAGCAGCATTGATTATTACAATCTAGCATGGTTTTGGTCGTTCATATTATTCCATATTATTGATACCTTTAACTCATTTCAAGGAAGCATGCTAAGTGCATCTGGACTGTTCTTTACAAAATCTCTTTAAGTGCAGAGGCTCAAAGGCTAACTCCATTTAATTGTTTCTGTTTATTTCTTCTTCTGACTTTTAATCTGCTCCTTTCAGCTGAGCTGAAAAGCTTAATCTGTCCTGTGATTCCTTGTTGATTTGAATTAATACTTAATGGGTTCTAAGAGGCATGCTAGTCTTGTTAATGTGAGCACACCAGCTGCATGGCTAATTTAAGACATAAGACATTCATGCTATTGGACATGTCAGTAATAGAACTGAAATATCTCAAGGGCTGAAAATGCCTTTCTTTACTTGCTTAGCTACCTGAGCATGTGAGTTATCTGTGTATGAATATATATTATTTTTTCCCTTCTGTTAATGGAATTTGTCCTTGTCTATATTTATTCCTAAAAGAAAGTCTCTGCTGGATCAGATATTACTACATATTCTTCTTATCAGAAAAAAAAAAAAATGCTATCAGAGAGAGAGAGAAGAATTTGTGTGTGTTTAGGTGACAACAGTGAATGAATTGATAACTTGAGGGAAAAACCGTCACTCAGAAGAGTTAAGAGAATCAAAGCTACCCTTCAGTCCATCTGAAAAACATAGTGAAGGTTAGCATTATACCACGTGTACAAGTACAGAAATACCTTTTCCACATGTTAAAAAAAATCAGACATCTATTTTTCCATGAATAACATGAACAGTGGAAAACATGGAAAAATAGTTACCTTCTCCAACAATCACGTAACCCACTAAAGAAAATAATGTTTTAGCTTTTAATGCTAACAGTATAATTGTATTAATACATAATGCTTATGGACTTAATTTGCTCTTTCAGAAGAATAATATTTCTTCTAGAAAAGAGAAGTATAAGGATTTTAACCCAAGTAATTTATTTTACTTTTGTAGAGTAGTAACAACACCATCATGGCAAGTCCACTGTGAATACAAAGAAAATGCATTTGTGCTTTTAAATTACACATTCTGTGAGATCAGACAGGTGAACAGGGCAATTGTTACTTTCATAACTATCTCTCTGTTAAAATAATTTAAGAAGGACTTTTTAGCTCAAAGTTTTAAAGATGTATTTCCAAACCATGCTGTGACAAGACAATGTAGAAATCAGATTAATTAAGACTGCTACAGACCAAAACCATTACACAAAATTTGTGGCTGCTCAAGTCTCCTTTCTCCTAATGACATATTTCCTTCTATTTTATGGGAGTTTCAAGGCTGGTTTCAAGCCTTGCAACTAGCAAAGAAAACTATACTTTGTCAGACATAGCTGAAGATTCTCATTACCTTCGTCATCCAATAATTTACCTTTGCAGAAGGATCTGACAATGGCTATACTTATTTCCATACTCATATGTTTTGTGAGCTGCTGAAGGAATTAACATAATTCAGTCTGATTCAAGGTAATGTTTTACTAGAGTGGTCCAATATCAGAATGTTCTTGCTTTGTCTCCAGTGCTTTGATTTGGAGAGAATACTTATATTCTTTGACATAAAGGACATGGACTAAATTACTGTTAAATCTAAACATCTATTTATTATTTAATTTTTACTCCCTGAGAATGTGCTTCTGAAAGTATAACTGACACAATGAATCATTGCTGCAGACATCACAGTATTCTAAGCATTGAATGACTTTTAGCAATATATGATACAGAAGTGTAGCACTTATGTAAACCTTAGACATGAGTTTAGCAAAAGCCCCACCTAACTGGGTGCAGAGATGACGATAACCATCCGGTATATTTAGAAAAACAGATATTTTTTTCCTCAAGTAAGAGCAAAAATGTCCAGCTGTACTACTTAGTACTATAAACATGTATAAAGGTTTACCCTCAGACTTACCTGTAGAGGTACCTTCCTCCAATCACATTATTCCATGCACATTCCCTTTCATTTTTGTTCTCAGGATAGTTTTAACAGACTCAGTAAAACCTTTGTAAAACTCATAGAGTATTTTCTTAGCTCAAGCAGAACTAAATCTGCCTAAGGTTTATTCCAGTTCTTAAATCAGGCCCATCTTGAGAGCACGATTCAGCAGCCTTCACCCACAGTGAAGCAGCTATGAAATCCTTGCCCATCAGAAGGAGAACACTCATGAGGAAAATAAAGCTGCGTTCTTTAAGATGGATACAGCTGTCAAAATTATACACTGATTCGTTGAATGGTCATTGAATAGAAGTATGTTCTGCTTGGTGGTCAGAGTAGCACCTAAAGTCAAACCCTTTGCATGCCATGTTCCATGGATTTGGTGATGCAGCTACTTAATCACAAACAAATGATATAGCAGAACAAAGGTTGGTTCCTGCCTTCCAAGAGGGTTCTTTGATATGTGCTATTTCCTAACAGACCTCTGGCTCCAGGAGAGAAGACAGACCAGCATATTAATGAAAGCTTTCAAATGTTCTCATATTGCACATATATTTTTGAACAGGTGCTATCAAGAAAAGCTCCTGGGCTAGTCATTACTGATTACTTCTGATTAAGTCCCACTTGCTCTGCTTTCACTGCCTTTCCCTCTCAGAGGCTCCCTACACACACTCACTAGTAATTTCTTCCTTCTCCGTTACTTACACAGTTTTTGACTTGCAGTTGGGATCCACACATCCATCAGCCTGCTCAATCTGGGCAGCCATGGTTAAATGGTTCTGATGTCCGAATCTTCTGTTACATTGTGTTTCCTCCCCTTCTTTGACCTTTTGTTTCCTGCAGGAAAGGGAGGTGGTGTTAATATTTTGGGTTTTTTGGATTTTTATATGTACAAGTGTTCATTTATTTTACCTACCCAGAGAGAGAAGGGATAAAATAATTAAAGTCATAGAATCAACCAACCAGGTTGGAAGAGACCACCAAGATCATCCTGTCCAACTTATCACCCAGCCCTAGCCAGTCAATTAGACCATGGCACCAAGTGCCTTATCCAGGCTTTACTCGAACACCTCCAGGGACAGTGACTCCACCTCCTCCCTGGGCAGCCCATTCCAATGCCAATCACTCTCTCTGGGAAGAATTTCCTCCTCACATCCAGCCTATACCTCCCCCGGCACAACTTGAGACTGTGTCCCCTTGTTCTATTGGTGGTTGTCTGGGAGAAGAAACCAACCCCCACCTGGCTACAATGTCCCTTCAGGTAGTTGTAGACATCAATGAGGTCCCCCCTGAGCCTCCTCTTCTCCAGGCTAAACAACCCCCAGCTGCCTCAGCCTCTCCTCATAGGGTTTGTGTTCCAGGCCCCTCAAAAGTTTTGTTGCCCTTCTCTGGACACGTTCCAGCACCTCAAATCTTTCTTGAATTGAGGGGCCCAGAACTGGACACAGGACTCAAGGTGTGGCCTGACCAGTGCTGAGTACAGGGGAAGAATAACCTCCCTTGTCCTACTGGCCACACTGTTCCTGATGCAGGCCAGGATGCCATTGGCTCTCTTGGCCACCTGGGCACACTGCTGGCTCATCTTCAGCCTACTATCTATCAGTACCCCCAGGTCCCTTTCTTCCTGGCTGCTCTCCAGCCACTCTGTCCCCAGCCTGTAGTGCTGCTTGGAGTTATTGTGGCCAAAGTGCAGATACCTGCATTTGGCCTTGTTAAATCTCATCCCATTGGCCTCTGCCCACCCATCCAGCCTGTCCAGGTCCCTCTGCAGGGCTCTTCTACCTTCCAACAGATCAACACCTGCTCCTAGTTTGCTGTCATCTGCAAACTCACTGATGCTGGACTCAATCTCCTCATCCAGGTCATCAATAAAGATATTGAAGAGGACTGGGCCCAGTACTGATCCTAGAGGAACACCACTAGTGACTGGCTGCCAACTGGATGTGGCACCATTCACCACCACTCTCTGGATCAGCCTTCCAGCCAGTTCTTGATCCAGCACAGAGTGAATCTGTCCAAGCCATGAGCTGTCAACTTGGCTAGGAGCTTCTTGTGACAGATGGTGTCAAAGGTTTTGCTGAAGTCTAGGTAGACTACATCCACAGCCTGCCCCACATTCACCCGGCAGGTAACCTGATCATAAAAGGAGATCAGGTTGGTGAGGCAGGACCTGTCCTTCCTAAACCCATGCTGCCTGGGCCTGATCCTTTGGCCATCCTGTAGGTGCTTTGTGATGGCACTCAGGATGACCTGTTCCATGACCTTGCCTGGCACTGAGGTCAGGCTGACAGCTCTGTAGTTTTCTGGCTCCTCCTTACGACCCTTCTTGTGAATGGGTATCACATTGGCCAGCTTCCAGTCTTCAGGGACCTCTCCAGTGAGCCAGGACTGTTGAAAAATGATGGAGAGTGGCTTGGCCAGCTCAGCTGCCAGCTCTCTCAGCACCCTAGGATGGATCCCATCTGATCCCAATGACTTGTGAGGATCCAAGTGACTCATCAGGTCCCTTCTCCCTCGTCGATTACATGGGGATTTTATTGGTCCCTGCCTCTGGGCCCCTCAATTCAAGAGAGATGTTGAGGTGCTGGAACATGTCCAGAGAAAAGTGACAAAGCTGGTGAAAGGCCTGGAACACAAACCCTATGAGGAGAGGCTGAGGGGGCTGGAATTGTATAGCCTGGGGAAGATGAGGCTCAGTGGCAACCTCATTGATGTCTACAACTACCTGAAAGGACATTGTAGCCAGGTGGGGGTTGGCCTCTTCTCCCAGGCAACCAGCACCAGAACAAGGGGACACAGTCTCAAGTTGTACTGGGGAAAGTATAGGCTGGATATTAGGAGGAAGTTCTTGCCAGAGAGAGTGATTTGCCACTAGAATGGGCTGCCCAGGGAGGTGGTGGAGGCACCATGCCTGGAGGTGTTCAAGAAAAGCCTGGATTAGGCACTTAGTGCCATGGTATAATTGACTGGATAGGGCTCGGGGATAGGTTGTACTGGATGATCTTGGAGGTCTCTTCCAACCTGGTTGGTTGATTCTATGATCCCATCTGCCACTTCAGGAGTCCAGCTGTCCTGGAGACAACCTGTCCCACTATGGAAGATTGAGGCAAAGAAGGTGTTAAGCACCTCTGTCTTTTCCTCATCTTTTGTCACTATATTCCCCTCTCCCTCTAGTAAGGACTGGAGGTTGTCCATGCCCCTTCTCTTGCCATTAATATGCTTATAGAAGCATTTCTTATTCTCCTTAACAGCAGTGGCCAGCCTAAATTCTAAATGGGCTTTTGCCTGTCTAATTTTTTTGCTACAAGACCTAGCAACATCCTTGAACTCTTCCTGGGAAACCTCCTCTTTTTTCCAACGGGGATACACCCTCTTTTTTAATCTTTGTTTCCTTCAGCAGCTCCTTGCCCATCCAGTCTGGCTGCCTCCCTCATCAGCTCATCTTCCAGCACAATGACACAGCTGCTCCTATGCCTTTAGTTCTTTCTTGAAGTAGGTCCAACCTTCCTGGACCCCTTTGTTTTTAAAGGCTGTTTCCCGAAGAACTGAGTTAGTTCCTTAAATAGGCTGAAGTCTGCCTTTCAGAAGTCCAGTGTGGAGGTTCTGTTGATGCCCCTCCTGGTTTCTCCAAGTATTGAAAACTCTGTAATTTCATGGTCACTGGACCTCAGGCAGCCTCCAACCACCACATCTCCTACCAGCCCCTCTCTATTTGTGAACAGCAGGTCACGCAGGGCTGCTCCCCTGGATAGGCTCACGTAACAGCTGAGATAAGAAGTTGTCCTCCACACAATCTAGACTGCCTCTTCTCTGCAGTATTAAAGTCCCAGCAGATGTCTGGCAGGTTATAGTTACTCACAAGAACAAGGGCAGGTGATCTTGGGGCAATGGGGGAATCTTTTTCAACAGATCTTTTATTTCTGAGCCTTCTTCCTCAAGCCTTCTTCCCTTCCCCCCCTTTTAAAGTGTGTATGTGTGTGTGTAGATATTTATGTACAGGACTAAAAAGTCAACAGGCCAGTTTTACTGGCTTATGTTAGCTTCACACATATTCTAAAGTCACATTATCCTACAGTGCTGCAGGGCTGTAAAATAACCACAAGCAAATTGATTTGATTGATTGAAGGGAAACAAATTGATAGTTTAGCATGCAGAGGATATTTCCTTTTGCTTCTTTGTTATCAGATAATCATGAGGAGGAATCGTTTCTGTTTGTGATCCTGTTTACCAGTTTCATGAACATAGAGTGTTTGCCAAAACTGCACTGCTCTATTTCTCTCGTTTGGAAGTTGGATCACTTTGAACTCTAGTCATTAAACTAGTTTTTAAGTTCTTCACTTTTCAGCCTACCTTGCACTGACTGATGGCAGAAGCACCCCAGCAGCAGTGTCTTCAAATGCTGCGTTACTAATCTGCCACTGGTGGCAGATTAAAAGTCAAAGATTTTCAAAATGAAGAAAATTTGACCCACAAAAAATTAATCTTCTATAGAATCACAGAATAATAGAATCAGTCAGGGTTGGAAGGGACCACGAGGATCATCTAGTTCCAACCTCCCTGCCATAGGCAGGGATACCCTACCCTAGATCAGGCTGCCCACAGCCTCATCCAGCCTGCCCTTAAACACCTCCGGGGACGGAGCCTCATCCACCTCCCTGGCCAACTCATTCGCAGCTCTCACTACTCTCATGGTGAAGAATTTCCTTCTCATGTCCAGTCTGAATCTCCCCACCTCCAGCTTTGCTCCATTCCCCCTAGGTATGTCACCTAGAGACTCTGTTTTTGCTTTTCAACTTTGAAACCAGTGAGGATGAAGCACAAAGATATGTGTATATATATATTTCATAGATATACATATATATATATATATATATATATATATATTCAATTAAAATATTTGGTTGATGAGACAGAACAGGTGAAGATAGCAGGGAAAGGACCAGAAACATATTCTAGAATTAGTTGCATCTGGCTACACAGGGATGACAGGTAGTGTGTTTACTCTGTAGCTGGTAAAGTGCATCCTCACCTGCCACTCTTCATTTTAGGTTGCTTTTGGTTCACTGTAGAATTATTTCTTTTCCTTTTTTTCTTTCTTCAATTCATAGAAAACTTAGTTTCAATGCCTGCAGGCATTGGGCAAGACTGGGATCCTGTCTGACATGTCATGTAGTGTAGACGGCATAGAGAAGATCACAGCCTGACATAAATTTGCAGTCTGAATATTTTTTAAATGAAACAGTGTCTGTGTGAAATACTGTCCATGTCAAAGACAGAAGAACTGTCAATGTCAGAAGATACTTGTCTTTAAGAAAAATTGAAAGGTTGTAAACATAAACAGAAGAGTACTGTGAATTTGACCAAGTTTGCCCAGGACTAAATTAACAGATTTCCAAACCCTGAATTGTGTAGGTTTTACCCACCTCTGCACCAGTTCATTGTTAAAGAGTTTGTCACCCATGGCTTTACAGTGTTGGTTTAATGCTTGACAAAATTTGTTGGTAGTTGAGAGAGCTAGTAGTAGCTCACAGTTTAATTGATACTTTTCATTCTTACCTCTTAAAAAACAGCTGCAGTGAGTAACTGTAACAAAAGCCCACAACAAACCAAACAAAAAAATGCAACCATGTAGGCAAGTGATTACAAACGTTACATGTGACAGTGACACCGAGTGGTGAAACATTCATTTTCATGCTGCAAGGATGAAACTGAGTGTTTTGACACTTCCCGTTTCTTTCTTATTTTGCCCTTCCTCCCTCCACCACGCAACTCAATGTCAGTATCAGTGTTCAATGTATTTTCCATAACAGCATGCAGCTTTTTCTGCAGAATTTATTAATAAATAATTGGAAGGAAAAAAATGTTCATATCTTGTTCAAGATTAAGAAGCCTTAAGGTTTTATATTCAACAATAGATCCTTTTGTTCCTGTTGGTGTCACATCAGACAATGGTGACAAAATTTGCTGAGTATGAAATTGCTGAAGACTTCTATAGGAAATAATTTGAGAGGTGTCTCTTCTCACTTGAACAATTTAAAGGCATTTATCTTTTTTGTGACAGAACTACAAAGACAATTTGTAATTTGGCTTAAGGTTGTAACTGCACTAATTTTATTAAGAAATTTATTAAGACACCTTAAAGTTATCAACCACAATGCATATGCATGAAACAAGCTTTTCTCTCATGCAATAATGTTCCTACAATCTTGAGTCATCCAGAAACATATTTTTCTCCATATTTAGAGCTGGTATGAACAAAATATAAATACTTAAAAGCAAAAAAAAATGGGTTTGTTACCACTGTTATTGCACTTTCACAATTGTTTGCTCACATGCATCTCCCGTCTCCTTTGATATGCACACCCTCCTCAGCTACCATTTGAGGTGGTTTAGGTGTTACTCGCCCCCCCACACTTAGTAATACCCAAACTAGACTCAACCAGACTCTGGGAATATAAATGAAGCTATTTATTTACAGCTAGCACAATATACAAGCAACTGTTTACAGTATATACAGTTATATACAGAAATATAGAAGGTAAAAGTAATACAGAAACACAACTCCCCTCCCAGAAACCTGAGTCCCCAGGAGGGGCTCTCAACCACCCCTGCACCTTCCCCCTGCCCCTCTCAACCTTACCCCAGTCTTAAGGAAGAATAGAGGTTCAGCCAAGAGGTTAAGAAGCAAAGTTAGTGGAAGGTGAGGTTAGGGAGCTGCAGCTGAGTCCAAAGCCAGCCAGAAAGTGAAGACAAAATGGTGAGAGTGTTATCTAATGTCTACCCTTCTTGTTCCCATACCTCTCAGTGAGACTGTGAGGGGAGTAGACATCACCATTGTTTTCCTTTCATAGCCTATGATCTAGTTCTTTTCACCAAAACATTCTAGCCTGCTTCACACTAGCACACCATTATAGTAGCTGTACCTGGCATGACACAGCTTAATAAAAAATCATTCTGTTTCTAGGAGATACATTGGGCTGTATTCCCAGTGAAATGTACTCCAAATTAAGAGCAAGACTGAAACATTTTTTAACTCTATAAATGTACCTAAATTACAGGTTTGATATTACTCAGATGCTAATTAGGTAAAGCAATTAGGACTCATTAATTTAGAAATGAGGAGTGCTAAACAAATACTTTAGAAGTCTAGCTGTTACTGAAAAAATAAATCAGCATTACTAATTATAAATATATTGGCATGTTAATCCACTTAAATATTAGAGAATAATGGATGAAAATCCTGTATTACTGCACTAGACCTGCAAGTCCACTTGCACTTGGGTTACAAGCCCAAAGACTTTATTTTTCATATAATGTTCTAGGAGATGTTGGTAGGTATTAATTACCATCAGAAGTCTTGATTTCTTTTATTGATATGAAGAATGGGTAGTAATAAAAATATTTGAATGAAAATGGTTATCTCATAGTTTTGCCTCTGGAGTTTACTTCTGAGAAAGAAGGAAGAAAAAGAAGCAATAAAAATAAATCTACAAGTGCTGTCTTTGCTTTCCATAGATAATAGGAAAACTGAGTTGTTATTGAAAGTTCTTATTACTCTACTTATATGAATCAAAAATAATCTGAATGACAAAAAGACAGCACTTTCAACAAAACTGTATGGTTTACAATTAATCTTCATTTTCCATGACTGAGAGGCCTTCTTATACTTATTCTGTGAATTAATAAGGTGACAGATATTAATACAAAGGTCTGAGCAGGAATTTATGAGATTGACTTAACAGATATTGCAGGTCCAGAAAGAATCATTTCAGCATTCTGAATAACAGATAATTTCTACCCTGACCTAAAGATTCAAGATTGTAGTGTGCAGTCTAGGTAGTGTGAGGATGTATTTTAACTGTGTACATGTGTGTGTGCATAAACAGAGATAATAATTTACTACTTTTTTTCTGCCCAAGCCTCTAGTGACTAGCTAGAGATGATTAGGTAACTCAGTTAGACAAGAGATAGTGAGAAAGAAAAAGAGACACTTTGGAAATACTCCACATTTATAATATGGAGATTCAAAACTTGAAAGTGTGGAAGCAAAGAAGGAAAGGCTCCATTTGTTGGATATTTTGGCAGATGTATGCTCCAGAGAACTTCTCTGCATCAACTGGATGAATTTAGAGCAAAATTTCACAGCTGAGAAGTTTGCTGTACTCCGTGATAACAGCTTCCACAGTGCTGTGAGCACATAGAGTGCAGTGCAGTTAGATTTAGCTAAGTTTGGAAAGATTCAGCAATAAACTTTTCTTATCCTACTTTTCTGGTTGGTAAAGGCAGTCCTAAAGAAAGGAAATACAAACAAACCATCATTCCTGTGCTATTGTATACTACACATTGATGAAGTTTCCAATTCCCCAAACTTTTCCTAAAGATTATATGAATCTATTTTTGTCCTGTTGCTCTTCCAACATAACTAACTAGGAAAAAATCCTTACCGTGTTGTCTACAATAACTTTTGCATCATGAATGAATATGGGTACATCTGTTTCTTTTATTAAGTGCAAGAAGGTTAACAGAGGTTGGACTAGATGGATATTGAGGTCCCTTCCAGCCCAGGCCATTCTATGATTCCATGACTGTCCTGGGATACCCCAAATTCCTCTCTTCTCCCTCTCAACCCATGGGTTTGAATGGGAGGAGAAATGCATGAAAACACCCTTCCCCCTGCCCTGCAGGCTTGAAGTGGTCCTTTTCTGCACATGGGCTGACCCATGTAGAAGTCTGCACTGAAATTGGGCTGGTGATTGGCTGTGTTTTTGTGCCCAGTATAAATGGTAAATGGACACTTTGTCTAGAAAAAAAGATAAATAGAGCAAGAGTTTCCGCCTTGAGAGTTGCCATCTTGAAAGAGCTTCTACCTTAACAGAGTGCTCAGCCAGATAGGCTCCTGCCATGACTGGACTGTCCCCACTTTTGGACAGCTCCTACCTTTTCTGCAGCTCTTGGTTTTATTCCGTCCCTGCTTGTCCTGGAGTCCTGAACCCCTAAAGTCCTCTCCTGCCCGGACTCTGGGGGGAAAGGGGAAAAGCTGCCTGGTTTCCCCACCCCCCCCACCTGCCCTGCAGCCGTGAAGGGGGTGACTGCCCCGTGAGTTCCCGCGCTGGAGCCAGGCTGGGATTGGCCGTGCGCTTTCGCGCCTAAGGTGTGGTAACTCTGCCCTTTGTCTAGCGAAGGTTATAAATATTGGGGGTCTTCCTGCCTTTGGGGTTCCCGCTTTGGATTTTGCCCGTGCCTGGACGTATGTGTCTGCCTGAGCTCACACACTCCCCTGTGCCTGGACTGCAGAGAGACCAAGGATTCGCTTTCCTGTTAGGCACACCTTTGTATGCCTAACGACCCTTAACGACCCTTAACGACTCCTGCAGCCGCTGGAAAGGAAGAGGAACACAGACCGCAGGAGCCAGCCTGAGTGAGTTATTTGGCTTAGCTTAATTTAGTAAGAAACTGCTATTAATTAATAGCTGAGTCCTTTTCCAACTTCTGACTTCAATATAGTCAGATTATTGATGGTATCCTTGTAGATTAAATTCTCATGCAACTGAACCTGTTTATTAAACTAAATTAATCTTTGTATATATAGTTGTGGGGGCGGGTTTTGAAAATAATAAAAAATATCTATTTTTGATAAATTCTCGACTCGGCCACGTATCAAATCCTGCCCTCCACAACACTGCTTTTGGACAATTCTCCCTGCTTTGCACCCCTTGTGCAAATGATCAGACTTGGCAAGCCCTGGGGTCCTCAGAGAGAGAGAACCAGTGGCATCTGGACCTCCCCCTCTCAGACCCTATCAGTGGCCAACTTCCTCGCTGCCTTCCAGACTGGGGGACCCTAGCAATTTTGGCTCTCCCCTGCCATTGTGAGGGCAGCAGCATCCTGTGGCCATCACTCGTGGGAAGAAGTGCTCAAGACATTTCTGAATTTGGTGGCTCTGTGACTTGTCACGGACTTCTGCAGAGTGGATCTCTATTATTGGATGTTGCCTGCAACATCAGAAGGCTGCTCCTGCTGAGGAATTCAGTAAGGGATCATTGCTGAATGCCTATCACACCTTCATGAGTAAGCTTTCCCCTTAATGTTCTGCTCAGCCTGATTGATAGTGTGGTAAAGCTGTGTTTATAGCTTAGCCTTTTCCATTTCCTGACTTTCTAAATATCTAAATTTATCTATCATATCCTTTTTTGGAAAATATTCCCATTCAAACTGAATATGCTAATAACCTAAAGTAATTTTGTAAATAGTTTTGGGGGTGGGGTTCCAGGAAAATAAAATAATTCTATTTTTTATGTTTCTTGACTTGGCCATGTTAATGCCCTGCCTTCATGACAATGACATGCATGAGTTTTTAAGCAAACAATAAAAAAGAGGTTTGAGTTCATATTCTGCACCCGTGCTTTAGGCATGCTGTAAGCAAATGTCAAAAGCCGGGACACAGTGATTTTCAAAACACTGAACTGTGTCTCATCACTAGATGAGAAGTTCATTTTCTGTCCAGTAGATCTTTATTACAAAATCTGGAATTCAGATGAGAAATAACTGCAGCACATGTTAAAATGATGCTTTAAAAAAGCAGCAAATATATACACACTTACATACACATACCTATGTGCAGATACACCCTTAATAATGAGTAGCCTGTGAAAGGGCTACAAAGTATAATAGGTTGAAACCACAGCTTCCTAACATCTCCCAGATAATACCATGAACAAATTCATCTGCGCTCTTGGGGGTTCTGTCCCTAGAGTACTCCTCAGCCTAGCATCAGAAATGCAGCAGAACTGCAGTTGAAAGCTCCCAAGCTCTAAGCTTGAACTGTCCCTCCTTGGATAACAAATTTTTGTATTCAGCTGTGTTGTAGCAGAACTGCACACTGCCTATGCTGGATAAAGCCTTAGCGATGATAGTAAAAGCTAAGGAATTACAAAATGTTTCTGGCTTGAAAGATGCCCTTAGCCACAGCAGCCTACAATTGAATCACAGAATTGGGAAACATCCATTTGGAAGAGACTTCAAAGATCATCCAGTCCAATCTTCAACCAAGTACTAAACATTCAACACTAAAACCTGTCTCTAAGCACCAGGTCCACAATGCTGGTTAAACACCTCCAGGAATGACAACTCCATCACTGCCCTGGGCAGACCATTCCAATGTTTGATAATCTTCTCTGTGAAGAAGAAATTCCTAATATCCAGCCTGAACCTCCTCTGATGCAGACTGAAACCTATGACCTAGCTCTATCCAATCAACTAGACCATGGCACTAAGTGCCTCATCCAGTCTCTTTTTGAACACCTCCATGGGTGGTAACTCCACCACGTCCTTTGAGCAGCCCATTCCAATGCCAATCACTCTCTCTGTGAAGAACTTCCTCCTTAAACTTGCCATCAAGAAGAGGCAACCTAACTTCAGGCAATTGTAGAGAGTGATGAGGTCTCCCTTCAGCCTCCTCTTCTCGAGACTGAACAATCTCAGCTTACTCAGACTCTCCTCATAGACCATTGTTCGAGGCCCTTCATGTGACTTATCATCCTTGTCTGAACACTCTCCAGCACCTCAATGTTCTTCTTGTAGTGAGGGCCCCAGAACTGAACATAGTGTGGCCTCACCAGTGCTGAGTGCAGGTAACAGGTTAATGCAATGGCTAACCTGCTTGCTCCCTGTGCTAGTTTGAAGCAGGCTAGAATGTTTTAGTGAAAAGAACTTGATCATAGGCTGTGAAAGGAAAACAATGATTATGTCTACTCCCCTCAGAGTCTTGCTGAACAAGCAGAAAGTAAACATTAGATAACACTTTCGCCATTTAGTCTTCACTTTCTGGCTGGACTTTGACTGAGCTGCATCTCCTTAACCTCACCTGCCACTCACCTTTGCTTCTTAACCTCTTGGCTGAACCTCTATTCTTCTTTAGGACTGAGGTAAGGTTGAGAGGGGCAGGGGGAAGGTGCAGGGGTGGTTGAGAGCCCCTCCTGGGGACTCAGGTTTCTGGGAGGGGAGTTGTGTTTCTGTGTTACCTTTTAATTTGTATATTTCTGTATATAACTGTATATACTGTAAACAGTTGCTTGTATATTGTGCTAGCTGTAAATAAATAGCTTTGTTTATATTCCCAGAGCCCGACTGAGTCTAGCTAGGTGCTCCTAAAGTGGGGGGGGGGGGGGGGGGGGCGGATAACACCCAAACCACCACACTTTCCCAAAACAAAGGTGAGGGGGAAAGTAAAACACAAAACTCAGGCTTGAAACAGAGATAGGAGCTTAATATAACACAAGATATCATAATCACAATGCATAATTACTTCAGTTAATAATGTAATTAATGTAATGATGGAATGCATTATTACCTTAGCTTAGCAGAAGCAGCACAGTGAGACACAGGTTAAAAACAAAGCAAACCCCCAAACCATCAGCATAAAACAGGAAACTAAAACCAGTGAGCTACTTGACTCCCACCCATCTCACTGCCAACACTCAAACTTGAAATGCAAATCCCTCTTACATTGCAGTCTGCACTTTAAGCCCCATTATACTTTGCTTCAGTTAACACTCTCATTTCTGAAACTGCCGTAACTGCAGCATGGTATGAATAACAGAAGCAGACTCAACTTCATGACAACTTCTCTGTCCCTGCTGCCCACAGTGTTTCTAATGCAAGTCAGGGTGACACTGGCTCTCTCGACCACCTGGACTCACTGCTGACTCATGTTCAGTCGACTGTCAACCAATACCCCCACAGAATCACAGAATCACAGAAACATCCAGGTTGGAAAGGACCCTCAGAATTTCTAAGTCCAACCTATAACCCTACTCCACACGACTCACCTTAAACCATAGTCCTAAGCACCACATCCAAACAAACCTTAAATACATCCAGGGTTGGTTACTCAACCACCTCCCTGGGCAGCTCATTCCAGTGCCTCACCACTCTCTCCACGAAAAACTTTTCCTAATGTCCAATCTAAACCTACCCAGTCTCAGCTTGAGGCCATTTGTTATGGAGTGGGTTTCTCTATGCCTCCCTTATTTGGGGGAGGTGAGAAATTAATTTGAAGTGCTATTAATTTTTTATAAAAATATATTTATTAAAATTAATATTTACAAACTCTTGCTACCCCCAACCACTGTGTAATAATATGTACTTCTAGTGCAAAGTTATGAAAACAATTAGGATATGATGTAGATACCGGGATTTGGTCAATAACTAGAAATATCAACTATAGACAGAGAGAGAGATTTCCCTCAGGCTTAGTGCTGCTTGCGAACTATGCTGTCTGGCCAGCAGGGGCTGAAAACTGTCTGCTCTGAGGCAGAGGCAACTTACATTACAGAGGGATCAAGCTTTTCTTATAAGTGTTGCTCCTATTATTAATCACCCTCCCGGGGCTGTGTCTCAGCCTGTGCCCAGTGTCCAGACTCTGTGGGGCTGGAATCTTCCCGGCTTGAGGGGGAAACTAGGTGAATCCTCCCGGCTTGAAGGGGGATGATAAATCTTCCCAGTCTCTGGGGTAAGCAGATTTCCTCTCACCTTTTGTCCTGGTGAAGTGATCTCTGCCTTGACGCTACTTCTGGATATGGTGAGTCCAGGGATGATCAGCTGGCAGGATTCCAGGAACACGAGAAGGATGTCTGTGCAGTTTCTGGCATGGTCTTTCACAGCTAGCAGGCTGTGTGTGTATGTGTGTTGGCAGACAATCCAAAAGGTCTGCAGGCCTGGTCCTCTTACCAGGCAAAGCTGGGAGTCTGAGCTCCGTAGATAAAGCAAGGTAGTTGGCCGATATGTACAGCTGGCTCTAGGCTTAGGGGGCTATTGGCTCCCCATATATGTATCAGGTGCAGGCTTGAATGTGCTCTGCTTCTAAAGGTACGCAGACAGGTTAACTGCGAGTTGAAATCAATGCACGAGGTCCAAGCCTCAGTGAGCATGCAGGTGAGGGCCAGACTCTGCTTCTGGGCCTTGCAAGCAAGTCAGGTATCAGGACTCTGCAATGTGGATCAAAGAGTTGAGCTGCGCTGCAGGCAGGGTCAGAGAGCTGAATCTGAACAGATCTGATGAGAGCTGAGTCTGAACACGTGGTTCACCTTTGCACCCCTCTTTACAGACTGTGGGCCGAGATTCATGGCCCTTTGGCCATCCAAAATAACAAATCAGGTTGGCAGTAAGCTAAACCTTACCTTAATAGGTAGGAGCTGTTTGCCTGGACTCTCCCAAATATGGGGATCACCTGGGCGGACCCCAGGGATACACAGGCTGGGGGTGTGTGTGTTACACAACCTTATTCACTACCAGGGGTATTGGCAGGAAAACATGTCCAGGCATGTAGAGGCACAGGGAGGCCTCTGTTTTCAGGCCTATGGCCCCTCCACCACACCATTCCCCCTTGTTCTGTCTCCAATTACTTGTGAGAAGAAACCAGCACGAAGCTCTCCACAATGTCCCTTTAGGTAGTTGTAGACAGCAATGATTATCTCCTCTCAGCCTCCTCTTTTTCAAGCCAAACAACCCCAGCTCCCTCTGTCAGTCCTCATAAGATTTGTTCTGTAGGCCCTTCACCAGCTTTGTTGTCCTCCTCTGGACCCATTCCAGCACCTCCACATCCCTCTCATATTGCAGTGTCCAAAACTGAACACAGTACTCGAGGTGTGACCTCACCGAAGCCAAGTACACGGAGACAATCACCTCCCTACTGCTGCTGGATGCAGTATTTGTAATACAAGCCAGAATGCCATTGGCCTTCTTAGCCACTTGGGCACAGTGCTGGTTCATACTTGGTGTTATCTACAAACTTACTGATGGCACTCTCTATTCCTAATCAAAGTTGTCAATAAATGTTAAAAAAAGTGGGCCCACAGAGATCCCTGAGGAACACCACTAGTGACCAGCCATCAACTTGATTTAACTCCATTGACCACCGCTCTCTGAGCCTCTCGTCCAGCCAGTGCTTTATCCAGGAGACTCTGCTCATCCAAGCCATGAGTAGCAAATTTGTCTACAAGAATTTTGTGGGGAAAAATATCAAAGGTTTTTTTAAAGTCTAGGAATACAAATTGACAGACCTTCCCTCATCCAGCAGCCAGGTTATCTTGTCTTTGAAGCACATCAGGTTGGTTAGGCAGGACCTACCTCTCATAAACCCATGCTGCCTTGACCTGATGCCCTGGTTGTTGTCTATATGACATACAATGGCATTTGAGATGACCTGCTCCATGCCTTTCCCCAGTAACACGATCAAACTGACAGGTCTACAGTTTCCTGGATCTTTCTTTCTACCCTTCTTGTAGATAGGCATTACATTAGGGACTCATGTCCCTCCCCAAGTTGCAGTTTTCCAACCACACATTCCCCAGGTCTGTAGATTATCATGGGGTTGTTGTGACCCAGGTGCAGGACCTGGCACTTGGCCTTTTTAAACTTCATATGGCTAGCCTTGGCACACAGGTCTAACTTGTCCGGATCCCATTCTAAAGCTTCACTATTCTCTGGCACATCAACACAGTCACCCAGTTTGGCATCATCTGCAGACTTACTGAGAGTGCACTCAGTCCCCTCATTCAGATAATTGACAACGATATGAAAAAGGACAGATCCCAGTACTGAACCCTGCAGGACACCACTACAGGCTTGGAGCCAGTTGGATTTAGCTCCATTCACCACCACCCTTTGGGCCCGGTCATCCAGCCAGTTTTTAATCCAGTGCAGTTATCCAAACCTTGTGCCATGAGTTTCTGAAGGAGAAGAAATTATCCATTTTCTAATTTGAAAGCTAGTAATGTTTCATGCAAGGCCCTGAATATTTCCATCTGGCTGAAATTCCAGTGAATTTAAAGAAGCATTTAACAGAGATACTCTTAACAATTTTCAGATATTAATTTTAAAAAGACAATAATGTTTCTCAAGTGCAGAGAGAAATTTTTATTCTGCACTTAAGGAAGTTTAGATGTTGCTTTGGATGCTAACATTTTGAATTTTTTTCATGGAAAACTTTAAATGTGCTTTATCAGTTTTAAAGCTTTCTATTTGTTAAAACAAAATTTTGAGTTTATTATAATTTATTTGCATTATCATTAAATTAGAGAATTCTGCTTTAAAATCCTAGTAGAGAAGAAAAAGACATAGAAGACACTGGAGATGCTATTTTTTGCTACAGATATCCTTATTTAACTTAGGATGAACTGTATTTCACAGTCCACTGCAAGAAACACTACATTTTCCTCAAGGTCTAAGGCCTTGTCACAGAACATACACACTAAGAAGAAACCATAAACTGACTAGAGAGCCTTTCATTTATATTAACAATTGCTACCTAGAATACATAAAACTTTAACAACAGTAAAAAATATGTATTGCCTTCTGAGAGAGTGGAGTTGTTGTGTTTTGTGAGTCCTCTTTGGAGGTGCCAAATTACTCATGAAGTACCTGTGCTTGTACTCTTAATAATTTCACACCAGTGCAACTTGGCAGTACCATTCCAAAACAACAGCAATAGTAGACTGCTGAAAGCAAGCATCTTACAACGAGTTATAGCAGGAAGATAGCACTGAATAAATGAAAAAAAGCATTACAGCAAATATAGATGACAGACTGCGGTTTTGCAGATATCCACATCTCTGCTATTACAGTCTCTGCAGGAGAAATTGCCAAATCTATACAGAGTTAAGCCACAAAGAAGCCTGTGGGCTTTGAAATAGGTAAAGAAAGCAGATATAATGTGTAGAACTTTGGCAGGTTAAAATACTAAGACAATGTCAGGTCAGGCCATATGCTAAAGTTTAGAGAACAAAATAAAAATGCAGAATGAGGGATTGATTAATCAGACTGAACAGAAAGCAATACATGCCACAGCAAAGTTTCAGTCATGTGAAATTATCTTTGCTTGGAGGTGACAGCAAACACTGAACTCACAACAAGACTGTGCCCATGGAATCATGAGTATTTCACAGATGAAAGAGCACATCCGTCACAATCTGGAGGTGGACTGTGGAAGAATGTCATTTATCATTCTGTCAATAACAAGAAGACTACCTGGGAAAGTTAGTGGTCAGTCTAGTGGTGAAAGAAGAACTTAGAGCAACCATCATGAAGTTATGAGATGTCCAGGCTGGTCTGGCTGCAACAGCATTAAAAAAAAAAAAAAAAAAAAAAAAAAAAAAAAAAAAAAAAAAAAAAAAAACAGAAGAAAGAAGATGTGAATGAGACAGTGTTTTGATAGGTCTCAGGTGCAAGTATGGGGCAATAAATGCACATGGCTTGGAGGAAAAAAGGATTAATTAGTCAATATAGAGCAACTAATTTTTTTTTTCAACAGGTTTAGTCTACACAATCAGATGTAGAAGGAGTTATCAAAAAAAAAAGTACAACAGTATATGATGAGAAATATTTTGCAGAGTCCCTGCAGGTCAAATATGGAGGAATTTATGCATGTACCAAGACACGCTTTTATTCTACGAGGTAATTGAAGATTACTTTTTTCCTCTACAAATTCTAATCACACACAGGAAGCTGCTGTAGAGCTCATCTTGTAATATGACAGATGCAAAGGACTGAGGTATTTGTCATCATATATACATTATTTCAGTATGAACAGTACATCCTGAAGACACAGTAAATAAAGATCTATAGCACTCTGTAAACCTCATTCAGTAGATCAAATATACTGAAAAACCACCTGTTAGTCTTAACATTCTAATGTAAGAAAAAGGATATGACATTTTGTGTAAGAGACAGGACAGACAGTGTCTGCAAGTTTGCAGATGACACCAAGCTAGGGGCAGATGTGACTGAGTTGGAAGGCAGAAGGGCTCTGCAGCGGGACCTTGACCGCCTGCACAGATGGGCAGAGTCCAAGGGGATGACATTCAATAGCTCCAAGTGCAGGGTGCTGCACTTGGCTACAACAACCCCATGGAGAGATACAGGCTAGGATTGGAGTGGCTGGAGAGCAGCCAGACAGAGAGGGATCTGGGGGTAATGATTGATACCCGCCTGAACATGAGCCAGCAGTGTGCCCAGGTGGCCAAGAGAGCCAATGGCATCCTGGCCTGCATCAGGAATGGTGTGGTCAGCAGGAGCAGGGAGGTCATTGTGCCCCTGTACTCTGCACTGGTTAGACCACACCTTGAGTACTGTGTTCAGTTCTGGGCCCCCCAGTTTAAAAGGGACGTTGAGATGCTTGAGGGTGTCCAGAGAAGGGCGACAAGGCTGGTGAGAGGCCTTGAGCACAAGCCCTACGAGGAGAGGCTGAGGGAGCTGGGATTGTTTAGCCTGGAGAAGAGGAGGCTCAGGGGTGACCTTATTGCTGTCTACAACTACCTGAGGGGTGGTTGTGGCCAGGAGGAGGTTGCTCTCTTCTCTCAGGTGGCCAGCACCAGAACAAGAGGACACAGCCTCAGGCTGCACCAGGGGAGATTTAGGCTGGAGGTGAGGAGAAAGTTCTTCACTGAGAGAGTCATTGGACACTGGAATGGGCTGCCCGGGGAGGTGGTGGAGTTGCCGTCCCTGGGGCAGTTCAAGGCAAGGTTGGACATGGCACTTGGTGCCATGGTCTAGCCTTGAGCTCTGTGGTAATGGGTTGGACTTGATGATCTGTCAGGTCTTTTCCAGCCCTGATGATACTGTGATACTGTGATACAAGTAGGAGGAAAAATGTGATCAGTGTCTTCACAGTTATAAACTAAAACAGGTTGTGCAATGCAGGTTGTAATGCCAACACACTATACCGAAAATTTCTGCTAGAGAAAAGGCTCTATAACTATGTTATGCAACGATCACTGAACAAATGAAGGCCTTTCTAGGAACAAAATGTGTGTGAGCTCTTTTTGAGGGAAACCAGAATAAAAAGTACAGAAGCACTTTGGAGTTTTCCAAAACATGCTCAGACGTCACATGCAGCTTCTGTTTAAAACAGGGAGCTTCTACAATATTCAGATTTACAAGGAATACTCATAGCATCTGACATAACAGCTTAAAAACTTATTCAAGCAGTTAGAGAATATTATTGCAATCATGTAATTTGGTTGTAAAACACCACATACCAATAATTTCTGGTTAACTTAAATTTATCCTCTTTTTGATGCAGAATATTTGGTGATGATTACACTTTCTCTAAGGGAAGAATTTAAATGGAATCCCCAATACACCCATCCTGGTTCTATACAATCACAGAATCATAGAATGGTTTAGGTTGGAAGGGAGCTCAAGAATCATCTAGTTCCAACCCCCTGTCATAAGCAGGGACACCTCCGACTAGAACAGGTTGCTCAAGGCCTCATCCAACCTTGCCTTAAACACATCCAGGGAGGGAGCATGCACAATCTCCCTGCGCAACCCATTCCAGTGTTTCACCACCCTCACTGTCAAGAACTTCTTCCTAAAGAAGAATCTCCCCTATTATAGATTCATAGAATCAACCAGGTTGGAAGATCATGCAGTCCAACCTATCACCCAGCCCTAGCCAGTCAACTAGACCATGGCACCAAGTGCCTCAGCCAGGCTTTTCTTGAACACCTCCAGGAACAGTGCCTCCACCACCTCCCTGGGCAGCCCATTCCAATGCCAATCACTCTCTCTGGGAAGAACTTCCTCCTAACATCCAGTCTATACCTACCCCGGCACAACTTGAGACTGTGTCCCCTTGTTCTATTGCTGGTTGCCTGGGAGAAGAGACCAACCCCCACCTGGCTACAATGTCCCTTCAGGTAGTTGTAGACAGCAATGAGGTCACCCCTGAGCCTCCTCTTCTCCAGGCTAAACAACCCCAGCTCCCTCAGCCTCTCCTCATAGGATTTGTGTGCCAGGCCCCTCAACAGTTTTGTTGCCGTTCTCTGGACATGTTCCAGCACCTCAACATCTGTCTTGAATTGAGGGGCCCAGAACTGGACACAGGACTCAAGGTATGGCCTGACCAGTGCTGAGTACAGGGGAAGAATAACCTCCCTCATCCTACTGGCCACACGGTTCCTGATGCAGGCCAGGATGCCATTGGCTCTCGTGGCCACCTGAGCACACTGTTGGCTCATCTTCAGATTACTATCTATCAGTACCCCCAGGTTCCTTTCTTCCTCCTGGCTGCTCTCCAGCCACTCAGTCCCCAGCCTATAGCTCTGCTTAGGGTTGTTGTGGCCAAAGTGCAGAATCCTGCACTTGGCCTTGTTAAATCTCATCCCAAAGTTCAAGTTTATCTCCTCTCTTCAAGTTTAAACCCATTACTCCTTGTCCTGTCATTACAAGACTTTGTAAATGGTCCCTCCCCAGCCTTCCTGTAGGTCTCCTTCAGATAGTAGAAGGCCACTATAAGGTCTCATCAAAGCCTTCTCTTCTCCAGGCTGAAGAGCCCCAACTCTAATAACATATCCTCATAGTAGAGATACTCCAGTCCTCTGATTATCTTTATGTTTCTCCTCTGGACTCGCTCTAACAGTTCAATGTCCTTCTTGTGTTGGGGGCTCCAGATCTGCACACAGTACTCCAGGTGGGGTCTGACAAGAGCACAGTAAAAGAGAAGAATCCCCTCCCTTGCCCTGCTGGCCACACTTCTCTTGATGCAGCCCAGGACACAGTCGCTGTCTGGGCTACACGTGCACACTGCTGGCTCATGTTGAGCTTTTCATCAGCCCAGACCCCCAGGTCCTTTTCCTTAGGGCTGCTCTCCAGCCATTTGCCACTTAGCCTGTATCTGTGCTTGGGATTGCAATGACTCAGGTGCAGGATCTTACACTTGGCCTTGTGGAATGTCATGAGGTTGGCCTGGACCCACCTCTTTAGCCTGTCCAGGTCCCTCTGGATGGCATCCCTGCTCTCTGGCGAGTCAACTGTGCCACACAGCTTACTGTCATCTGCAAACTTGCTGAGAGTGCACTCAATTCCTCTGTCCATATCACTGACAAAGATATTAAACAGCACTGGTCCCAGCACTGACCCCTGAGGGATGCCACTTGTCACTGGTCTCCAGGTGGATATTGTGCCTTTGATCACCACTTTCTGTGTGGGATCATCCAGCCAATTCCTTATTGCTCCACCCACCAAGTCTGTGTTTTTCCAGTTTGGTGACCAGGATGTCATGTGGGACATTGATACATGTATTACTCCTTCTGGTTCAAACTAATACAAATGCCTACAGGAAGGCTGGAGAGGAACATTTTGCAAGACTGTCAAATGGCAGGACAAGGGAAAATGGATTTAAATTGAAGGAGAAAAGGTTTAGATTGGATCTTAGGAGGAAATTCTTCACTATGAGTGTGGCAAGATTCTGGAATGGATTGTCCAGAGAGGTTGTGGCTGCCCCCTCCCTGGAGAAGTTCAAGGCCATGTTGTGTGAGGCCTTGAGTAATTTGGTCTAGTTGAGAGCCATCCCAGCCCATTGCAAGCAGGTAGGATTAGATAATCTCTAAGATCTCTTCCAGTCTAGGCCATTCTACAATTCCATGAATCTTCTGTGTTGGGGGAACAGACAGGATAATTGGGTTTGCTCTGACTTAAACCATTACAGGTACACAAAGAAATTTATCACCCTTTCATCCAGTGACAACAGCAGTGTGTTGTTTAAATCCAAGCTTGTTGGAAAACAGCACCCTTGTTTTACTAAAATCATTGTTGATTAACTGAAACAGATATATAACCTGATCATCTTCAGCAAACCAAGGAAAAGCTTTGTTTGTTTTGTGCTGTTAGTGCTGTGGTGTCATTGTTGGGTGTTGTTTGTTTGTTTTTTATTCTGGAGGAAGTGAGAAGAAAGGAATTAAAGATATTTAGCACTGCAAAAAGATTTGAAAACAATGTAGCTCTCAGACAGGCTCTCCCCTGACTTCTAGAAATTTTACAAACATACTGCATGATGACATCTTCCAACTAGGGAATCATTTCTGAAACATCCCTCTCCGGTAGGAAAAAAAAAAGCAAACTGAAAACAAAGAAAACAAACAAACAAACAAAAATATTAAAAAAAACCAAACAAACAAACAAAAAAACCCACATGTCCCCTGAGTTTTCTTCAGCTGTGCACCTCACATCCTTTCAGGCACTTGAAGTATGGATGAGGCCTGACTCAGTACAGTAGGACTTAGGCAGGCAGAGAAACATGGAAACCTTGTTTTGTTCAGCTAAACTATACCTACAAGGGAAACAAATAGCTTTTGGCACTCTGCTGTCTCTATTTTCCTTTTCATGATGTAATATGCTGCTGGGACATCTCTGAAGGTCAGTTTCCTCATGAAAATCCAGCCTGTTGTGCCTGAATGATTTTTTACAAAGCCAGAGCCAGTTTTTGATGACAGTTTCATCTGTTGAGCAGTAATCAGAGTCACCACTAGCATTGAAGACTAATAACCTGCCTCTTACAGCAGAAGAAAGCCTTATTCTTTATTTTGGTAAAAAGAGATGGGACTTAAGCTGTGGATTGCAAGCAGTAATTTTCTTATAATCATGATATTGTCAAGTATTGGAGGTACACTTGTGTGCACATCTGGTGAGCTTTAGACATTAATTCCCTGAGTGGTCAAGAAACACCACTTCTATTTATTTTCAGATGGATAATTAACCTTCAAAATAGAAAAATGAAGGAGTTCTCTGAGGGGAAAAAATCCGACTCTTCTAAGGAATTCCTCCAAAAATTTTCTGCTGTGACTAGAAGAATTTAAAAATTGTTGTTTGACATCATAGGTGGATATTCTGGTCTTTTAAGCCACTGTTTTAGACTGCTGCAGGACTTATGTGCCTGTAAACAGAAAGGATACTTGTAAACAACCACTAGAAATGGCCAGGGTCAGAAATACTTTCAGAAATTTTGGACAGAGCTAAGTTTAAAAGGTGCCTGTTAGATACCTTGAGACAGTCAATAGCAATATGTCGTGCATGTACTGCAGTGATCACTTAGGGACATGGGCCAAGTGAGTTATAAGGACTGAGACAAACAGCAGTTCAGAGGGACTCATTAGGTACAACTGAAGACATCTTTGCTAGGACCTTGACAACAGAAACAGCTTTCACTACCTAGTAGTGATTGATCCCTACTTGAAGCAGCTCTTTGGCCATGTTGGCATCACTTTCCTTTTGCCATGAACCAGGTTGTTTTTTTTTTTTTTTTTTCTTCTGAACAAAACAGTCTCTATTTAAGTGTTTATGCAGCAGCAGTAGCCTGGCTATATAGCCAGACAGTTATGCAGGTATCAGTCTGCACTGAGCCCTGAAAGTATATTAGTTTTCTTCTCATCTTTAAAACAGATTCTGGTAGCCTGTCAAGAAAGTAGCAACTTTGGAGAAATAAATCAGTCATTATAGAATTAAAATCAAGGACAGTCAGCATCAATTACATTTTCATTGCCTTAGAATTGCTGCTCCCTCTATTGGGATATTTCCAAGCTAATAAGTTGCACGCTCTTTGTTATTTATCAATTGGCACAGCAACTATGGAACAACAATGTTCAAAAGGGTATGTTCTGCAGTAATTTTTTGACACAAAGAATCTAGAAAGAGCATGATGAAGAGGAAATATCTAACACATGGCTCAATGTCCTGATGGAAATAGGTGACAAATGGGGTCCCTAGGGAGTTTGTACTGAGACCAGTGCTGTTTAATATCTTCATCAGTGACACAGACAGCGGGATTGAGTGCACCCTCCACAAGACAAACAAGTGATGCAGGTAAAAACAACTGCTCACCATCAATCCATCGATGCCCAGCTAGCCTTTGAGCCATTCCTTCTTCCCCCTAGTTTTACTGTTTGGAATGATGTCATGAGATGTAAAATACAGCTTTGACCAGTTGGAATCAGCTGCCCCAGATCTGTCTCCTTCAAACATCTTGTGCACGCCAAGCCTGCTTTTTGATGAGGAACAAACAAAAAAAAAAAAAAAAAAAAGTGTGTAACCACTGTTCAACAATAAATAAAATATTCCTGCATTACAAGCACTGTTTTGCAACACAAATTTATAAACTCATATTAGCTACTTGAAGAAAATTAACTCTATCTTAGCCAAAACCAGCAAGGCATCCTAAAATTACCATTAAATCTGCCAGGAAAGTATGTCTGCTATGGCTATTAATTTGTGCAAAAGATCACAGCACAGGACAACATCAATATGCTCTGGGTTGTCATGCTTCTCTGTGACAATCTCTAGGCTATTTGATGGCCTTTTACTGTCAGAAGTGATTTGCCTACCACTTTAGTCATCTTCCCTAAAGGAGAAGGTCAACAAGTGTGAAATGAAGTTCTTGTGTGGACTACTCAAACTTTAGCAGATAGTAAGGTTCATAATATGAGGTAGGAATCCATGCCCAAACCATGTTGTCACTGCTCAGGTTGGCAGAACTGTGCCTTCATCTAACTGCAAACATGTACTGAGGTAATAACTACTCCTCAACATGATGCAAATGCAGAGCCTAAAGCTTAAAGAATTGTATTACATTCTCTAAAACAATCAAGGAGTGATTGAGGTACAAAAGAAACCACCGATGAGATGCAAGATGCTACAGAAGTGCTAAACAATCACTTACCATCTCTTGTGGCATCTACACCTCACCTGCCTAGTGAAATTTCTTTGGCTGCAACAGGGGATGTAGGATTTGGGCAAATGGAAGAAGCAGGTCTGCCAGATTGTTCAGTACCACCTGGGACTGTCGTGGGCTAGGCTGGAAAAGCTGATCATGCAGCAAGCACTGCTCCACGTCAGCAACAAAAGAGACATCTATCGCAGCACCACCCCCCTATCTCAGACCACATCACAGAATTCACTGTTAAAGACTCAGAAGTTTTGAAAATTCAGGTGACTGTAAGTATCTCTTTCCCCTCACAATCCACCCTCCCCCATTCAGTTTCTGAAGAAACTGAGTCTCTGTCTAGTTTCTTTGCATGTTGGAGGTTGCCTTTAGCTTTTGATTGTAATAGACCTTAGAGTTTAGAAGTTAATGAATAAGACAGTTTTGATATTTATAAGAGTCACAAGGGAAAGCATGGGGAATGCAAAGGGGAATGCACACTTCACTGAAACAATCTTTGTGAGGTTTGGTTTTGTTTGTTTGTTTGTTTTTTTCCCCTCTTGGGCTGTTTATTATGAAAAAGTTCCTCTGTTCTCCTCTGTTCCAAGTTATCTGGCAGAATTTCTCTGTGTCATTTCTGGCTTTTTATCATTGTTAAATATATGTCCAAATCTTGTTGATGTAATAGAAAAATATGGATATGGATAAAACAAAGCACATAAAGCTCATTTCACTACTGCTTAACAGCAGGGCAGAGAAAAAGAGGCTTTATTTGTATAAAATTCTTTCAGTTTCTTGATTGCAAAACCAAGAGTTTTCAAAATCAGAGAACGACAGAATCACCAAGTGGTTGGTACATCTGGAGATGATCTACTGCAGCCTTTGTGCTAAAACAGGTTTGTCTAGATCAAGCTGCACAGGAAAGCATTCTGGAAGTTTTTGTAAGTCTCCAGAGAAGAACACTCAAAACCTGGACATCCTGTTCCAATGTTCTGCCACACCCAAAGTAAAGAATTTTTTTCTTATTGTTGTGGTAGGCCTGATAGGCCCAAAATAGGTTTAATACATGTCCTGGCTTGCCCAGGCATGTTTTTCTTCTCCACGAGAGAAACAAGTATAGGAAAGGAGACAAAAGAACCTGGAGCCACTAAGTCTAAGGACTCTGGCCTGCCCAGAGCCCTGTGGTAAACAAGGTACACACACTTAACTTGTGCCTGCCTTGTGCAAGGCCTGTGCTTTTCCCACATGTGGATGAAGCAAGCCTATGGCTTTGCCTGATATATTAAGGTTTGGCTAACTACCACTCTGATTGGCTATTCTGTGTCCAAAAGGCAATTAATCTTGGCCTACATTGATAAAAGAGATATGCAGGCAAACAATGTGCTCTGGTGTGCTCTGCCATGCTCTGCCATGCTATTCGTGCTTGCCGTTGCCTGATGCCATTGCTTACTGTCTTATTGTTTGCTTGGAAACTCCACTGTTACAAGTTTACCAGGGGAACAGACTCTAAATGCCTCCACATGATCAGCCTGCATGGCCCCCAGTGTGACATTTTGCTAAGACTGCACATTGCAAGACATCCTGCCTGCACCTGAAAGTGTCCTGCTAAGACTAGAAGTTCTGGAGGTACACAAATCATCCAGAGGAGCTAGGAGCCAAGGTCAGAGATTGTCTACCTCCTTTCCCCAGAAGCCTGGGAAGAATCAAGTCTCAGCATCAAACAGGACAGATTTCCTTGAAAGCATGTGAGCACTGTCTGGGACTGTAGCCAGCCCTGCCAATCAGGTATTAATAGTTTTGTGAGTAAATACTTACAACCTCTTTGTAATTCTCCATTGCCTTTCTGCCATCAGCAGAAAGAGCTCCTTGAGTCCGTCTAGTGGGCCAGCGGTATATTGACTGCAAGTGGCATTTGAATGCGTGAATCTTCTCTTCCAGTTCAATTAATGTTTATACACTTTGTTGATCATTATTACATCTAGATATTACCTATAGAATGTTTCCATGACCATGTAAGAACCTGAATATTATTAAACATCAGTGGTTGGTAGCGTGGTGAGAGTTCTGAATATCAAAATTGGGGGAAAAAATCATCTCACATTAATTAATTTCCCCTTTGTAACACTTATGTTTCAGTGAAAACTCCAGTGTTTCAGCTTGTACTCATTGCCCCTTACTCTATCACTGGGCAACATGAAATAGCCCAGCCCAATGCCCTTGAACTGGCCTTTTATGAGGACATAACCCAGTGGATAGATGATGGTAGAGCAGTGAATGTGGTTTACCGTGATTTCAGCAAAGCATTTGACTTTGTCTCTCACAGCATCCTTCTGGCTAACCAGAGTAGGCATGGTCTAGACAATTTGGTTTGTGAACTGGTTAAAGGAAAGCAATTGGTTGAAGGATGACACAATTCTGCACACTTTCCCAGGTATGAGGAGAAGAGGACTTTTGAAACTGACACCTGTGATTCATAAAGGTCTCCCTATGCAGATTTCTACAAATGCCAAGGATAGAGAGTGCACAGCCTCAATGGGGCAGATACTCAGGAAATTCAAGTTAGAATCTGGTTACTTACAGAAAGGGTCTGACTAGCTGAATCTAAGTCTCCCACTCAATCATGGTCGAATATGGATGTTGATTTATGAACAATGAGCTATGAAAATGAGCTCTCTCAAATTGAGATTTCAGACTGAATTCAAGGTCTGAGCCATCAGCATAGTTTTTAAATTCTGTGTTGAACTGTTTGCAGTCTAATGTTTAACAGACCCCAGTCCAGCTTTGCCTGTGGTTTATGTCAAAGCATCCTTGGAGTTGGTACTAAAATAGAATTTTTTCTGCTGATTTTGCTTTCAAAGATGCAATGGCAGATCAGGTTACCGGTGGCTAACAAAGGTTGACATTTCACGTAGATCGTGTCAGTCATTTAAGGAGACAGCACAGGCTCCTGCTCCTGTCTAGAGGTCTTTGTAGTTGAACAAAAGGAAAGCTGGCCATGCTTCTTGTTACAGACATCAGAGTGGGGAGGGGTGTTTTGTACTCATCCTACAGAGCTACAGGCAAGCCAGAGTATGCAGCTGTGAAGAGAACTGGACACAACCCATTTTAGCAACAGTTCAGAAGCCTCTGCTGTGACATGGTGAAAGAAATCATCTGAAGTCCAGAGACAGGACCTCATCTCCCTTATTGATGTGCAAGTGCTGCAATGTGTCTTATGGGAGTTTTGCATGTTCTAAGCCTTTAGAAAGTTGTCTTTGCCTTGATCCATGTTTTGCCTTTCCTTGCAAATTCAGTTTTGTACATAAGTATTCAAAACTGCTCACTGAAATCTACACATCATTGTCACAAACAGACAAACTGATGTTTAAGCCTCTACCCCTTCCTCTCCTATTATCTCCCTTCTAGGGAAAAAAAATTCCATGCTTGTCCCTACAGTACTATCAGATTTATGCTGAATCTTTCAGTTTTCTAGAAGATGGCTTACCTGGAGGTTCTTACCATGCTGAAAATGTCTAGACAGAAACTGAGGACTGTTATCATTCTTGGAGCAAATTATGACTTGGCACATTTATATCTCTGAGGCAGCTGAAGAGATTGTAGGAAGTTCCTACAAAATGAACCATTTTGATGGCTGATTCAAGCAATATTCACCCTCTAAGCTCCGTTCATTTATAAGAATTTCAGGATGAAAAATAATATGGAAGGATAAGTTGTAGATGAATGTTCTGAATTAATGAAATTTGAGCTTGTCAGGGGAGTCATACTTTTGTTTATGGATGATAAATCATTTCATTGTAACATATTCTCACTGCTCATGTGGGCTGTTTTTAATCAATTCTACTGTTTTTCCCATGTAAGAACATCAATCACAATTAAGTAAGACAAGTAGTTCTGCCCATGGAGGGAAGAAGAAAGAGTATTCCTCATTTAGATGATCAAGTGCTCTGCACGCTGAAGTCCTTAGTCTGGATTTGGTTTTAATGGGCTGAGAAAAGGCAGCACATTTTAACAGCGTAAGAGCTGTCTTCTGCCTGCTCCCACATCAGCATGTAAAATTGGTCACCACTGCCACAGCCACTCTGTGTAGAAGGAATTCAGTGAAAGATGTCTGGCAACTCATTTTCTGATACAAACCCGTTTGCATATACCACCTGGTACCTAACACATATTTGCTTCCACTCTTTTGATCAGCAACATGAACATCCAAAAAAAAAAAAAAAGGGACACACACACACACCTACTCTCTCTCCATTACCTTCAGATTCAGATTCCTTTACCTTCAAATTCCTAGAAAAATACTTATTTCACCATTATAAGCAATAACATGTGTACAGAAATTAATCATTGTTTACAAGTGCTTCCTACCAGGCCCTGACATACTTGCCATGTACAAGAAGTGCTTCCTGCCACTCATGGACTGCAGGTGAACATCGTGAATGTCTCAGCTGTGCTCATTGTTCTCCCCATTTCTGCAGCAAACTCTGGGCTTAGCTCTCTCATGGCATTTTTGGTGGTTCCTGTTACCATTTTCAATATGAAGAATTCAAGAGATTTCTCTAGAAGCCAGGCAGTGTCCTCTGTCCATCAGCAGCATGTGATGCAAGACAGTTCACTGTCTTATAGTGCTGCTTCTTGTTTTCTTTTTGAAATCAGTCTTTGATTTCTGTTTCTGGGTTTGGGGTTTTTTTTGTAGTTGTTGTTGTTGTTGTTGTTGTTGTTGTTGTTGTTCGTAAGGAGGCTTTTTTTGAAGCCTCCTTCTCATTAAAGATGTGAAAAATTAAAGAGGAAAAATTAGAGAGGCAAAAGCCCACTTGGAGCTCAGGCTGGCCATGACTGTCAAGGAAAATAAAAAGTGTTTCTTTAAATATATGAATGGCAAGAGAAGGGCCAAGGACAACCTCCAGTCCTTATTAGATAGAGAGGGGAACATAGTGACAAAGGATGAGGAAAAGACAGAGGTGCTTAACACCTTCTTTGCCTCAATCTTCACTAGTGGGACAGGTTGTCTCCAGGACAGCTGGACTCCTGAAGTGGTGGATGGAGTCAGGGACCAGTACAGTCCCCCTCTAATCCATGAGGAAGCAGTAAGGGACCTGCTGCATCATTTGGATCCTCACAAGTCCATGAGATCGGATGGGATCCATCCTAGGGTGCTGAGAGAGCTGGCAGCTGAGCTGGCCAAGCCACTCTCCATCATTTATCAGCAGTCCTGGCTCACTGGAGAGGTCCCCAAAGACTGGAAGCTGGCCAATGTGATACCCATTCACAAGAAGGGTCGTAAGGAGGAGCCAAAAAACTACAGAGCTGTCAGCCTGACCTCAGTGCCAGGCAAGGTCATTGAATAGGTCATCTTGGGTGCCATCACAAAGCACCTACAGGATGGTCAAGGGATCAGGCCCAGCCAGCACGGATTTAGGAAGGACAGGTCCTGCCTCACCAACCTGATCTCCTTTTATGATCAAGTTACCTGCCTGGTGAATGTGGGGAAGACTGTGGATGTACTCTACCTGGACTTCAGCAAAGCCTTTGATGCTGTCTGCCACAAGAAGCTCTTAGCCAAGCTGGCAGCTCATGGTTTGGACAGATTCACTCTGTGCTGGATCAAGAACTGGCTGGATGGCAGAGCCCAGAGAGTGGTGGTGAATGGTGCCACATCCAGTTGGCAGCCAGTCACTAGTGGTGTTCCTCTAGGATCAGTGCTGGGCCCAGTCCTCTTCAACATATTAATTGATGACCTGGATGAGGAGATTGAGTCCAGCATCAGTAAGTTTGCAGATGACACGAAGCTGGGAGCAGGTGTTGATCTGTTGGAAGGTAGAAGAGCCCTGCAGAGGGACCTGGCCAGGCTGGATGGGTGGGCAGAGGCCATTGGGATGAGATTCAACAAGGCCAAGTGCAGGGTTCTGCACTTTGGCCACAACAACCCCAAGCAGTGCTACAGGCTGGGGACTGAGTGGCTGGAGAGCAGCCAGGAGGAAGAAAGGGACCTAGGGGTACTGATAGATAGTAGACTGAAGATGAGCCAGCAGTGTGCCCAGGTGGCCAAGAGAGCCAATGGCATCTTGGCCTGCATCAGGAACAGTGTGGCCAGTACGATGAGGGAGGTTATTCTTCCCCTGTACTCAGCACTGGTCAGGCCACACCTTGAGTCCTGTGTCCAGTTCTGGGCCCCTCAATTCAAGAAGGATGTTAAGGTGCTGGAACATGGTCAGAGAAGGGCAACAAAGCTGTTGAGGGGCCTGGAACAGAAACCCTATGAGGAGAGGCTGAGGCAGCTGGGGGTTGTTTAGCCTGGAGAAGAGGAGGCTCAGGGGTGATCTTATTACTGTCTACAACTACCTGAAGGGACATTGTAGCCAGGTGGGGGGTGGCCTCTTCTCCCAGGTAATCAGCAATAGAACAAGGGGACACAGTCTCAAGTTGTGCTGGGGTAGGTATAGGCTGGATATTAGGAAGAAGTTCTTGCCAGAGAGAGTGATTGCCATTGGAATGGGCTGCCCAGGGAGGTGGTGGAGGCACCGTCCCTGGAGGTGTTCAAGAAAAGCCTGGATGAGGCCCTTAGTGCCATGGTCTAGTTGATTGGCTAGGGCTGGGTGCTAGGTTGGCCTGGATGATCTTGGAGGTCTCTTCCAACCTGGTTGATTCTATGATTCTATGATTCTAATTTAACCCCCAAAGGAGCTCATCATTCCATTAATGTTAATTACAGTATTGATTTTTAAAACATTTGACACTATTAATTTATTTTGTGAAGTGGAAAATGTTTTTCTAAGAATTTTCAGGTAAAAAAATACAGAGTTGGTGTCTGCTCTTTCTGGACATGATTGTAATAACGGTAAGATTTTTATTGTAATATAAGACCGTAATGTTAAAGAATGACTTCATACTTTGTGCTGCCACAGAACACCTTAACTTCAGCTTCTTGAAAAGCCTAAGAACTTCCTTAAGGTCAGTGATGTTGTTTGCCTGATACAAGAGTGTTCTGGCCTACATCTTGATCAAAAAAATAACATAGATATAGCCACAGTATAAATTAAGAGGCCGAGAGCATGCCTGCTTTTCTCATCCCTTGGTTTCTTATTAGGTACCATGAGCTAGCAGGGAAGGGAGGCACAACAATTGAATACAGCTCAGGGAGTTGAAAGATATCTATATTAAAATAATAAATTGTTAGCCTTTTTCTATGATTCACATTTCAATTTTTAATACTCTCCTAGGGCATCATACTGCTAAATGAAAATGGAGTGGGCCTGTCACCCCCGATTACACTCAGCCATTGTTAAATGCTTAGTGACATCAAAAGGACTTTCATGGAATTATGCCAGACTTAGTAAATTAAACAATGGCAGAAATTTTCACTAGTTATTGGTTACCAAAAATCTATCTTTTAAAGGTAAAATGGGACTGAATCTCTTATTCAGCTTGCAAACTAAGCTGCACTGAAATGTACAAAATTAGAGCCATAAAGAGAAGTGCGAAAAAATATTCCTTCCAAACAATTAAATCTTTTCCATACCACTGGATTGCACCTACAAAAGAAGAAACTCGTATCATTTCTGAAGAGAGCTTTTGCATAGGAAATAAACTTGCCTTACTATTGCAAGAAATTGCAGACCATTTTAGCAGTCGAATCTTCACAGGTCATATTGCCTAGGATACATAATCACACAATCACGGAATGTCAGGGGCTGGAGGGGACCTTGGAAAATCATCCAGTCCAACCTCCCCTGCCACAGCAGGACTATCTATACCAGATCATACAGGAACACTTCCAGGTAGGTTTTTTAATATCTCCAGAGAGAGAGAGACTCCACAAATCCCCCAGGCAGCCTGTTCCAGTATTCTGTTACCCTCAAAGTGAAAAAATTCCTCCTCACATTTACATGAAACTTCCTATGCCTCAGCTTCCACCCTGTCCCTTGTCCTGTCATTGTACATCACCAAGCAGAGCCTGGCTCCATCCTCCGGGCACTCACCCTTTACATATTTATAAATATTGATGAGGTCACCTCTCAGTCTCCTCCTCTCCAAGCTAAAGAGCCCCAGCTCCCTCAGTCTCTCCTTGTAAGAGATGTTCCATTCTCTTAATCATCTTTGTGGCTCTGCACTAGACTCTCTCAAGCAGTTCTATGTCCCTCTTCAACTTGGGGATACAGAGCTGAACACAGTACTCCAGACGCAGCCTCCCAGGGCAGAGGGGCAGGAGAATCTCTCTTGACCTACTACCCACAGCCCTTCTGTCTTGGGTTCAAATGCAAGTTCCCAGAGACTCTAATAAATTTAATAGACCCAATGACAATTTATAGAATTTATAGAGTGCCCTCCCCTCTTCTCCCTCCTTTTCCCAAAGATAGGGAGAGAGAGAGAGACAGGTAAGCACACCCAAATAAATCAATCTCACTCGATTTGGAAGTTAAAAGGAAAAGTTTAACAATAACTTAGAAAAGGTATTGGAGGTAGGGAAGTTTACAAAGGATAAGGAAGGGGAAACAGCAAAATACAAAAAGGGATGGATACAACCCGAGCAATGTGATGGTGTCTCTGCCTCGTGGCTGCCAAGTGGTGTGCTGGTATGCAGTGTGTGTGTGTGTGTCGAGAGGGAGCGAAGAAAAGAGAGCTAGGAGCAGGAAGCTCCTCTGTTTTATAGGATAGGAATTGGGGGGAGTGGGCTAACCATCACCTGGAGTGTGGCCCACCCCTGGGGAGGGGCCAAGACCCCTAGGGTCAGGTTCAGGGTTACTCCCCCTGGAGTGTTAACCCTATACACCTTCTCATACATGCCAGAATGTCATTGCTCCTCCTGGCCACAAGAGCACATTGATGGCTCACAGTCAACCTCACATCAATTAGGATCCTTTTCCCCTTTTCTGCCTTCCAACAGATTAGAATCATAGAACCATAGAATTAACCAGGATGGAAGAGACCTCCAAGATCATCCAGGCCAACCTAGCACCCAGCCCTATGCAATCAACTAGACCATGGCACTAAGTGCCTCATCCAGTCTTTTCTTGAAGACCCCCAGGGACAGTGCCTCCACCTCCTCCCTGGGCAGCCCATTCCAATGGCAAATCACTCTCTCTGGGAAGAATTTCTTCCTAACACCCAGCCTATACCTACCCCAGCACAACTTGAGACTGTGTCCCCTTATTCTATTGCTGATTACCTGGGAGAAGAGGCCACCCCCCACCTGGCTACAATGTCCCTTCAGGTAGTTGTAGACAGCAATAAGATCATCCCTGAGCCTCCTCTTCTCCAGGCTAAACAACCCCCAGCTGCCTCAGCCTCTCCTCATAGGGTTTGTGCTCCAGGCCCCTCAACAGCTTTGTTGCCCTTCTCTGACCATGTTCCAGCACCTCAACATCCTTCTTGAATTGAGGGGCCCAGAACTGGACACAGGACTCAAGGTGTGGCCTGACCAGTGCTGAGTACAGGGGAAGAATAACCTCCCTCATCGTACTGGCCACACTGTTCCTGATGCAGGCCAAGATGCCATTGGCTCTCTTGGCCACCTGAGCACACTGTTGGCTCATCTTCAGCCTACTATCTATCAGTACCCCCAGGTCCCTTTCTTCCTCCTGGCTGCTCTCCAGCCACTCAGTCCCCAGCCTGTAGCACTGCTTGGGGTTGTTGTGGCCAAAGTGCAGGGCTCTTCTACCTCCTGACAGCTCAATACCTGATCCCAGCTAGATGTCATCTGCAAACTTACTGATGCTGGACTCAATCCCCTCGTCCAGGTCATCAATAAAGATGTTGAAGAGGACTACGCCCAGCACTGATCCTTGGGGAACACCACTAGTGACTGGCTGCCAACATTCTGGGCTCTGCCATCCAGCCAGTTCTTGACCCAGCACAGAGTGAACTCATCCAAGCCATGAGCTGCCAGCTTGGCTAGGAGCTTCTTGTGGCAGACAGTGTCAAAGGCTTTGCTGAAGTCCAAGTAGACTACATCCACAGCCTTCCCCACATTCACCAGGCGGGTAACCTGATCATAAAAGGAGATCAGGTTGGTGAGGCAGGACCTGCCCTTCCTAAACCCATGCTGGCTGGGCCTGATCCCTTGGCCTTCCTGTAGGACCTTTGCAATGGCACCCAAGATGACCTGTTCAATGACCTTGCCTGGCACTGAGGTCAGGCTGACAGCTCTGTAGTTTTTTGGCTCCTCCTTACGACCCTTCTTGTGAATGGGTATCACATTGGCCAGCTTCCAGTCTTCAGGGACCTCTCCAGTGAGCCAGGACTGCTGATAAATGATGGAGAGTGGCTTGGCCAGCTCAGCTGCCAGCTCTCTCAGCACTCTAGGGTGGATCCCATCTGGTCCCATGGACTTGTGAGGACCCAAGTGGCTTATATCTTCCTCATGGATTAGAGGGGGACTGTACTGCTCCCTGACTCCATCTGGCACTTCAGGAGTTCAGTTGTCCTGGAGACAACCTCTCCCACTATTGAAGATTGAGGCAAAGAAGGTGTTAAGCACCTCTGTCTTTTCCTCCTCCTTTGCCACTGTATTCCCCTCTCTATCTAATAAGGACTGGAGGTTGTCCTTGGCCCTTCTCTTGCCATTAATATACTTATAGAAACATTTTTCATTCTCTTTAACAGCAGTGGCCAGCCTAAGTTCTAAATGTGATTTTGCTACTCTAATTTGTTTTGCAACAAGTCCTAGCAACATCCTCGAACTTTTCCTGGGATACTTCCCCTTTTCTCCAATGGGGATACACCTTCTTTTCTGTCTTTAATCCCTTCAGCAGCTCCTTGCCCATCCAGTCTGGCTGCCTCCCTTGTCAGATCATCTTCTGGTACAATGTCACAGCTGCTCCTGCACCTTCAGGTGTTCTTTCTTGAAATAGGTCCAACTTTTCTGGACCCCTTTTTTTTTAAGGACTGATGTCCAAAGAGCTTTCTGAGTTAGTTCCTTAAGTCAAAATTTGCCCTTCAGAAGTCCAGTGTGGAGGTTCTGTTGATGCCCCTCCTGGTTTCACCATACATTGAAAACTATAATTTCATGGTCACTGGACTCCAGGCATCCTCCAACCACCACATCCCCTACCAGTCCCTCTCTATTTGTGAGCAGCAGTCAAGCAGGGCTGCCCCCCTGGTAGGCTCTTTTAACAGCTGGGGTAAGAAGTTGTCCTCCACACACTCTAGGAACCTTCTAGACTGTCTCTTCTCTGCATTATTAAAGTCCCAGCAGATGTCTGGCATGTTAAAATCACCCACAAGAACAAGGGCAGGTGATCTTGAGGCATCCTCTAGTTGCTTAAAGTGTAATAAATCAACCTCTTCTTCCTGGCTGATTCCAAGCAGGATACCAGCCTTGTTAGCCTTCTCCTTTATTCTCATCCATAGGGACTCAACCTGATCATCCTTAATCTCTACCTCCATGACTTCCACAGCATCCCTAACATACACAGCCACTTCTCCACCCCTTCTCCCTTGCCTTTCTCTCCTGAAGAGTCTGTAGCCATTGATTACAGCACTCCAATTGCTAATCAAGTACAATTTCCTATTCTTCTCTGCATTCCAACCTGTGGCTAAGGGTATAGATGAAAAGATTACCTGTGCTCCTGCTCCCTCAACTGCTTTTCCCAGCATGTTAAAGTCCCTTTTGATAGCTTTTAGGCCTGAGTGCCCGACTTTGTTAGATTTGCCTCTGCTTTTTGAGTGGTGTTTTAATACGTAGCTTTTCTTTGTTCACTTTTGAAAACTACTGTCTGCAATCTAGGTCTCAAAACTCACTTGCATTCCTGTTTTTTTACCCTTTGGGACCTTTCAAACAAGTCTTGTTTTGTGGTGCATCTGTGGTGGAGGGGCAGCAGCCCCAAAACTGAGGCCTCTCTATGCCTCTGCATACCTGGACATGTTTTTCTGCCAGGACTCATGGCAGTAAACAGGTTGTATAACACACACACCCAGTCCGTGTACCCCTGGGGTCCGCCCAGGTAATCCCCTAATTGGGAGGGCCAAACAGTTACTGCCTATTAAGGTAAGATTTGGCTTACTGCCAACCTGATTGTTCACTTTAGATGGCCAAATGAGCCATGAATCTAGGCTCAGAGTCTATAAAGAGGGGTGCAAAGGAGCACCACATGTTCAGAAATTTGGAGCATTCAGAGCATTCAGAACATTCAGAGCGTTCAGAAGTTCAAGCTCAGCTCTCTGATCCACATAGCAGCACAGACCTGCTTGCATGGTCTAGACACAGACTCAGGCCTTACTCTCTTGCAAACATTACTGAGGCTCAGACCTCTTGCATTGATCTCAAGGTGCAGTTAAGCTGTCTGCGAACCCTCTGAGAAGCAGAGCGCATGCACACCTGCATTTGGTACATATAAGGGGAGCTGAGAGCCCCCTGCCTAAGCCTAGAGCAGCTGTACATACTGGCTTGCTATCCTGCATTTATCTATGGATCTCAAGTCTTCCTGCAGCCCGGCAGACCCTGATTGCCCAACATATACTGCTTATCATCTGTCTTGTAAGCCTGGAAAATTCTAGGCCTAGCAGACCCCTTTTAGACTGTCTGCTAACTTACAAACACAGCCTGCTAGCTGTGAGACGACTGTCAGAAGCTACACGGACAATCCTCCTCTTGCACCTGGAAATCCTGCCAGCTGATCATCCCTGGACACGGCATCCAGAAGAAGCAACAGCACTGAGGCAGAGACCACTTCACTCCAGGAGAGAAGGTCAGAGAAATCCTGTTTACCCCAGAGACTGGCAACACTTTTCATTCTCCTGCAAGCTGGGACAGATTCCAGCCTTCACCAAGACCCAAATACTGGGCACACGCTGTGACACAATCCCAGGAGGGTGATTAATGATTAATACTTAAGAGCAACACATTTAAGCAAGCTTTAATTCCTTTGTAATATAAGTTACCTCTGTCTTAAGAGTAGACACAGTTTAAGCCCTTGCTGGGCAAACAGTATAGTTGTTAAGAGGCATTAAGCCTAAGGGAATCTTTCTCTCTGTCTATAGTTGTTGATAATTTGATATTTCCATTTAATAATCCAATCCCTGTAAATATATCCCTACTGTTTTCATAACTTTGCACAGAAGAACTTAATTACATAGTGGTTGGGGGTGGTACAAATTTGTAAATATTAATGTTAATAAATAATTTTATAAAAAATTAATACCACCTCAAATAAATTTCTTACCTCCCCCTAACAGAGGAGGAATAGAGAAACCCCTCCATGACAGCATCACACTTGTTTTAGGATCTATACGCAGGAAAACTTCTCCAAGCAATAAATGCTGCATATAAATAAACAGAAAAAGACAAGGCATGGTTACAACGTTGAAACTTTATGTGAAGGAAGATCCATTAAACCAATGCATTATGGATTATTTAAATGTGGAAAAACCAGCAAACAAACAAACAAATAAATAAATTCTTGTAGACAGAGATCCATCTGATATTAACACAGTACTAACACCTACCCTGTTACTTCCAGGTCACATCTCAATGACTTAACAATTTATTTTACCTTTCTGTTTCTCCTGTTCAAACATGAACCTAAAAGTTGTTCTGTATGACTTTTCTGCTTGATATCACCTTAATTTCCGTGTCTCCACTTATTTTTATTCTCCTTGTGTAGTTCAGAGCCCTGAAGCCTGCACCTGTGTAATCAGTCTGTAAATATCCAGAACACATTTTCACTATCTAGTGGTATGGTGTCTGAAGTTTTGAGCAGCAGCAGGTAGAGGCTACAGCCTCCTAAACACTCAAGTAGTTGCAGCCAGGAAGTGGTGGTGGTTTTATTCCCTTTTTTAGTTTACAGATAAATGATCAGTGAAAAAATAACAGAAGAAAACAGTCGTTAGCCAGTGTACCTCAGACAACATCCTGGGGTGGTCTGGCTTTCAGTCTGTCCCTCATGCTGTTTTCAAAACACCTTCACAACTGGTTTGTTCCAGCCTTCGTACCTACAGGAACAAATCATTATACATATATGTAATTCTGTCTGTACTCAATGCAGAGCCAAAACACGACTCTTCTTGTCAGAGTCAGGACATTGGCAGTGTTTGCTCTTGATGATGTTGCTGGTGATGGAAAGGATAAAACTGTTTTGCTATGCTCTGTGTAAGACACAGAAAACATTTATGTGGCCCTAAGGGTCACAGCTACCACGGCAACTGCAGGAGTCTTAGCAATGTATGAAACTGACAAGGATATCTGTTTTCTAGTGCAGGCTCCAGCTCAAGAGATCCAACTGGTTTTAGAGACTTCTGTAGAGGAGAGGTAAGTATTGTGGGGATGCTGCTTTCGACTTCTGATTGGAATTCATAGCAGATTTGCTTTTTAAAAGTTGGGTTTGTGTTACATTAGGGATTCAAATGAGTGTTCTCATGAGTTACATACTATCATTTCTTACAGCATTAATGAAGCCTGTTTCCCCTCACAGAACTATCAGGAATCTGCAAATTCGTGACACACCTAGACTCTTTCAGTGCTCTTCTTTTCAATTTCATTTTCACCTCACTGTTTTACAGGGTATTACCTCCCAAGGACAGGATTAGAGTTATAAAAATGATGATTGGATTTATCTAGGAAATTTAAATATAATTCCTTGGAGCGCAGAGCCACAGATATTTTAAATATTTATAACTCATTTGAACTGATCAGTAAAGTGACAGTGCTATTAGGGTGAAAAGAAGTCTCCTCTGTGGGATTCATGTTGCATTCCCTTTTGTTATAAAGAACTGGATGATAAACATAGAAGCAAATTTATATTCACAGTAGCTCACTTCAGGATAAATACTATGTTTATTTTGTGGTTTTCCTCTTTTAAATCTTCATATAATAAATCAATAAGATGTCTAGAGATTTAAATGAGGGTAACACAACATTTGGCAATGCTCTGCCAACAGTAACTGCTCTCATCTTGATGAGGTGATGGGTAGTGCTGGTTTTCTTTTTCATTTTTATCCAAACCATTGCTGTCAGTGTTTCAATATCTGTATTAATGAGAAGAGTGGAGTGTGTCTTTACTGTTTAATGGAGGGTGAAGCAGTGTCTGAATTCAATTTATTCCATTTTTCTCTGTGATGACATTTTTTCAGCGATAAGTCTGAAAATCAAGGACATCTTTTTGAAAGTGCTCACAATACAAAATCTACTACTTAGGTAGCAGCCAAGTGATCCCTCAAAACCTCTTCACATTTAACTGACTAACTGAAGGCATGAGCTCTTTCGGCTTTTTTTTTCTTTTTTCTTTTTTTTTTTGAAAGACAAAATAAATCTGTTTTCTACATTCTTTGGAAAGCCTGATTTATTCCAGTAAGCTTTGCTATGGATGTGCAGATTTTCTACTTACCGTTCTTTCAGATGCTTGTTAAGACAGACTAATATAGCACTTATTAGTGGTTAAAGACAGCTGCCTGAAGGAAGATCACTTGAAATTTTGGGCTCAGTGCTTTGAATATGAGAATAATCATTTGGGAGAGGAATAGACTTAATTTGTGCATTTCCATCATGACTTTTTGCTCAACCATGCAGGTTCTCTCTCTCCCTCTTCTCTAGCCTTAAGCATTAAAGTAAATCACTGTAACACACTAGCAATGCAGCTCAAATATAACTACTTCTGTTATTTAGGGTTTTTGCAAAAATATCATTTATAATTTGCTTTATGGCATTCTTTCTAACTCTTGGAATTTAAAAAAAAAAAAAAAAAAAAAAAAAAAAAAAAGGAATTTCTCCCACCAATAGAAAGTATTTTAAATAGTAGTATAAAACACTTCCTGGCAATATTGATTTTTCCCCTATATATACCTTTATTAAATCTACACTTTGGAATAAATTTGACCCAGCAGGCTTTCAGTTCAATTACAGCAATTGTTTTCACCAGGTTAATTTTTTGTAAGATGAGACAAGGAAAGTAATCACTTAGAAAAATGAGTTTTGCACACACACATGCATCACTCTCATGACTCGCTTCATCTTCAGAAGGTCTCGAATAGCTCCATCTTTGTTCAGGGAACTTGTGAGAGGTTTAAACTTCCAGGACAAGGAACCATTAAATTACAAAATGACCCTTCAGAAACCAGAGCAAGGTCCTTTAGTCCAAATCACAGGCAAAGTACTATGGCCCAGTGTGTTCTTTGCATGGCTGTATTGATTATAGATTGGATTCTCTTGAATGACTCCAAAACCCACAGGGTTCCTTGGGCGTCTTTTTCAATAAAGTACTGAAGTTACAAAGCAAAAGAGAATAGAGACACACAATGCGAGTAGATAAAAAATAAGAAATTGACTCTGTCATCCTTCTGGGACAACTCTTGGAAGCAAACAAACAATCCAGACAGGAATTATGGTTTGAGAAATGTTCAGTAGAGAAATACTTAAGGTTTGTGGAAGGACAAAGAAGTCCATTCTTGGAAAACCTTCCCAGGCAATCTCCCATTCACTCTTAGTTTCAAACTGAATTGTAATTTGTTTCCTGTGGCTGTCTAAAACTGACAAATGTAAGTGTATCACTTTTCCAGAAAGTAAGAAGGGAGATTCATGAACCTCAGAAATAGCAGTTCTCCTTGAAGAAAAAAAGTTAAAGAGTGAGTTGCCATCCCTGGAGGTGTTCACAAAAAGACTGGATGAGGCACTTAGTGCCATGTTGTAGTTGATTGGACAGGAGTTGATTTGAGGTCTCTTCCAATTGGTTGATTCTACAATTCTATGATAGTCTGGCAGACAGGTTTCCATGCAGGTAAGTGTCAGAGCCCAACACTCTCTGACTGGAGTCAGAGTGGTTTTGTATATGTTCCATACATTGGGGGTGTAAGGATAAATATTAGATTTACTTTTCTGAAGATATGTCATATTAAGTGGGATTTCTGGTTTAGCAAAATTATATAAAATATGCAGAAAACACATCAGAAATATAAGTTATACTTAACAGGACAAGGAGCAATGAGTGGAAGTTGAGGCATAGAAGGTTCCATGTGAGCCTGAAGAAGAATTTTTTTTCAATGTGAGGTGACAGAGCACTGGAACAGGCTGCCCAGGGAAGTTTTAGTCTTCCTCTCTGGAGATGTTCAAGAACCATCTGGATGCATTCCAGTGTAATCTCCTCTAGGTGATCCTACCGTGGCAGGGAGGCTGGACCAGATGATCTTTTGAGGTCTCTTCCAGCTCTTGACATTCTATGATTCTATGATTAACAAAACTACCTGAAGGGACATTGTAGCCAGGTGGGGGTTGACCTCTTCTCCCAGGCAAACAACAATAGAACAAGGGGACACAGTCTCAAGTTGTGCCGGGGGAAGTATAGGCTGGATGTTAGGAGGAAGTTCTTCCCAGAGAGAGTGATTGGCATTGGAATGGGCTGCCCAGGGAGGTGGTGGAGTCGCTGTTGCTGCAGGTCTTCAAGAAAAGACTGGATGAGGCACTTAGTGCCATGGTCTAGTTGACTGGCTAGGGCTGGGTGCTAGGTTGGACTGGATGATCTTGGAGGTCTCTTTCAACCTGGTTGATTCTATGATTCTTTGATTCTATGATTCTATGAAAACACAGTAGTTGCAATGAGTAGTTCAATGACAAGGCCATGATGTTTCCCACTGCTTGACTCTACAATTTGTTCACTGCCAGGATTCTGAGTACCTCCAATCATTTGGAAGCAACACAGGTGTAGAAATCAGTTAGGTTCCATTGCTGACATCAAAATGGTTTTGTTCAGTATTTAGTTGTCATATTTTGCATTGGATATTCATACACATTCATTCCCCTCATGCTTGGCTAGCTGCCTCTGGAAGACATTCACACTCTTTCAGTGAATTCAGAGAGAAATATTTACAACTCTGCTCCATCAGTCATTTATCCACTCTTCTGTTGATAACTGTTTCCTTAAAAGAAAGACCATCCTTCTGTGATCTGCTTGAAGTGGATGTTTCTGAGGCCAGATGGCTGAAGAGAGAAGACTGGGGATGGGAACTGTTGTAGTGACAAGGTGAAGATAGCTGCTTCAAAACTTTAAGGAGAAAACTCTATCACAGAGTTGTGTATGAGTGCTGGCAATCAACTTGGAGAACAGTCAGTGAAATGTGAGCCAAAATCCAAGAGGAATGGACCAAAGTAAGGCACAGAATCAAAAAACATGCAGGGGATGGAAAGAAGGTTGCAGCTTTCCTCTTGGTGCAATTTGTATAAGAGTTAATGGTAAGCACAAGTTGCAAAAACATTCACAGTGTGATGAAGGATGTAAACTACAGCTGGGAGGAGCTCAGTTAGAACCTTAGCAGCAGTCATGAAGTTTGGAATTGGACATTCTCAACCCATTATTCATCTCCACTCCATAATGTTAAGGGGCTTCATATTTGAAATATGCCTCAAGAACTGTTATCACTGTTATTTCTTATTTCTACCAGCCTTCATCAGCTCTTTTTTCACATGCACAGGTAGTTTGTGCTGAAGAGCCCATGTGCTCAGGAGCACATTTGAAGGTCTGCTTGATACAGCACAAAATAGCTGGATTAACTGCTATTGCTGGTTGCCACTGCAAGTTCTTCTAGGGGAAATTCATTGTTTATTGGATGTTTTCGTTTGTTTGTTTCAAGGATTGGGAGCCATTTTTTTAATTAGCTTGCAAGTTGCCCACAGTTTGCTACAGGTTATGTAATCCTAGCACTGGATCTCATCTTTTGGCAGAAATGGTGCTTCAGTCAACATTGCACAGTTTATGCAAAGCATTTAATTATACCAGTCATTTCTTAGACATGTCTTAAAACTGTACAAGGCAGAGTTCTTTGATTTAATGCATTTTTATAGCTTTGCTTTTCTTTGAGACCTCTTCCTTACAAAGGGTAGAGTTCTCTTCCAGCTCTTGTGAATAGGAAACCCTTTCACTTGTGGTGTTAAGAAACTCAAGGGCATTTCATTGTAAGAAAAAAAATCTCTACTTCTGTTGCTTTTGTTCTGGTTAAGTTTCAGAAATGTTCTTGATTCCTCTAAGGGCATTGCACTTAACAGAACTCCATATCTCTAAGTGATGAGTCCAAAGCAGATTCAGTAGCAATAGCCACATGCAACAGAAGGCTCAGCTGGGACTGTACATCTTACAAATTCAGAAAGGAACACAGGCAAATAAGAATGGTTTTACTGTGTCAGATCAAATATTCATTTGACCTGTTCTCCTGTCTCCAAGAGACAAGCAACACATAGTCAGAGAAAAACTGAAGAGCAGGGCAATCACAGGGCACTGCTAGTCTCTGTCTTTTCCTTCATCCAATGATTTGTAGTCAGGATTTTTTTCCTGGGGAAAAAACAACAACAAAAAAAAAAAAAAAAAAAACCAACAACAAACCTCTGCAGAGTTCTTTTGGAAAACTTTGTGTAAGAAACCTCCATGTTTATAGCAGGCATCCTAGAATGAAAATTCACTGAAGGCAAAAACCTAAAATAGGTGCAGACAACTTTAAAAAGGCATGTGCTGCTCAAGCCATGATACTGAAAGTGCTGATGGCTCATGGTTTATTCTGTGGCCTGCCTTTTGAAACAAAAAGACAACTCCAGCAAGAAATGAGTCACATGAGATTTCCAAAACCCTAGATATGCAGGAAAGCTGAGTCTGTCACTCTCAGAACTTCATGTCATAAACTGACAGGAAACTAGGAGTTTGATTCATTGTACATCAGAAACACTGCTCCAATGTATTACGTACTACTTTGATCAAGACTTACAGGGTAGATTAATGCGGTGGATGGATTCCTCAAAAACAAGGTAGCTATCTTTGGGACTCAGACATTGGACTTCAGTGAGATCAATATCAAAAGTCACATTCTGAAACACAGCTCTGGCCAAGTTTCAAAAGGAAAACCTTGCACATACGGGCACATTGATCTTTTGAGCTGGCTGTGAGGCAAACATTTGCTGACATGTTGTGTGTAGTGGCATCCTGCATACAAGTTAAACCCTGTGCTTGCCAGAGACATGAAAAGGATCAACCAGTACCTGCGGGATTAAACCTTAAAATAAAATATCTGGGATTTGAAAACACGTCTACACATGAAAAGAGAAGAGCAGAAAATGTGCATGAGGACTCTGAGAGGAGGAGGGAAGAAACATTAAAAAACTACTCCCCTTGCCCATCATTCCATCTGAGTGAACAACTCCTTGCTGTGCAATAACTACGGAGTACATATAACAAAATTACCAGCAAGTGTTTTCAAGATTAAAAGGTTAATTTACTTTCATTTAGTAGTTATGTTCCTTCCTTCCTTCACTGCTGCTGTGGGAATTGGGTGCCTTGTTACTGGTTACCATTACGATAATGCATTGCTTCCAGCAGATTGGGTCCAACCACGCAGACTGTGCGTGGCATGCACTGTTCTGTGAGATAAATTCTAAGCATCTTCTAGTAGTTAAAAAGAGTGATGAAATGCTGCTCACTATTTTGTATTTGAATGAACACTTTGTCAAAATTATTGTTAATTTTAGTCAATTATTTAATATTTCTGATATTTCTGCATGGAATTACAAAGCAAATAAGGATAACTAAGACCCATACACCTTGGCCTGAGCTTTCCAAGAAGTTTAAGAATGAGTGCAACATATTTGAAATGAAGCAGAGCAAAATAAAAAATGGATTTTAAAGTCCCAGACTGTTGGGAACTGGCTGAAAGAGAGAAGGCATGATCCCCTGGAAGCTTATACAATCAGGCCTTGGATGTGAGGTCTGAGTATTGAAGCCAGTAAGCCGCAGGGCTGTGTGTGAAGAAGCTCAAGGAATTTGTCCTTGAGCCTTCTGATAAACAGCTTCTGTGGGGCTGTGCACAAAGCACGAGGGAATTGGGAGGAATATGCACATTCCAATACTTAGGTGCACTAAAAATGCTTTTGCAATAATCGCAAGTAGGGAAGATTATACATGTTCGAATATTTACATGCACCAAATGATAAGGAAAATTATCACTTGTATGCTGTATGTGTTTTACACTTTTCACCCTAACATATATTTATATGTGCTTTGTAACTTGGAGTCTGATGCTCTCAATAAAGAATGGGAGCTTGGATAGCTTAACTCAAATTGAGTTGTCTGCAGTTCCTATCCCCTCCCGCACCAGACTTTATGAAAAGGAATTACTAAAAACCAAAATGAGTCACTAAATTTAGTCCTCTCGATTTTCTAGAAACATAATAGGTACAAATGATGGCAAAAGATGAGGAGGCTAGGGCTGATAATCTACAGCCGGTGTGTCTATATGCAGAGCAAGATACACAGGACCTATGCAAATTCAGAGTTATTAAAAAGATAGGCAGGTTTTGTTTTTTTATAGGCAGTCTTCAAATTACTTCAATTTCTGTAACTTTGTTTCATTTTTTGTCTTTATTCTTTTAATTAAAAAATCCTCCCTTTTTTGTTTTGTTAGAAAGAAAACTTTACCTCTGAGATGTATTAGTTTTCAGGGGGATGCTGGGCTTTGATTGCTGTCTAATATTCTAGTACTGCCACAGACTTTTGCAGGACATTCTGATCTCTGAATGCCAGTTGTCACACTGTGTTACTGTGAAAGCCTAAAGCTAGAACAATTAGAAAGTCTGTGGACAAGGATTTGTATGAGATAAAGTTAGAATGTCAAAGTTCATCACTGATTTCTGTGTGTAATCCACTCTGTTCAGAGAAGTAGAGGAGAGAGAAGTAGCTTTGTGTATAAAGACACTCTTAAAGGTACTTACATACTCCACATGAGGTCACCATCCCTGGAGGTGTTCAAGAAAAGCCTGGATGAGGCACTTAGTGCCATGATCTAGATGACTGGCTAGGGCTGGGTGATAGGCTGGACTAGATGATCTTGGAGGTCTCTTCCAACCTGGTTGATTCATGATTCTATGATCCTAAGCAAACTGTAGATGTGAGCGAACTTTCCCTGGTGTGTCTTTGAACCATTTCTACACATCCTATCACTGGATCCTGGGAGGAAAAGATCATCACTTCCCTCTTCAGTTCTTCTCCTCAGGAAGTTGTAGAGTGATGAGCCTTCTTTTCTTCAAACTTGACAAGCCAAATTTCCTCATCTGTTCCTCACAGAACATATTTTCCAACCACGTCACCAGCTTCATTGCCCTTCTGTGAATATATTCAGTTCCTTACCAAATTTCATGGCCCTGAAATTCACACAGCTTTGAAGATGAAGCTATGCCAGCGCTGAGCACAGCAGCATAGTCAGACCTGCTAACCATCAGCTTGTAATAGGTTTGATCCACCTCAGCATGCAGTTTGCCCTCCTGGCTGCCATGGCACACTGCTGACTCACACTGGGCCCACTGTCCACTAGCATATCCAGATCCCTTTTCTCAGGACAGCCTCCTAGCCACTCCTCTCCCAGTTTATACTTACACCTGGTGTTACTCCATCCTTGGAGTAGAATACAACATTTGTTCTTGAACCCCAAAATTTGTTGTTGGTTCTTGCTACTTATCATTACATTACTTCAACCAAGATCTATCTAATACTGGAGATAAATCCCAAAAACAATTTATGCACTGTGATGTAACTGAATTAGAAAAATCTGCCATCTGTAGTTTCTGAAGATTATTTCCAAATAAGCAATTCATTATTTTCAGTTTTTCAGAAGCTAGATAGTCATTATTAACCCAGTAAGTGGAACAAATTTAGTCAAAGCTTTCAAGCATGATTTTCATAAATGTATGAAATGTTGCAGTTGAGGGATATTGGCACCCAGGTCTAACTTTCTCTGCTTCTTTTGTATGCTCAAAGTGTAACTGACTTAATGGACTACAGTGTGTAATGATTAAGCAGTGTATTACTGAAAAACTAATTATCTCAATAACAGGCTTATTAACTTATAAGCACTACTATTTGTTATTTACAGCTATAAAATAAAATTAATTATCATTCTGGAGCCTTAACATATCACCAATGAATTACAGTTCTGTCACCCTCTCCTCCTCACACCCTTTATTGCTGTGAAGCAAGTATTTTATTTAAACCTCCACATCAAATATGAGATTAATTTGGAGACAGATGTGAGAGTCCAGACTGTTCCCTCTGGTGTCCTGGTGGGCTTGTGTCTGCAAGCCAGAGTTACTATTGCTATCCAGAGACCTCCACACTCTTACCATCAAATAATCTCTCTCATTTTCCCTATCTGGTATTAAAACTTCTCTTTATATTTGTCCTCTCCCTTTACGCACCTCTTCACCGCTCCCTTTATACACATGAACCTCTCCCAGACAAGCAAGTCTTCTGGTTCATTTTCACCTTTCTGATCCCAATTCTGATACATTTGCACCATAATCTAGTGTTTCAAAGATTATAATTTAGACAGCTTCAGACTTGTTTAGTACTAGAGATGAGCTTCCCTGGCTACAGGTGATCTTGCACAATTTTGCACCCCACAGTTCTGTTAAAATTATCTGGCTGAAACTGGCAGTATTTGTGTGTTGGTGCTCTCCTAACACGCTTTTAAAGAGAAATGGATCCTCTGTCTAACTGCAAGTAAGAGCAGGATCATGTGTGTAACTGCATGGCAGTGATAACTTTTTTTCACCTTGTGTTTCTGTTCTCACACAGAATCCTTGCCCCTGAGTAGTTTTAAGTATTTTCTTGCTTGACAGCAGAGGCCTTGATGAGAGAAGTCTGGTGCTCCAGCAAGACCTGCTGCTCCACAATCAGATTGTTTGGTTTGTCCTACTTTGATTGCCTCCTGTGTTTTAATGGCAACATTAAACTTCAGGGTTTTCTTCTCGTGTATTAAAATTCAAGCTTATGGGTCTTATGGTCTAGATTGCCTGCCATAAGTATTGCTCTTTTCTGAAAGATACTCTGGTATGGAGTTGTATCATTTCTCAGGTCAGAGGACAATGGGATCAGATGTGTGGTGGAGGGTTGCAAAGCCCTCTTACAAAGCCCTCATTTATACAGAATTGTGGCTCGAAGGACCATCAATCGAGGAGTTAAAACCTTGCTTTCATCTGTCTGCATGACTACAGCCACTGTCCCAACCGCTGTTTCTAGCTGTGGGAAGATTTCTTCCCCAGAGGGACATAAGCTGTAAACATGAGCCATTGTTTTGGGAAAAGGACCTTGGGTCTGAGACACTGTGAGCACCCTACACACACCTGCTGGGGGCTGACCCCTGCCAGCCCCTGGGGTGGTGCCACAGGTTGTTTTCATGAGAAATAGCCTATCTGTGCCTTACCCATAACTTTAAGCCAATCAGTATTGTCCACTTGTACTAGCATCAGTTTGGTGGGATACACCTTCCTCTGAACGGTATAAAAGAGACTGCATTATTCTTATAGTTTGTTAGCTCGCTCTCTCACACGCACAGCACAACTCGTCACGGCACGGTTATAGAGACGACTCATCAGCGCCCCGATCCGTGTCTCGCCAGCCTCCAAACACCAGCACCGAGCTTGGCCCGTACCCGCAGAAGCTCAGACAGCGCGCCTCAATCCACAGTGTTTGGGACTTTTCAAACTGCATTCGGCCAGTGAGTAACTGAGAAACTTGATCTAAGCCAGAATAATCTCTCAAAGCCTTCCAGAAGAACCTTTTCATGCCACAGACTCTCTTCCTAAATCCTTTTCAAACCTTTGCTAAATTCCTAATTTGTTATGCATAGACATTCTGTAATTTAATTTGCAACCGCTTACAAAGAACTTGCTTGGGAAACTTATAAATAAGTTTGGGGAGGGGGATTTCTAGTGTGTATAATATTAAATAATTTAAACTCTTTAAATTCGGCCTCATATTTCATTTCCCCAAAACCCAGACAAACTCCATATTCCCCGACAAGGTGTCAATGCAAAAGCTGACCAATCTTCATGTGCTATCAGCAATCAACGTTACAAATACAGTGGCATTTAGAAAAGGAGACTCTACAGGAATCCAAGAGTGAACAAGAAAGATGTAAATAACAGACTTTTTGTTGTGGTAGACCTGATGGGCCCAAAATAGGCTTATACATGTCCTGCCTTGCCTAGGTATGTTTTTCTGCTCCACCAGAGAGGCAAGTGTGGGAAAAGGACACAAAAGAACATGTAAGCACTGAGTATGGCCTACCCAGGGTGCTGCGGTAAACAAGGTACACACATTCAGCTTGTGTCTGCCTAGTACAAGGCCCCTGCTTTTCCCAAATTAGGGAAAAGCAAGCCTGTGGCTTAGCCTAATATGGTATGGTTTGGCTAACTGCCATCCTGATTGACTATTCTTGTGTCCAAAGGGAAATTAATCTCAGTCCACATTGATAAAAGGAGATACACAGGTGAACAACCTGCTTTTGCTTCACTGCTTTGCTTCCCTGCTCTCTGCTGTGCTCAGCCGTGCTGTAGTTGTCTACTTGCCTACTGCTTTATTGTTTGCCGGTAAACTCCACTGTTGTGAGGAGTAGACTCTGGATGCCTGTACATGATTGGCCTGTATGGTCAATGTGACATCGTGCTGAGACTGCACAACATCTGCACCTAAAAGTCCTGCTTAGCATTCCTGGGCATAACAGATCATCCAGAAGTAGCCAGGTCAGAGATTGTCTGCCTCTCTCCCCAGAAGTCTGGGAAGATTCAAGCCTCAGCATCCAAGACAGAGTACCCTGAAAGCATTTGGGCACTGTCTGGACTGTGTCTAAGCCCCACAAGTCAGGCAATAACAATTTGTGAATAAATGCTTAAATACCTCTTTGTGATTCTCTATTGCCTTCTGCCATAGAACAGAAAGAGCTTGAGCCCATCTAGTTGGCAAGCAGCATGTTGACTGCAAGCGGCATTTGACCACAGGAATCTTCTCTTCCAGTTCATTTATTGTTCAAATATTTTTCTAGTTATTAATAGATCTGGATATTACCCATGACCATGCAAGAACTGAAATATTATTAAAATTAGTGGTTGGGGGTGGCGAGAGTTCTGAATATCAAATTAATAAACAACATTAATTTTGGAAAAAATATAATCTCACATTGGTGATTCCCTTCTGCAGGGAACAGAGGGCCCCATATGCCTGCCAGACCCCTTCCACAGGGAGGTCTGCTGCCTCCCTGGGGCCCAGGTCAGGGGTATTACCAGGAGGCTGCCTACTGTAGTGCAGCCCTCTGATTACTATCCCTTATTAGTTAGGCAGAGAATGAAGAGGTTGATAACAGAGGGCTAAAAGCTATCAAAGGGGACTTAAAGGCACTGGGAAAAGCAGTTGAGGGAGCAGGGGCACAGGTAGTCTTTTCATCTATATCCTTAGTCACAGGTTGGAATGCACAGAGGAATATAAAAGCTTATTTGATTAACAAGTGGCTCAGGGGCTGGTGCCTCCAACAAAACTTTGGATTCTTTGATATTGGGGAACTTTATATTGCCACAGGTCTGCAAGCAACAGATGGGATACAACTGACACAGAGGGGGAGAAGGACCCTGGCACATGAGCTGGCTGGGCTTGTTGAGAGGGCTTTAAACTAGAGTGGAAGGGGGAGAGGGTTAAACATGACAGCACTAGAGATAAATTAAGGGAAATTGAGGATGGTAGGCTAGAGATAGGGGTAAAAGCAGCAGCCCAGCTGAAGTGCATGTACACTAATGCACACAGTATGGGTAACAAACAAGAGGAGCTGGAAGCTCTGGTGCTGGAGGAAATCTATGATATTGTTGCCATCACAGAAACATGGTGGGATGACTCACACGATTGGAGTGCTGTAATCAATGGCTACAGACACTTCAGGAGAGACAGGCAAGGGAGAAGAGGTCGAAGAGTGACTCTGTATCTTAGGAATGCTCTGAATGTCATGGGGGTAGAAATCGAGGATGATCAAGTTGAGTCGTTGTGGGTGAGAATTAAGGGGAAGGCCAACAAGGCTGATATCCTGGTTGGAGTCTGTTACAGACCACCCAACCAGGAAGAAGAGGTTGATTTAGGTTGATTTATTACTCTTCAGGCAACTGGAGGCTGCCTCAAGATCACCTGCCCTTGTTCTGGTGGGCAACATTAACAGACCAGACATCTGCTGGGACTTAAACACTGCAGAGAAGAAGCAGTCTAGAAGGTTTCTAGAATGTGTGGAAGACAACTTCCTATCCCAGCTGTTACGTGAGCCTACCAGGGAGGTAGCACTGTGTGACCTGCTGCTCACAAATAGAGAAGGCCTGGTAGGGGATGTGGTGGTTGGAGGCTGCCTGGGGTCCAGTGACCATGAAGTTATAGAGTTTTCAATACTTGGAGAAACCAGGAGGGGCATCAACAGAACCTCCACACTGGACTTCCGAAGGGCAGACTTCAGCCTATTTAAGGAACTAATTCAGAAAGTTCCTTGGGAAATAGCCCTTAGAAACAAAGGGGGCCAGGAAGGTTGGAGCTGCTTCAAGAAAGAACTCCTGCAGGCACAGGAGCAGCTCTGCCATTGAGCCGGAAGATGAGCCAACGAGGGAGGCAGCCAGGCTGGATGGGCAGGGAGCTGCTGAAGGAATTAAAGATTAAAAAGAGAGTGTATCACCTTTGGAAAAGAGGGGAGGTGTCCCAGGAAGAGTTCAAGGAAGTTGCTGGGTCCCATAGAAAAAAAATTAGAGATGCAAAAGCCTATTTGGAGCTTAGGCTGGCCACGGCTGCCAAGGAAAATAAAAAGTGTTTCTTTAAATATATGAATGGCAAGAGAAGGGCCAAGGACAACCTCCAGTCCTTACAAGATAGAGAGGGGAACATAGTGACAAAGGATGAGGAAAAGGCAGAGGTGCTTAACACCTTCTTTGCCTCAATCTTCACTAGTGGGACAGGTTGTCTCCAGGACAGCTGGACTCCTGAAGTGGCAGATGGAGTCAGGGAGCAGTACAGTCCCCCTCTAATCCATGAGGAAGCAGTAAGGGACCTGCTGAGACACTTGGATCTTCACAAGTCCATGGGACCGGATGGGATCCACCCTAGGGTGCTGAGAGAGCTGGCAGCTGAGCTGGCCAAGCCACTCTCCATCATTTATCAGCAGTCCTGGCTCACTGGAGAGGTCCCTGAAGACTGGAAGCTGGCCAATGTGATGCTCATCCACAAGAAGGGTCGTAAGGAGGAGCCAAAAAACTACAGAGCTGTCAGCCTGACCTCAGTGCCAGGCAAGGTCATGGAACAGGTCATCTTGGGTGCCATCACAAAGCACCTACAGGATGGCCAAAGGATCAGGCACAGCCAGCATGGGTTTAGGAAGGGCAGGTCCTGCCTCACCAACCTGATCTCCTTTTATGATCAAGTTACCTGCCTGGTGAATGTGGGGAAGGCTGTGGATGTAGTCTACGTGGACTTCAGCAAAGCCTTTGACACTTTCTGCCACAAGAAGCTCCTAGCCAAGCTGGCAGCTCATGGCTTGGATGGGTTCACTCTGTGCTGGGTCAAGAACTGGCTGGATGGCAGAGCCCAGAGAGTGGTGGTGAATGGTGCCACATCCAGTTGGCAGCTGTCACTAGTGGTGTTCCCCAAGGATCAGTGCTGGGCCCAGTCCTCTTCAGTATCTTTATTGATGATCTGGACGAGGGAATTGAGTCCAGCATCAGTAAGTTTGCAGATGACACGAAGCTGGGAGCAGGTGTTGATCTGTTGGAAGGTAGGAGAGCCCTGCAGAGGGACCTGGACAGGCTGGATGGGTGGGCAGAGTCCAGTGGGATGAGATTTAACATGGCCAAGTGCAGAGTTCTGCACTTTGGCCATAACAAACCCAAGCAGTGCTAGAGGCTGGGGACTGAGTGGCTGGAGAGCAGCCAGGAGGAAAGGAACCTGGGGACACTGATAGATAGTAATCTGAAGATGAGGCAGCAGTGTGCCCAGGTGGCCAAGAGAGCCAATGGCATCCTGGCCTGCATCAGGAACAGTGTGGCCAGTAGGACAAGGGAGCTTATTCTGCCCTGTACTCAACAGTATTCAGGCTACACCTTGAGTCCTGTGTCCAGTTTTGGGGTCCTCAATTTAAAACAGATGTTGAGGTGCTGGAACATGTCCAGAGAAGGGAGACAAAGCTGTTGAGGGGCCTTGAACACAAACCCTATGAGGAGAGGATGAGAGATCTGGGGTTGTTTATCCTGGAGAAGAGGAGGCTCAGGGGTGACCTCACTGCTGTCTACAACTACCTGAAGGGAGGTTGTAGCCATGTGGGAGGTGGCCTCTTCTCCCAGGCAACCAGCAATAGAACAAGGGGACAGAGTCTCGAGTTGTGCCGGGGGAAGTATAGGCTGGATGTGAGGAGGAAGTTCTTCCCAGAAGGAGTGATTTCCCATTGGAATGGGCTGCCCAGGGAGGTGGTGGAGGCACCGTCCCTGGGGGTCTTCAAGACAAGACTGGATGAGCTAGTTAGTGCCATGCTCTAGTTGACAGGATAAGGCTGGGTGATTGGAGGTCTCTTTCAACCTGGTTGATTCTATGGTTCTATGATCAATTAATTTCCCCACCGCAACACTTTTCCAGCCTGTATTCATGCTTCCTTGTCCATATCATTTTAAGAGCTCAGATTAATTGATAATAGAGAATGTTTGAATGAAAGTGTCTTCTGTTAGATCTGTTTTTTAAAACAGGCTTCTGGGAAACAGAGAGAAACGTAAAGGAAGTCAGAAAAATGTTGCCTAGGATTTGAACTTAGAGAAGCACTGAGAAGAGGAAATTCAGAACTTATCACCAATAGTCCTGAGAGAATTAATTGTATATGATAATTACTTAAAAAATACTCTGTTTCTTTCAGCTTTATTTCAGGTTGAAACAAACTAGCCCTTTTTCAATCATTACAAGTGGTTCTTGTCTGGTGTGGTTTTCTGGCCTCTGACAGTGGGCTGGTTGCTCCACTATATGTAGCAGACCAAGGCAACATCTCTTTTGTTCCTTGTTAAATGTCACTCCATTACACTGAGCTTCCAGAAACATAAAATGAACCCATCTCAGCTGCAACGACATTTTCAGGACAACATTAGCATAGTTTTTCAACAGCCTGTTTCTCTAGTGTACTGTGAATATATTACCCATCTGGCAGGTATCTGGTAATCATCTGCTTTTTTACTCTAAAGTATTTCAGATGTTGAAGGGAATAAATAGCAGGTCTTGCCTATAATTTAACCTCTGGATTTTCAAGGCTGTTGCCAAAGGGAGCTAGTGATAACAGACAATTAAAAATTAATATTTTAACGATGAACACAGTAAAATGGTTCTTGGTCATGATGTCTCTTTTCCCAGCTCTATCGTGTTAGCAGCAGATGGCTTTCTCTGTTAGTGCTTAACTTGAATCTGTGACTGGGAGTGGTAGGGCACTCCAAAATCCCTTCTTTCCCCCAGCTCCATCTCCAGAGGTTTGAATGGGGGAAGAAGAAGGCAGGAAACTGCTTTCCTCCCCTTCTCCCTCTCCTTACGGGATTGAAGGAAGAACAGCAAAAGATGCCTTCTCCTCAGGTGTAATGACTCATGGGAAAGCCCATGCTGGAACTGGATGGTGATTGGCTGGACTTTTCATGCCCAGTACATACAGCAACAGACACATAGTCTAGGAAGATTTTAAATACACTGAGGAAAAAAGTGTGTACTGTTCCTTCTTTCCCACTGTTCTGTACAGTTCTGCTCCAGTCCTGCTCTTGCACATTTCATTCTGCTCTCCCACAAGTGTGCAAGTCAGGCAGGTCATTAGGTCCATTCAAGACAGAGCTGCCAGCAGCACCTAAACCTGGCTTCTCTTTGGACCACTGCATCCTGCCTTCCCGCTGGAGACCCTGTGTCTGCAATAAACTGACACTGTTCGTAGGAGCAGTGACAGCAGTTTGGCTTTTTCCTCTATGCTGCCAAGGTGGCACCTGTCCACAACCTTTGCCTCATGGAAGCTATGTCTACAGACAGTTTGGACTTTAATGGGTTTTATCCACATTGGACTTAATGCTGCATGGATCCACAGCTTGGTTACAGCTTGTAGTTTCAGAGGCAGCTGCAGAGATTCAGCACAGACCAACTCTAAATTCCTACTTCACCTCAGTGACTAAAATATGCTGTTCCCTAAGTGCTCTGATCAGGCTTATATATGTGGGGTAAAGCTGTCTTGTAGCTTGGCTTTTTCCACTCTCTGACCTTCCTAATTTCCTAAATTTGCCCATAGGTATCCATGTGAAGCTGGCAGCTTGGACAGATTCACTCTGAAATTGGTCAAGAACTGGATGGAGGGCCAGGCCCAGAGAGAGGATATGAATGGTGCCACATCCAATTGGCAGCCAGTCACTAGTGGTGTCCCCCAAGGATCAGTGCTACAGGCTCAGACTGAGTGGCTGGAGAGCATCCAGGAAGAAAGGAACCTGGGGGTACTGATATATAGTAGGCTGAAGATGAGCCAACAGTGTGCCCAGGTGGCCAAGAGAGCCAATGGCATCCTGGCCTGCATCAGGAACAATGTGGCCAGTAGGATGAGGGAGGTTATTCTTCCTCTGCACTCAACACTGGTCAGGCCACACTTTGAGTCCTGTGTCCAGTTTTGGGGTCCTCAATTTAAGACAGATGTTGAGGTGCTGGAACGTGTCCAGAGAAGGGTGACAAGGCTGCTGAGGGGCCTGGAACAGAAACCCTATGAGGAGAGGCTGAGGGAGCTGGGGTTGTCTAGTCTGGAGAAGAGGAGGCTCAGGGGTGACCTCATTGCTGTTTACAACTACCTGAAGGGACATTGTAGCCAGGTGGGGGTTGACCTCTTCTGCCAGGCAACCAGCAATAGAACAAGGGGACACAGTCTCAAGTTGTGCTGGGGAAAGTATAGGCTGGATATTAGGAGGAAGTTCTTGCCAGAGAGAGTGATTGCCATTGGAATGGGCTGCCCAGGGAGGTGGTGGAGGCACCATCCCTGGAGGTCTTCAAGAAAAGCCTGGATGAGGCACTTAGTGCCATGGTCTAGTTGACTGGCTAGGGCTGGGTGCTAGGTTGGCCTGGATGATCTTGGAGGTCTCTTCCAACCTGATTTATTCTATGATTCTATGTTTCTGTGATTGTCGGAGGCAAGAGACTGGTGAGAGGCGAGATTGGGGTACTGACAAGTCGACTCAGCAGCTTCTATGCAGCAGTACGTTTTATTAAGGCAGTGCAGCACCTTAAATAATGTTCAGAGAAGGTGTGTACAATCAATTTGAGGCTGGCACAAGTGGATAGTACAGATTGGCTCAGTCATGTGCAAGGTGCAGATAGGTTGCCCTGTGTCAAAACAACCTGCGGTGTCCACCCCAGGGGGCTGGCAGGCCCAGCCCCCTTGCAGGTGTGCGTGGGTTGCTCATTGTCTGCAGCTCAGCTTCCAGCTCAAGGACACCTCCCAGCACTAGTTCTCATGTTTACCAGCTCACATCCTGCTAGCGGGAGAATTCTCCCACATATGATAGGTTAAGGTTTGTTCCGTAAAGGGTGTCAGATCCTGTACTCCCCTCGCCCCCAGATTATGTGATTCTGTGATTCTATGATTTTATGATTAGAACCTGTAAATAAAATTTAACTACTTTTTATATATAGCTTGCAGGCAGGGCTTTTTGGGAGAATAAAATAACTGTAGTTTTATAATTCCTGCCTCATCAGTTAATCCCCAACCAAATCACTGGGCCGTATTTGGTACTAGGAATTTGTCACTGGAGCACACCGATAGTTGCTTTAGAATATTTTAGGGAAAAAATAATCAGTAACAGTTTCATTTTTCTGAACATTCTTCTTTTCTTCTTCTGTTCTGTTTAATTCCCAGCAAGGCAAAACTTGATACTAATATGAAACAGAAACTGGCTTTTTATCATGACATGTAGAGTCTGTATGTGCTAGCAGCATTACTCTTGTCTACACTATGCTGACTCCTCAGTGCTGGAATGCCACTTCAGGATGCTCCCTGAGTCTCAAAAAATACCAGAATTAGATGATAATTTCAAGGCAAGAATGACCTCTCCCAGTCATTAGAGAGAAGCTGACATTACTTCTGTAAGATGTGGCAAAAAGACACTTAAGAGTGCATAAGAATCTTCTCCATTTCAGAAAGGGGAGAAATCCACTCCATGCAGTTAAATTATTATGAATTATAATCTCATTTACTCCTTTCTGTGGCTGCTGAGTTTTGTTGCATCAGCTGTTTCTAAATGTAGATGTGGTAACACATGGACATAATGGGAAAGTCAGAAAATTTAGGAATTGTGAAACCTAGCTGAGTAACAAAAGAGAATATGCAGAAAGTGTGTTGTCCTGGATAAGTAAATTCTGATTAGAAAGTTCTCTTTTGCTTAGGCCTTTCTCCCATTAAAAGGTTTTTACAGATAAAACTATGTTAGTGGTAGAGCAGTGGGTTCCATGTCACACTGAAACCTCCCATCTTTAGCAAGAATATATCTAGCATTTGAAGTCTGTGGTGGTGATAAAGCCATACATAACACCATGGAGACAATCTAGTTCATTCAGTCTGGCAGCAAAGGCCAGCAAAATATTTCCCTACAGACAGGGGCAGACCAGCAGCCATTCTGTTGGGACACCCTGACCATACCAGCCACGTAGGCAGGGAGAGGTTTGCCATCAGTCTGTGCTCTTTGCTGTTTACAAATAAAGAAGTGCTGGTGGGAGATGTGGTGGTTGGAGGCTGTCTGGGGTGTGGTTTTCAATATGTAATGAAGCTAAGAGGGGCATCAACAAAACACCCACTCTAGACTTCCAGAGGGCAGATTTCAGCTTATTCAAGGATCTGACTCGAAGGGCACTTTGGGGAAAAGCCCTTAAAAATAAAAGGGTTCAGGAAGGTTTTACCTACTTCAAGAAAGAAACCTTGAAGGTGCAGGAACAGACTGTGCCAATGTGCTGGCAGGGGAAACAACCTGGATGAGCAAGGGACTTCTGAAGGAATTAAGGGGAAAAAAAAGAGGGCATATCACCTTTGGAAGGAGAGGGGCAGAAGTCAGGAAAATGTTAAGGATGTTGCCAGGTCGTGTAGAAAGCAAATTAGACAGACAATAGCTCAGTTAGAACTTAGACTGGCCATTGCTGTGAATGATAACGAGAAATGTTTCCATAAATGCCTTAATGACAAAAAGAGAAGCAAGGATAACCCCTACTCTTTATTGGACAAAGAGGTGAATGTAGTGACTAGAGATGAGGAAAAGGCAGAGGTTCTTAACACCTTTGCCTCAATTTTCAATGGTAAGACGGGTTGTCCTCAGGACAGCTGGCCTCCTGAACTGGTAGATGGGGTCAGGGAGCAGAAGAGCTCCCTTGTAATCCAGGAGGAAGCAATTAGGGACCTGCTGAGCTTCTTGGTGTTGCGGAAGGAAAATTAATTGATGTGAGACGACTTTTCCAAAATTAATATTGTTTATTAATTTTACAATTCAGAACTCTTGCCACCCCCAGCCACTAATTTTAATAATATTTCAGTTCTTACACAGTCATGGAAACATTCTATGGATAATATCTACATCTAGTAATAAGCAGCAAAACATATAAACACTAATTGAACTGGAAGAGAAGATTCCCATGATCAAATGCTACTTGCGGTCAATACGCTGCTTTCCCAGTAGATGGGCGCAAGGAGCTCTTTCTGCTCTATGGCACACAGCAATGGAGAATTACAAACAGGCATTCAAGCGTTTACTCACAAATTATTATCACTCGACTCATGAGAGTTTGCCACAGTCCAGACAGTGCCCAAATGCTTTCAGGGAACTCTGTCTTGTTGGACCTTGAGACTTGGATCTTCCCAGACTTTTGGGGAAAGAGGCAGACAATCTCTGACCTTGCTCTCCTAGCTCTTCTAAGCAGGACTTTCAGGAAGGAGGCTGTGCAATGTAGTTTCAGCACAATGTCACACTGACCACACAGGCCTATCATGTGCAGGCAACCAGGGTCTGCTCCTGGTAACTCGAGGCAGTGGAGTTTACCAGCAAACAACAAGACAATTGTAGCAGGCAACAGCAGAGCACAGCTGAGCAGGGCACAGAACAGAGAACAGCAGAATAAGCAGGTTGTTTACCTGTATCACAGTATCACAGTATCACCAAGGTTGGCTGTGTGTCTCCTTTTATCAATGTGGGCTGAGATTAATTGCCCTTTAGACACAGAATAGCCAATCAGGATGGCAGTTAGCCAAACCTTACTATATTAGGCAAAGCCATAGGCTCACTCTTCCCTAATTTGGGAAAAGCACAGGCCTCACACAAGCTAAGTGTGTATACTTTGTTTACCGCAGGACCCTGGGCAGGCCAGACTCAGTGGCTACAGGTTCTTTTGTGCTGTTCTGTCTTCTTTTCCCATGCTTGCCTCTCTGGTGGAGCAGAAAAACATACCTAGGCAAGACAGGACATGTATAAGCCTATTTTGGACCTATCAGGCCTACCACAACACTTGGATCCTCGCAAGTCTATGAGACCAGATGAGATCTATTCTAGGGTGTTGAGAGGCCCGGCAGAAGAGCTGGGCAAGCCACTCTCCATCATTTATCGACACTGGAGAGGTCTCTGAAGACTGGAAGCTGGGCAATGTGGTGCCCATCCACAAGAAGGAGGACCCAGGAAATTATAGACCTGTCAGCCTGATCTCAGTGCCAAGTAAGATAATGGAACAGATCATCCTGACTTCAATCACAGAGCATCTACAGGATGGCCAAGGGACCAGACCCAGTCAGCACAGATTTAGGAGAGGCAGGTCCTGCCTGACCAATCTGATCTCCTTTTATGACCAGGTTACCCGCCTGGTGGACGTGGGGCAGGCCGTGGATGTAGTCTACGTGGACTTCAGCAAAGCCTTTGACATCATCTGCCACAGCAAGCTCCTGGGAAAGCTGGAAGCCAGTAGCTTGAACGGGGCACTCTGTGCTGGGTCAAGTACTATCTGGAAGGCCGGGCCCAGAGAGTGGTGGTGAATAGTGCCAGATCCAGTTGGCAGCCAGTCACTAGTGGTGTGGCCCAAGGATCAGTGCTGGGTCCAGTCTTGTTTAATATCTTCATTATGATCTGGATGATGGGATTGAGTGCAGCATCACTAAGTTTGCAAATGACACCAGTTGGGGGGCATGTGCTGACCTGTTAGAGGGCAGAAGGACTCTGCAGAAGGACCTGGACAGGCTGGACAGATGGGCACTACGCAATGCCGTGAGTTTTAACAAGTCCAAGTGCAGGGTCTCAGAGGTCTTTTCCAGCCTGGTTACTTCTGTGATTCAAGAACCCTCAAATTCAAGCATTTCATAGTAAGTGCTGAAGTACTGGAGAAATGCTAGTTGTCTTCAAGATAGCTTGAAGAACTACTCTTCTTGATATTAATTTTACTTTGGTATTTTATTAATGTCTTTCTACTGATTCTGAAATAGGAAGAAATCACTTATCTGGAGTCAGAGATGTGTGACTCTAGATGAAAATTTACACTGAGATCAAGAGCTTGTGAAAGAATCCATAGAGAGACAGTATCTATCTGATTTCCCAAAAGGGTTTCAGTTCAGAACCAGAATGAATCAAACCATGTTATACACAGTTAACATCCATTTCTTCCTGTTTATTAGGTGACTACCAAAACCCCAAACCAAACCAAACCCAATCAAATTAAAAAAAAAACCAAACAAACAAACAACAACAACAAAACCCACAAAGCACCACCAAACCTGTTGTGTGATTAACATCCTCCTTGCACCTTTTCTATCTGACAATGAAGGTAGTTTTCATGTCTTTAAAAGCAATGCCCATTCTCTTTTTATGATATAATTAGAGCTACACGCAGTGAAACCTCCTGACACTTTGAGTGCATGCAGATGCCAGGCAGTGAAATGCAACAGCCAGTAGCGGCATTTTAAAGACTCCCCAACCAGTTTACTGTGATTAGAACAGGTATAACTAGTAATACTTCCTGTCACAGGTTTTCATTTCCATTTTTCAGAACCTCCTATTTTGAGAAGAGTACTTAAGAGAATGACTATCACAAAGACTCTGCGTGGCAGGAGGAAAAAAAATACTCAAATTTCCAAATAACAAACATTTAGCAAAGATGAAGGGGTTTGGCTCTGTCTTTTTTCCAAAACATTGGGCCTGATCTGTAGAAATAATATGATGACCATTCAAGTTTGGAATGAAAGCTGATGAAATCTAAAGGAGCATCCAATCAGTTTTTTAGGATTTTAGAGCAGGATTTTCCAAGTATCATGTTATTTCATCTACGTGAGACTTTCATGCTGTCCATTCTGAAGGCTTCTATGAAGAACCACACTACATATTTAGCTGCACATCATCTTCTGTGGAGGAGGCACAAAATTTTCCTGCCTGAGTTTGTGGGACATTTACTAGTGAGTGGGAGGCAGAAAAGAAAAAAAGATGAAAAGGATAGTGTCAGACAAGCTGTCTCTGTAACTCCACTTTAGATAAATTACAAGTAGGGCTGAATATTTACACACGAGTCTTCTCAATTCCTGTCTTTTTTTTTTTTAGGCAAGCAATTCTAGGGGTGTGAGATTGGGTGGGAATTTATTTCCATTTCACTGGCAGTCAACATGTTTAAAAGAAACCCAACCAGCACTACAGGCTGGGGACAGAGTAGTTGGAGAGCAGACAGGAAGAAAGGAACCAGTGGTAGATAGTAGGCTGACGATGAGCCAGCAGTGTGCCCAGGTGGCCAAGAGAGCCAATGGCATCCTGGCCTGCATTAGGAACAGTGTGGCCAGAAGGACAAGGCAGATTATTCTTCCCCTGTACTCAACACTGGTCAGGCCACACTTTGAGTCCTGTGTCCAGTTCTGGGCCCCTCAATTCAAGACAGATGTTGAGGTGCTGGAACGTGTCCAGAGAAGGGTGACAAGGCTGCTGAGGGGCCTGGAACAGAAACCCTATGAGGAGAGGCTGAGGGAGCTGGGGTTATTTAGCCTGGAGAAGAGGAGGCTGAGGGGTGACCTCATTGCTGTCTACAACTATCTGAAGGGACATTGTAGCCAGGTGGGGGTTGGTCTCTTCTCCCAGGCAACCAGCAATAGAACAAGGGGACACAGTCTCAAGTTGTGCTGGGGAAAGTATAGGCTGGATATTAGGAGGAAGTTCTTGCCAGAGAGAGTGATTTGCCATTGGAATGGGCTGCCCAGGGAGGTGGTGGAGTCACCGTCCCTGGAGGTGTTCAAGAAAGGACTGGATGAGGCACTTAGTGCCACGGTCTAGTTGACTGGCTAGGGCTGGGTGCTAGGTTGGACTGGATGATCTTGGAGGTCTCTTCCAACCTGGTTGATCTATGATTCTATGATTCCCTTCCAATCCCTAACATCCTGTGATCCTTTGAGAGGCTGAGGGATCTGGGGTTGTTTAGCCTGGAGAAGAGAAGGCTTAGGGGTAACCTCATTGCTGTCTACAACTACTGGGAGGGAAGTTGTAGTCGGGTGGAGGTTGGTCTTTTCTCCCAGGCAACCAGAAAAAGAACAAGAGGACACAGTCTCAATTTGTGCTGGGACAGGTATAGGCTGGATGTTAGGAGGAATTTCTTGGTAGAGAGCGTGTTTTGCCATTGGAATGGGCTGCCCAGGGAGATAGTGGATGTACTGGAGTCCTTGATACCCCAGATTTCCTCTCCCTCCATGATTTGAATGGGAGAGGAAAGGCGCAAAAACCTTCCCCCCTGCCCCAGCACTGCAGGTGTGAAAGGGGTGAGCAAGGGGCCCTTCTGGCAGGAGGGGTGACCCCTGCAGATGCCCACACTGGAATCAGGCAGGTGATTGGCTGTGATCTTCACACATAGGAAGTGGTAACTCTGCTCTTTGTCTAGGAAAGGGATAAATGTCAGGGTACTTCCCACCTTGGGGTTCCTGCCTTAGAGTTCTTCCCCACCTGGACTCTTCCTGCAGAAAGACTCCCCTGGCACTGTGAAAGACAAGTTCCTGAGGGGCAGGACCATCCCTGCTTTGGATGACTTCCCACCATAAACACCCCCTTTATGCAAGCTTGATAGACCTAACAAGCCTGGGATGTCTTTTGAAAGAGAGTCATCTGATAGGCATCTGGACTGCCCTTTCTCTCAGACAGCCTCACTCATCTGTGAGTAAACTTTAGGCTCAGTCTGATTAGTAGTGGGGAATGCGATGCTTAGTAGCTTAGCCTTTTCCATTTCTTGACTTCTAAAATAGTCCTTGTAAGATCTTCTCAATGAAATTGAGTCTACTAATTAAAACTAAATTAATTTCTGAATATAGTTTTGGGGGCAGGTTTCAGGAAAATAAAATAATTCTGTTTTTTATATATATTCCTGACTCGGCCACATTAATTCCCTGCCTCCACAACATGGAGTCACCATCTCTGAAGGTGTTCAAAAAAAGACTGGATGAGGCACTTAGTGCTGTGGTCTAGTTGATTGGACAGAGCTGGGTGATAGGTTGGACTGGACAATCTTGCAGGTCTTTTCCAACCTGGTTGATTCTATGATTCTAAGGGCAAGAAATTTAAATTGACTATGGATAAGATTTTTCTTCCACAGAAGAAGCATACTTGTCTGTCATTTCACTAGAGTGTCATTGCAGTTCACACCTTCACAGAAATAGTTTTATTACATATAAAAGCAAAGAGACATTGTCATGTTTTTTAGGATGCAGATCTGCTCAACCTGTAAACAATATGGTAGAGAAAAATCACATTAGCTTGGTTTCCACCATGCTTTCAGGGCCAATTGGAAATAACAGTCTGGTTAACAACACATGACTTTACTATTTAGTAAAAAATTTTAGCTTTGATCACCAACAACTCATGCAATAAAAGTTCAGTTATTTCATTGCTAAATGAACTTTTCGTTTTTCCAAGTGCCTGTTTAAATATTTGACATTTATCTGCAGAGAGATGTCAAATTTCTACCATTTGTTTTTCACCCTATTAAAAAAAAAAAAAAAAAAGCTTCTCTCTATCTCCCAAACTCTCTAAAAATTGTCTTTTCTTAGCACATCATCTAACTCAACAGAGAAATTTAAAAGACGGTGAAACATAAATCAGTAACTGAGATTCAGAAGCAACATCGATACTCCAGGGCAGAGATGTCAGTGGGTCTTTCTGTGAAGAATGCCTCTTGTTCTCTTTGCTACTTCAAAAAGAAAAATATTTTGTCACAAGTCTTTTTAGAGGAGTGTATAATGGAAGAAGGTACTTTTCTGCCAACAATTTCAGCATAGGATTTTTCTGAGTGGCATGTGATATGTACGTTCTGCGCCTCAGGAAAAACCTAAATTTACCTTTCCTGTTGGGGAGCTCTCCATCATACACTCAGTTGTGTGCATTTGGGGATGAAAAGAATATGTCTAAAGTGAGTTAGAAGTGAGAAGGATATAAAGATTTTTCTCTATATCTTAATCTCATCACGTGTATTCTGGCTTTCAACATAAAATCTCTTTTTTCCACTTGGTGTTGCCTGTGGCACCGTGCTGCTGCTCTCCTCTTTCTCCGTTGATACTCTCCATGAAACAGTGATGCTTGTACTAGTCTTTCTATTCCAGAAAGTTGTGAAAGATTACTTCTTATGTCCTGGGATTTTATATCTGTGTATACAAAACCAGCTTTTATGATCTGAAGCCATCTCAGCTTCCTCCATGAGGAGTTGACCAAAACACATTTTTTTAAACTTTAATTAGGAAAGAGCTGAGCACAACATAGGGGGGGGGGGGAGGGAGAATAATTCTAAATTCAGAATATTCTACCTGAGAACATCAGGTCACATGCTTCCTTGGGTTGGATTCTTATCCACTTGGGGAATTTTTAAACAGAAATTTTGGTTCATGTAAAAGAAAGCATTATCTAACTTTCTTTTACGTGACCAAGAACTAACTTCTTGGTTCATGTAAAAGAAGGTTAGATAATGCTTTCTGACTTATCTAAAAGAGTTATTGTGTTTCCATCAGAGAACATTATCAAAATGCTTTAAGGAAAATGCAAAAACCTTATAATGGAAGGCAGCTGCTTAATTTAGGGTTTAGTTTCACTCTGAGTCATAGCAGATCTTCCTGTAAGGTTCCATGAACTTTCTCTGCTTGTGATAACATCTTTAAGATAACTTCCTCCTCATATATTCCCATCTGGTGACAGATGACACGCTGACATCACCCTATGAGTAGCTGGGTTCTGAGTGGTGACATCGGACTACTTCTGCTGCTGGAGTCCTTTGAAGTCAACTGACTTTCAGTCCTTTTAGATCACATCAGCAGATGGTTGGTCAAGCAGCCCTGCAGAAGAGGTCTCACTGTCCTTGTAGCCATCTGCAATAATGGTAAAGCAAAGGTAATAAGCTATTAATGTTTTATAGTATGGTGTAGTAGAGAGGTGTGCACAGAAATGATGTTGTTGGTAACCAGCTCTAACCAGAATGCAAGCCCTTGATAGTTAAGTAACTGATCATTTTGGTAGTGTGATGAGTGTTTTTTTCCCTGTGAATAAAGAACTACTTCTTGTTGCTGTTAATTAAAATTGATAATGGTATAAGAGTCAAGGACATAAAACAAGGTTAAAGAAAGCAGATAGTGTAATAAAAGACCCTCAAGGAAGTGCAAAGTGGGGGTCAGTCTCTTCTCCCCAGCAACCAGCAATAGAACAAGGGGGGACAGTCTCAAGTTGTGCTAGGGCAGGTATAGGCTGGACATTAGGAGGAAGTTCTTCCCAGAGAGAGTGATTTGCCATTGGAATGGGCTGCCCAGGGAGGTGGTGGAGTCAACATCCCTGGAAGTGTTCAAGAAAGGACTGGATGAGGCAGTGCCATGGTCTAGTTGATTGGACAGGTCCGGGTGCTAGGTTGGACTGGATGATCTTGGAGGTCTCTTCCAATCTGATTGATTCTGTGATTCTAGGATTATGCTGAAGGAAAAAATACACTTCTGGATTATATATTCCTGTAACAGAAACTCTACATGTGCAAATTCTGTAACTAGCTGTGTAAAGTGCTAAATTTCCTCCTTCTACTTCCAGAAGATGAGTCCTCAAAACAGTTTCTCCATGTTCTTTGCAATACATCAGTTTTATTTGGAATTCAAATCAATACTGCTATAATTCTCATTTGTTTAAAAAAAAAAAAAATCCATTTGCTTTTTAAGAAAATCCCATCCAAACCAGCACACTTCAGAATGTACTCTGGCATGTGCATGGTAAATGCTCCTACGGTCCTTAAGTCATGGCATGACAAGCTAATTGTCAACTTTACTTGCAAGGCAAATACAGCTTTTCCTTTTGATTACAGATGGACTTGGGGAGATATTATCTTAAACTAATATTTTATTTCCCATTCCTGCAGCATGAATTGTGATATTTCCATTTCTCTAATTTTAGTGATAATTAGAGGACTTGTTTGTTGCATGTTAAGACTACTGGATCAGGACACAAATCAGCATGGCTTTTCCTAACATGAAATCTCATTGTGATGTTTAAATTCCACCAAGCCAAGGAGAGAGCCTACAGATTTTGGCAGGCATTTATTCACAATCATGCACTGATAGGCCTCACAAGCGAGGAATTCACATCTGAGTCATCTCACAGGCTAAATGACAGTGACAGTCAGACTCATGGGTCATTGAATTCTGAGGGGACTTTCTAGCGTTCACTCTGTAATTTGACCGTAGCTCAGGTCTACTGGCAACAGAGCAACAGTATTAAGAAGGCACTGGTCCTGTAAGCAATGAAACATGTGCTTTCTTTCCTGCAATATATGGTTATGTCTTTGGATTAATTCAGTCTTCCAGTGCATGAACCTAGAGATGTTTGCTTTCAGGCTTTAAAGGTTACTTGGATGTTAGCTTTTCAGGTTTGGAAGGCAGGAGTTCTCCTGTTCAGCAGTCTGACCGGTGGAAGGTGGCCTTCACCAGCATCTATGAGACAAATACTGTATCCCTGGGTTGATTGTGCTGCACAGAATTTCATCCTACTTTTTATCAAAGGACTCTTGGCAGACATGGGTTCTCCAAATGCACAGATTTGTTATAAGCTACCACCTTCCATTCCTGCAGGGCTTCATGCTTGGCTGCTGTATTTGCTGAGAATGGAGTAGAACAAGCCTTCAAGCAAGATCACTGCTTTCCCTAAATTCACTTTCTAATTGCTTTGATATCTGAGATACAGACCTAGTTTCCCCTGAAACACTCTCCTCTGAGCAGAATATTCAATGTCAGTGAAAGCTGATAAGTATTCCTGTGGTTGGAGGCTTGAAAGTCCTGCCAGTATAAAAGAGTATCAGCAGGTGCCACTGGCAGAGAGCAGAGCTGAGATATTCTTATTGCTTTGTTGATACTAACATATATTAGTCAGAGAGGTGCCGGCTTTGTACTACAACCCTCTTGTGCAGTATGAGAAATCTCAGAATGAATTGGGTTGGAATGGATCTTTAAAGGTCATCTAGTCCAATCTCCCTGCAATGAACAGGGACATCTTTAACTAGATCAGGAAGAATGGCAGAAAACAATCCATAAAAATGAAAAGGTTAAAACAAGCTAAACAGAATGTCAATGGCAAGTACTACTAACCACCAAAAAAAATCAGTGATATTATTTCAATGTTTGGCATTGATTTTACACATAATCCCTTCAGCAGGTGATTCTTTGGTGGAAATGTATTGATTCCTCTACAAGAAAGGTAGGGATGGATCATGGAGATTTTCCCCTTTCTCTCTCAGCAGAACATCAGATTATCACTGGTGTGATTTACATGTATGAGCATATGTACTGAAACAAATGTGATCTTTTCATTATTCTGGGGATAATCTGAAGCCCATAAACAAGCAGAGTGTCACTTCCATGAGAATCTACAGTTTTCAACTGTTTGAGGAGTGAAAGAGAAATGTCATGGGAAGCAGTGGCAAATAAAGGCATGTGTATATTGCAGGTGTCTGGTTTACATGGTGCTTTCTTAGCTTGCTGGCCTGGTATACGGTCTCATAAAGACAGCACTTTTCTGTTGGACCTTATTGTGGCCTGCCAGTGTTTTAAGAGGGCCTCCAAAAAATGCTGATGAGGAACCATTTAGGATGCTGGGGAGTGATAGAACTAGGGGGAATGGAGCAAAACTAGAATTGCATAGATTAAGATTGGATGTTACAAGGAAGCTCTTCACCATGAGGGTAGTGAGACACTGGGAACAGGTTGCCCAGGGAGGTGGAGGAAGCCCCATCCCTGGAAGCTTTTAAGGTCAGGACAGATGGGGCTCTGAGCAGCCTGATCAAGTGTGAGGTGTCCCCACCCACGGCAAGGGGGTTTAGAACTAGATGATCCTTGAGGTTCCTTCCAGCCCTGACAATTCTGTGATTACCTCGTTCACAGAGAGTTTAAATTAACATTGAATGTGCTGAGCATACAATCACTTTTGAATGCTGTACATAGAGACTAACATTTTTCATTCTTCTTCCTCCTATCCTAAGCAGAGATAAAGAAGCAATAATGTCATTTACTTAGCACTTGTCAGGGCACACCTACAACACTGTGCTCAGTTTTGGACAGACTGGAGGAAGTCCATAGAAGGGCCACAACAATGATCAAAGAGCTAGGAGTCTGCCATGTGAAAAAAGCCTGAGAGAACAGGTTTTGTTCCACACTGAGAAAAGAAGACTTAGGGGAGATCTTATTGCCATGTTCCAGTAATTAAAGGGTGTCTACAGAGAAGATGCAGACTCTGTTTTTACAAGGAGTTGAATGGAAGACACAGGAAATAATGGCTACAAGTTAACATTATCTGTTATACTGATTCCTGAGCTGAACTACTGTACAGCCACTGGTGGGTGACTTTAACCTACCAGATGTCTGCTGAGACTTAAACACTGCAGAAAAGAAGCAGTCTAGAAGGTTTCTAGAATGTGTGGAAGACAACTTCCTATCCCAGCTGTTATGTGAGCCTATCCAGGGGGGCAGCCCTGCGTGACCTGCAGCTCACAAATAGAGAGGGGCTGGTAGGGGATGTGGTGGTTGGAGGCTGCCTGGGGTCCAGTGACCATGAAATTATAGAGTTTTCAATACATGGAGAAAGCAGGAGGGGCATCACCAGAACCTCCACACTGGACTTCCGAAGGGCAGACTTCAGCCTATTTAAGGAACTAATTCAGAAAGTTCCTTGGGAAAAAGCCCTTAGAAACAAAGGGGTCCAGGAAGGTTGGAGCTGCTTCAAGAAAGAACTCCTGCAGGCACAGGAGCAGCTCTGCCATTGAGCTGGAAGATGAGCTGATGAGGGAGGCAGCCAGACTGGATGGGCAGGGAGCTGCTGAAGGAATTAAAGATTAAAAAGAGAGTGTATCACCTTTGGAAAAGAGGGGAGGTGTCCAGGAGAAGTTCAAGGAAGTTGCTAGGTCTTGTAGAGGAAAAATTAGAGAGGCAAAAGCCGACTTGGAGCTTAGGCTGGCCATGGCTGCCAAGGAAAATAAAAAGTGTTTCTTTAAATATATGGATGGCAAGAGAAGGGCCAAGGACAACCTCCAGTCCTTGTTAGATAGAGAGGGGAATATAGTGACAAAGGATGAGGAAAAGGCAGAGGTGCTTAACACCTTCTTTGCCTCAATCTTCACTAGTGGGACAGGTTGTCTCCAGGACAGCTGGACTCCTGAAGCGGCAGATGAAGGCAGGGACCAGTATAGTCCCCCTCTAATCCATGAGGAAGCAGTAAGGGACCCGCTGCATCATTTAGATCCTCACAAGTCCATGGGATCGGATGGGATCCAGCCTAGGGTGCTGAGAGAGCTGGCAGATGAGCTGCAGCTGCCAGCTGCAGTCCTAGCCCACTGGAGAGGTTCCTGAAGACTGGAAGCTGGCCAATGTGATACCCATTCACAAGAAGGGTCGTAAGGAGGAGCCAGAAAACTACAGAGCTGTCAGCCTGACCTCAGTGCCAGGCAAGGTCATTGAATAGGTCATCTTGGGTGCCATCACAAAGCACCTACAGGATGGTCAAGGGATCAGGCCCAGCCAGCACGGATTTAGGAAGGACAGGTCCTGCCTCACCAACCTGATCTCCTTTTATGATCAGGTTACCTGCCTGGTGAATGTGGGGAAGGCTGTGGATGTAGTCTACCTAGACTTCAGCAAAGCCTTTGACACCATCTGCCAAAAGAAGCTCTTAGCCAAGCTGGCAGCTCATGGTTTGGACAGATTCACTCTGTGTTGGATCAAGAACTGGCTGGATGGCAGAGCTCAGAGAGTGGTGGTGAATGATGCCACATCCAGCTGGCAGCTGTCACTAGTGGTGTTCCCCAAGGATCAGTGCTGGGCCCAGTCCTGTTCAATATCTTTATTGATCATCTGGACGAGAGGATTGAGTCCAGCATCAGTAAGTTTGCAGATGACACGAAGCTGGGAGCAGGTGTTGATCTGTTGGAAGGTAGGAGAGCCCTGCAGAGGGACCTGGACAGGCTGGATGGGTGGGCAGAGGCCAAAGGGATGACATGTAACAAGGCCAAGTGCAGGGTTCTGCACATTGGCCATAACAACCCCAAGCAGTGCTAGAGGCTGGGGACAGAGTGGCTGGAAAGCAACCAGGAAGAAAGCAACCTGGGGACACTGGTAGATAGTAGCTGAAGATGAGCCAGCAGTGTGCCCAGGTGGCCAGGAGAGCCAATGGCATCCTGGCCTGCATCAGGAACAGTGTGGCCAGTAGGACAAGGGAGATTATTCTTCCCCTGTACTCAGCACTGGTCAGGCCACACCTTGAGTCCTGTGTCCAGTTCTGGGTCCCTCAATTCAAGACAGATGTTGAGGTGCTGGAACATGTCCAGAGAAGGCCAGCAAAGATGTTGAGGGGCCTGGAGCACAAACCCTATGAGGAGAGGCTGAGGCAGCTGGGGGTGTTTAGTCTGCAGAAGAGGAGGCTCAGGGGTGACCTCATTGCTGTCTACAACTATCTGAAGAGACATTGTAGCCAGGTGGGGGTGGTCTCTTCTGCCAGGGAACCAGCAATAGAACAAGGGGACACAGTCTCAAGTTGTGCTGGGGAAAGTATAGGCTGGATGTGAGGAGGAAGTTCTTGCCAGAGAGAGTGATTTGCCATTGGAATGGGCTGCCCAGGGAGGTGGTGGTGTCACCGTCCCTGGAGGTGTTCAAGAAAAGCCTGGCTGAGGCACTTGGTGCCGTGGTCTAGTTGACTGGCTAGGGCTGGGTGCTAGGTTGGACTGGATGATCTTGGAGGTCTCTTCCAACCTGGTTGATTCTATGATTCTATGAATATTAGGGTGCTGAATTGTCTACCTTTCCAGGAGAGGTGGGTCTGTTTAGCCTGGAGAAGAGCAAACTGAAAGGCAATTTATTTAATTAATGGTTATAAATAAACAACCGACAAACATGAAGAGGATAAAAGCAGATTGTTCTCAGTGATGTTCAGTAGCAGGACAAAGGACAATGGACACATACCATAACACAGGACATTCCACATAAACATAACAAAAAAATTCTTCACTTTGAAGATGACAGAGCACTGAAACAGGCTACCCAGACACAATTGTGGGATCTTCTTCTCTGAAGGAATTAAAAACCTGCCTCAACAGGTGCCTGGGTGATTTACTCTAGGTAATCATGCTCTAGTGGGGCTTTTGGACTAGAAGATCTTCAGAGTCACTCCTCCCCTATAATTCTGTGATTCTGTGAAAACTCATCAAATAAATACTAGAAAAATATGTGTGCATGGGGAAGCACAGAAAAGGAATGGACATGTTTGTAAGTCTATCTTTCTTATGACAAAGCCAGTATTTGGAAAGAAGAGAAGGAAAACATTGGAGCACTTTGCATTTTACCAAAAGCATCTTGAAAGAGAAACATGCATTGTGTATTGTAAATGTTATTATGGCAAAACGTGGCTCATAAACAGGACTTCAATTCACTGGCATATCCGATTTGTTTGCAGTGTTTATTTCTGTAGATTTTGTTTGTAGAAGAGTAGTATACATTGGGTAGGAAACTTGCACTGGATAGTTTTAGATGAGAAGTTAAGTCAAAGGAGAAATATTTTCTCCCCAGCCTCTTTACCCAGTTCCTATAGAGTGGCAAAGAAGCTTTACTGTTTAAGGATGCAACACACCTGTAGTTGGAGCTGTCTCTGTTTCTCCCTTCACATATGGTACAGCCGTGTCACACACTTTTCAATCATTCATTCTTCCACAGATGGCAAGAATCTAAGAGGAATCTTTTAGTGTTAGTTAAGATCAAGATTATTAAGAAACCACTTCCCTTTCTGCATCTTTGGAGTTCTAATTAGCTTCTCAGTTGTGTTGTTATGCCTTAGCATCTAAGCTTAAACTCTTACATATCAGAGTTTTGGTGTGCCTTTGCTTGATGCCTTTTCTCACACAAAGTTCTTTGTATGTTACAAAACTGAGAGGGCAGAGTAATACAGGTTACAGGGAATTTCACATAGCTTTGCAAGCTGCTTTCTCCCCTGGCATTTGAATGAATGGCAAACAAGGATGTACTTTTCTGGCATTATTTTCACTGAATTGTATTCAATATCCTCCAGTGTGAAAGACAAAAAGACTTCTCCACCAAAGAGCACATAGTGACAGCAATGGCATTCAAAACCACAGTTAGGGAATCATTTGCATGCATGCATTTACAGCATGAATTTAACCATGCTAAGCCAAGATATCGAAATCTAGCAGTCCATGCATGTTGCATGGCACCTACAGTCTCTGCTGACAGAGCAGAAAACATTATCTCTCAGAAACTTTACTGGTCACACAATTGAACCTGCTCAATTTGTATGTGGTTTATGATGGTTTTCAGTAGTCCAGTCCAAGCCAGTATGAGAAATGTCAGTACACAAGATGCGAGTGTGCTGGCTGAGGGCTGATTGCTTCATGGATGAAATCAAAGGGAAATCTGAAATGAAGGGAGGCAAATATCAAACAGAAGTCATATCTCTGATCTGGCCCATAGCCAATGAATAGGCCTTTCCAAGGTCATCTGTTAAAGTACTAAGTTCAGCATTACTCAGCATTATAATTAAAATTCATTTAGTTTACTTAGTGAATTTTACTACCAGAAGTATTTTTCTGTGATACAAAAGAGTAAAACCCTTTCCTATCCCTCCATGCATTAGAATTGAAGGGGAAAATACACTGTTGTCACAGAAAGGAATTGATCGGGGTTTTGTAACTCCTGGTACTCCTAATATGACTGACTCTGTGGGGATTTCAGATACTTAAATGCAATGATAAATTACTGCTGTGGTTAGGAAGGGACTCAAATTATGGAAGATATCCCCAGGGCAAAGATTAACCGGAATGACATTACTAATGGACTATGCAAATCTGGGTAATGACATTTAGATGGAGAAAAGCTGAAGGATTAGCAGAGTGGAGTTATTGTCAAAGGTTTGGTTTTCCACTTCTGAGTGGAAATTCTGTGTTCCGTTTTTAGAGAGATCAGTGTCAGATGAGTTAAAGCTGTTTACACAGGAAGGCTGATTACTTTATTTGCATTTGTAAGGACTTGGCAAACAAACTGATTCTATGATTCTATGAATAATAGTGTATGCCAAAGTTTCTGGAGTAACCCACTGCACACAAGTATTTCCACCAGTAAGGGGTTATGTGAGTGACTGAAAAGCATCATACAGGTGATCTACTGCACGCAAGAAAATTTGTAGTACTTTTATTCTTGATTACATCATTTAGTAATCTAATTTTTTGAATGGTTTTAATGGCTGCCCCAGATCTCTTGACAGAACAGAAAGATATTCTGCGTAAAATGACTTGGCATAAACCAATTTGCTGTTCAGAACAAGGACTTTCTTTTTCCTGTTCAATACATGCATCATGTTTATTTTACCTTTTTAGTTTCATCTTTGAGGTTTTTTAAGACACCTGACCACAGTCAGTTGCATCAAGATATAGGGAAGATATCTGCTGCGATGTGTTTTCTCTTCTATGTAATCAGATGGACACTAACACACTAACTGGAGAATTCCAGGTTAGTGCTTAGAAGCACATTCTAATTCCTGTCAAGTGCAAACTCTTTCAAGATGCATAAATGGAAATAATAGGATTTCCTTGTACCTTCTGAAAGTATACATAATTGTATTTTCCAAAATGCCATGTGTCATGGAGGGGATTTCTCTATTCCTCCCCTGCTAGGGGGAGGTGAGAAATTAATTTGAGTCGGTTTCAATTTTTTATAAAATTATTTATTTAAATTAATATTTACAATTTTACACCACCCCCAATCACTATGAAATCCAGGGTTCGTTTGCAAGTTTATGAAAATAGCTTGGGATATATATATTTACAGGGATTGATTATTAAATGAAAATATCAAATTATTGACAATTATTGACCGAGCGAAATATTTCTTTGGCTTAATGCTTATTAACAACTCTAGTGTTTGCCCAGCAAGGGCTGAAACTATGTGTGCTTTCAGATTGGAGTAACTTATATTACAAGAGAATTAAAGCTTACTTAGATGTGTTGCTCTTAAGTATTAATCATTAATCACCCTCTCAGGATTCTGTCTCAGTGTGTGCCCTGTACTGGGGTCTTGATATAGCTGGAGTCTGTCCCGGCTTGCAAGGGATGATAGAGATTTTCCCAGTCTCTGGGGTAAATTGAGTTTTCTCTAACCTTCACTCCTGGGGTGATCTCTGCCTCGGTGCTGCTTCTTCTTCTGGAAGCCGTGTGTCCAGGGGTGATCAGCTGGCAGGAATTTCCTGATGCAGGAGAAGGATTTGCCCATGTTGCTTCTGACACGGTCTGGCAGCTAGCAGGCTGTGTTTGCAGGTTTGCAGACTGTCTGAGGGTCTGCTGAGCTCTGGGTCTTTCCAGAGTTACAGGATAGCTGGCAAGTAGTATTTATGCCATGCAGCAGGGAGATTTAGCTCCGCAGATGAATCAAGATAGCTCTAGGCTTTAGGCAGGGGGTCTCTCGGCTCCCCATATGGTGCAGGCATGAATGTGCTCTGCATCTCAGAGGGCTTGCAGATAGCTTGGCTGCGCCTTGAGATCAATGCATGAGGTCTAAGCCTCTGTAATGCTTGCAAGTGAGCAAGGCCTGATCCTGTGTCTAGGCCAATGCAGCGGGTCAGTGCAGCAGGATGCTGCTGTGGATCAGAGCTGAGTCTAAAATGCTCTAAGCTTCTGAACTGGTAAACAGTCTGGGTCGTCTGATCGGACTGAACAGGACTGACCACGTGGTGCTGCTCTGCACCCCCCTTTAAAGGCTCTGGGGCCGAGATTTGTGGCTCGTTGGACATCTAAAATGACCATTTAGGCTGGCAGTAAGCCAAACCTTGCCCCAATAGGCAGTAGAGACATGCCTGGACCTCCCAATAGGGGATTACCTGCCCGGACCTCAGGGGCACATGGGCTGGGTGTGTGTGTGTTACACAATTTGTTTGCTGCCTCATGGGTCCTGGCAGAAGAACATGTCTGGGCATGTAGAGGCATAGAAAAGCCTCAGTTTTGGGGCTACTGCCCCTCCACCACACCATGGGTACCACAGAGATAGAGCATCACCAAATCATATCAGTGATAGCTAGAAGACTTAAAATATTTCTCCAATTCAGGTAAAATATGAAGATTTTTTTTTTCAAAAAAAAGTTTTTAAAAAAAAAGAGATGAGGAAAAAAAATCAGCAGCTTGAAAATAAAATGTATTTGACTTGAAAAAATATTCAGTAAAATAAACCACAACTGTATCAAAATGAAAATAAACTGTCCCTCTGTCCTCTCAAAGATAATAATCTAGACTCTTTATACTTCTTTTAACAGGATATAAATGTGTTTAATTTTCTTAAGACTTGAAATTTAAACCAGAAGCTTATTGATGCTACAAGTTGCTTCCAACTGGTGTTTGATGATCTGTAATTGAAGCATTGATTAGAAAACAGGCTGTGGAAGCTGATGCTGCCTGGTGAAATGTGATGCTTACATATTTAAAGACATTAAGACTTCAATGAAATTTTTCACACGGAGAAACATACTAATGAACCTGGTAATTGTCCCACTCCATCTTTTACAAGTTCCAATTAGCAAAATAAATAAGCAATATTTGCAGTAATATATTTCAGTGTGGCAAACCTGGAAATATTTAGGTGCTTGTGTAGGAACCTATGTGCCTAAATATTTTGTTTCCTTGATTCTTGAAGGGTTTTTTTCAGTCTCAGAGGGAACTCTTGGCTCTGTAATTAGATAGAAATTGTACTTTGAATATGCTTATTGTTTACCTCTGTTGTGCTGTTTAACACAGTGTACCAGCTGACAGAACGAGGTCTGTGGAAATCACACTGATCACATCAACAAATGAAATTCAGAGGTGTGTTAGTTTGAGCCTAGCTGGGATATTTTAGTGAGAGGAATTAGGTTATAAACTGTGAAAAGGAAACAATGGTGGTGTCTACTTCACTCATAGACTTGCTGAAACGTATAAAAACAAGAACACAAACACAGATAACAGAGTTGCTTTCTGGCTCTGGCTGCCTCCTTTCTCTCTCTAACCTGCTGTCTGTGTAACTAATCTGTCTGCTTCCTAACCTCCCCTGGCCAATTCTCCAAACTCACCTTAAATGTAAGGCACAGTCTGGGATAAGGTAAAAGGATGGAAAGGAGGTGGAAGGATGCTTGGGAACCTTTCCTGGGGACCCAGGTTTCTGAGAGGGGTGTTGTGTTTCTGTATTACTTTTTTAACTTGTATATTTCTGCAAATAGCTGTACATACCTGCTTGTATATTGTGCTAAGCTGTAAATATAAAGCTTCATTCTAATTACCAGCTCAGATGAGTCTAGTCTGGGTGATTTTCTTAAGTGTGGGGGGGATGAGTATCACTCAAACCGTCACAAAGTGACTGAAGTGGCATCATGCATGTTGGTGCAGGCTATTACAGAAGAATCACTACATGTCCAACAGAATGCCATCTCTGATATTTTTCCCTTGTGTGTCTTACAGAATTTGTATTTTGCAGTCTGTGACTAATGTGGAGAATGGACTCAAGCACCATCATTGAAACACCATTCAATCAAAAACTTACTGATTCTGCTTCTGAAACAAACAAAATCTGTCTGTTTCTTTTGTTTGCTTGGTTTTTTTTTTTCTTTTTAGGTGTTGTATCTATCATTATTTTTTGTTTAACTGATGTTTCATTGATACTTTTAAAGAACTCAAAAAAACTTTGGGAAAATCAGCTTCAACTAAGGTTAGGCTGAGGGAAATATTCAAGGCCACTGACACTGGTATGTGGGTCACAAAACCATCTTCTTTCTGAATCCTACCTTCAAGGCTGTGTGAGTTTGAGGCTAACTGGAATATTTTAATGAGAAAAATTAGATTATAGGCTATGAAAAGGAAACAACTTTGATGTCTACTTCACTCATAGGCTTGCTGAGATGTACAAAAGCAAGAACACAAACATGCATAAGATAGAGAGTGTTTGTGTCTCTGTCCCTCAGATGCTGTGTTTCTCCCTGGGCTTCTTCTGTGTAATTAATCCTTCTGCTTTCCTTCCCCCATGGCCGATACTCCAAACTCACCTTGCACTTAAGGCAAAGTCTGGGATAAGGTAGAGGGGGTGGGAAGAAGGTAGAAGGGAATCAGAAGGAATCAGAATCCCTCCTGGGGATTCTGATTTCTGGGAGGAGTATTGTGCTTCTCTATTACCTTTAACTTGTATAATTCTGTATATAGTTGTATATATTTGTTATATATTGTAAATACCTGCTTGTATATTGTGCTAAGGTGTGAATATAAAGCTTCATTCTCTAACTTCCAGATGGCTGACTCTAGTCTGGGTGATTTCGTAAGAGTAGAGGGTGTAAGTAACTCCCAAACCATCACAAAGGCATACCATGACACAATTTCTCAAGCCAGACCTGGACAACAGGTGATAAGATTCAAAAATATGAATATCCTCAGAGTAAATAAAGATGAAACAACACCAAAAGACTGATGAACTGTGCTTATTTGATCCAATGAAAGCTCTCTGTCACTTGCACCATAAAGATGCTTGCCTGAAATAGAGAAGAAGGAAATAGAAGGAAAAAGGTGAGGGGAAAAGAGAGAGAAAGAGAGAGAGAAGAGGTAAAAGAGAAAGAAAGATTCACCACCCTTGAATCCAGCAACATCTTCACAAGATTAGTCCAAGCTCTTCAGTGGTGGCTGTACAGCCAGCATAGGCTTCTGTGGTTGATTCACCTCTTTCCTACAATTTTAATTAATTTCCTTTCTGTGTTCATATTTGTTGTAAGAGATTGATGAAGGGCTATGTTCACATATTCTTATCGCTCTCAGGTCTCATATGTGTCGATTTTTCCCAGCCATTTTGAGCAGCACTTTGGAGAATGTCGTAACATAATTTAACAGTTTTCTTGAGATATAATCTCTCTTGGACCAGAATCATGATATTTACATAAAGAATCTGCTGCACAGGGCAGTGATTGATAAGTTTTCTAAAAACCATCAAGAACAGCAATAAAACCATGTCTTTGTTACAAAACCCAAAACCCAAACAAAACAAAGACACTGGATGCACTTCTGCTGTTGTACTCAAAACTGGTGAGGCCTCACCTCAAGCACTGTGTGCAGTTCTGGGCCACCCATTTCAAGAAAGAGATTGAGGTTCTGGAGAGACTTCAGAAGAGCGTGACAAGACTGGTGAAGGGCCTGGAGGGAAAGTCTTCTGAGGAGAGGTTGAGGGAGCCAGAGTTTAGCCTGGAGAAGACTGAGGGAAGACCTTTTCACAGTCTATAACTACCTGAAGGGAAGTTGTAGTAAGGTGGGGGACAGGCTATTCTCCTGGGCAAGTTGTGACAAAATGATAGGGCATGGCCTGTGTGGCCATTTGAGCTGATTTTCTAGCTCAGACATAGGGGAAAGATGAACACTCCAGGGATAGGCCACATAATGGCAACAATAGAAAAATTAATGTAATTTCATTGGAGCATCAAGTGCTTAATGTCTAGAAGCACAGCTTGTTCCCCCCTTTCTTCTGCTGACTTCTGCTGCTGCAGCTTCGCCTATCTTCCCCGGCTGCTGTTTTGGCTGCTGCTGCTTCTGCTGCTTTGCCACCGCTTGACCCCTCCTCCATCTCCCTTAAGGTTATTGTATTGTTTTTTTTCCCTTCCTTCTCTAGTTATTATCTTTCTTTACATTGTTATACTATAAGAAATACAATTTCATCTTTCCCTGACTTTCAAAAAAAAATCTGTGTTGTGGTGAGTTAATTTCTCCCTGGGGGAGGGATCTGCCCTAACCCGGGACAGCCTGAAGCTGCACCAGGGGAGGTTTAGATTGGATATTGGGAAGCACGTTCTCATGGGTAATTAGACACTGGAATGGACTGCCCAGGATGGTGGTGGACTTGCTGTCTCTGAAGGTGTTTAAGGAAAGATGGGATTGTGGCACCTAGTGACACAGTAGTCATAGAATCATAGAACCACAGAATCAACCAGGTTGGAAGAGACCTCCAAGATCATCCAGACCAACCTAGAACCCAGCCCTAGCCAGCCAACTAGACCATGGCACCAAGTGCCTCATCCAGGCTTTTCTTGAAGACCTGCAGCAACAGCAACGTCACCACCTCCCTGGGCAGCCCATTCCAATGCCAGTCACTATCTCTGGTAAGAACTTCTTCCTCACATCCAGCCTATACTTCCCCCGGCACAACCCGAGACTGTGTCCCCCTGTTCCATCACCGGTTGCCTGGGAGAAGAGACCACCCCCCACCTGGCTACAACTTCCCTTCAGGCAGTTGTAGACAGCAATGAGGTCACCCCTGAGTCTTCTCCAGGCTAAACAAGCACAACTCCCTCAGTCTCTCCTTATAGGGCTGTTTTCCAGGCCCCTAATCAGCTTTGTTGCCCTTCTCTGGACATATTCCTGTATCTCAACATCTCTCCTGAACTGAGGAGCCCAGAACTGGACATGGTACTCAAGGTGTGGCCTGACCAGTACTGAGTACAGGGGAAGAATAATCTCCCTTGTCCTACTGGCCACACTGTTCCTGATGCAGGCCAGAATGCCATTGGCTCTCTTGGCCACCTGGGCACACTGCTGGCTCATCTTCAGCTACTATCGACCAGTGTCCCCAGGTTGCTTTCTTCCTGGCTGCTCTCCAGCTACTCTGTCCCCAGCCTATAGTGCTGCTTGGGGTTGTTGTGGCCAAAGTGCAGAACCCTGCACTTGGCCTTGTTCAATCTCATCCCATTGGCCTCTGCCCACCCATCCAGCCTGTCCAGGTCCCTCTGTATGGCTTTCCTACCCTCCAACAGATCCACACCTTCTCCTAGCTTGGTGTCATCTACAAACTTACTCATGCTGGACTCAATTCCCTGGCCCAGATCATTGATAAAGATATCTTGATGTGGTGGTGTTAGGTCATAGGCTGGAGTCGATGATCTCAGAGATCTGCTCCAGCTTTGCTAATTCTGTAATTCTGTGATTTCTCTTCCAAATGCTTTACACTGAAAAGGAAAGGCTCTATACAGCTCTGGCCATATTTCCTGAAGGACAAGAGCAGCTCAGTGTGTTCCATGTGCACACTGGACAATGCATGGACAGGGAACATTCACTAGATAAGGCATGCTTCCCCCATGCCATCACCAGTGAGCTCATTTCAATTTAAGTTATGGTGCCACTGCTCCAGGTATCTGTCCTGAGTGTGTGCAACTATTCCAACGACAAAAGGAACCTTGATGACTTACAAAATTTACATGTTGAATCATTTCACTTGACTTACATGGACAGAAGCTGGACAGTTATCTTAAGAGAGACTGTCTTGGATGCTCATCTTCTGTTACTAAATCATAGAATCATATAATTCTTTCAGTTAGAAAAGATATCTAAGATAATCAAGTCCAAAAAAAGGTTGGTTTTTTTTTATGTTAGAACAGGATAAACATCTGTCTGGGTGAGTTTCTACTACCAAATGGACTTTCCAGCATTCTTGGACAATCACCTGCTTTTTCAGCATATAAAATTGGGTGGTGGAGTCGCCGTCCCTGGGGTTGTTCAAGGCAAGATTGGACGTGGCACTTGGTACCATGGTCTAGCCTTGAGTTCTGTGGTAAAGGGTTGGACTTGATGACCTGTGAGGTCTCTTCCAACCTTGGTGATACTGTGATACTGTGAATAAAGCCTTTCTATTTGCCTTGGGGCATTCATCCAAGAGGACCTGCCTTTATACCTCAGGAATTAGGAAGAAATCTAAGGATGATACATTTTGCTGTAGATCCTTTTGATTTATAAATCAGGCACTATTTAAGGTCACTACACCTGCAGTCTCAAGAGTCTCTTTAATTTGACTGTGCAAAAAAAAAAAAAAAAAAAAAAAAAAAAAAAAAAAAGATCTGCAGTGTGAATAGTGAAACTGTGATGGTTTGGGGGTTACCCCGCCCCACCCACACTTTTGAATTTGCCCCAGCTAACTCAGACGGACCCTGGGAATATAGATGAAGCAATTTATTTACAGCTAGCAGAATTTACAAGCAGCTATTTACAATATATACAGTTATATACAATTATATACAGAAATATACAAAGGATAAACAATACAGAAGCACAACTCCCCTCCCAGAAACCTGAGTCCCCAGGAGGGGCTCTCAAACCACCCCAACACCTCCCCCCGGCCCTCTCAACCTTACCCCAGTTCTCAGGAAGAAGAGAGGTGCGGCCAAGAGGTTAGGGAGCAGGGTTAGTAGGAGCAGGGTTAATGAGATGTGACCAGGTCTAAGGCAAAAGCAAAAGTGAGAAACAAAATGGAGAATGTTTTCTTCTTCTTCCCAGAGTTCTCAGCGAGACTATGAGAGAAGTTGACATCAATTGTTTTCATTTCACTGCCCGTTATCTAGTTCTGTTACCAAAACATTCCAGCTTGCTTCAAACTAGCACAGAAACTCAGCTAAAGATCACTCAAGCTGGAAAGACAGATAAAGCTATGCAAGACACAGACATAACTGGAAAGCTGTGTTGAAGGGCATGACTGCTGTCATTCATGGGTCTTCGGAATGCCATAGAAGGTGGCAAATACTTAGTATCATAGCAGCTTCTACAGTCCTTGAACAGAGTGCAAATCCAGCATAAACTTGCAGAAAGCAAGCTTTGTGCAAATCTAAATGTAGATAATGTAAGCTGTAGATAAGCACAGGAAGCAACTGAGTAGTGTACTGTACTGCCTTCCTGGAGGGTTGCAAGGTCACATTCTCCTTGCGGCATTCCCAGCACTAGTTACTATCCTAAATAAATGAGCTTATGTCAAAAGAGAGAGAAATGGCAATTGTGTGTTAAAAGGCTCCCTGTGATGGACAGTGTGATCTCCAGTTAAAGTAACAGTCACTCAGGAAGCATTTTTCACTAATCCATCTGCAGCTATAGGAATCTTTGCAGAAGTTATTTACCTTCACATCTGCTGAGTAAGTGTCATTGTGTGACACATCATGAATTATTAAGTCTGGAATATTTTATCATAATGCCAGATAAAACCTCGGGAATGTCCAGACGGTATCCATGCTGGGTTTTGTGTGACTCCTGTACCTCTTCAGTCCAGTCTTGCTTCCTTTTCTTCAGACACATAATTCGTATCACCTGATGTTTTAATCTCCTTTTATCTTTTGATTAATGAAGCATGTGAGTGCTCTGTGTTATGGGGAAAAGAAGCCGAAAGCTTGATTACAAATCTCTTTCAACTTTATAAGGAGTCAGTCTTGCAGAATATAAATGAAGCAAAAGACACAGTGAAATAAAAAGGGGGAAATGGTAAAAAAATTATAATAATTAATATTTTGAGACCTTGTGCTTTTGTCTATGAAAAAACACTTTTTCACAAATGTAATGAATCATCCTCAGTGGTGACTTTGGAAGTGGTACTTAAATTGTGTTGTCAGAGGCATTATAGATATCAGATATTATGTTTTTAAAAGTTTCACCTCGTGTCCTTTCCTTTTTAAGTCACATTTTCGTTGACAGCCACATAGCAGTGGCCATCAGTAACACCAGTAGTGCCCCAGTTGTTATTTTTTTCTCTTCAGGTATGAATGCAAGCACCATAAACAGAGCCTAGAGGAAGTTGTTTGGTAGTCAGCCACATCCTTGGGTTTATTGACATGGGAGCAGTAAGAAAGTGATTATGCTGTTGGTGTCTCAGATGAGTTCCCAGGGTTTGGCTGGTTTTCCAGGAGGAAGGGTTGCTTGCAGCTGGTTCAGACCAGCAAGCTAATTTCACTATTCGTTTTGCAGGCATTGAGTCCAAATGTAACAGTTGGCTTGATGGATATACACCAGCAGATGTACTGCTTTGGGTAGTGAGACTCTTGGTCAGAGAAACACAGGTCCCTCTCAGTCTTTGTAAAACCAGCAAGCATCCAGGTGGAACTGGAAAGGGAAGTATAAACTGAGGTATAAAACACACCAAATCTACCCTAAATCAGGCAATCTTATGAACTGTTTTTGTTCATTGTCCCAGTTATGCTTTCTCCTTGCTCGAAAAAAAACTTCTAAATCTTCTTTTACCTATCTGTATGGGAATAAGCCCCCTAAATTGCCTTCTAATATTTCCAGCAAACGTTTTCTTTTTCTAGAGTTAGAGAGCAAATTTTAAAAGTATTTAGTGGTGATGCACTCTTTCAGAAAAGTTTTCTTTTAAAACAGAAATAGCACTTGGACAATCTTGAATGAAGACTAAAATAGACAAAAGGAGGTGGAGAAGTTGAAAAACAAAGTAAAGGCAACTTCGTAGCAGTGATCCACTAAGTCAAATTTGAACAGAATGGCATATACTCTCAGTGTGGGTATTTGTCCTTATTTTCAGGAAGCCTTCTTCAGTTGCAAGAGCTTTGTTAGGACTTTTCTGTGGCTGTTATGCAGGGACCTATTTATCCAGTGATAGCAATCTGCTGGTGAATATCCCAAGAGACTGCCTTTCTCATCCTCCTTTGGGCCAAGACCACAGGGAAAGTGAATCTGCAGTTACTGAAGGCTGATGTAAGTGTTGTAAAATTCTAACTTGGGGAAAAAGAAAGATTTCAAAAGTCATCTAGGATTTTTATTACTGCAGATAATTCAGTTTTGGAGGAGCTTGCCTCTGGAAAAATTAAGTAATTTACCATATGATAGGGAAGTCTGGTGAGTTTCAGCTCTTACTGGCTGAGTTACCACAGAACTCTGCAGTCATAAAACTTAGAGTTTCTACCCAAGATCAAACTATCATCTACTTAAAAGCTGTATAGAGATGGTCCAGTTGAATCTTCAGGGACATAAAAATCAAGCTCCTCCACTTGACTGAGATACTTTATTAGACTTTCGTCCAATTAGAAGAGCCTGATCCTAATCCAGAAAGAATCTCAAACAGGTATAGGGTCAGCATTTGCTATCAGGCACTTGGACTAAATGACCATTGTAGGTTCCTTCCAGTTGAATATATTCTGGTTTATCCTATAAATCTTTTTAAACATATTTGCCTGTTGAATGAGAGAGGCTTTCTAAACAATTTTCATGTATTATTTTGTTTTGATTTTGTTTTATCCTGAGAAATGTATCTGTAGTGACATAATCAGGAGTCTTACAGGAGAAAGTAAAGGCTTTTTTTAGATTCTTTGCCTGCTGTGTATGTTGTGGGGTTTTTTTTCTTAGAAATTTCATCATATCTTGAGTGTAGATGTTGTATGTTAGTGTGTGCTAGGGAAATGCTGAATTTGACTGAGTGTTATGGAATAATCCTGAATATTGCAGTCTATTTTTGAGTGAAACAAACCTTTCCCCTCTGTTTCTCTGCTCTATTTGGTCAGGATGCTCCTTTAGTCCAGCAATATGAAACAACAGCAGGGTGGAATAGGCAGCCTCTTATTAACTTGTCTAATGTCTCCATGCTGCAATCACTCATCTGTCATCTCCTCAGCCAAAAGTTAATGTGACATCTGCTATACTTAATTCCAACCACTGTCCAGAACCTCCCTGCATATGAACTATCTGTCCTGCTTACAATATCAAATTCCCCAATAATATGCTGTTTCTGCTAACATAATAAAGTTATTTATTAGAAGGAAAACCATTAAAGGGGCAAGGGTGACACCTTTACAGGCTTCCACCCAACATTTGGAATGTCTCAGTCCATATTCCCATGTGTTTCCTGAAATAGTTTCTTCAAATATTCAACAAGATTCCTGACTGAAGATTTAAATTAATTTTGAGGATTTTCTAAAGCAGGATTAAAGAGATGAAATTACAGTTATGTCTTACCCATGCAGTAGATTGCAATCTCTTACCAGAGGAAAAAATGATCAGGGGTCACTAGTGAATCAGCTATTCCACTTTGCCTGATTTTCCTCATTACATCTCACAATTAAAATGATAGATGCCAGGAGAACATTTCATCACCAGCATTTCAAGATCAAGTTCTCCCAAAACTGTATTGCGTCACTTGAGTTCATGCACTGTCTTTTTTCATAAAAGGGCAAAGATTATTGGCCTAAGCTAGCAGCATGCCAAAACTGGTGGAGTCTACAGCATTATGTACACTTACATCTTTCTACTCATATATCAAAAAAGAGAGATACTTCCAAATCTAGATTTTATCTTCTTTTTTCTTTTTCTTTTTTTTTTTTTAATAAAGTCCTGCTTCCTTATCCCATTGAAAATGAGTGAGGAGATGCAATCAAATATGCTTTCTGGCAAAGTGTGATATTTTTCATAAACATGTTTTGACTTGGTTTACACTATACTCACGACATTCAGTAGAGTGAATTATAGAAGCCAGCACAGGATGGTCTTTTTCACCAGAGCATTTGTGGTTTTCACTATGATAAGCCCATGAAAACTTCACAGCTGGTAAAGACCCAGGTTCCATGGTACACAAGGAATGTGTGCAAAAGAGGCAGAGACACGCTGCTTGTGATACCCCAACTGCTGTGCTCAAGGTGGTTGCTATAGCTGAAACTGGGCGCTTTAATTCAAGGTCAGTGTAAGTGCAAGAGCTGTCATTTAAATTAAGTAAATTTAGGAAAGGTCTTGAATGACATCCTCAGACCCAAGAGCAAGTCTGATTGGCATGAAAGAATTCAAGACAGAAAAGATTAGTGCACCTGGTAAGAGTCTAAATGCTCTCTGTTGTTCATCAACCAAGGTAAAGCTTGCATCATCTCTCCCATAATCAACAAAGATAAAAATTGCCTTTGTTAACTCCCAGGACTCAGACTCGGTGCTTGTCCTAAAGCTCAGGGATGCAAATCAACAGATAACACCTTGGAAACTCCTGGACCTCAGTCTGGCTGGAATGCCCAGGATACCTACATCTTATCTCAGCTACTCCAAAGATAAAAGTGTGGTGGAGGGGACGTAGGCCCGAAAACAGAGGCCTCCCTATGCCTCTACATGCCTGGACATGTCTTTCTGCCAGGACCTATGGTAGTAAACAGATTGTGTAACACATACACCCAGTCCGTGTATCCCTGGGGTCCACCCATGTGATCCCCATATGTGGCAGGGTCCAGGCAAACAGCTCCTGCCTATTAAGGTAAGGTTTGGCTTACTGCCAACCTGATTGGTCACTTTGGATGGCCAAAGGGCCATGAATCTCGGCCCACAGTCTATAAAGAGGGGTGCAGAGGTGCACCACATGTTCAGAGTGTTCAGACTCAGCTGTTCAGACTCAGCTCTCATCAGACGTGTTCAGATTCAGCTCTCTGACCCTGCCTGCAGCGCAGCTCAGCTCTCTGATCCACATTGCAGTGACCTGCTGACTGACTAACTTGCGAAGGCCTAGACACAGAGTCTGGCCCTCACCTGCATGCTCACTGAGGCTCAGACTTCGTGCATTGATTTCAACTCACAGTTAACCTGTCTGCATACCTTAGAAGCAGAGCACATTCAAGCCTGCACCTGATATATACATGGGGAGCCAATAGCCCCTAAGCCTAGAGCCAGCTGTGCATATCGGCCAGCTACTTTGCTTTATCTACGGAGCTCAGACTCCCAGCTTTGCCTGGTAAGAGGACCAGGGCGGCAGACCTTTTAGATTGTCTGCAAACCCACACAAACAGTCTGCTAGATGTACAGAAGACTGTGCCAGAAACTGCACGGACATCCTTCTCCTGTTCCTGGAAGCCTGCCAGATGATCATCCCTGGACACGCAGTATCCAGAAGAACCAGCAGCATCAAGACAGAGACCACCTCACACCAGGAGAGAAGGTTAGAGAAAACCTGTTTACCCCAGAGACTGGGAAGATTTATTATCCTCCTTCAAGCTGGGAGGATTCACCTAGTTTACCTCTCAAGCCAGGAAGATTCCAGCCCCACAGAGTCTGGACACTGGGCACAGGCTGTGACACAACCCTGGGAGGGTGATCAATAGTTGATAGCAAGACTTCTAAGTAAAGCTTGATTCCTCTGTAATATAAGTTGCCTCTGCCTTAGTGCAGACACAGTTCAAGCCCCTGCTGGGCAGACAGCACAGTTCTCAAGCGGCACTAAGCCTGAGGGAAATCTCTCTCTGTCTATAGTTGATATTTGACAGTTATTAAGCAGATTCCTGTATATATATCATATCCTAATTGTTTTCATAACTTTGCACTAGAACTATATTTTATTACACAGTGGTTGGGGGTGGCAAGAGTTTGTAAATATTAATTTTAATAAATATATTTTTATAAAAAATTAATAGCACTTCAAATTAATTTCTCACCTCCCCCAAATAAGAGAGGCATAGAGAGACCCCCTTCATAACAAAAAGGCTTATGTGCATTTAGGGTATGGACAGGTACAGTCAGGGAGGGGGCAGAGGTCCTCTCCCTGATGGCGCTGGACCCCTGTGAATGCATTAGGATACACAGGAAGATTTCCTGGGGAGCTGCAGCTGGACACTGAGCAGAAAACTGTATAAAGGGCAGGAGGAATGCATGACAAAGGGTACACTTCTAACAGACTACCAAGTGGACTTCCCCAACAGACTACTAGAGCTGCACCACCACCAGAAGAACCCCTGATGAACTCCACAGAATATCATCCCTGGGCCACGCACTCATCTCTCTCTTCCCCCTCCCCCTTCCCCCCCTTCCCCCCCCCCAATTTAGGACTGAGAGTAATATGATCCCAGCTCTTCTTCTTTTCTTCTTCGTCGTTCTCTTTATCTCTCTCTCTCCCCCTTCTCTCTCTCTCTGTTTTGTCCATCTTTATCCTTTAATAAACAGTTTTGTGGTGATATGTGGTCTCATTTGCACCTTAATTTCACAACACAGAAATCCATAAGAAGAGATCTTGCTTCTCTGGACAGAGATATTGGTAACCTCTGTTCTCTGGACCTTGACACACCTAAAGCAGAAAATCTCTCTCCGGACCAGGAATTGTCTGCTTCTGATAGTCATCATCACCACTGCTTTGTAGTGCTGTGGCTAACAACAAATGCTGATAAGCACTGAAATGTAAGAAATCATTCTTCTGTGGTGACCACATGGATTGGATTGGTGAAATAAACACCAATCATTTTCTTACAAAGTGGCTTATCATTAAATAAATACAACTCTGCCTGTACTTGTCAATACTGAAACTGAAATAAATGTAAGTGGTGGCATTATAAAGGTTTTAATTAATTTTATCATAACTTTGTTTGAAATCGATTTTTTTTAATTAGATATTGTAAATACAAGCACATTCTGATAATTCAAAACCATTGAAGGAACTCTTGAGTTTTTGTCACCTTTTTAAACGTGCCGTTCCAGATGACACATTTGTGGAGAGTGGATTTTTTTTTTTTCAGTTTCTACTCATCTGCATCTTTAAATAGGAATTGCTGCATTGAAGCTGAATTATAGATTCTGTTAAATATATCTGTCCCCTCAGAGTAGTGCACTCATATTAAATTGATAAACTGCTCAAATTATTCCTTATTTACATTCCTTGCAGTGTTTTTTTTTCAACCTGATTGAAGACAATAAGCAATATATTGCTTACCACACTGTGAAATACTATTCACTAATAATGCAAGGTGTGTGAAAATGTTGGTTGGAAGGCCATAGGTACATCATCAACTAAATTCTTCATCATTGCCTGTATTGAGATGAAGGCTTCCACCACGGTGGTTTTAGCTATTTCTATCACATCTCAGTGAGATACTCAGAATAGTACTGGGTAACCAGAAGTTCATTAAAGGTTGCTTGGTTTAATGAGTGTTTAAGGACAAATAAGAGGCCTCTTTCATCTATTCAGTCTTTAAACAGTGAGTAATGGAGTGATATACTAAATAATCTCAGAGGTTAACAAGTCAACACACTTCTAAGTACTCCCTATTGTTTGTACTTCAAAGGCACTTTCAGTTTCAGCCTATTTCTTGTGTCTACAACAATTTTCAGTCAAATATGTGCTAACTCAAACCCTCTTGAAATAAGAAGAAAGGATTTTATCTAGGCTTTTCTCTTAGAGGAGAAATAACAGCACTGGGGATCAGTACACTGCTAGAATCATATTCAGCACATATTTTTTTCCCATGTCGCTATTGTATACATTTTAATGAGTCTTGTAAATGTCATGTAGAAAGGTGTTCATATCATTCAGGAAGAGGCTGTCATTAGTCAAAGATCTGCATACCAGTCATGGCTCTCATGAGTCCAAGAACTAAAGAGAGAAAATTAATCAGTAAGCAGAAAGACCTGAGTTTCACAGCTCTGCAAATACTGAAGACAAGTTTAGATGTGAATTAACCTTCACCATATTGCTCTGGATGCATTGTTTATATTCTTCACAGTTTATGAACTAATTTGCTTTTACTATGAGTATTTAGATTTTCACCAAAAATGGGAGGGGGTTGGAGGAAGAAGAAAGAAAACAAATAAAAAAGGAAGAGAAGGTCTAATCTCTCATGTCTAAACCTATGTGCTTGGCTTCATGAGCAGGAGACAGCTATTTTAGCCTTAATGGTTAGTGATATGTCTTTAATACAGATTGTTACAGCTGCAGGCTGTGCATTCATTTAAAGACTAGTCATTTTGAACACACTTTTAATGCTAATACTTATTTGCATAGTGAGATGGTCTTAATCCAGATAGACATGTGGAGTGCAGAATACAAATGCTTCTACCAATTGATTTTCTTTATTAGATTGTTTGTGTTTCAACAGCTCAAAGATAACTGCCAGTGCTGGCACAGATAGATAGATAGAAAATGGAGAATAGGAGAGGTAGGGGTTTCATGGCTACTCTAAAGCAATTTACAGGTAGCAGCTCCTTTTCAAAAGTGATTTATCTAAGCTCCTAAGTGACTGATTTTCAGGAAGCTGCAGACTTCTTAAGGAATGTTACTTTTTTTAAATGCTAATGATGTATCTTTGTTTATTCTTGTGCATTATAATATACAGAGAGAAAGGGAAAACATCTGAGTTTTCTTCCTAAACCCTAAACTCTCTTTATTTTGAGAAAATATAGGATCAGTTGTAATTTTTACCTGCCAGAAAATTACCCAGAGAACCATTAAGAAGATACATCATTTAGGTGGAACAAGACCAGGCACTTAGTTATCTAGCAGCATCACTCCAGCATATTTTAACGTGAAAGCAAGAACCTATTCATCTAGAGGCCTCATCTGAGCGATCTTGTCCTTCATAAGAAGAGTATTCAAAGTAAGACATGAAACAGCTTTGAGAAACCATGGCCACGACTGGAGAAAAGAGTTAAAAAAAAATTACATTTGCAGACAGTAGCCTGGGAGAGACAGGAAAACAATAAAATATTTCAAAGTATGCTGAAAAGTGAAAAGATATAAGTTGTTCTTGATGTTTCCTGTGAACAGTGGAAAATGATAAGGTTAAAGTATCAAGGCACATTTCAGACTTGAGCAGTGAGGCAAGTTAAAAAAAGGAGTAGACTGTGGACAGAGCAGCATTTGCAAGTGCTGAGGGTTCAGAAAGAAAGATGAGGCAAACTCTTATGCTTTTCCCATCCCTGTGGCCCCAGTCAGCCTCTCAATGGGGTATTTTTTATTTCCTGTGGATGCCACAGATATTGTTTAGTGAAGTGAAAAAAAGTGTTAGATCAGCTAGAAAATAGCTGAATCCAAGATAAATGTACTGATCCTATTTTTATCCTTTTATATCCTGCCCTTACTTCTTTCCTCTTGTCACTCTTGGCAAAAGAGACAGTACAAGGAAGAACCTGAGCCCAGAATCAGGTCTCTGTGCTTAGATGAAAGCAGGGAGGGGGAATAACCTTAACATAGAATCATAGAACCATAGAAAAAACCAGGTTGGAAGAGACCTCCAAGATCATCCAGTCCAACCTAGAACCCAGCCCTAGCCAGTCAACTAGACCATGGCACCAAGTGCCTCATCCAGGCTTTTCTTGAGCACCTCCAGGGGTGGTGCCTCCACCACCTCCCTGGGCAGCCCATTCCAATGGCAAATCACTCTCTCTGTGAAGAACTTCCTCCTAACATCCAGCCTATACTTTCCCCGGCACAACCCGAGACTGTGTCCCCTTGTTCTGTTGCTGTTTGCCTGGGAGAAGAGGTCACCCCCCACCTGGCTACAATGTCCCTTCAGGTAGTTGTAGACAGCAATGAGGTCACCCTTGAGCCTCCTCTTCTCCAGGCTAAACAACCCCAGCTCCCTCAGCCTCTTCTCATAGGGTTTGTGTTCCAGGCTCCTCACCAGCTTTGTCACCCTTCTCTGGACACGTTCCAGCACCTCAACATCTCTCCTCAATTGAGGGGCCATCATTCAGCATGGAAGAAGACAAGTGTAAATGGCTGTCAAAAGGCTCTGACTGGTCAAAGCCAGGAAGTCTTTAGCTCAGGCAAGTATTGCTGCCTTGTCCAATTGGTAACAGTCAGAAGAGATAATGTCAAAGGGTGAAAACTTAGAGTTGACATTAAAGCTAAAAATCAATGCCAAAGATCCAATTGCTCATTCAGATCAGCTCTGCTGCATGAGAAGGAAGTGGAATATGCTTGCTGCTATGAAATGGCCTAATGTCATAAGGACAGACTAAATGGAAGAATTTTTATATCTGCATTTCAGTTTTATCTCTGAAACATTGCTATTCTTGTAAAACATGACAATTTATCATTCCATTGTCAGTAACAGGCTCCCCTGCAGTGTTTCCCCCTCCTTGTTACAGTTAACAAACACCAAAGCTGAGCAAGGAGAAGGACAAGCAGAAATTTTCCTTACTGTTCTCAGGTTTTGGAATGAAACAGAAGACCAGCTTACACTTACTATTATTAACTTCCATCTCTTTCCCATGATTCTGTTGCTATGATTAACCTCTTGCAGCTGAAAATATAATCACAGGTTCCTTTTCTTTGAAAATCAATAAAACCAGTATATTTTTTGCAAAGAGCCACTGCTTTTGACAAGTTGCTCCCTGAATCATGTGTGGAGCAGAAAATTTTAGTTTGGGTCATAACAGTTCTGATTTATCTAGAATGACTGCCCAGATAATCTTCCATATGTGCTAGTTTGAAGCAAGCTGGAATGTTTTGGTAACAGAACTAGATAACGGGCAGTGAAATGAAAACAATTGATGTCAACTTCTCTCACAGTTACGCTGAGAACTCTGGGAAGAAGAAGAAAACATTCTCCATTTTTGTTTCTCACTCTTGCTTTTGCCTTGGACCTGGTCACATCTCATTAACCCTGCTCCTACTAACCGTGCTCCCTAACCTCTTGGCTGCACCTCTTTTCTTCCTGAGAACTGGGGTAAGGTTGAGAGGGCCGGGGGGAGGTGTTGGGGTGGTTTGAAAGCCCCTCCTGGGGACTCAGGTTTCCGGGAGGGGAGTTGTGCTTTTGTATTGTTTATCCTTTGTATATTTCTGTATATAATTGTATATAACTGTATATATTGTAAATAGCTGCTTGTAAATTCTGCTAGCTGTAAATAAATTGCTTCATCTATATTCCCAGGGGCCGTCTGAGTTAGCTGGGGCAAATTCAAAAGTGTGGGGGGGCGGGGTAACCCCCAAACCATCACGCCATATCAGTGTATGTTTTCCATGTGAAGTGGTGGGAGATGTCATCTGTGAAAGGACAGGAGGATTATGCACAAATGTCACCATGTATGTCTCTGAGACATCTGAACTCCCACTCTTAAACAGCATGAATGTTGTGGGGTGCTCCAAACTCCCTTTCCCTCCCTCTGTCAGCAGAGATTTGAATGGGGGAAGACAAAGGGATGATATGGGGAAAGGGATGGAGAAGACAGAGTGTAGGAACCTAGATAAATCATTAACTATGTGTACACTGACCTGAAGCATCATCAATCAGCTAAACACAAAGGAGATGGGTTAAGATTGAGAGGGTCTTGAAACACTCTCACAGAGAAGAAGAATACTGTATTCAAAGATGAGAACATTGGAGACTCCAGCCAAGAATTTGACCCACAACTGATGCTAGGTGGATGAAAGGTAGAGAGGTCAAACTGAGAAAGACATCAGACTTCCTCCCAAAGACCCCAAGAAGTGACCACCAGGTGGCAATGAGCATGTGTAAAGAGGTGGGACAGTATGGAAATGAGTTCCAGGAATTGATTGTAATAACTCCACCTATTCCCAGAACTAACTTTACTAGCCCTACCCCTGTACTGAATATGTATGATTTGGTAGTGTAAACATTTCACCTGAGCAAGGTGAAGGTGTGCAAGGACTTTGGAGGATGACCTCCCTTTGTCATCCAGTGCTGATTAAACATATCTTTCCTGGTAACACTCTGTGTGTTGTGAGGTCTCATTTTCCGTAAGTCAGGCATGAAATTGCTTTCCCCTCCCTCTGTGAGCCTGAGCAGGCAAAAGGCCTTTTCCTCCTGCTCCCACACCTGTACTCACTCATGAGGAAGACATGAATTTGGGACTGTGATTAGCCGGATTCTTCACACTCACTTCTTGTGGGTGGGAAAAGTTAATTGATGCGAGATGATATTTTCCAAAGTTAATATTGTCTATTAATTTTGCTATTCAGAACTCTCACCACCCCCGACCACATTTTATGGATAATATCTACATCTAATATAACCAGCAAAATGCATAAACATTAATTGAACTGGAAAAGACTATTTCCATGGTCAAATGCCGCTTGTGGTCATTATGATGTTTGCCCCATAGATGGGCTCAAGCTCTTTCTGCTTATGGCAGAAGGCAGTAAAGAATTACAAAGAGGCATTGAGCATTTACTCACAGATTATTATTATTACCCACTCACAGGGGCTAGCCAGTCTCCAGACAGTGCCCAAATGCTTTCAGGGGACTCTGTCTTGTTGGATGTTGAGACTAGAATCTTCCTAGCTTCTGGGGAAAGGATGCAGACAATCTCTGACCTTGTTAGAATCATAGAACCATAGAATCAACCAGGTTGGAAGAGACCTCCAAGATCATCCAGTCCAACCTATCACCCAGCCCTAGCCAGTCAACTAGACCATGGCACTGAGTGCCTCATCCAGTCTTTTATTGAAGACCACCAGGGACGGTGCCTCCACCACCTCCCTGGGCAGCCCATTCCAATGGGAAATCACTCTCTCTGTGAAGAACTTCTTCCTAACATCCAGCCTAGACCTACCCTGGCACAACTTGAGACTGTGTCCCCTTGTTCTATTGCTGGTTACCTGGGAGAAGAGGCCAACCCCCACCTGGCTACAATGCCCCTTCAGGTAGTTGTAGACAGTAATAAGATCACCCCTGAGCCTCCTCTTCTCCAGGCTAAACAGGCCCAGCTCCCTCAACCTCTCCTCATAGGATTTGTGTCTTCTTTTGGATGATCTGTGTATATGTCCAGGAATTCTAGGCAGGACCTTCAGGTGCAGAGGCAGATGTTGTGCAGTCTCAGCACAATGTCACGCTGGCCACACAGGCTGATTGCGTGCAGATATCCAGGGTCTGCTCCTGGTAACTCGCAGCAGTGGAGTTTACCAGGCAAGCAATAAGGCAATGTGCAATAGCAGCAGAGCACAGCACAGCACAGCAGAGGGAGCACAGCAAAGAGCAGGGAAGCAAAGGAGGGAAGCAAAATCACATTGTTCACCTGTGTATCTCCTTTTATCATTGTGGGCCAAGATTAATTTCCCTTTGGACACAAGAATAGCCAATCAGGATTGCAGTTAGCCAAACCATACCATATTAGGCTAAGCCACAGGCTTGCTTTTCCCTAATTTGGGAAAAGCACAGGCCTTGCACTAGGCAGGCACAAGCTAAGTGTGTGTACCTTACACCACAGGGCCCCGGGCAGGCCATACTCAGTGGCTCCAGGTTCTTTTGTGTCCCATTTCCCATGCTTGCCTCTCTGGTGGAGCAGAAAAACATGCTTAGGCAAGGCAGGACATGTATAAGCCTATTTTGGACCTACCAGGCCTACCACAACAACACTATATATTGGCACTAGACACATTGTCTAGGAAAGACTAAATAGAGTGAGCAGAAAGTGTGTGCAGGTCCATTTGGTCTATTTTGATCCATTCAAGAGATTTGCCTGTGGCACCCAGACTCAGATTCTCATCAGGCCAGTGTATCCTGGCTTACTGCTCTGTCCTCCCAAGCTGGAAGGATCCTGCCTCTGCAGCAAGCTGACACCGCTTGCAGGAGCACTCTAGCAGTGCAGCTGTCCCTGTGCTGATAAGGCAGTGCCACTCCACAAGATCTGCCTTGTGGAAACTGTGTCTGCAGACACTTTGACTTTGTCGGGTTTCGTTCTCATTGGATTTATGCCACCTGGTTCTGAAATTGGATTATAAATTGCAGTTTCCAGAAGCTGTTGCAAAGGAAATTGAGAGGCTGTTTCCAAAGATCCTACTCTGACCTCGTGAGTAAATCCCACACTTCTGTCAGCCTTTCTCCTCTCATTTCTAAGTGGGGTAAAGGTATCTTGTGGCTTAGCTTTTTCCATTTTCTGAATTTCCCTAAATTATCAAAAAATTGCCTATAAGCATCCTTGTGAAAATTTCCAACTGAATTAGAACCTGTAAATAAAATTTAACTACTTTTGTATACAGTTTTGGGGCAGGGCTTTTCAGGAAAATTAAAATACCTATATTTGTATAAGTCCTGCCTTGTCAAAGCATTACCAATCAAATCAATGAGGTAGAAAGGGTCTGTTGGATGTGGTCATAGCATTAGGCCTGCCATGAAAATGGGCATATTCTTAAGATTACTTTGAAGCTGCTTCTGTAGTTAATACCCCTTCAGGAAGGGAAACAGAATCATAGAATCAGGCATGTTGGAAGAGACCTCCAAGATCATCCAGGCCAACCTATCCCCCAGCCCCAGCCAGTCAACTAGACCACGGCACTAAGTGCCTCATCCAGTCTTTTCTTGAACACCTCCAGGGACGGTGCCTCCACCACCTCCCTGGGCAGCCCATTCCAATGGGAAATCACTCTCTCTGTGAAGAACTTCCTCCTAACATCCAGCCTAGACCTCCCCTGGCACAACTTGAGATTGTGTCCCCTAAGAGATTAATTTGTCACAAATCTCCATATGGATTTAAGCAGAAGGAAATTCATACTCTAGCTGCCCTTTGGACAGCAGAGAGATAACACAATCATGAATGGAAGTGGATTCTGGGGAAGCTGTGAGAAGCTGTGTTTAGAAGGTCAGTGTGATTTTTCTGGGTAGGTAGGAGTTGAGCAGAAACCAGCAAAAGGAGATGTGTACTTTCTAGAGGGTATGTTACAGAACTGACATTTGGACCGGTTGTTGTTGCTATTTTCTCCTTACAGGAATGTTTATCCATATGCTGCTGTAGTACTTTTTTGAGTGCATCTTGTAAATAACTAGCAGACAAGGAGCATTTAACATCGAATTTGCATGTATAGTCACATCAACCCTGCAATGGAGAAGCTTCATCTTATTTTATAAACTGCTTCCATGAGATTAATCCTGCAGTTCATGCCAAAGCTGAGCTCCCAGGTCACAGGAAAGTAGCATTTCTAATGTATTCCACAGATTTTACAGATTTCTGCCTGTTTCCTTCCTGAAAATAAACTTTACAGTTTTAAGGGGTGAAGAATCTTCCAGCCAATAAACTGGTATTTCTGAATGCCAGATACGGAGCAGGCTGAAGATATGTCCCATGAGATCATTCAGATGCAATGAGCCTGTGTGCCTGTGAATGATGACTGCTGGAAACGAAGGATGATGGAAAGCTGTACTAAATATGCCTGAAATTGAATCTGTTGTGAAGAACTGCTCAGCTGTATACACACCACGCCTAGGCAGTTCATGAATTAACTCTGCAATCTACAGCTTGGCAGAGAAGAGTGATAGTAAAAAGCACAGTGTACATACACATTGGGAGCACAGAGTTCATGAACGTTGGGAGCACAGTGTTTCTCAATATTGTCTCCCAGGAAGTAAAGTGGATGTCTAAGATGATGCTTGGGAGAATAATCACTTCTCCAGAACAGGTCAACAGAGGAATGGTCATTAGGCTTCTTCTAAGACAAAGCTTGTGTGTGGTATAGGGAAGACATTTTCATCCTTGACAGATCTAGCATGAATCACTCTTGACTCAGGGAGATTGCTCAGAATGGGGAGATTGTTTTTCGTTCCCAGAATTCAATTTTTCAGTGGATTGCTAAGAAATATAAGACCCAAGCAGCCTTCATTAGGTAACTAAAGTCTGTGATGAGCCATCATTAATATGACCATGTCAGAATGCTTGGAAAACAGTTTCTGAATACAAATATCTCCTATCAGGGAGTGTCTGTGTCTATCAAAGAAATGGAAAAAAGCTATGCACCTGCAGTTCATCCATCTCAGGTCACAGGCTGGTACCTTTGCTCAAACCAGTATTTAACCTCAGTGAGGTGGTATGGCAGTTGTACAGGCACACATTTCTCTTTAAAGCCTCTGTTATGAGTGTCAAGTTGGCCTCACTTAGGCCACATAGGAGCAGGAAAGGCAGACTCATACCAATCTGGCACATAGGTGGTCAATCTGTTTACTGAAGTTAAGCATGGTGCTTGTATCATGGAGTTCAGTACAGGGGCATGTACTTTACATAGGCATACAAAGCAGAGTATGGGCTGTCCACATGCATAGTGGCAGACCTGACCAACTACCCCCCATAATCCCCCTTTGCACAGCTAGCCACAACATTTGCTCATTCCGAGGGCTTACCAGCCTGTTCTCCTTGCATGGCTCAGCTACAGATAGCAGCTAACTTCTCAGCTTCTACCCAAGGCCACTTCCCTGCAGCTGCACCTCTTATCAGTCCTCAGACTGTTCAGTTACTCAGCCCTGTTCAAACCCCGACACGTAGGGGAGGTAGCCAATATCTACCACGGTGATTTGGTTGGGACAATTAATTGGCCAAGGCAGGAATTATAAAAATATAGTTGTTTTTATTTTCCTGAAAAGCCCCACCCCAAACTATATAAAAAACTAGTTACATTTTATTTACAAGTTCTAGTTTGGTCAGGAATCTTCACAAGGATGTTCATGGCCAATTTTGGTAATTTAGGAAAGTCAGAAAATGGAAAAGGCTAAGCCACAAGATAGCTTTGCCCCACTTAGAAATCAGAGGCAGAGCAGAGCCCTAGGGAAAGTCTGATTTACTCATGGAGGTGGAGTAGGAATTCAGATATGATCCCTGCTGTATCTCTTGTGCTGCAGCCTCTGAAACTGCAAGCTATAATCCACTTGCAGATCCATGTGACAAAGTTCAGTGCAAATAAATGCCACCAAAGTCAAAGTGTCTGTAGGCACAGCTTCCATGAGGCAAATCTCGTGGAGTGGCCCAGCCTTAGCAGCACAGGGAAAAAGCCATACTGCTGGTGTGTTTCTACAAACAGCAGCAGTTCATGACAGAGGCAGGGTCCTTCCAGCAGGAAGCCAGTTTACAGTGGCCCAAGCAGAAGCCAGGTCTGGGTGCCACTGACAGCTCTCTCTTTCAAACGGACCTAAGGACTTGCCAGTCTTGCCAGATTTGCAGTCGTGCAGAGTAAACTGCACAGAATGGTATGGAAGCAGAGACCACATTCACTTTCTCATCACTCTTATTTACACATCCTCATAGACAATGTGTCTGGAGCAAATATATACTTGGCATGAAGAATCCAGCCAATCACCACCCGAAATTCTAGCATGGGCTTTCTCACAAGAGTATACATGTGAGATAAGGATGTCTTTTTCTGTTCCTCATTCAAGCCTGCAGGGGTAGGGAAAACAGTTTAGCACCTTCTTCCCCCATTCAGACCTTGCAGAGACAGAATGGGGGGAAGGGAGTTTGGATTGCCCTGCCACACACGGGAAAGAACATGAGTGTATGACACCATGTATTGCTATAGATAGGTCTACCAAATTTCATCTGCAAGCAGTCTTGAAGTCTAGAAGAAGATTTGTGTGGCAAAACCTATCTGGTAGACTGACTGATAGCTGCATACCTGGCTCCTGTGACTCCACATTTAACAGGATAATTTATTTCATCATCCCAGAGAAGTATTCTATTTACTGACGGGTGATGCAGTAACACAAAGCAGAACAGAGAAGTGATAGGTATTTTCTGTAAGAGCAAAATGTTGACAACTTGCCTAGTAACAAAACTGCCTTGAAGGATGCCAATTGCTCTCCACTCAGCGCACAAATTGGGCAGTGTGTTCTGTCAGGAAATACGAGAATCTTGCCACTATCTCAGCTGAAGCAAATGACTATTTAAAGTCAAGTTATTACATTCCAGGTTCTTTATTTGCAAAAAGTGAGTGTCTGGCTCTTAAACTCCTTTGTGTTATGGCTGGTGGAGGCTTCCTAATGTCCATTCTTCATCTCTAAGAGAATCAGGAACATTAATATCTTTAGGGAGATAATTGGAGCAGTGCATTCCCTGGGCCTGCTTCTCATTTAATTGTGGAATACTGTGATTAATAAGAATGCTGTGAAGCTAGGTCTAAATTTTTATGAAGTCAGTCTCCCTGTAAACACAAATATTTCAGAGAGACTGATTGTCTATCAGGGAGATGTGGTCCTGTGAATAAAGTGACTGCTCCATTATTGCAGTACTTGGTAAAGAAGAAAAGAAGATCACACGCTCCAAGAAGGTGAAAACCAATGTAACTGATTTGTCAGAAGCATGACAGTGAGCAACAGGAAGTGACAGGTTCAGGGCTGGAGACTTTATCATGTTGAATCACAGGAGGGTGGAATAACTCTTGAAAATAACCTGAATACAAGCAAACAAACAAACAAACAAAAAAGACTTTATGTGCAACAGCTTTTTATTTAATGTTGCTATTTGCCATGGATATTGGATTTAAACCCACCATAACTGAAAAGATGAAAATGAAAATGGCCATCTGCAGTATTCAGAATATTACAGTGAGATTGAATTCAGAAATTGCAGGAGGCTATAGAGGCATCTGTTGTCAGATAGGACTGTCAGCAAGACAATCAAGGTTCTGAAGAACAGACAAAAGTATTAGACTGAGGTCATAACTCATGCAAAATAAAGACAAAATTTACCTCTGTTGACTGCAGAATAGTTGCTCTAGCTTTAATTTTCTTCCAACAATAGAATCTACTCAGAGGGCATTGGTGAGTTGTCCATTAAACAATAGAAATACAGTTTCACTGAGAATTTTCATTTGGAAAAATTCTCTGTAAGTTTTGTTTTTCCTAGCAGTGCACTAAAGGAAGACTTGAAATAGAATTGTGCTAATGACATTCCCCATTGCAGGACCAGAGCATCACTGATTCCTGTACAAAATTCATATCAAGCAGTGGTCAGAATCAACACTTAGGTGAGTAACACCAGATTAAACAGAGACCCTTGGTGGCCTTAATGTTTTTATGAGTAAAGGTCTAATAACTAATTGTGAATTGCTACTGGGTAAAAAGAAGTTTGGTTTTGTCAACTGTAAAAACACAGAACATGAACAATGGGGAGACAGGATGTGCAAGTATTCATTGGAAGTACCTCAATGACCTGTAATGATTTTTGTATGCAAAAGCTTAAATTAATGAGATTTCCTTGGCTGATTTTGCATGGTACTGGCAAAGTGTGACATTAAATATTAATTTATATGCAAACATGTATCACCAAATTCTTCATTGATGGTGTTGATCTATCAACTTCAGTTAATACAAATTTACCTCTAAGAGTTCACTTGTGTGTACTTCCTTGTTCCAGCTTGAACTTATTTGTTGTAAAGGGGCAAAATGGAGCAGTCTTCCTCTGAAGAGTCAATGTATACAGTGTTCAGAGGTAATTCAATCATTCCTCACCAGAAAGACTATAAGAAAAGACCACTAAACAAAGAAATGTTTCAATTGCTGCAATAATTGAAGGTGGAGGTGCTCACTGACTCATAGTGACTAGAAGGCACTGAGTTATCATTTTGTCTTGAAGAAAATATAGACATAGTAAAACAGCTTCACCATTAGAATGTGTTAGCACTTTGTAGACAGACACAGCATATACGCACCTTCAGTTAATTAAATAAATGCAAGTACCAAAGGGGCATGCAATGTAGTTGCGCTTTGAACATATCCACATAGTAGTTTTCAGACAAAAAACAAGTTAAATTCAGAGACAGCAAACAGACAAGGCATACTGGTCAGCAAAGGGAAAAAGATTACTCACATAATTCAGAACAAGAGTGGCAGCTGATATGATTCTCGTCATAAGAATGCAAGTAGTGTTAAAATGACCAAATATAAGCAAGGAAGGATAACAGAAAGATGTTTCAAATTTCTACACTTACCTTCTTTTGTCAAGGGTCTCCTATGTCTGATCAGTTTAGTCCTAGTAACTTTCACTGAAGCAAGGTCATGGTTTCAGTAGACCATCACAGCCATTAACTCCATGGCATCTGCTCCCTGGTGTTGTATATCCGCAGCTAATTTAGGATACATCTTGGAAACTTAGTTTGGCACATGGAATGAGATGTAGCAAGAACATACAAACATGAACCTTCACCACAAATGTATTTGCAATGAAAGGATTCAATAAAGACTTTTTTTTTTTTTTTTTTTTTTTTTTTTTTGTCTTGAGGGGAAGATTGTACTTCTGTACTATTTCTAAATTGCATGTAATTGTAAATAAGGTGTAAATATATTGTGGATATATGCTTGTAAATTTATCTTTGCTGTACAATATAGCTTTATCTTGTTTCCAAGCCATCTAAGCTGATCTGGTAAATTTACCAGGGTGGGGGGAGGGCAAAGATCCCAACCCATGCTTTATAAAGCAGTGCTCAGCTGATATTTACTGTCTTCTCCTCCCTGCTTCTCCCCTTTACATTTGTTCTCTCTTCAGGAGGAGTGCATGTCCCTGCTTACCTCATGGTTAATTCTGAGTTGCATTGTGTGGCCTGGTGAGGCCTTGTAGGCCTGTGGTGGGGAGAGCAGTTTTGGCCTATTCTTAGGCCAAAGGTTTTAGTCTTATAGCCTTGATCTAGAACCAGCAACAGAACAAAGAGACGCAGTCTCAAGCTGTGCCAGCGGAGGTATAGGCTGGATGTTAGGAGGAATTTCTTGCCAGAGAGAGTGATTTGCTGTTGGAGTTGCCATTCCTGGAAGTGTTCAAGAAAAGACTGGATGAGGAAACCCCCCACACACACACTTTGGAAATCACCCCAACTAGACTCAGCTGGCTCTGGAAATTGAACAAAGCTTATTATTTACAGCTTAGCACAATATACAAGCAGATATTTACAGTATATACAGTTCTATACAGAAATATACAAGGTAAAAGGTAATACAGAAACACAACTCCCCTTCCAGAAACCTGAGTCCCCAGGAGGGGCTCCCAACTGCTCTTCCACCTTCTCCCCCCAGCTCTTAACCTTATCCCAATCCCAAGGAAGAATGGAGGTTTGGCCACGGGGGTTAGGAAGCAAAGCGGATTAATCAGAGAGACGGCAGAGAGGCTAGAGAGAAGTGCAGCTTCGTCAATGCCCCAAGAAGTGCAACTCCCTAATCTATGTTTGGCTTCTTGTTCTTATACATCTCAGTGAGCCTATGAGTGAGGTAGACATCACCATTGTTTTCCTTTTCACAGCTGCGATCTAATCCTTCCCACCAACACATTCTAGCCAGCTTAAAACTAACACAGACCTTATAATTTTTTTCTAGTAGTTATTGAGCTTATCAAAACCAGAAAACGAGATAATGAGATATAAAATGCAGTAGTTTGCTAGTCTGTTCTAGTAATACAAACTCCCATAACTTTTGGAAGACCACATTTTAGCTCCTTAGTCATCTCCTTAACTCATATCTAGTGATCAGTTTCATATGTTCTTTTTTGTCATAATGGCTTTGTAACAGTGATTTTTGTCACAAATCACCCATTTATCTCTTTAAATAGCAAATGAAAGCAAGAAAGCAATTGCCATTAGTAAAACCAACCAACCTTGGATAATGGAAGCAAATGAAAAATAGCAATTCTACACATGACTCTCTTCTTTCAGTCCCTTTCCCAGATGCAATTAACATGTTGGAATGTTCAGTGATGCTGAGGATGACAAATACTTAGCTCCCTTCCTTCCCCATAGATGGATGACCATTTTCCATTCTTTTAGATCTTCTCCAGGTGTTAAACCCTGATCACTAAATTGTCTCTCATTCATATATATGTTTAATCAGTTATTGTTGCTTCTGTTTTGTCTGTTATTAGATGGCTGATTCTCTATAGCCTAACCAGATACTTTTATCCATTTGAATCTTGTTGATTCTTGCACCTCTCCTCTAATGTTTTGGGTTGTTTGTTTTTTTTTTAAATTTCTGGTTCCAAAACACAGAAAAGTCTTTCTTCTGTGCTAGCTGTGAGTTCCATAACTCCTATATGTTTCTAACCTCGGCTCTCTTTTTCTTTTTTTAATCTTTTTTTTATTTTTTGTCACTTAAACAAATTTTCAACTGCACAGAGGGCAAACGACAACCATCGCAAATTTGAGACCTCTTAAAATGTGAGCTCTAGTGTCATGAATTTCACACCTTTATTAGCCTTGACAGCAGGTGAAGATTTGTCTGTATGTCTTGGGTTCTAATTCAAATTCCCAGAGACTCTAATAAATTTGACAGACCCAATAACAATTTGTAGAGTGCCCTCCACTCTTCCCCCTTCTTTCCCAAAGGAAGGGATTAGATATAGGGAGAGAGAGAGATAAGCACACCTGTGTTGTGGAGGCAGGAAAATTAATGTGTGGCCAAGTTAGGAATTTTTATACAAAAATAGAGTTATTTTATTTTCCCAAAACCCACCCCCAAAACTATATATACAAAGATTGATTTAGTTTAATTAGCAGATTCAGTTGCTTGAGAATATCTACAGGAATGCCATCAATAATCTGACTATTTTGGAAGTCAGAAGTTGGAAAAGGCTTTAGCTATTAATTAATAGCGTTTTCTTACTAATAAAGTTGAGCCAAAATAACTCACGATCAGGCTGACTTCCTCGTGCAGTCTGTCTCTCTCTCTCTCTCATTCCCTTTCAGCAGCTGCAGGTGGACCATTAAGGGTCGTTAAGCTTACAAAGGGTGTCAATAGGTGAAGCAGTCTTTGAAGATCTCTCTGTATCCAGGCAAGGCGAGAGAGATGGGGGAACTCTCAGGCAAGCATGAAGGTTCAGGCAGTAACGAACTCCAAGCTGGACGAACTCCAAGGCAGGAACCCCCAAAGGTGGGAAGCCCCCCAATATTTATACCCTCTCTAGACAAAGGGCAGAGTTACCACTTCCTTAGGCGTGAAAGGCACAGCCAATCCCAGCCCGATTCCAGCGCAGGCACTGCATGGGGCACTCCTCATGCGGGCAGGACCCCTTTGCTCACCCCCTTCACTGCAGGGCAGGCGAGGGGCGGGGGGAGAACCAGGCAGCTTTTCCCCTCCCATTCAAGCCACGGAGAGAGAGGAATTTAGGGGTATACAGGACTCCAGGACAACCTGAATAAATCAATGTCACTCGATTTGGAAGTTAAAAGGAAGAGTTTAACAATAACTTAGAAGGGTATCTGAGGTAGGGAGATTTACGAAGGATAGGGAAGGGGAAAATATCAAAATACAAAATGTATAAATACAACCCGAGTTGTGCGATGGTGGCTTTGTCTGCCTCGTGTCTGCCACATGGTGTGGTGGTATGCAGGCAGAGATGTGTAGAGTGAAGTGTGTGGCGAGAGAGAGAGAGGAACAGGAAGCCCACACTCCCCCCCCACACACACACACACCCAAATATAGGACAGGAAGTGGGGAGGGGAGTAGGCTAACCATCACCTGGTGGTGTGACTCACCCCTGGGGAGGGGTCAAGACCCCTAGGGTCAGGTTCAGGGTTAAGACCCCTGGAGTGTTAACCCTATACACTGCATCACTGCAAAGGCTAAAGCATGGGCATTGTCTGCAGGCGTTATGTTAACACAGTTACTTAGCTGCTTTTCAGCATATGGGATATTGCTTACACTGATGCTTTTTGCAGATCATTTGGTAACACCTGTTTTTTTTGAACCCTTTAAAGCATAATTTGTTATAACTGCACAGGCAAGATAGTGGTGCTAGCAAGCTTCTTCAGTTTATGTGCTGGGATGTTGCTATTTGCAAATCTTTCATTCTGAATTTCAAGGGAGTGTGAAGGGGGAAACATCTTCATATATTTCTGTCTGCATGTTCCTGGTTACTTTTTGTTATTGTTGTTGTTGTTGTTACTAAACCCCTACCCATAGATGGTAGGTTGTTATCTTTACATAGCAAGTCTGGAGATTTTCACCTTCTGCATTTCCAGGAGAAGCACAGACAGGAAAGGAGACTTTTCTGTGCTTCATTGAAAGTCTTTTTTTTTTTTTTCTATAGAAGCTGCAAGTGTGAAATAAAATTTGTAGTACTGTTCAATGATGCAGCCAGGAAGAAAGGGATCTGGGGGTACTGGTAGATAGTAGGCTGAACATGAGCTATCAGTGTGCCCAGGTGGCCAATGGCATCCTGGCCTGCATCAGGAACAGTGTGGCCAGTAGGACAAGGGAGGTTATTCTTCCCTTGTACTCAGCACTGATCAGGCCACACCTTGAGTACTGTGTCCAGTTCTGGGCTCCTCAATTCAAGAGAGATGTTGAGGTGCAGGAATGTGTCCAGAAAAGGGCAACAAAGCTGTTGAGGGGCCTGGAACAGAAACCCTATGAGGAGAGGCTGAGAGAGCTGGGGTTGTTTAGCCTGGAGAAGAGGAGGCTCAGGGGTGACCTCATTGCTGTCTACAACTGCCTGAAGGGAGGTTGTAGCCAGGTGGGGGTTGGTCTCTTCTCCCAGGCAACCGGTGATGGAACAGGGGGACACAGTCTCGGGTTGTGCCGGGGGAAGTATAGGCTGGATGTTAGGAGGAAGTTCTTCATAGAGAGAGTGATTTGCCATTGGAATGGGTTGCCCAGAGAGGTGGTGGAGGCACCATCCCTGGAGGTGTTCAAGAAAAGCCTGGATGAGGCACTTAGTGCCATGGTCTAGTTGACTGGCTGGGACTGGGTGCTGGGTTGGACTGGATGATCTTGGAGGTCTCTTCCAACCTGGTTGATTCTATGATTCTATGATTCTATTCTCTAGAACTGCATTTGATCAGCTGAAAATTCTTACAAACAAGTGAGATTTTTACTACTAAATTTGTGTATTGTTTTCCATGGACCTGTTTATGGCCTCTCCACATCAGAGGTTTTCATTGTAATGATGAATGGCATAGTCTGTAAATGGATCGTGTTCTATGCAAATATCTCACTTCTTTAACAGTAAATCCACTGACAAGTCAAAGTTTATTGTTTTGAATAATGTGTAATTGTGGAGGCAGAGAGTTTCTAAACATTTGGCTAAATAAGATTTTTTTTTAAGCTATTTATCATTTTATCGAGAGAATAAATGTAAAAAGCCACTGGTGACAATGAGAGGTCAGTGGGATATGCACAAAAAAGGAAAAAACTTAGCATGTGTAATGCAAAATGACAACTTTTCATTGTGACTATCAGCATGAACAAATAAGATGAGCATGCCCAGAAGTGCCACGGTGCTCTGATGACAGAAAACCAACAAGGGAAGTGGATGCTGATGAGCTATTGCAAGAAGCTTTTCTATTTTGTCATCAGCATGTGTTTCTCTCCAGTGGGTGTAAGACAATTTCTCTTTGTCTAGGAACAGAAGAAGAGAGAGAACTCAATACTGTTTTTCATGGGGATGTATTTACACACTGTTTGGATTTAGATAGAGAAAAAATGCTGGAACTATCTACTACTGTCCTGTTTTGTGGCATCAGATCAATATTCATTCCAAAGAAAGAATAAATGTGAGCATTTAATTATGGTTACTGTCCAGCATTATAGGACAAACTTACAATCCCTGAATGAATCAGAGAAACTGTAATAGGAGACATGGATTTTTTACTGTCTTTAAAAGTGCTGGAGAAATAAGAATAATCATCTGCCAGAAGCATTAATATTTGGAGACTGGCTGTGTTATTGTCCTAGGCGTGTACTTGGAATGGAGTCTAGGAAGGACAACAGAGAGAGACTGGAGCTACCATTCATATCAGTCAATACTTTAAATGTTCTCCATTGTCCTTCAGTTGGTACCTGCCAGCCATATTTTGCCTTACCTTCAAGAGACTGAACGTACTTTAGGCTTAAGTATCTCAGGGCAATGAAAACATGCATTACACATTTGCTTCATGAAAGTCTATCAGTTTATCTTAACTGTCTAGTGTAAATCTTTATATAGCATACTCTGGGACTTTTCCCAAAACATATACTGGAGAGCACTGAATCTGCACTTGAATTTTTCTTCTTTAATGTTTTCACTCTAGTTTGTAGAACTCCTACCTGAAGAGTGAAAATCTTTCAGCCTTTATTTTTTAAACAGAAAAAATGGCTAAGAAAATATATGGTAACTAGAGGCTATTACAGTTACTTCTGGCTTCCTGCCTGCTTTGGAGATTAATTGCACTGCAGAGTACCAGAAAATTAAGATATCTCTCATCAAACTGGATCCTAGTAATGATACCTGAAGAGCTTTATTTTAAAATGAAAGATTGTTATAATCATCCCTAGAAGACTTTAAACTACATTATCAGCATGATTTTTCTATTTTCTTAATTGGAAAAAACTCCACTCGTAAAATTGCTGTCATGACTTTGTGAGATTCCATATCACTGTGCCAACAAATTCAGTAGACTGACTGCTCAATTTACAGAGATAGTTATGGCTCATCAGCATCTTTGGTAGCTTAGCCATCATCCTAAAGCTAAGCTGTCTGTCTTCTATCTCACACAATGTGGTGGAGGGGCAGCAGCCCCAAAACCGAGGCTTCCCTATGCCTCTACATGCCTGGACATGTTTTTCTGCCAGGAACCTATGGCAGTAAACAGGTTGTGTAACACACACACGCCCAGTCCATGTACCCCTGGGGTCCGCCCAGGTAATCCCCTATTGGAAGGGTCCAGGCAAACATCTACTGCCTATTAAGGTAAGGTTTGGCTTACTGCCAGCCTGATTGTTCACTTTAGATGTCCAAATGGGCCACCAATCTCATCTCAGAGTCTATAAAGAGGGGTGCAAAGGTGCACCACGTGTTCAGAGTGTTCAGAGCATCCAGACTCAGAGGTTCAAGCTCAGCTCTCTGATCCATATAGCAGCACCCTGCTGCACTGACCTGCTTGCATGGCCTAAACACAGACTCAGGCCCTTACTCTCTTGCAAAAATTACTGAGGCTCAGACCTCTTGCATTGATCTCAAGGCACAGTTAAGCTGTCTGCGAACCCTTTGAGAAGCAGAGCGCATGCATGCCTGCATTTGGTACATATATGAGGAGCCGAGAGCCCCCTGCCTAAGCCTAGAGCAGCCGTGCATACTGGCTTGCTATCCTGCATTTATCTACGGAGCTCAAGCCTCCCTGCAGCCTGGCAGACCCTGCTTGCCTGGCATATACTGCTTGCCAGCTGTCCTGTAAACCTGGAAAATTCTAGGCCCAGCAGACCCATTCAGACTGTCTGCTAACCTACAAACACAGCCTGCTAGCTGTGAGAAGCTACACAGACAAACCCTTCTCCTGCACCTGGAAATCCTGCCAGCTGATCATCCCTGGACACAGCATCCAGAAGCAGCAGCACTGAGGCAGAGACCACTTCACTCCAGGAGAGAAGGTTAGAGAAATCCTGTTTACCCCAGAGACTGGGAACACTTAGCATTCCCCTGCAAGCCGGGACAGATTCCAGCTTTACCAAGACCCGAATACTGGGCACAAGCTGTGACACAATCCCGGGAGGGTGATTAATGATTAATACAGCAGTGTGCCCAGGTGGCCAAGAAAGCCAGTGGCATCCTGGCCTGCATCAAGAATGGTGTGGTCAGCAGCAGCAGGGAGGTCATTCTGCCCCTGTACTCTGCACTGCTTAGACCACACTTTGAGTACTGTGTCCAGTTCTGGGCCCCCCAGTTTAGAAGGGACATTGAGATGCTTGAGTGTGTCCAGAGAAGGGCGACGAGGCTGGTGAGAGGCCTTGAGCACAGCCCTATGAGGAGAGGCTGAGGGAGCTGGGGTTGTTTAGCCGGGAGAAGAGGAGGCTCAGGGGTGACCTTATTGCTGTCTACAACTACCTGAAGGGTGGTTGTGGCCAGGGGGAGGTTGCTCTCTTCTCTCAGGTGGCCAGCACCAGAACGAGAGGACACAGCCTCAGGCTGCGCCAGGGGAGATTTAGGCTGGAGGTGAGGAGAAAGTTCTTCACTGAGAGAGTCATTGGACACTGGAATGGGCTGCCCATGGAGGTGGTGGAGTCGCCGTCCCTGGGGCAGTTCAAGGCAAGGTTGGACGTGGCACTTGGTGCCATGGTCTAGCCTTGAGCTCTGTGGTAAAGGGTTGGACTTGATGATCTGTGAGGTCTCTTCCAACCCTGATGATACTATGATACTATGATACTTGAGAGTAACACATTTAAGCAAGCTTTAATTCCTTTGTAACATAAGTTACCTCTGTCTTAAGAGCAGACACAGTTTCAGCCCTTGCTGGGCAAACAGTATAGTTGTTAAGAGGCATTAAGCCTAAGGGAATCTTTCTCTCTGTCTATAGTTGTTGATAATTTGATATTTCCATTTAATAATCCAATCCCTGTAAATATATCCCAAGCTGTTTTCATAATCTTGCACATAAGAACTTGATTACATAGTGGTTGGGGGTGGTACAAATTTGTAAATATTAATTTTAATTTAAAAAAAATTAATACCGCCTCAAATTAATTTCTCACCTCCCCCTAACAGAGGAGGAATAGAGAAATCCCCTCCATGACACACAGTTAACCAGAACCTTCTCTCAAAAAGCATCCAGGAATGTGTGCTCCTGAACTGCTTCAAGTAGCAATGGATGAAACACCTGGCACAAGCAGCAGTTTGTTTACATTTCATTCCACAATATTTAATTTTCCCTCTATTGTCTTCTATTATCTTTATTCTTCAGCTGAGAGAGTTCTCTTTGCTTTTCTAACACACATGTGTCGCGGAGGGGGTTCCCTATACCTATGCCTATCTGGCGGAGGTGAGAAATTAATCTGAGGAGGTATTAATTTTATATAAAAATATAATTTATTAAAATTAATATTTACAAACTCTTGCCACCACCAACCACTGTTTAGTTCTTTTGTGCAAGTTTATGAAAACAATTAAGGTATGATATATACAGGGATCTGGTTAGTAATTGGCAAAACTGTTTCAAACTATTTGCAGAGAGACATTTCCCTTAGGCTTAGTGCCACTTGGGAACTGTGCTGTCTACCCAGCAGGGGCTGAAAACTGTGTCTGCTCCAAGGCAGAGATAACTTATATTACAGAGGAATCAAGCTTTACTTATAAGTGCTGCTCTTAATTATTAATCACCCTCCCGGGGTTGTGGCACAGCCTGTGCCCAGTGTCCGGACTTCCAGGGGCTGGAATCTTCCTGGCTTGAGAGGGAAATGATAAATCTTCCCAGTCTTTGGGGTAAACAGGTTTCTCTAACCTTTTGTTCTCCTGGCGAGGGACAGTCTCTGCCTCAATGCTGCGTCTGGATACTGCGAGTCCAGGGATAACCAGCTGGCAGGATTCCAGGACCAGGAGAAGGATGTCTGTGCAGTTTCTGGCATGGTCTTTCACAGCTAGCAGGCTGTGTGTGTATGTGTGTTGGCAGACAATCCAAAAGGTCTGTAGGCCTGGTCCTCTTACCAGGCAAAGCTGGGAGTCTGAGCTCCGTAGATAAAGCAAGGTAGTTGGCCAATATGCACAGCTGGCTCTAGGCTTAGGAGGCTATCGGCTCCTTATATGTATATGTATCATGTGCAGGCTTGAATTAGTTCCTGCATCTAAAGTACGCAGACAGGTTAACTGCAAATTGAAATCAATGCACAAGGTCCATGCCTCAGTGAGCATGCAGGTGAGGGCCAGACTCTGCTTCTGGGCCTTGCAAGTAAGTCAGGGCAGCAGGAGCTGCAATGTGGATCAGAGAGCTGAGCTGCGCTGCAGGCAGGGTCAGAGAGCTGAATCTGAACAGATCGGATGAGAGCTGAGTCTGAACACGTGGTGCTCCTTTGCACCCCTCTTAATAGGCTGTGGGCCAAGATCAATGCGCCCTTTGGCCATCACAGTGACCAATCAGGTTGGCAGCAAGCCAAACATTTAAACACTTCCAGGGATAGTGACTCCACCACTGCCATGGGCAGACTATTCCAATGTTTGGTAATCATCTCTGTGAAGAAATATTTCTTAATATCCATCCTAAACCTTCCCTGACACACCTTGTATCCATTTCCTCTAGCCCTGCCACTCACCACCTGGGAGAAGAGGCTGGCCAGCTCCTGGCTCCAGGCTCCCTTCAAGTAGTTGTAGAAAGCAATAAGATCTCCTCCTTCACAGACTCTCCCTATCTGTTCCTGATGTGTTCAAACCTCCAACTAAAGCTGGTGACCAAAGATATTCAAAAGGTTTTGATCTGTATGTGCTTGAAGTGCATTTTTGTCTCTTCTGCAGATGCTGTTCCTGCCATGGTTGCTAAGACATGGTGGAACTCTGATGCTGGTGACACTCATCAAGCAAATTCATGACCTTGATTCAGGCAGTAAAATATGTTCCTTTCCAGTCAATCTTGATTTCAAGAGATGTTCTTCTGAAATGTTTCATTACAGAAGTGCTTGCTACAGAGGATTTCATTACATTCTACTGTATCCAATATACTTGAAACATAACTTTTTCCTCAACACACCAATCTTTTATTCTTCTTGTATGTTGGTGCTTGCTTTGTGTATTTAGTTAGTTCTTAGCAAACAAAAGTCCAAACTAAACAATCCAGCAGTGTCTTTCCACCATGCAGTCCATGCTGGTTCTGTTACCTTTTGTAACCAAAAAATGTGGCAGAAGTAGGTTAACTAAAATGAGCATGTGAACGCTGAATATAATCTTTGAATGAGAAGGTAATGCATCTTCTCTGTTTTCATGACCATATTTTCTGTTGTCAGTCCAATTTCAGCCAGGCTTCTTTCAGCTACAAAGTTTTGCAGGTGGATCGTGTTGTTTTGCAGGCAAAATGATAGTTTTTATTCACTTCAATAGCACTTCTAGCTCTTTGTCTGTTTGTCTCTTTTGTTTTCTTAATCAATCTGTATTGAATGCTAGCTGAAAAGGAAAACATGAAGCTCAGATTTCTACTCTAGTCTCATCAGTAGATAATGACTAGAGCTATGTCAATCACAAAACACTAGCTCATTTGAAGTCAAACTCCTAGCCAAAATGCAGTGTTTCTTATAATTCATAATATCCTTTTTTGAGTAACAAAAACAAAATGGAAGAAAACTTTTCAGGAAGGAAGTTATTTCAATTATATTTGGTGTTTGGTGGGGTGATCTTACAGTTTATTTCGTTTGTATTTTTTTTTTTTCTTGGCTAGAACTTCATTATATCTTTTGTTCTGATCTTCAATTTAAAGCTCTTTCGTTGCTGCTCTCATCATGCTGAGTGCAAAATTCTAGCATTATAATGAATGTCTGCTTCTAGAAGAATTGAAGTTTGGAGTGATCAAAAACCATATCGTGCTGTTTGATAGATCATTTGTTATATTTAACTTGGAAGCATTGTTTTTTCTCTTTTAATGTAAAATCAACAAACTATCACCGCCATTTATGAAAAAAATATTTGTGATTAAGAGGAAAGAAGAGGAAAGAATACAGATTGTTATAGTATCTGAATGTAAAAAATACAAAAATCTTAAAGAAAAAGCATTGTTCAGTTGTGACACTTTCGGACATTTCGCATCTGCTTTTCTGACGTGTTCCTAACAGCAGTGTGCTGGTGAAATCATATTACCTAGGGTAGACAACTAGAGGGAAGAAATTTCTTCCAGTTAAATGACATTTAAAAATACTATTAGTGCAGTGTCTTTTCAGTGGAAGAAAACCTGTCTCTGTAGCACCACAAGGTACAGGTCTTGCACACAAATGAAGTGATCTCATTATTAAACAAAACTGAAGCAGTGTAGGGTGGGTGGCAGCTTAAATGAACTCTGCAAATTTCTTGTAAAACAGAAAGATTTCCACAGAAGTCTCCAGTTAACTCTTCAGGGTTGTCTTTAAACTGACCAAAATAACTTTGACACTAAATTTTTTGTATTAAATAGTTTGAGGTTTTATTTTTCTGTTCGTTTGGTTATAGAATAATTTTACTTTTGACTCTGTCTAGAGCCCCTCACATCGTGGTGAGAGTGTATCTGGAGATGATACTAAGTTGCACCTGCTCTTGCCTTCATCAGTGCTTGCATTCCTGGAAAGACATCCTAAATCTTTCTGACTCTAATTTTCTTTTGGTGTGTGTGAGGCTATTTAGCTTCCTCACACAGATTTTCTGCAGGGATTGATTTCCTCCAAACAGACATCTTTCAAACCATTTTCTGGCAAAAGTTAGCTTCTGGTACACTGAGATAAGTGATGTGGTTTTTTGTTTGTTTGTTTGTTTGTTTGTTTGTGGTTTTGTTTGTTTGGTTTTGGTTGGTGGTTTTTTTTAGTAATTCCTGCTGCTGCCTTTAAAAGACAATTCATATAAAACAGAGCAACAATCTAACTTTCGTTTTTAAACCTCAAAGTGTCTTTGTCATTGTCCCTGTAACTAATTATTTCAAGAAACAGGAACCTGGTACAGTCTCATTTTCTCTCCCAATGATGAATTTTCAGCCAAAGTAGAACACAGAAAGGGCACTGCTGAGTATGCTAAAAAGATTAATAAATATAATAGCCTACGTTATATTTTCAGGTGTGATTTAGACACCTTTGAAGATGGGATGCCCAGCCTGCCAGTGTGGACATAGGTGAAGAAAGGTAATGTGAAACAGAGACACCAAGCCTTGCACAGTGACAAAGTATATAACACAATCCTGATATTGTTCTACATGTGTATGACATTAGTCACTCTAGAACACAGGCAAAGAGTCTTCACATCTGTCATGAAAACGTTAATTACTGCAGATGTGCACCCTGCTATCTGCCTTTAAGTGACACAATGTTAATTGAAGAGCTCTCTGGTTTAAGTGTACCCAGTCAACCCATGCTGTTTTCTGCCATTGTCACGGCATTTCAAACTGCACAGTGCAGGATCCAGCAAGGTCTGTAAACGAGGAAGAGGTTGAAGTGATGTTTTCTTCTGGGAGCAAGTACAAAGGAAGGGAGTAGCTAGGCTGGGGAGGGGGGAGAAATGGAAGACAGAGCACACAGACAAGGTCTTCCCTCTTTTCACAGCAGTGAAGTACTGAAACCCACACTAGAGCACAAAGGTTTAAGGAAATGTGGAGATTTGGAAATAGTGTTTGTATCTAAATAGAAGAATTACACATTTGTATTGAGACAAATTCATCAGAACCTCTTCGTTCAAATATGACCACATATATCCTGGGGCTTTAGTGAAGACATAATGAATATCTGAGCTTTTGTAAACCTCTGTTGATGTCAACCATATCACTGTTTAGAATTCATGGAACATCAGTTTGTCCATCTGAAAAGCTTTGAATTTGTTTGGAGTATTTACATTTCTTCAAACTATGCAGGTGACAGCTAGAAAACAAAGCAGTTTTTAACTGTGCTTTTATTGAGATATGGTGACTACATCAGATCATCACTCTTCATTGTAGTTGGTATCATATTTCTTCTGTACAGCTGAATTTAAGATCTACCTTAATGAGAAAATTGGGATTTGTCCCCGTGCTTGGAATTTGAAACAGTAATCTCCTACCACTTATTGAGTAGCCACAACCAATGTGATTGAAAAAGTGAAGTGGTTATTTTTTCAGCCTAAGTTCTAAAGAAAGACAGAGTCGTGTAACACATCATATTCATCTGTGTACATTTTAGTCCTTTGCCTGTTCCTTCCCCACCCCTCCCCCTCCCTCTGTGTTTTTTACCCTTTTTTAACCAACTTAGATAAGTGAGACCTCATTAGCAATCAAATAATAGGGAAAACTTCAGCTGGACATTGAATCAGTGAGATTTTTGTAGAAATGAGCCACATTTTCATCTATTGCTCTTGGTGTTGCTACCTTTTAGATCTGCTTTGCTTTTTCGTTTTCACTATTTACGAGATTTATTAAAAGCCTCAGTTTCAAAGAGTCTTTCTTATTAGATGTGTTAACCTAACTCTCTTTATTGTATTTGCAAATGAAAACAAATTCTCTTGAGCAAAAATAATAAAAGGCAAACTTAAATATTATATACAGACATTTCCAGCTAATAATAACGAGGAACCAGTGGAATCAGTCTGCAAAATTGATTTGTCCAAAGCAGTGATACCAGCAGGTAGGGATTTTGTCTGCTACACAATTTGTCTGTGGTAAAGGGTTGGACTTGATGATTTGTGAGGTCTCTTCCAACCCTGATGATACTGTGATACTATTCCTACCAAAACAAATAGAAGTGAATACAATCCTGCATCTAAATCTAAGCAAATAAGAACCCAAAAAGACAGATAATTATTTGAGCAAAAAAAAGACCATCTACAATGTCTTGACAGAAATATTAGTTTTTGATACATTTCAGGTAGGAAAGTGCCATGTCCAACCTTGCCTTGAATAGCTCCAGGGACGGCAACTCCACCACCTCCCCGGGCAGCCCATTCCAGTGACCAATGACTCTCTCAGTGAAGAACTTTCTCCTCACCTCCAGCCTAAATCTCCCCTGGCACAGCCTGAGGCTGTGTCCTCTCGTTCTGGTGCTGGCCACCTGAGAGAAGAGAGCAACCTCCCCCTGGCCACAACCACCCTTCAGGTAGTTGTAGACAACAATAGTTAACATTAAGGTGAATAACACTGTTTAGCCAACTACCAAAAAGTGTTAAGCATTTATAATGCATTCTGAATCTGGAGTGGAAGAGGAAAATGTTGTCATATCCCCCTCTCAATACACTTCCACTGAAGGAGACTCTATGTGAACTCACACTGAGAGGCTGGGGAAAATAAGCAGATTGTGATCTGAGATCTGACAAGCTGAGCACCTATTGAAACACATCAAACATTTTCCATGAATGAAAGCAAGGTCGATTACTTCCTGAGCTCACATTACAACTTTCCTTCAAGGAAGGACAGTAGAATCATGGAACATTGTCATAAGCTGAACATAAAGGGCCCAGTGGGGTGAACCTGGAAATGTCAAGAGAGTTGGCTGACATCCACATGAAGCCTCATCCATGGAGATGAGGTGAAGTACCAGATCACTGGAAACGGATAAATGTTTGCCCATCTATGAAAAGGCAAAATCAGCAGCCTCTAGCAAAACTAGGAAATGTGTCATTATTCCAGTTCTCTCCAGGTACAAAAAGGTAAAAGAAGTACTGGAAGAAACAGCTAAAGAGTTATGAAGGATAGGTTATGACTTTTTGAGACAGAGTGATTTCTAGAGCAGACTAAACTATTTCAGTTGCTATTTCAATTGGAAGGGACCTTAAAGAGTTCATCACAGCAAGAGAATAGCTTAATTTTAGGAAGGCATTTGACCTGATATTTCACAATCATATGAGCACAGAACAGTAGGGGTAAGAGAGGACCTATGGAGATCATACAGTCTAACCTCCATGCTAAAGCAAGTATGCCTAGATCAGGTTCCACAGTGTTGCAATTGTCAGGCTGATAATACTTAACTGGACAGACAGACCAACGGCTTTGAGAGCTGAAGAGCTAGAATGGCTTTTGAGAGCTGACCAAAATCTTGAGAGCTGAAGGGCCAGTGGTTAATGGCCCAGAATCAAAGTGGCGTCTAAGCAATGGAAAAGATTTTCAGGAATCAATATTGGCACCTGCGAAAACTCAGTAACACTCTAATAATACTCAGTAGCCTGTCAAGATGGTAGGATTAAAAGTCTTCTCATCAAGTTTTTGGATGACACTACACTGAGAAGAGAAGTGGATATTCTGGAAAAAGCAAAGGATGTGCCCATCCCACTTCACTCTCTGCTTCCCAGGCTTCTTGGGTAATAATGTATTTTTTGCTTCCCTCACTTTCAGATGTTATCTAAGTCCAACAGCCAAAGTCTCCACATAAGAGTAGTTAACTTTGTTGCTTATTTGGTTTCTCATTTACACCAAATAATCACAGTGTAACACTGTAAGGATATTTCCTGACTACTTGTCCTGGAGTCCTGTACCCCTAAATTCCTCTCCTGCCCGGACTTCGGGGGGAAAGAGGAAAAGCCGCCTGGTTTCCCTCCCCCCTCGCCTGCCCTGCAGCCGTGAAGGGGGGGAGGACTGCCCCGTGAGTTCCCGCGCTGGAGCCAGGCTGGGATTGGCCGTGCGCTTTTGAGCCTAAGGTGTGGTAACTCTGCCCTTTGTCTAGCGAAGGTTATAAATATTGGGGGTCTTCCCGCCTTTGGGGTTCCCGCTTTGGAGTTTGCCTGTGCCTCACGTATGTGTCTGCCTGAGATCACACACTCCCCTCGGCTGGACTGCAGAGAGACCTTCAGGGATTTGCTTTCCTATTGACACCTTTGTGTGCCTAACGACCCTTAACGACCTCTTAATGATTCACCTGCAGCTGCTGGAAAAGAAGAGGAAGACAGACCACACGAGCCAGCCTGAGTGAGTTATTTGGCTTAGCTTAATTTAGTAAGAAACAGCTATTAATTAATAGCTGAGGCCTTTTCCAACTTCTGACTTCTGAAATGGTCAGATTATTGATGGTATCCTTGTAGGTTAATTCTCATGCAACTGAATCTGCTGATTAAACTAAATTAATCTTTGTGTATATAGTTGTGGGGGCAGGTTTTTGGGAAAATAAAAATAACTATTTTTGATAAATTCCCGACTCGGACACATATTAATTCCTGCTCGCCGCAACACTACTATCATAAAGGTATTTCTGACCTTGTTTGAATACAAACCACATTAAATATTCTGCTAGTTGACCAGATTTGGTAACAATAAAATAGTCAGAATGAGTTGATGAAATTTTGTTGGTTTTTTTTTCCCCTCACATTTGCAATCTATTCATCTATCAACTATCAATTATTATCAATAATTGTCAATTATAATCAATGTTTATCAGTCGTTGCTCAGTTTTTCATCCTCTTAAATCACAATGAGAAAGTTACTGAGCCATTTTTTCTTTCATTTGGAAGTCTCACCAAGACAGGTGCTCTTGGCAAAGCCTATGTTGCTTTCGTAATGGCTTGGTAGGAAAAGAGAAAATGAATCTACTCTTTCTGATTGCAAACTCAGGTTACAGGCTCCACGAGTTTTTAAATTTCATAAACATTTTGATATGTTAGTGTTGAGTGTTAAACAAACCTCTAGGAACCAGATAAAAATGTATATTTAGATTTTTATCTACTTTATATCAGGTTTGTTTAACAGTTGTGGGGACATTTTTATATCTCTTAAACATAAAATTGCATGCAGCACTTGCTACCATTGAACCTGCAGGGGACAGCTTTATCTTCCCAGTTAGAAATAGGATGCTCTGCTGAGTGAAATGGCAGACTGGGCTGTCTTGGAAAGATGTGTCAGTACAATTTGCATTCATGGGGATTCAGACTCCTTTTGGAATCTTAGCAGGGCCAAATAACTGAATCTCATGTTGGGACTTGGACAGTTCTCACTTACAACTCAGTCCCTAGGAGGAACAAAAAGCTATTTTCATGAGTTTTTATGAAATGGAAATGTTCAGTCACAGTCATTGCTCTTAAGGTTTTTTGAAGACTAAGTGGGCGAGCAGGCAGGGGAGCATAAAGTATTTCTGCATGCTTTAAGAGCTAGAAGACACAAAATGACCTTCACTTTTTCTACAGCACTGTTATAGAATTTTTAAACTCAAGGAAATAGAGGCTTTTGGTGCACCAGGCACACTAAAGTTTGCACCCTTTAGACAGTCCCTTCTCAAAATCACAAAGAAAGAGCTTGCCAAAAGTAAGAACTGCCACAAGCAGCTTGCAACTACTATTAATGCAACATCTTTGGTTCATACTATCTTCTTGGGTTAAGATAGGGTAACAAAACCCTTCAACTTTTCAGAGCAGTCTGGCAGAACATATTGTATGGTCCTAGCTATCACATTCTAAAACCACAAACATAAGTAATTTATATACAAAAGAGACTTTTACAGAGTGTTGGGGGGGAGGGGAAGCAAAACCCCCAAATTCTTACAGGGACTTCATGTTCTCTGATGTTATTATAATTTGAAATTACTTTGGAGTCTAATCTCTCAGGCCTTTTAAACATCTGTGGTTTAAGCATTAAAAATGTGATTGCTGCTACTTATTGATGTTCATTGAAATTAATGAACCTGTAGATAAAGGACATACTGCACAGCATGGGTAGGACTGCAGGAGTGAGTTTAAATGAAATGATGAATCATTAGCAGTCGCAGCAATTGAACTATTGCATGCTGTCCATTTTCTTGCTTCTTGTAATCATTCTTAGAGTTGATTGTCATAAGTCATTCCAGGAGAAATTTTCGAAGCAGAGCAATTTGGCATTCTTTAGATGCCCAGTGCAACTGGGTCAATTCTCAGCAACTATACACAATTATGACAGTATATCTTTAGGAAAAGGATATTCTGAAGGGTTTAGACTGGGAAGTCAAATGTGGGAAACATTTCTAGATGAACAAAAAAAAAAAAATCCTGATTAGATTTTTTTTTCCAGGTATTGTTGTGTTTCTAGAATACACTGATTTTTTCAAACCAAGCCCAGAAAGTGGAAAAGGACAAAATAACTTGAAATTAAGTAGAACACCATGATTGAAATTTAAAAAAAAAAAAAAAAAAAAAAAAAAAAAAAGTGATTTAGCTTTAGCTGCTCATTTTAATGTTTTTTGTTTTGTTTTGTTTTTTTTCAATCTCACTTTTATTCGAGCACATGGAGCTCAGGATTGCCTAGAAAGTATTTCCTGAAATGTAGCTTTTAGCCTGCAGAAATGAAATATCCTATTGTTACGTGTGAAGGATTTGGAAACAAATGCACATTGCATTTGCACACCTGAATGACCAAACAAATCCATAAGAAACTTGTCCACTATCATGGAGGCAGGGAATTAATGTGGCTGAGTCAGGAATTGTAAAAGCAGAATTATTTTATTTTCCTGGAATCCTGCCCCCAAACTATATACCAAAATTAGTTCAGGTTTATTTACAGATTTAGTTCTATTGAGAATTTCTTCCAAAATAATATTATAGATAAATTTAGATATTTTGGAAGTCAGAAGATGGAAAAGGCTAAGCTATAAACACAGCTTTACCCCACTATCAATCAGGCTGAAGCAGAGAATTAAGGGAACAGCTAGTCTTACTTATGGAGGTGAGATAGGTATTTGACAGTGATCCCTTGCTGGATTCCTCTGCAGGAGCAGCCTTCTGATGCTGCAGGCAATATCAATGGTATAGATTCACACAGCAGAAGCCTCAGGCAAGTGGTAGAGCCGCCAAACCAAGAAATGTCTTGAGCACTTCTTCCACAAGTGGGAGGGTCATGGAATAATGCTGCCTTCACAGTGGCAGGGGAGAGTCAAACCTGCTAGCATCTTCCCAATTTGGGAGGCAGTCAGGAAGAGTGGCAGGTCTGGATGTCATCAGCGGCTCTCTCAAAGGACCCTGGGGCTTGCCAAGCCTACAAGTTTGCATAGAAGGGTGCAAAAGTGGGAAGAACTGTCCAAAGCAGGGATGGGGTAAAACTGAGAGTCACACAAAAGGTTGGAGATGTCCAAAAGCGGGGACGGTCCATTCACAGCAGCAACCTGTCCTATCAGGCACTGTGTCAGGAGCTCTTTCAAGATGGGGAACTCTCAAGGCAGGAAACCTTTTCCCATTCTCCCTTGTTTTTTTTATGGTTTTCTAGGCAAGGTGTCCATTTACCATTTTATACTGAGCATGAAAACCCAGCCAACCACCAGCCCGATTCCATCGTAGTCTTCCACACAGGTTGGTCCATATGCAGAAAAGCACCTTTTGCTGTTCCCCCTTCAAGCTCACAAAGCTGGAGGAGGGAGGGGAAGAAACAGTTTTCACACCTTCTTCTCCCATTCAAACCTGGGAGGGTGATGGGGAAGGAATTCAGGGTACCACAGGACATCCACTGACGTTAAAATTCAAATATCTGCACCAAAAGAAAGGATGAAGACCCTACTTTCAATTCATCTGGTTGTTACAGTGCAAATGCCTTGCCTTTCTTCAGACTTCATCTGTGATTTGCAGAGACAGGATTGGGTTCATCAAGTTACCGTAAGGCAAAAGTCTCACATTTTTCATTCCTCTTCAGCAAAGTGCTGTTATCATTGATCTGATCTAAAATCATTGCACACTCTCATTGGCTTAAAAAATGCTTAGACCTGCAAAATTGTTTCACTATGTCACCAAGTCGAGATCCATCTGAACCCATACTTAGTGCTAACCTCATGGTGAGTGAGATGCTCACACTCTTTCTGAGGCTGAATTCGTTCTTGAAACCTGTGTTTAATTGCTATCAAAGTTGTATTACTGTTAATGACCCTCTGTGCTAGAAGAGAGTAAAAACTAATTTTTTCATTATTATTATTTTTTAGTATTAGTCAGGTACATGTGAAGTAGAAGTATAAATCGTATAGGATTACAGAGACTTCAAAAAATTAAAATCTTATGGATGATTAAATACTAAACCAAATCTCCAAACCCTTAAAGTGTCGACAGTGGAAGGTTCTCAGATGGGATGTAAATATCTGTTTTGGTGAAATGTTTTTGTGCATGAAGAGATTTGCTTTCCAATCAGAGATTTTATTATTTCTGTACTGAAACCACTTTTGTTACCTGCATAACTTGAAAGAATCAATATGCTCTATGTCTACTTCTACGCTTTTTTAATTAAGTAAAAGCTGCTGAAAAGATTCATGGAAATAGGGGGTATTATTTCCTTGTCTTGGTGGTCTTTTGGAAGAAATATATACATTATTTAATCTTATCATTCTTTAAGGCACCAAGACAGAAAGAAAGAGTACTTTTTTTTCCCATCAGGGCAGATAGCAGACATGTATTTGTCTAGGTACACAGCTGTTTACATATAATGGCCACTTTGGAGATTATTAAATGGAATAGCAGTGTGCATTTTAATGACAGAAGAGGGAAAAAAGCCTCACATCACACATTTTTTTTTTCTAAGCAGAAGTGGTTTTGCTGCATCTTTGGCTATAATTATGCTTAGAGTAAAAGCTTCTCTTCGTTGTGTTTTGTATAAAAGCTTTCACTGTGTTTTGTCATTTTCAGCATAAGCATAACCAAAAGATGATTGAGTATTGCTCTTCCGGACCATTGCATAGGTAGGAATGCTCTTTGTGATAAAGTACTTTCTTTAAAATTATTTCAAACACGAATAGTCCTGAGGTCAGACAGGAAACACAATCAGCTGCAGGTGTCTTCCAACCTGGTTAATTCTGTGATTGTGTGATTCTGTGACTGTGGATCTGCAGCTACAGGACATTTAAAATTCTCGTTTGATTTGAAAAATGAACAAAAAATACGTTTTAAATTACTGTAGTCTGAAAGATAAAGCTCACAAAATACCTAAAAAAGACATTGTAGCAAGTGGTCAGATCTTTTAAGACTACAAAGTGATGACTTAAAAGTGTTGGGGGTGTGGTCATGGACATGTTTGTATCAACTTGTAATAGTGCTCAGAATTTTACTCATGTTCTCCTACCTTATATAAGACTGGGGTTACCTGTGTAGTAGTTTGGGATGCAGAAGATCAGACTCAGGTCATGCTGCTTCATTTTTGCCTGGCTATGTGCCATCAAAGACTTTGGAAGCCAGCAAAACCTCCTCCTTCTCAGTCTTTAATGTTTCTCTCTCTACCTGTGTATTAAGGTCTGCCCCTTGCAGCCACCCAGCTTTTTACATTGAATACAAGGGCATTTTTCCCTACAGTCAAGTAGGCTTGTATTGGCATGGTAGAGATTGTCTTTCTAAATAGGCAATCAGTCTCTTGGTTTCAAAGTGTGTCTACAAATCAGATGTTGCTGCCTGCTGATAGCCTATAAATATTATCTCTCGCTGCACAGAATTGCATTTGCAATCTGGAACCAATGAGAAATCATGTTATTAGAAGGTGGTACTACTTACCACTCATTTTTCTCACAGTAAAGCAAGAACTTTGCACAACTTTCTTAGACATAGTTTTGATTGAATTTCTTCCACCTTTCTGAAGTAACACATCTGCTGTGCATGGGTCACTTCTTCACTCTAGGCATGTCCTTTAAGAAATTAGATTTCCACACCCCCCACACCCCCCCCCCCCCAAGCCCTGTTCAGGCTCTGCATGGCAAATTCAGTCTGGAGATTAGAAACAAACAGTGTGGCCTCAAACAGAACTGTGTAGCCATAATAGATACACTCCTTTGTAACAGAGGACAACACATGTGGCCTTTTGTACATTCTGCCCTTACAAGCAGCAGTAACTCTGCTGCAGAGTGCAGCATCAGCATATTTCCTACTTTGCTATATACTGTGATTTGGGTTGGAAATGTTCCCTTCTTTTAGATGGAATAGCACTCATGTTTTTCATACTTTCATATGTACTGGTTGAAGCAGTAAGGTAGGTCATGGATCTACAAATGATTGCATTTATATTTTAGGAGCAGATGTTCTGGATTTTTATATAAATAAAAAAAAACATATTCATATAGACCAGTAATTTGTCAAATATGTATTTTAATGGATTATGCTGGTTTGAGGCTAACTGGAGTGTTTTCATGAAAGATATTAGATCTTTGGTTGTAAAAGGAAAATAATGCTGAAGTCTATATCATTCCTTGGTTTTCTGAAAGGGATAAAAAGCCAAAATCTAAGCAATTCACCCCACTTTGGTATGTGATGCTGGATCTATTCACTTCGTCTTTACTGCATGCTAATATCTCTCCACTAATCTTGGGTAATGCATAACAACGTAGGAATTGCTGGTTATTTTGTTTGTGTGTCTGGGAAGGAAGAAAGAGGGTAGTTTTGTATCCTCTTGGGCAGTTTGCTTTGTCCAGGAGAGAGTTTGAATTTCTGTGTTATTTCTAATTTGTATATAATTGCAAATACTTATAAATATTTTCTATATATGCTTGTAAATTTTGCTGTGCTGTAAATACAGTTTCATCTTACTTCTGAGACATCTGAGCTAGTCTGATAAACTTAAGCAGTGTGGAGGGGAAAGTTCCTAACCTATTACATGAATTTAATTTTTTTTCCTTGTTCACTAGAGCAGTGTATTGTATCTGGTTCAGGATATAACGCAGAATAATAGGGATGTTTTTAAAGTATTGCTGTTAGCACCTCTGCAATTTTTGTCTTCCTTCCAGACCTTCAGAGCCTTTGTGAAGATTTCTGTGCCCAGATCCTTACCTCATGAGCACTGGTACAGCTGTGCTGGTCTGGTCTGTATTTTTAATAAGAGGTGCAAGGTTTTATCATATCAGGTGCACTTGAATTTTATTCCACATTAAACAATATCCAGAATCACAAAAACACTTAGCATTCCCCCATCCTAATGCAGACTATGGTGTCCTGATGCTTTTGCTTAATCATTCATTTGTCATTTTTTTAAAGGCTGTTATGAAGCAAGAATTATGGAAGAGCTATTGGCATTATTTCCTACTGACAAAAGTAAAAACTTAATTCACTCTTAATGATGAAAAAAGGTAAATGTCTGTCACTGTGCTTATAAAGTACCTGCAGACTTCTAAACAAGCATGAGTGACTCATGAGACATAAGTGTGTGAAGAGTCTGGGCTGCACATCTCAACCAGCCTGCAGCAAGACAGCACAGCAATGTTTAAGAGTTTTCTCTTTGAGTACCTACATTAATTAGGATAATATATATAATATATATAATATATATTATATATAATATATATTATGTATATATTTATATATATACACACTATAACCTGTCCTTATCTAATTTTATCCATATGTGCTTCCTGCTAAACACACACTGTTCATAGTGCCAGTTAATTCATTGATCCTAAACCCAGACATGTATATCCTGAGTTCCAGAGCACTAGAAATAGTTTGGAGGACTCAGAGTGATCTGTCAGATGCTTGCTCTCTTTGTGATTGAGAGCACAGGTGGCATCTAGGCTATGATGCCAGCAGTGACCAGTATCTTAAAATTGCTGTTGTTGACATCTGCAGAGGGCAATGATAGTTCATAGGTAATGTGCCTGTAGACTAGCCATGCTTACACAAACTGATTCTTACTGGAAGCAAGTTGTCTCTTGTGGAAAGTCTTCAATTTTCTCAGCCTGCAACTTGCTGACCTTATTATACTGTAGGGTTTCAGTAACTTCCAATAGTCTAGAGATCATCAAGTTCAAGGTTGCAGTGTTTCAGCATCTAGGTGACCACAACAGTTCAGAGGATCACAGGATGGTAGGGGTTGGAAATGACCTCTGGAGATCATCAGGTCCAAGTCCCCTAACCGAGCAGGACCATAATCTAGTGCAGGTCACACAGGAATGTATCCAGATGGGTCTTGAAAGTCTCCAGAGAAGGAGAATCCACTTCTCTGGGGAGCCTGCTTCAGTGCTTCACGGCCCTTGCAGTATAGAAGTTCCTCCTCATATCAAGGTAAACCTCCTGTGCTGTAGTTCATATCCATTGCCCCTTGTCCTTGCTCCACAAAGTGTAGTGTGAAGCTGACTTTCAACACTGACAAAGACTCTCTTTGATATTAACCAATCAACCCTAACCTTTATTTTTTTGAAAAGTGATGCCTGCTTTGTTCCTATTACCACATGTCACTACTCTGAGAAACTACACCTTTTGTGAAACGGTCTGCCCTTTAGAAGAATATCGTATGCTGTGTAAGACACAACTGAGATGCTAAGAGGTGATTGCCACTGCAAAGAAAAATACTTCTTTAACTTTCAGTCTGAAGTGAAATAGCTCCAAATGTGCTAGTTTGAAGCTAGTTAGAATGTTTTGGTGAGAAGAATTAGATTACAGGCTGTGGAAGGAAAACAATGGTGGTGTCTACCTCACCTATAGGCTTGCTGAGAGATACAAGAAAAAAAAATCAAAACATAGATAACTCACTTCTGCTAAGGAGCCCCAACCTGCACTTCTCTCTAGCCTCTCTGCTGTCTCTCTGATTAATCCACTTTACTTCCTAAACCTCTGGCCAAATCTCCATTCTTCCTTGGGACTGCGGTAAGGTTGAGAGGGGGGAAAGAAGGTGAAGGGGCAGTTGGGAGCCCCTCCTGGGGACTCAGGTTTCTGGGAGGGGAGTTGTGTTTCTGCATTACCTTTTACCTTGTATATTTCTGTATATAACTGTATATACTGTAAATATCTGCTTGTACATTGTGCTAAGCTGTAAATAATGAGCTTCATTCAGTTTCCAGAGCCAGCTGAGTCTAGTCGGGGTGATTTCCAAAGCATCACTCCAAAGAAGTAAGAAATTCTCCAGTCTCATGTCTTTCCCAGAGAGTGGCACTTACTTCAAAATTTATGCATTTACAAGGGAAAAACTGTTCCTAAGCAGCAGCTTTGGTATTCTGTTCACTAGCTGAAAAGCAAGCATTGTTTAAAAAAAAAGATACTCAACTCCTTTTTAAAGTGTAAAAATTATCTAGGACTAAATAGCTCAACAGTGTTTTTGCTGTAATTAGAGCAGAACAGAAGCATAAAATAAACAAATGGTTAGTTCCAAAACAAAAGGCTTTCAATTTTAGAGCTTCAGGGTACTCGAAGCTCAGTTAGAAGGGATTGTGTTGAAAGAATCCATGAAAGACAGCTAGCAAGCACTGGGAGTTTTCAAGAAGACTCTCCCAGACACTGTCTTAGAGTCCTGGATATCCCAAAATTCCTCTCGCTTTGTGGTTTGAATGGGAGAGGAAAGGTACAAAGCCCTGCAGGCTTGTGGAGGGAGAAGCAAAGGGTCCCTCCAGCACGAGGGGTGCCTCATGCAGATGCCCGCACTGGAGTCAGGCTGGTGATTGGCTGTGGTCTCCATGTCTAGGAAATGGTAACTCGACTCTTTGTCTAGAAAAGGGTACTTCCCGCCTTAGGGTTCCCATCTTAGAGTTCTCCCCTGCCTGGATAGTTCCTGTAGACGGAGTCCCCTGGCATTGCAAAGGACAAGCTCGTGAGGGACAGGACCATCCCTGCTTAGGACAGCTCCCCATCATAAGCACTTTTTGTGCAAGCTTAATAGACCTAATAAGCCTCAGATGTCTTTTGAAAGAGACAGAGAACTGACAAGCAGCTGGACTGCCCTTTCTCTCAGACAGCCTCACTCACCTGTGAGTAGTATAACTTTTCTGCTCAGCCTGATTAATAGTGGGGAAAGCTGTGTTTATAGCTTAGCCTTTTCCATTTCCTGACTTCTAAAGCAGCCACATTTATCTATAGCATCCTTTGTAACATAGTCTCAATGAAACTGAGTCTGCTAATTAAACTGAATTAATTTCTCTATATAATTTTGGGGGCAGGGTTTCAGGAAAATAAAATAATTCTATTTTTATATATATTCCTGACTCGGCTACGTTAATTCCCTGCCTCCACAACAGACACACAAAACCATTTCATGCCTTCTGAAGGCAAGGAAGGCAGGCAGAACAAGAGACCCCACTGGCTTTAATCTGAGATTCTGGATGGCCTCAAAACTGAAAGGGAAAAATATCAGAGATGAAAAAATGGAACATTACCTACTGAAGATTACAAGGGTATTACCAGAGTATGCAGAGATGCAGCTAGGACAGCAAAAGCTCAGCTTGAACTGGGATGGTCAAAAGTGTCAAAAGCTACAAGAAAGGGTTCTTCAGAGACACCACCAAGCAGCAGAATCAGAAAGAGCTTATGGGTCCACTGTTACACAGGAGAGGTGAACTGCTCACCAACACCACTGAAAACGCAGAATTCCTCAACACCAGGCCACTGGAACAAAAATGCAGGGTGATGCAGACACAGATCCACCTTCAGGGAAGGAGGAATTGGTCTGTCAACTGTTACAGGATCTTTCTGTATACGAATTGATGGGCCCAGATGCCACCCACCTGAGTATGATAAGAGCGCTGGCTGATGCTGTTGCAAAGCCAATCTCCATAATCTGTGAAAAGTCATGGAGATCAAGAGACATCCTGAAGAAGGGAAGAAGATTAATGTCACTCGCATATACAAGAAGAGTCCCCAGGGAATACAGGTAATTATAAACTCATTAACATCACTTCAATCCCTGGGAAAAATATGGAACAAATCCTAGGAACTGCCACAAACCAACTGGAGCAGGTAATTGGGAAAAAACTGACAAGGGTTCACCAGGGGCAAATCATACTTGACAAACCTGATCACCTTCTATGACAAAGAAACTCACTTTGTCAGTGCAGGGTGAGTAGCTGACACGGTCTACAGGGAATTCTCCACGGCTTACAACACAGTCCCCTACACTATCCTCCTGGAGAAACTGACACATTATGGCCCGGACAGGTAGTATCTGTGGTGCACGGGAAAATGGCTGATAGATGGTGGTAGTCTCAGACTAGTGGCTAGTCACAAGTGGGGTCCCCCAAGGATCAATACTGGCCACAACACTGTTTAATATCTTTGTAAGTGTTCTGGATGTTGGGATCAAGAGCAGTCTGATGAATTTTTGCAGAGAATACCAAAAACAGTAGGGGAGTTGACACTCCAGAAGGACTGGGACACCTGCCATGTGAGAGAAGGCTGAAAGAACTGAATTTGTTCACTTAGACTTAGGGGAGATCTTGTCAACACATACCAGTACATAAAGGGTGACTACCAGGAAGATGGAGAGTCCCCTTTTACAAGGAGGGAAAAGACAAGAGGTAACAGGTGTAAGATACTCCTGGTGAGATCCCAATTGGACTCCAGAAGAAAATTTTTCATTATGAGAACAGTTAGACATTGCAATACTCTCCCAAGAGAAGTACTGGATTCCCCTATCTTGCTCCATTTTGAAGCCTAGCTAGACAGGGTGCTGAGCCATCTCATTTAAACCACACTATTATCTAAAAACATTGAACCAGATTATCCTTGGGGTTCCTCCCAACCTGTCATTCTGCAAGTGTGTGATACTGTAAAACCTTACTTTCTATTAAAGTATATACAGTCCATCGATTTCCCCATAAAAGACAATATTACTCTTATTAGTGGTACTTTACAGATTTAAATTCCATTACACAAGAAGCAGGATATGTGTTTCTACAGGGAAGTACTTTTGTAAGTGTCTAAAACTATACTGAACCTGCAGAAATGAACAAGACTTGTAGGAGTTTCCAGACAAAACAGCTTGTTCTGTGTGAGGGATTGGCAGTTAATGAGACTGAATACCAACTCTGAAGCCCAGTATGTCTGTTGTGGAGGCAGGGAATTAATGTGGCCGAGTCAGGGATTTTATAGAAAAATAGAATTATTTTATTTTCCCAAAAACCCATACCCAAAACTATGTACAGAAATTAATTTAGTTTTAATTAGCAGATTCAGTTCATTTGAGAAAATCTACAGGATACCATAGATAATTTGACTATTTTGGAAGTCAGAAGCTGGAAAAGGCTTTTAGCTATTAAATTATAGCATTTTTCTTAATAATAAAGCTGAGCCAAACAACTCACAGTTAGGCTGGCTGAAAAGGGTGGACTGCTGCTCCTCTTCTCGGGTTCTCTTTCAGAAGCCGTAGCAGAGGGTCGTTAAGATGCATTCAGGTCTGCACAAAAGGTGTTAATGAGTGAAGCAGTCCTCTGGAACAGAGTGCCAGGGGCTCCTGCTGCAGAATCTATCCAAGCCAGGGGAGGGGGGGGGGGGCGGGGGATGGGGGGAGAGAAGTCTCAGGCAGGCACTAACGCTCAGGCAGTATCACACAGTATCACAGTATCACCAAGGTTGGAAGAGACCTCACAGATCATCAAGTCCAACCCTTCACCACAGAGCTCAAGGCCAGACCATGGCACCAAGTGCCACGTCCAATCGTGCCTTGAATAGCTCCAGGGACAGAGACTCCACCACCTCCCCGGGCAGCCCATTCCAGTGTCCAATGACTCTCTCAGTGAAGAACTTTCTCCTCACCTCCAGCCTAAATCTCCCCTGGCGCAGCCTGAGGCTGTGTCCTCTCGTTCTGGTGCTGGCCACCTGAGAGAAGAGAGCAACCTCCTCCTGGCCACAACCACCCTTCAGGTAGTTCTAGACAGCAATAAGGTCTCCCCTGAGCCTCCTCTTTTCCAGGCTAAGAGGACGGCATGATCTCTAAGGCAGGAACCCAAAAGGCTGGAAGTCCCCCAATATTTCTACCCTTCCTAGACAAAGAGCAGAGTTACCACTTCCTAGGTGCGAAGACCACAGTCAATCTCATCCTGATTCTCAGGCGGGCACTGCACAGGCACCCCTTGTGCCGGAAGGGCCCCTTGCTCACCCCCTTCACACCTGCAGGACAATGGGGGGTGACAGGTCTCCAGGACAATTGCTTCTGGAGAAGATGAGAAATACTGAGACTTTTTAGGAAGCAAGGACAGCTGGAATGGGAGGTATACAAGGAAGCTGCCCTAGCAGCTAGAGATATGGTTAGGAAAGCCAAAGCAGACTTTGAACTGAATCTAGCCAGGGAGGTCAAAGGGAACACCAAGAATTTCTACAGGTATATTAATGGTGAAAAGCAGACTAAGGAAGTTGTGGGCCCCATCAGAAAGGGAACAGGTGAAATGATCACAAGTGACATGGAAAAGGCTGAGGTTCTCAATGACTTCTTTACCTCAGCCTTCACTGCAAAGGCCTCCAGCCACGCTCCTGGAGTCACGGAAAATAATGGCAGGGGCTGGAAGGAAGAACTGCCCATCATAAGTGAAGATCAGGTCCATGAGCACCTGAAGAACCTGAAAGTGTTCAAGTCCATGGGACCCGATAGGCTACACCCATGGGAGCTGAGGAAGCTGGCAGATGACGTTGTTAAACCTCACCTCTATTACATTCCAAAAGTCCTGGCAGTCTGGTGCAGTCCCCACTGCCTGGAAAAGGGGAAACACAACCCACATTTTCAAATAGGGTAGGAAGGAGGAGCCAGGGAACTCCAGGCCAATCAGTCTCACCTCTGTGTCTAATAAGGTCATGGAGCAGATCCTCTTGAGGCACTATGGAGACGGAAGAATAGTGAAGAGGTGATTTACTACACTCAGCATGGCTTCACCAAGGGCAAATCTTGCCTGACAAACCTGGTGGCCTTCTATGAACATGTCTCAACACTACTAGATGAAGGACAAGCAACTGATGTCATTTACTGGACCTGAGCAAGGCCTCTGACACTGTCCCACACCACATCGTGGTCTCCAAGCTGGTGACACATGGGTTTGATGGGTGGACCATGAGATGCATAAAGAGCTGGCTTGATGGCTGCACCCAAAGAGTGGCTGTCAATGGGTCCACGTCCAAATGGAGGCCAGTGACAAGTGGAGTCCCTCAGGGATCAGTCCTGGGACCAGTCTTGTTCAATATCTTTGTCGGTGACATGGACAGAGGCACTGAGTGCGCTCTCATCAAGTTTGTTGGTGACACCAAGTTGTGTGATGCAGCAGACACACTGGAGAGAAGGGATCCATCCAGAGGGACCTGGACAGGCTAGAGAGGTGGGCACAAGCCAACCTCATGAGGTTCAGCAAGACCAAGTGCAGTGTCCTTCGTCTGGGTCGAGGCAATGCCAAGGACAAATCCAGGCTGGGCAGTGACTGGCTGGAGAGCAGCCCTGAGGAGAGAGATTTGGGGGGTGCTGCTGGAGGAGAAGCTCAACATGAGCCAGCAGTGTGCACTTGCAGCCTGGAGGGCCAGCCAGATTCTGAGCTGCAACAGAAGTGTGGCCAGCAGGTCGATGGAGGTGATTATCCCCCTCTGCTCTGGTCTGGTAAGACCCCACCTGGAGTACTGCATCCAGTTCTGGAGCTTCTATTACAAGAAGGATGTGGACGTGGTGGAGCATGTCCAGAGAAGGGCCATGAGGATACTCAGAGGGCTGCAGCACCTCTCCTATGAGGACAAACTGAAAGAGTTGGGGCTGATCAGTCTGAAGAAGAGGAGGCTGCCGGGTGACCTTATTGTGGCCTTCCAGGATCTGAGGGGGGCCTATAAAAAAGCTGCAGAAGGACTTTTTAGGGTATCAGGTAGTGACAGGACTTGGGGGAACGGAGCAAAGCTGGAGGTGGGGAGATTCAGACTGGACATGAGGAGGAAGTTGTTCATCATGAGAGTGGTGAGAGCCTGGAATGGGTTGCCCAGGGAGGTGGTTGAGGCCCTATCCCTGAAGGTGTTTAAGGCCAGGCTGGATGGGGCTCTGGCCAGCCTGATCTAGGGTAGGGTGTCCCTGCCCATGGCAGGAGGGGTTGGAACTAGATGATCCTTGTGGTCCCTTCCAACCCTGACTTATTCTATGATTCTATGAATTTTGAGAAGCACAGAAATTCAGCAAGTGTTGTTTGCATGCTATGGACAAAAAACAATAGGATCCAGGGAAAGCTGCAGTCCATACTGCCTTTTTATATACCCAAAATCCAATGAAGTCTTAAGTCCTGCTCAGTTGTACCCTGACTGGATTGTATCATAGAATCATTTAGGTTGGAAAAGACCTTCAAAATCATCAAACCCAACCATCAGTTCAATACTACAGTAGCCTCTGTCTCTGTCTCTGGACTCAAAAAGTACAGTAATAATGAAGTTAAAGAACATATGACAAAGAAAATACCTGACACCCAACTTTTAGCATAGTAAGTTGGTCAGTGTAACCTGCCTGGGTGGAGAGATGGGCAGAGCTTGATCTCCCCAGTTGATAGGTACATCGTGATCCCCAAAAGCCAAGGTGACTGGTACTGTGTTCCACAGCTTGATAACAGGGAGTAAACGCCCAGATGCATAGCACTGGCCAAAAGGCTGGTGAAAGCTGATCACTAAACAGCACAGAAATAGCCTTCAGCCTGCAAGGTGACTGGGGCACCGCTGTTTGCAGTCTAGTTGCCTCAGAGCCACTGGAACCAGCTTTGTGAGGGCACTGCATAGCCACCATGAGTGCTTTCTTGCTCATTTAAAATTCATCTTAATGTTGCTGTTAGCATCTTGCTGGGGGGTGAAAAAACCTTGGTAGGTAGAGAGCCTCATGCCTAATTGCTTGGCAATTATATTTTCCAAGGAGATATATTAGTATGTATTTTTAAATCTCTTGTTCTTGCTGCTGTGGTTCAGGGTCTGTCTTGGTTTCCATTACAAAATCATGATTTAGGCATTTACAACATTTTCTAAACAAAAAACTATGCTTCAGGCTACAGTTTGCCACTGCAAGGTCCCAAGGTAAGAGCAATTTTGTTGGCAGATGCATAAATACCCAATTTCCCTGCTTTTGTGTGTCTGAAATGGAAAATAAGATACACATGTATGTGTGTGTGCCTGTATCTGTGTATTTGTGAGTGCAGTTCTGCAACCTGAGAATTCAAACACAGAGAGTACATTAATCCATAATGGAGTCCAAATGACATTTCTAATTGAGCTTCATTAATTTGTTTGTTTGTTTGTTTGTTTCTGAGAACAGCAGGAACTGAAAATATGATTGTTATCAGCCATTGTAATTTGTTCCTTCCAAAGCTCCGGAAAGGAAACTGAAGTTGTGTCACAAGCATGTCATAGCTCAAGTACTGCAGATCTGTAGTTCCTTGAGCACATAGTCATGTAAAATTTTGCAGCAAAGTTTATTTGCATGCCCTTTAGTTGAGACCACGTTGAAGGTGAGGTGGGTTTCCTCTCTGCCTCTTACAGAGAGATGGAGTTGTCTTTTTATTGCTGTTCTCTTAGCTAGAGTTCACAGTGGTTGTGAGACCACTACCCTTCATGAAACTTTATTGTCAGAGACTAGGAGTGTTCTTTACTTTCTGGGTTTGTGCACTCATTCATTATAAATAAAAAAGACTAATTTTGGAGCTAGCACTCTGAATCTGCTATCCATATGTAGTCTGGACCTTCCCATTTTTCTTAAGACTCTTTGTTTACAATTAAAATTATGACAGTGATTAATTTACCTCCTTTTCTGGCTGATTATTTTGAAGTTTGTTTCATTACTTACTACTTGATATATGAAAATTGTTGGGAAAAAATAGGTATGTTCATAGGCAACATCCATGATTGCTGGGGTTCCCTAGATCATGCAGGGACTGGAACAACACTGAGGCACTCAAAGCTCCACTCCTTATCTCACATCCTTCTCTGTGTCCTAATGTTACTCCTCTTGCTTTCTTATTTCAGATCACTCAGTGTTGCCCAAACCTCAACACATTAAATACTTCCATAAGTGTTGGTTCTACCAAGTACCAGTATTTTATTCCATGAATGATTGTGATCACAGATCTCATGTATGTATCCTAAACAAGATGTGCTTTGTACTTATGACATCTCTGCTTTGAATTTCACAAGTTCTTGCTTCTGACAGCATTGAAAAACATAGACTCTCAGTCTCATAGTACTGCAATCAAATGGCATCTTCCAACTGGTATGAAGCCTGGAAAGAGGGTTTTGTAGTTTCACCAAACTGGAGGTGTTGTGAAGAATACCACAGAACTGGTGCCCAGACGGGCAGGTCGCCACCTTTTACTTTGTTAAGAAAGGAAAGCTGAGTTTTCATGAAGGTTTCACCCTGACACATGGGTCATCACTTTGAAGTCTTTATGTCACCATCCATTCTGGTAATAAGCTGGGGAATTAATCATGAAGAGAAAGGATCTGCTTGGTTTGGGTATCATCAGCATTAAAATTTGCAGAGAAGCAGGAAAAATGCACAAAATGATCTCTGAGGTTGGAAAAAGCTAACATCCAGTTTAGAGCTTTCATTTTTACTTCAGATTTGCATTAAAACCAAAGCTGAACACATTACTCTTTCTTCCATATTCACTACAGCATGATCTGACACTCAGCAGCCCTCTCAAATTGCCAAGAAGATGGCTAATCATCCATTTCTTTATTCCTTCCAGCAGCCATGCAAGATGGTACACGACTGGAAATAAACCCTTAAAATTACAAAGTGTTCTCTGATTAGTGGAAATTGATGCAAATGGAGAGCTTAAGAGCCAGCAAACAGACTGCAGTGCAGAATGCTTTCAAAGGGAATTCAAAAAGAGGGGGGAGAGGGGAGGGCATGTGGGACAGGACTGGACCAGGAGAAAGAAAAAGGAAAAAAAAGATGTGGCAAGTGACAAGTCTTGGATTACTTTTCACTACGTCTCCAGCATCTTTGCAGAGACCTTCAGGTGTCATTTCCCAAACTGTGTGTCTGACCTGGAGGGCAAACTTAATTTTGGCAGCAGATCAAAGGGATCCTGGCTTAGTGTTGCAAGCATCTCTGCTTTGCTGGTCTTTCTCTAGCAGTGGGCAAGTGTTCTGGGGCCTGGCATAGAGGAGGTTGCAGTGTTTCAGTATCTAGGTGACCTCAATAATTCACAGGATGTTAGGGGTTGGAAGGGGCCTCTGGAGATCATCAGGTCCAAGTCCCCTAACTGAGCAGGACCATAATCTAGTGCAGGAATGCGTCCAGATGGGCCTTGAAGGTCTCCTGAGAAGGAGACTTCACAACCTCTCTGTGAGCCTGATACAGTGCTCTGAGACCCTTACAGTATTGAAGTTCTACCTCAACATGAGGAAGAATATGTTGAGGTAGAACTTCCTGGGCTGTAGTTTACATCCATTGCCCCTTGTATTATCACAGGGTGCAACTGAGAAGAGCCTGTCCTCTCGCTTTTGACACTCAGTCCTCAAATACAGTGTCACAGTATCATCAGGGTTGGAAGAGACCTCACAGGTCATCAAGTCCAACCCTTTACCACAGAGCTCAAGGCTAGACCATGGCACCAAGTGCCACGTCCAATCTTGCCTTGAACAGCCCCAGGGATGGCGACTCCACCACCTCCCCGGGCAGCCCATTCCAGTGTGCAATGACTCTCTCAGTGAAGAACTTTCTCCTCACCTCGAGCATAAATCTCCCCTGGCGCAGCCTGAGGCTGTGTCCTCTTGTTCTGGTGCTGGCCACCATTTTGGCTGCAAAGCTGATCGAGAGGGCACTGCTGCTGAGCTTGGATTTTCTGCTCTGTTCTGCTGCTCCACGGTTCCAGGAGACCTTAAGGTAGGCAGAGTGGACAGCAGGGCTGTTGTCTCACGAGAGAGAGCGGGGCTGTGACGGGGGCTCGTGACGTCAGCCGCGGGAGGTTTAAATCCCCACCGGGTGCTGCGTGCGCTGACATTTTGGCTGCAGAGCCTCCTGTGGCTGGGAGGTGGTGGGGTTTTTTTTGTTGTTGGGTTTTTTTTTTCCCTTCTGTTTCTGACTGTCAATACCACTGTGCACTATGCCTGTCACTCGCACTATGAAGGGCAGGAAAAGTGTGTACACGCAGACTGACTCGACCCAGGAACACACAGGAGTCCAGGCTACTGGCTGCAGGAAGTGCTGCAGCCTCTCTCTTGCTGTAGAAGGGGAAGGGGAGAACAATTGCACCAGGTGTGAGCAGGTGAACTTCCTTCTCACCTTGGTGGCAGAATTGATAGATGAAGTGGCTGAGCTGAAGGACGAAGTGTCCAGGCTCAGGTCCATAAGGGAGAATGAAAGGGAGCTGGATCTGTGGGTGCAGGCTCTGCAGATCGCCCCTGCTAAGGAAGCTGCCCCTGGAAACAGTGAGGGATGGGTACAGATCCCTGTCAGGGGTAGTAAGGGAAATCCACCCCGGCCCTCTCCTCCTCTTCCTCTGCCCTTGAACAATACTTATAAACATTGATTAGATACCCACTAAGTTTTCTCTTCACCAGGCCAAAAAAGGCCCAGGTCCCTCAGCCACATATGGCAGTGCTCCAGTCCCTTAATCATGTTCATAGCCCTCTCTTGGACTTTTTTGAGGAGATCCCTGTTCCCTCCTAAATTGGGGAGGTGTCAGCAGGGTAGAATAGAGGGGGAGGGGAACCTATCTCAATCTGCTGCACACAGTCCTCTTCATGTGCCCCAGGACACAAAGGCACATTGCTGTCCCATGGACACCAGGACTCCCAGCTCTTTCTCCACAGGGCTGCCTTCCATCAGATCCCTTCCTAACCTGTATTGGTGCAGTTAATTGTTCCTTCCCAGATGCAGGACTCTGCACTTATGCTTCTTTAACCATATTTGGTTCCTCTGTGCCCAGTTCTCCAGTTGTCCAAGTCTCACTGAATGGTTGCACAGTCTCTATGTGTATCAGCCAAGCATCCCAGTTTGGTACTGGGAACAAACTTGCTAAGCAAACTCTGTCTGTCTGTCCCCTCATCAATGTAATTGATAAAGATGTTGAACAGGACTGGGCCCAGCACTGATCCCTGTGGGACTCCTCTAGTTACAGCTCTCCATCTGGACTCGGCACCATTGATCACCACTCTTTAAATTCTATTGTGTAACCAGATCCTAATCCATCTCATTGCCTGCTCTTCTATCCCACACTTCCTGAGCTTGCTTACAAGGGTTTTATGGGAGACAGTGTCAAAGGCCTTGCTAAGGTCAAGGTAGACTACATCCACTGCTCTCTCTGCATCTACCCATTCAGTTACAACATCATAGAATGTTATCGGTTGAGACAAGCATGATTTCCCCTTAGTAAATCCATGCTGACTACTCCTGATAACCTTCTCCTCTTCCAAGTGCCTTGAGATGCCATCTAGAAGGAGCCACACCATCATTTTTCCAGGATGGAGGTGAGGCTGACACATCTATAATTACCTGGAACCTCTTTCTTTCCTTTTTTGAAGACTGGAGTGGCATTGGCTCTCCTCCAGTCCTCAGGCACCTCTCCTGTTTGCCATGATTTAGCAAAAATGATGGAGAGTGTCAGAGCAACAACATCAGGCAGTTCTCTCAGCACTCTTGGGTGCATCTCTTCAGGGCCTATGGACCTGCCAATATTCCACTTTTGTAACTGATCCCTAAACCAGCCTTCATTGGCTAGTCTTCCCTCCTCAAAGTTTCCTTTCCCTCATCCAGGGTCTAAGGCACATAGGGGATTTCAGTCTTAAGAGTAAAGACTGAAGCAAAGAAGATATTTAGCAGCTTCTCATCCAGCAGTGGGCCCACACTTTCCCTATTCTTCCTTTTACTACTGATATATTTGAAGAAGCCCTTCTTGTTCTCTTTCACTTCCTGTAACTGAACTAGCGTGTTATTCTGAGACCAAGCTCACTGCATTAAGCACACACCTCTTCATGGCAAACTTGTGGCTGGGAGCAACTTCACCCTCAGGTTGTCTTGTTCTCCTTTAGGCTGTTCTGTTCCACTTCAGTCAGTCTGTGTGAGATATTGGTGTTACACTAACAGACCCTGGTTCAGTCCACAGGCCATCAGAGTCCATGAAGGCTGCTGCTGACACAGAAACAGGAGATGATATTTGGGCACATGTGGCCTAACAGAGTTTGTAATCCTAGGTGCTTGCCCACTGGCTGCTTTAACAGAGTTGTGGAAGTGGAGGGAGCAGAAGGATTTTTCGTGAGCTGTTGTGTTAGCTCTGCTGTTGCTGTTGCACTCTACCAGTTACTTGGTGACACCAACCCTGGATGCTACCATGGTGATTTGTTTTAAAAATAACTAAATGGAAGAGTAATGATGGAACAGTACAAAACAGCTCCAGAAAGCACATCACCGTCTAAGCAAATATTGGTGAGTTGCTTTCAGATTCTATTGTTAAGGAGGCTGTTGTCTGAGACTGAGTGTTCCCCTGAGTACAGAGCTAGAGCTGGCAAAGTTGCCAATTAGATGGTCACTATGTGAGGTTAAAAGAAGTATGTAACTGCCTTGCACTACAGTTCCTGGAAAAATAGTGCAGATGTGTCAATAGGCTAGAAAAACATTCAGAATAATATACCTCAGAGTATTAATCTTGATGAGTCCTTGGGTGAGCTGCATGATCCATCAGTGGACAGCAGTGCCACCAGCTCACAAAGCTTGTTGCAGTTGCTCTGTCTCTGTGTTTCAGTGTGAGAAAAGCTGCATGAATCAAACATGACCCTCTGATATCTTGTCTACTCCTCACAAGCATCTTATAGTTGCTCTGCCTCCACACACAATGGTGAGTAGCTTAGCCTGAGAGACGAAAAGGACGAGCTCCTGCAGGCTTGCCAGGGGTTGACAGGAAGAGGAGAGCTGGAGTGATACACACATCTTACCATGCCCCATGGTTCAATGCTTTTGCCCAACCATCAGCCCTACACATCACCACAAACGACAGCCCTTACTTTTGCCAGCTCCCTTTTCTCTATGGAGAGGCTGTTTGGTTAGGACTCACTCAACCCTCCTGGTGACACACAGGACACTACTAAACACTGTTGATGTAACTTCTTTTTATTAGGAGACTGAGTAAATAGGATAAGTCTCTGATTTGTTCTACTGTTTCTTATTCTTGTTAGGGAGCTTGTTTGGTTTGTTTTTTTTTTTTAGGGTTTTTTTTTCTTTTCACTACTTTTTTTTCTCCCTTTATTTTATGATTTAATGAGACAAGTAACATTCACAGCATTTTCTTTTTGTAGTTCCTCTGTTTTAAAAATTGTTTAGGGAAAGAAACATTAAAGAAGCACATCCATTACTCAAACAAAGCCTCTTTTTTTTTTTCTTTAGAGTTAATAATTAAAAAAAAAAAAACATGGCAAGGAGAGCAGAAAACACAGTATGTAAAGAATTCAAAAAAAAAAAGAACAAAAATAGGTGAACATATTTGCATTCAACTGCACAATATGGACACATGGAAAATATAACTACTTATATAAATGTATATAAAGGAACACCGCATATGCCCACAATGAAGAGAAGGCTCGGGGTGACCTCATTGCTGTCTTCAACTACCTGAAGGGAGGCTGTAGCCAGGTGGAGGTTGGTCTCTTCTGCCAGGCAACCACCAATAGAACAAGAGGACACAGTCTCAAGTTGTGCTGGGGGAGGTATGGGCTGGATGTTAGGAGGAAGTTTTTGCCAGAGAGAGTGATTGGCATGGGAATGGGCTGCCCAGGGAGGTGGTGGAGTCACCATCCCTGGAGGTGTTCAAGAAAAGACTGGATGAGGCACTTGGTGCCATGGTCTAGTTGACTGGATAGGTCTGGGTGCTAGGTTGGACTGGATGATCTTGGAGGTCTCTTCCAACCTGGTTGATTCTATGATTCTATGAATGATACCAAATGTCACACTGAGGTGTTTTTGTTGTGCCTATTTATTTTATAATATTCATGTTAGGATATTTTAAGTGTTTGTATGTGCCTAGACATATACAGAGACACATCTGTACAACACTCAGGAGCATGTAAGTATCTAGAGAGATAAAGATGTGTTTATCTTTGGGTTAATGGTATCTTTTTTTTTCCCATAAATGATATATCTCATTGCTACTTAGGGAACATAGCACTTGCTCCAGTATTTTTAGCATTTTAAATGTCTCTTCTGCTTCCAGTTTCTGTCTTCCACACAACTCTCCAGAGGATATTTTCTTCAAATTACATGAATGTACAGCAAAAGGAACAAAGATATTTAATAAATTAATCATTAAAAAATGGACGTCACACTGTATCAAAGGCTATCTTTGATTTGAAACACTTTTTGCATGAGAGTGTAAGATTTATTTCATTCAATATTTAAATACTTATAAAAGAAGTGAAAGCTCAAGGTCAAATTCAAAACTGTTTCATTCAAAATGCAAACACAGTTTGACCTTTCTGTGCATTTGGTTTGCATCAGTGTAATTTTGCCTGTTTGGTTTCGTTACAATTGTCTGAGGATGAAAATGAGGAAATCTTTGATAATCCCAACTGATTATCTTTCAGTTGTGTCTTCCTCACCCTTCTCAGCTGTTTTTAAACAAGGTTAAATTAAAACATACAATGAGAGATAATCTAACGACATGTTAATGAAATTGATGCCATTTCTATCATACACTGAGAACTGTAGGTGTTGTTTCATTTCATAAATGATGATGACTTTGGATTAAGCTACCAATCAGCAATTGCACTTGTTTTATATATTCAGAACTACCCAAAATTACCTGCTGTCAGCTTTCTAATATTATTAGAAGTAGCTGTATCATCATCTCAGTATCATAGTATCACAGTATCATCAGGGTTGGAAGAGACCTCACAGATCATCAAGTCCAACCCTTTACCACAGAGCTCAAGGCTAGACCATGGCACCAAGTGCCACGTCCAAGCTTGCCTTGAACAGCCCCAGGGACGGCGACTCCACCACCTCCCCAGGCAGCCCATTCCAGTGTCCAATGACTCTCTCAGTGAAGAACTTTCTCCTCCTGGCGTAGCTTGAGGCTGTGTCCTCTCATTCTGGTGCTGGCCACCTGAGAGAAGAGAGCAACCTCCTCCTGGCCACAACCACCCTTCAGGTAGTTGTAGACAGCAATAAGGTCACCCCTGAGCCTCCTCTTCTCCAGGCTAAACAATCTCAGCTCCTTCAGCCTCTCCTCGTAGGGCTTGTGCTCAAGGCCTCTCACCAGCCTTGTCACCCTTCTCTGGACACGCTCAAGCATCTCAATGTCCCTCCTAAACTGGGGGGCCCAGAACTGAACACAGTACTCAAGGTGTGGTCTAACCAGTGCAGATTACAGGGGCAGAATGACCTCCCTGTTCCTGCTGACCACACCATTCCTGATGCAGGCCAGGATGCCACTGGCTGTCTTGGCAACCTGGGCACACTGTTGGCTCATGTTCAGGCGGGTATCAATCAGCACCCCCAGATCCCTCTCTGTCTGGCTGCTCTCCAGCCACTCCCACCCCAGCCTGTATCTCTGCATGGGGTTGTTGTGGCCAAAGTGCAGCACCCTGCACTTAGGGCTATTGAACCCCATCCCATTGGACTCTGCTCATCTGTCCAGGTGGTCAAGGTCCCGCTGCAGAGCCCTTCTGCCCTCCAACCCAGCCACACCTGCCCCCAGCTTGGTGTCATCTGCAAAGTTGCTGATGACTGACTCGATGCCCTCATCCAGATCATCTATGAAGATGTTAAAGAGGATGGGGCCCAGCACTGATCCCTGAGGGACACCACTAGTGACAGCCGCCAGCTGGATGTGGCACCATTCACCACCACTCTCTGGGTCCGGCCCTCCAGCCACTTCCTAACCCAGCACAGAGTGTTGCCATCCAAGCCATGGGCTGACAGCTTAGTCAGCAGTTTGCTGTGGGGGACAGTGTCAAAGGCCTTGCTGAAGTCCAGATAGACCACATCCACAGGCCTCCCCACATCCACCAAGCGGGTCACCTGATCATAGAAGGAGATCAGGTTGCAGCCTAAACCCATGCTGGCTGGACCTGAGCCCTTTGCCATCCCTCAGGTGTGCTCTTATCACCCCCAAGATAACCTGCTCCAACAGTTTCCCTGGCACTGAGGTCAGGCTGACAGGTCTATAGTTCCCAGGTTCCTCCGTCCAACCCTTCTTGTGGATGTAGAAATGATGATCACTATTTTATTAATTGTAGCCTACAGCCAATGGGTCAGTGTATCTTCAAGCTGTCTTTTGTTTTCTCTCCTTGAATCACAGTATCACCCATTCATGTCTTACTGCATATGGATACATGACCACAGGTTTTCTTGCTGGTTTTGGTTTTGGTTTGGTTTGGTTTGGTTTGGTTTGGTTTTTTTCAATTATGACATAGCACCTTAAGAAGCTTTAAGAAAGGCCTGAGAGGTCTGTTTGCTCATATTCCCAGGCAGTGCAATCAGGAATGACAACATTACTCTAGGGTGTCAGGAGGATCCAACTGTGTTGTTCAGCATGTGTTTTCATGAGTTTCTCTTGGCCTCTGCTGGTGGTAAAGACAGAAATCTGCACAAATACAATGTTTTCAACAACTTGTTTTAACATGCTGGGTTTATGGTGTATTGGGGCCCTTTTCTTTGATTGCTGTTGCTGTCTGCCTGACCTCCATCCCGCCATGAACATCTCTGTACTATGAACTTTCTTATTCTTCCATTTCAACTCTTCCCAGTGCTGTCACTCTGCAGTTTTCTACAAATCAAAGTTCCTTTGTCTTACAGGTCCTTTAACTTTCACTTTCTCTAGTGCAGAAGGTCCAAACAACATGTTCTCAGGTTTTTCTGGGGAAATGAGAAATTTCAAGGATGCTGAAGTGTTTCCATGGAAAGCAGCAGGCACATACTCTGAAATATTACAATAAAATAAAATAATCATAGAATCAACCAGGTTGGAAGAGACATCCAAGATCATCCAGTCCAACCTAGCACCCAGCCTTAGCCAGTCAACTAGACCATGGCACTAAGTGCCTCATCCAGTCTTCTCTTGAACACCTCCAGGGGTGGTGACTCCACCACCAATCAAGGCAAATCACTCTCTCTATGAAGATCTTCCTCTTAAAAGTGTGAATAACTTCCTCCTAACATCCAGCCTATACCTTCCCCAGCACAACTTGAGACTGGGGGAGGTATAGGGTGGATGTTAGGGAGAAAGGAAGGCACAACAAATAAGTAAAAGCACAACAAAACAAGAAAGTGGTATTGATTTTTATTGAACAGTGGAAAAAGCCAACGATGAAACTGTTTGTGAAACAGCATGGTCACAATTTTCTATATTCTAAGGTTTTTCCTCATTAAGAAAGAACACCACTGTGGCATTTCAATAGTTTAACTTCAGTTACTTCAGTATGTGGTGAATGAAAAACACTATCACATACTGGGGGCCTGGGCAAGAAAGTACTTTTCAGCTGGCTGGATTGCTCTGTATTGTTTTCTTTTCAGATAATCTGTATTGCACAAGCAACATGTTTTTTCCATATGCTGTTAAATTTCCAGTGGGAATGAGGGGTAGTAGTTGATAAAGTGCAAGTTCTCTCACAGAATGCTTAGCATCTGTTAAAATAAACCCAGCAGCATTCCAAGATGCATATATACACTTAACAACAGGGAGAATTCAAAATTGCCTTTGCTCAAGCTGGTGAGGCTACATTTGCAAGACAGCTTGCAGTCCTTCAAAACCAACTCTGGCATGGCTCACACAGCAGAGAAGAGGACAAAGCATGTGGCTATGAGAGAGAGAAGGACCAGAAGACAACAGATCTCTGCAAAGCCAGAAGAAGTACAGTGAATTGACATTTCCTGAAGGAGTAGGGAATATAGCAGAATCTCAGTGAGGCAATGGGATGCAGAAACATGAGTAGCTCTAAATTTGGAATAAGCTAAATAAGGAAGCAACAAAGTTAAATATAATTCCTTTGTAAGACAGTGAATATAGAGCTGGCCTCATCTCTCAGATAACAAGTGATAGAATGAGAAGAAATAGACTCAAGTTGCACCTGGGCAGTTTTAGTTATCAGGCAGTAGAACAGGTTGCCCAGGGCAATGCTGGAATCACCATCCCTGGAGGTGTTTGAAAGACATTTGGATAAGGAGTTTATGGACACAGTCTAACAACTGAGTACAAGAAATTGTTAGGTGATGGTAGGACTCAATGATCTTAAGGTGTTTTCCAACCAGGCAATTCCATGATTCTGTAGTCTAACCAACTAAGCTCTTAAGATCAGCAGCAGAAATGCCACTTAGAAAGCTTGATGGTTAGTGCAAGGGTATAAAAGTTTGTAAAAAAATGGGACCAAAGAAGTGAACTCAAAGGGTTTGTTCTGTTTTCCCTTTAATGATTGGCATTCCCTTCCTTCTGTGATAATCCAAATGCAAAACATAGTTTAAAATATTTTGATAATAACTGACATGCACATTGGAAAATATATATATATATAAATTTGTTGATAACTGCTGTTACGGTTTGATTTCAAACCAGAAATTCTCCCTCAGCTCTAAAAACCTGCTGTGGCAATGTTTTCTTTCGGCTTCACATTCTTCTAATTTCCTGTTTATTTTTTCCTATGAACTAAATCTGTTACCTCTTGGCTCTCTTACAGGTTACACAACTCTGCAATGCTGTGCACAGAGTAAATGAAGAATTTCTAGCTCACTAATATATTTTTTAATGGTGGTCTGTTGCAGAGGGGTATTCTGCCCATACACCAATTATGGCAGAGGGGAGAAACTCATTAATGCAAGAGGATATTTATAAAATATATATATATATTTATTAACTTCCAATATTTTCAACTCTTGCCACCCCCAACCACTGAACTTTAATATTAATATTCATTCTTACATGGTTATGAAAACATTCTAGGATATATATATATCTACAGAAACTTATTAATAACTAGCAAACATTGAAACTATTAACAGAGAGAGTTTTCTCTGCAGCTTAATGCTATTTGCCCAGCAAGGGTGAGCTGAAAGCTGCTTTCTGCTTTATGGCAGAGGTAATAGAAATTACAGAGGCATTCAAGTATTTACTCACAATTCGGATTAATAAGAAATCACCCTCTGGGCCTACATCACAGCCTACTGCAAATGTTCAATTCTTCAGGGTCTCTGCCTGTGGACTTTAAGGCTGGAATCCTCTGGTTTCAGGGGAAATGGCAGTCTGACCTTGTGCTGCTGATTTCTTCTGGATGTTCTCTCCAGGGAATTTGTAGGCAGGATCTCAGGTGCAGAGGCAGGATTTTGTGCAGTGTGAGTACGGGTCTAACACTGACTACTCAGAGCAGTAGCGTGTGCAGACAAGTGGGTCTGCTCCTGGCAACTTGTGTCAGTGACGCACACCAGCTAATCATACAAAGGCAGGCATAAAGCTGCAAGAAACTACATAGGAAGGCAATCAAGCAATATGGCAGATCCGCAAGTAATGTGGGGAAGGCTGCACGTGAGCCTGAGAGTTAATGGTCTCATTGGCCACTCGAATGACCAATCAGGTTGGCAGTCAGCCAAACCTTACCATACTAGGCAAAACCCACAGGCCTGGACTCCAAATATGGGAATCACATGGGCCCAGCACCAGGCAGGCACAAGCTGGGTGTGTGTGGTGGAGGGTTGCACAGGCCTCAAATGACTATGTTTACAACCCTATTCTGCCCAGACATGCTGTGCCCCCAGAGGGTGTTGCCCTGCTTATACTTGGGGTAAACAAGTTAAGGGGGACAAAGGGACACAATAGCCTTGGTGCCTTCGAGTCTGGGTTGCCTCCTCGAAGGTTGAAGTAAACACGTTGCATAAGCTCACATGCCTAGGGTGGGGAATCCACCTGAGCCCTCTCCATATTTGGGGGTACCGGACCCCCAGACTTCACCTTATTTGGTATGTTTTGGCTTGTTGCCAAGCCCTCATTGGACAGAATTGTGGCCCAAGGACCATCAATCTCGGAATCAAAACTCATAAAAAGGGACAATATAGTGCCCATGCTATCTCGCTTCTCGCATCTCACACCCCGCTCCTATCCTGCCACCCTCTACCACCCACCTGCTGCTCCTAGCCACTTCCAGCCGCTTTTGGGGACCACCACCGCTGCATAACTCCAGCCCAAGGCACCAGCCCAGGGAAACTGACCAAGGCACTCCCGGCCACCCGCCTCTCCAGCCTGCCATTCCAGCTTGACTGTGCCCATGGAAGCTCCAGACAGCGCACCCCAATAACCCTTGAGCTAATCTATTCAAACCCACGATATTTGGGACCATCAAAACTGACTCCAGACAGTGAGTAACTGAGCAAACTCGAGCTAAGCCAGCATAAACTGTCAAATTTTACTAGTGTCACTTTCATGCCACAGACTGTCTTTCTAAATCCTTTCAAACCTTTGCTAAGTTCCCAATTTGCTGTACATAGACATTCTGTAATATAATCTCGAAACTGCATACAAAGAACTTGTGTGGGGTAGCTGTAAATAAGTTTGGGGAGGGGGAATTCCTTGTGTATATAATATCAAATTATTTAAACCCTTTTAAAATTCGGCCTCATATTTCATTCCCCCAAAACCCAAACGAACCCCTTCACGACAGTGTATGGGGACTTACACAATCAGGTGTCCTGGGCAACTGACTTTATGGTCTCAGTCTGTTGTGCCCCTTTGTGCTCGTTTACCCCTGGTGCAGGCAGAGAGACATGTCCAGGCAGAGCAGGCATAAATAAGCCTGCTTTCAGGCCTACGGGCCTTCCACGACATGGTCTAAATGTATTGCTACCTCTGAAAGCCTCAACTAGCTTGGACTCCTATACTTTATGAAAGCGAAGCAGCAGAAAATACACTGTCATTTTCAGGTAAGGATGAAGTGTGCCATGTCTTGACCTTGTGGTAATTAATAACAAAAAATAATTTATTTTCATATTTTTCCAGGAATTCAAGTCACGCCTTGAAAGTGTTGCAGCCTCAGCATTAGCTGTACTGATGCCCTCTTCCTGATGTTTCTGAGATGGCTGCCATTGGTGCTCTTCTAATTTCTTAGAAGTTTGGTAATTATTTCTCTCTAGCCCTGGCTCACAGATCACATGCCAACAGTTCATCAGCCTGAAAAATTCAACGTGTTTCTGATGTCTTGTAAGCGCTGCATGTGCTGCCTGGGCTGACAGCATGGGTGGGAGCAGCAGTAGATTAGGTGAGAAACATGAAGGCCTCTTCTTCCAGCACTGCTTCTCAACAACAAGAAAGTACAATGTTAACCAACATACACCATTAAGCATGCATTCCTACATACACTTGCACTACGCAAGTAACAAACACCCTTAGCTAATGTACACCCACCGTACACATACTGTGCACCAGACTAGGTCCCACAGATGGACAAAGTCTGCTGTGGAGTCAGGACCATGAACAGAAAATCTGTCTGGATGGACAGTAGGCAGTTCAGATCCTTACATGCTATAAGCAGTTGTTAATGGGACCCACAATTTCCTAGGTCAGATTTAGGATACTGCTTTGTTCCTGCAGCAATTGCAGTGGATACAGTTAGATGCCAAATCGACAATTTATTTCTGAAAACACCCTCTTTGAAATGACAGTGTCAGATAATTTGTCTGAAACACACAATCAATAAAGGCTTTTCCCCTTACCTTCTAAACAGAAGCCAGCTATCTAACTGCAGTTGTCTTGTGAGTGGTTTCTGCTTTTATCCAAATTCTGACTTGAGTTGTCCTTTTTGTTTCTTACACTGGTGTCTGCACAGACACGTTTTGATCTTCTTACTTGTAAAAAGAATTACTTCAAGACTAGTAAATTAAATGTGTCATGCAAATGCACAGTGAGGGACAGTTTAATTCTCTCACTGGGAATGTAGAACACAGAAGTGTTTATCATCGCTGCTTGTGGCCTGATAAACAAATTAAACTCCCCTATCCTTTGGGATATAGCTTTAGTTTAGGATAGTTATCACAAACAGCTTTCTGGTCTTAAAGAATTCTCTAAACAAATCAAATCTCAGTTCTGCCAGAACACAGCCTGAGGTGAGGCATTTACTTCTGCATTATGAGCTTGCAAGATGTGAGGCTCATGCCTCACACTTGAGAATGCGTGTAAAGTCAAAACTAGCAAGTTGCAGATACTGCTACAGTGTCAGAAGTGGAGCAGAAACCCAGCTCCTCCTTGGTTCTGTAACTGACAAAGTTGGGGATTTTTTCCTTCTCCTTGCCAAAGAAAGACTGTGAGTGACTGCTCTGTACTCAGAGACTCACTATGTAATTGTCACCTCTCCAGTTTCTCTTGCCACAAAATCATTTGAGGCTCGTAGCCACTCCTCCCTCTCTGTTCACAATCACTTTTCTCTCTCAGACAAACACTACTGAATTACTGACACTCTGGGAATGGTAACACTTCTTCCAGCAAGGAGCATCAAAAGCCTGCCTCCATTATCTCTGTGCTTCTCATGAGCAATCACAGCAGAGTTACACTACAGTAGTTATGAGGTAAAGGAGTAGAGCAGAAATTGTCATTGAAGGACACAAACAAACAGACATATCATCAGGTAAATGAATCTTGTAGCTTCTGAAAGGAGTGGCTTGAAAATATTAGAGAGACAGTGATGAGAAAGGAAAGAATCATCTGAATTTTGCACACTATTTTCAACAGCCTAGACTAGAATCCCAGCTTAGATAAGCCACAAACAAGTTTTGCAGTAAGTTGTAGTGAACACAGAATCACAGAATTATCAGGGTTGGAAGGGACCTCAAGGATCATCTAGTTCCAACCTCCCTGCCATGGGCAAGGAGACCTCCCACTAGAGCTAGTCGTCCAGAACCACATCCAGCCTGGTCTTGAAAACATCCAAGGATGGGGCTTCCACCCCCTTTCTGGGCAACCTGTTCCAGTGTCTCACCAGTCTTACAGTGAAGAACTTCATTCTAATGTCTCATCTAAATCTACCCTCCTCTAGCTTGGATCGATTCCCCTTAGTCCTACCACTACCCAACATCCTAAAAGGTCCCTCACCAGCTTTCCTGTAGGCCCCCTTCAGATACTGGAAGACCACAATAAGGTCTCATTGGAGCCTTCTTTTCTCCAAACTGAACAACCTCAACTCTCTCAGCCTGTTCTCATAGGAGAGGAGCTCCAGCCCTATGACCAATCTCTTGGTGCTTCTCTGGATGTGTGCCAGAATGTCCATTATCTTTCTTGTAATAGGGGTTCCAGAACTGAACACAGCCAGTCACGGCCCAGCCTATACAGGTGCCTGACCCAGATGCAAGACCCTGCATCCTACCATAACCACAGATTCTTTTTTCTTGAGAGTAAGTCAGTGACCAAAGTTAGAAAAGCCCGTGGAGCTTTTGCCCACTTCATCACATGCCTTCCCTTTTGCTTTAAACAAAATACTTGATAATATGACTCAAACATCATGAAAACTACATGATGATTATTTTATGCTTATACCTGATCATTGTCTGAAGCAAGAATACACTCTTTTCTTCCCCAAAAGGATAATGATTGGCATTGATTGCCCTGAGAAGCCTCAGCTGGGACCTTTGTAGCTATGCCCAGACTCTAGCTCTCACTTCTCATCCATCAGCACGAAAACTGCATTTAAGTCTAGTACTTGTTTGATCTATGCTGTAGCTGCTTGTTTTCGGCCCTGCTCCTCATTTTTTTCAGTTTCTTTTTGTTTGTTTCGGATTTTTTGGGGGGGGGTATTTTTTTTGGGGTGTTTACTTTTTGGTGGGTTTTTTTAGGGGGCTTGGGTTCATTTGCTTGTTGTTTGGGGTAGTTTGAGGGGGGGGTGTTTTTATGGGTTTTTTTTCTTTTTTTGTTGGTCAGTGGGTTTTTGTGTGTGTGTTCTAGATAGATAGTTTAGCATTATTTCCAGTTCTGTCCCTGGTCTTGGTGCACTTGTTGGTTTTCACAGAAGTAAATTTTACTGGATAAAGAAAAGGAATCATGTGGAAGACTGTATGATCTAAAGGTTTGAGTGGTGAGAGTAACTGTGGGAGTTGTAAGAGCTTATGGGTCTTTGAAAACAGGAAAGATAGGATGCAAAGTTTGTTTATGACCTGGCAGCATAAAGGGGAACAATATTAAAGGCTGACTTCATAAAGTAGTTCAAATGCTGTTGGAAGCCTACGTTTTGATAGGTATCCCACAACAATTCTATTTCATCAGTACTGTCCATGAATCTACAGGTGTCATGTAGCTAAGGTTCAGGATGGAGAAAATGCCAGAACCTGCTGACTTAGAAGTACCCTGTTGTGGTGGTTAGGGTGTTACCTGCCCCCTCCACATTTTGGAAATCACCCACACTAGATTCAGCTCACTCTGCAAATTGAATGAAGCTTGTATTTACAGCTTAGCAGAATATACAAGCAGGTATTTACAGTATATACAGTTATACACAGACATATACAAGGTAAAAGATAATACAAAACCACAACAGCCTTCCCAGAAACCTGAATCCACAGGAGGGGCTCCCAACCACCCTTCCACCTTCTCTCACCCCTCTACCTTACCCCAGACATTGCCTTGTGCCCAAAGGAAGAATGGAGGCTGGCCAGGGGGGTTAGGAAGCAAGTGGATTAATCAGAGAGATGGAGGGTGAGGTTAGAGAGAAATGCCCAGAGCTCAGGCAGTGCCTGAAGTGTGAATACCTTATCTAAGTTTGTTTTTTTGTTCTTACACCTCTCAGCAAGCCTAAGAGTGAAGTAGACATCACCATTGTTTTCTCTTTCACAGCCTGTAATCTAGTTGTTCTCACCAAAACATTCTAGCTAGCTTCAAACTAGCACGCCTGTGAACTTTAAGTTATGTAGGCCTTAAGAACACACTATTCTCATCTTCACAGCTCTGCTGTAGATGCCATCTGTATCCAGGTGGTTTTCTTTCTCCTTGATAAGTGTTCAAACTTTAATCAGGACAAATGTGCCTAATGATGGGAACAAAGACATAGTTATTAGCTAGATTTTGTACACTAGACTTCAATGACTTGTAATGAGTTAAGAAGAGGACTAACCTGGCTATTCTCCCAACACAGAAGTGATGGAAAAGTAACATACAAAACCTCAGTGTTGAGATAGAGAAAAAAAAAAAAAGTGAGATAAGAATACAGCATACTGGGCAAAATTAGATAGTCATAGTACAAAACATGTAATTACCTTAGACTATTTGCAGAAAAAGCACAATGGAAAGCAGTAAGCAAACAGAAGCAAGCAAGACAAAAGTCCAAGACAGAAAAGCACTCCTCCATTCCTCCTTGTCCCACTGCCATCTCAGTGAAAGTGACAACACCCAAAGAATCTGGAACTCAAAAGTAGCAGACAGAACAAGATGTCTCCTATGTTGCAGACTGAACTTCAAGTGCTCTAATGCTTTGCTCAAGAGAGTATTTTTATATTTTAAGCTGTCATGACTACAGTGTGATATGAATAACAGCAGCATACTCAACTCAACCTCTGACAGGCTGATTGAAGGCTTTTCTAGTGAAGATAGCAGCATTCAGTGGTGTATTAATTGAACTATTTATTCCAGTGACACTGAAGAAGGAATAAACCAATGGAATTTACTTTTACTACAAGCTGTCAAAACAGGCTCTTACAATTCTTCAGAGTCTTACTAAAGAAGACATCATTGTCAGATTATGACCTTTTACTAGTTTGACATTATGATATTAAATATCTGGAAACCACAATCATCACAATTCCTCCTGAGATTTAGTGTTTTTCAACTACTGTAAATTAGCTAAACCATATATAAACCATATACTGCCACTTGGGTTTAGTTCAGAACAATAATCAACAAAAGAAAGGGGAGATATGTTCCCATACTCTTTTCCACACAATGGAAGTGTTGAAAGCACTTAAATTCTGAAGACTTCTGGAAGATGCTTCAGAGCATCAAGAAGACCATCATGGAGGCATTGTCTGTATGGATGGAAAGCAATATTACAATTTACAGATCAATGAATTATCAAGCAAGAAACCAACCAGAAACATTTCATCCAGACCTATCTTATAAACAGTCACGAAGGAATAAAAAAATATCAGAAAGAAAATGTCCATGCACATATGTACCTCACACGTGTGGAGCTGGCCAAGGAGGCTGCCACAGGCACCATGGGTATCAGAAGAGATGGGGAGAAGGCTTAACATAAGCAAGTTCCAATCCAGTTCATTGTACCCCAAGCATGGGCTTATACACTTTCTACCAGAAGGCTACATAACAGGGTTACAAATCATGTTAGATTCTGATTGGTTACATACACTTGTGTTAGGACTATGTTAGGATTACACACTAATTAGCATAGACATTCTTCATATTCTCTCAACAACACGTATATTGTGTCTAAGCAGAGATAGGAGAAAACCACAGACTCCAGCCTTACATTTGTTTATATTTGTTACACCATTCTCTAAGGTCATTCCAACCTTCTATAAGTACTTCTGAGCTCATGCACTCTTGCCTGTCCATGGCTTATGTTCCACTATTTCAATTTCCAATAGCGGTACCACAGTCAGACAATTCTACAAAATCACTGCATTTAATATTACTATATCCAATAGGAGGCTACATGGTTATATCACAGGATTTCTTTCATATATGAAAACATGTTGTTGCTTTTCCACTGATTTACTTTATGTACAAGGGGAAAAAAATAAACAATTTGTTATTTTCTTCACAATTAGACCAAACAATTCAAAGCAAAGAGAGTTTTTAGTTTTCCATTTCTTTTTTCTTTCTTTTGTTTCTTTCCTTTTTGCTTGCTTAGGCAGGATGGTAACCACTGAAAGAGAAGAATTCTAAAGTAGAGCATTGTGGAAGATTTCAGTTTTAAGGTAATTAAATACCTTTCAAGTAGGAGAGGATAAAATATTCTAGGTAGGCAGTAGCTGTTAGGCCTAGCTCTAGGGACCTGAAAGATAAAAACAAAACATGTGTATTGTTTTTAATTAAAAAAATGTAAGCACTGCTCAGGTCTATAATATTTTTTTTAATTATTAATTGATCATCATATCAATTTTGAGTTATTTCCACTACTTCCTGCCACATGTTTATTTTTTTCTGAACATACACAAGGTCTGTCAGCCACCACACTATTCTAGAAGATCAGCCAAAATGTTGCTAAAATTGCTCAAAAGGATAGGTAAATCAGATTGTGATTTTAGTAACTCCTTGATGCAGATCTCCTTCAATAAGTACTCAAGGTAGTAAAAAAGAACAGCATTTCAGTGTGAGAACTCTTTGGATTACATCATGCAACGTAAAAAAAAAAAATTCTCCATAAAGATATGTGTTGACCTAATAAGCCAAGATTTATTTGACCATGATATTTTTGTAAGATGTTGAATAGGCTCCCAAGCAAATGGGGAAAAGTACTCAAGAAACTATCAGCTTTGATCTGAGTGTATGTAAATATCCCTATTATATAAACACTCTCTCTGCCTTTGTACTCAAGGAGATTTTCCTCCCCTCCCTTCCCCTCCCCTCCCCTCCCCTCTCCTCCCCTCCCCTCCCCTCCCCTCCCCTCCCCTCCCCTCCCCTCCCCTCCCCTCCCCTCCCCTCCCCTCCCCTCCCCTCTCCTCCCCTCTCCTCCCCTCTCCTCCCTTCTCACTTGTGCTCTCTTCATGCATCCTTTTCAGTCAAATGAAATTTTTGGCTGGTGGAGGGTCATCAGTTTAGGTCTCAGCAGAATTAAAATTTCCTTTTCTTGAAGCACTAACATATATTAGTATCTTGCTAGTTCCATAATTTCAGAGTACTCTTCCCAGAAGAATCATCTTCATGTGCTGGAGTCTTTCTTGCTTGAAGAAATGGGTACAGAGACAATAGATATAAGAAGAGCAACATGTTTTTTCTGTATAACTATGTAAAGACGTTAAGACATTTATTTCTCCCTTTTTCAGAGCCAAAGTCTGGTGACAGAACCACTGTCACATACCGCACAAATGTTGAGAGAGAAGAATGAGTGGGCTATAAGCATCATATATGATTTGGATTTGTTTTGAAGTTGAATATGAAAATATATTCAGCAACTAATGAGATCATTCTCCAACCAGACTGACTTCATTTTTTGGTCTGTAACAACACTTCATTCCCACTTCAGGTGTTTTTGTAAGATTGCTCATATCTGTGTAAAATTCAAGAGATCAGCAGTGCCTGCACATTTAATATCTCTGTAGTGTAAGAACAATTGTTTCCTTTGCACATACCTAAATACTAAGCAAGTTTTAGTAGCTGCCTGATTAGGTTTGTATTAAGAACAAAACCTACGTTTCTATACTCAAAATGCAATGTTTTCCCTCAGCAGCTCAACTACTTCAGACAGGATAGACTTGTTCTATGGGTATTTGCAGATATTTGGTTCAGATCAGTATTTATGTTTACCTAACCATTTTGACAGCTCAGATTACACCCTATGAGCCATGAAAATGTCAAGTGACATATTAACACTTTATGAGAGCAATCTGTTTTCACCCAGCAAAAAGCAATTCCATGTATTAAGGAGCTATGGAAAACGTGCATATTTTGAAGGACTGACATTACAAACTGTACTTGTGATCAGAGAATCACAGAATTCCTTTGGTTGGAAAAGACCTCTAAGATCATCAACTCCAACCTTCAATCTAACACCATCATGGCCATTAAGCCATGTCCTGACATGTCATGCCTAAACATTTTTTGAACATTTCCACAGCCTCCCCAGAAAGCCTGTTCCAATGCCTGTCCACTCTTGCAGCAAATAAATTCTTCCTAATACCCAGTTGTGCTAGTTTGAAGCAGGCTAGAATGTTTTGGTGAGAAAAAAGTAGATCATAGGCTGTGAAAGGAAAAACACTGGTGATGTCTACTCCCCTCACAGTCTCGCTGAGAGGTATGGGAACAAGAAGGGTAAACACTAGGTAACACTTTCGCCATTTTGCCTTCACTCTGCTTCTGGCTTCGGACTGAGCTGCAGCTCCCTAACCTCACCTGCCACTAACTTTGCTTCTTAACCTCTTGGCTGAACCTCTATTCTTCCTCAGGACTGGGGTAAGGTTGAGAGGGACAGAGGGAAGGTGCAGGGGTGGTTGAGATCCCCTCCTGGGGACTCAGGTTTCTGGGAGGGGAGTTGTGTTTCTGTATTACTTTTACCTTGTATATTTCTGTCTATAACTGTATATGCTGTAAATAGCTGCTTGTATATTGTGCTAGCTGTAAATAAATAGCTTCATTTATATTCCCAGAGCCGGCTGAGTCTAACTGGGTACTTCTAAAGTGTGTGGGGGGCAGGGTACACCCAAACCACCACACCAGTATAAACCTTCCTTGGTGCAACTTGAGGCCATAACATTGAAGAAGAAATTAAATGAAATTCAACAAGGGCAAACGCAGAGTCTTGCAGCTGGGAAAGATCAACCCCAGGGATCAGTACAGATTGGGTACTGACCTGCTGGAAGCAGTGAAGGGGTAACAGATCTGGAGGTCCTAGTTTATGTGAGGCTGACCATGAGCCAGCAATGTGCTCTTGTGGCCAGGAGGGCTAATGCCATTCAGGGAGCTGCAGAAAATTAGGAAGATTAGTTTCAAAACAAAGGTTTTATATTTTAGAAAAGTAAAAATCAGTGTGATCAGAGAGTAGTTGGAAGGGATCCTGTGGGAAGCTTCCATGGAGGATAAAAGAGTTAGTAAGTACTGCTGAGAGTTTAAGAACGTTTTCCTAGACATGCAGAAACATTTCATGCCTTCTAAAGGCAAAGAAGGTAGGCAGAACAATAGACTCCACTGGCTTAAATCTGAGATTCTGGAGAGGCTCACAGCTGAAAGGGAAACGTACCAGAGATGGAAAAGTGGAACATTACCTACTGAAGATTATGAGGGTATGCAGAGATGCAGCTAAGAGAGCAGAAGCTCAGCTTTAACCAGAATGGTCAAAAGTCTCAAAAACTGTAAGAAAGGGTTCTTCAGAGACACTAATGAGCAGCAGAAACAGACAGAGACTATGGGTCCACTGTGACTCAGGAGAGGGGAACTGCTCACCAACACCACCGACAAGGCAGAATTCCTCAACACTTACTTCACCTCTGTCATTAACAACAGTGTTGGGTCCCAGACCATGAGCACAAAAATGCAGTGGTGATGCAGACACAGATCCATCTTCAGGTAAGGAGGAATTGGTCTGTCAACTATTACAGGATCTTTCTCTATACAAATTGATGTGCCCAGATGCCACCCAGCTGAGTATGACAAGAGATCTGGCTGATGCTGTTTCAAAGCCAATCTCCATAATCTGTGAAAAGTCCCCCACAACTTCCTCCTGGATAAACTGACACATTATGGCCTAGACAGGTAATCTCTGTGGTGGGTGAGGGACTGGCTGACAGCCTCTACTTGGTGGTATTGAATAGTTTTTTCTCAGCCTAGCAGAGCCAGCAGTGTGCCCAGGTGGCCAAGACAGCCAGTGGCATCCTGGCCTGCATCAGGAATGGTGTGGTCAGCAGGAGCAGGGAGGTCATTCTGCCCCTGTACTCTGCACTGGTTAGACCACACCTTGAGTACTGTGTTCAGTTCTGGGCCCCCCAGTTTAGGAGGGACATTGAGATGCTTGAGGGTGTCCAGAGAAGGGCAACAAGGCTGGTGAGAGGCCTCGAGCACAGCCCTATGAGGAGAGGCTGAAGGAGCTGGGATTGTTTAGCCTGGAGAAGATGAGACTCAGGGGTGACCTTATTGCTGTCTACAACTACCTGAAGGGTGGTTGTGGCCAGGAGGAGGTTGCTCTCTTCTCTCAGGTGGCCAGCACCAGAACGAGAGGACACAGCCTCAGGCTGCGTCAGGGGAGATTTAGGCTCGAGGTGAGGAGAAAGTTCTTCACTGAGAGAGTCATTGGCTATTGGAATGGGCTGCCCGGGGAGGTGGTGGAGTCGCCGTCCCTGGAGCTGTTCAAGGCAAGGTTGGATGTGGCACTTGGTGCCATGGTCTAGCTTTGAGCTCTGTGATAAAGGGTTGGACTTGACGATCTGTGAGGTCTCTTCCAACCCTGAAAATACTGTGATACTGTGATACTGTGATCAATGTTGGCCCCAATACTGTTTAGTACCTTCATAAGTGTTCTAGATGTTGGGATTAAGAGCAACCTGATGAATTTTGCAGACAAAATGACTGGGAAGGTTGATACCCCATAATGGAGAGAAAGCCTCCAGGAGGACCTGGACAGGCTGAATGAGTGGGCTAGCAAAAACCTTATGAAATTCAATAGGGCCAAATTTAGAGTACTGCACCTAGGAATACATAACCTAGGAGTGCATCTGAGTCTGGGATCTACTCAGCTGGAAAGCAGCCCTGTGCAGAGGGACCTGGGGGTCTCAGTGGATACAAGTTCAGCATGAGTGAACAATGTGCTGCAATGGCAAAGAAGACTAACAGGATGCTGGGTTGCACCAACAAGCACATCACCAACAGAGATAAAGAAGTCATTATTCCACTCTACTCAATGCTTGTCAGCCCACACTTGGAGTACTGTGTGCAGTTTAGGTCCATGGTGCACAAAAAAAAATAAAAATAGATGTAAACAGGATGGAAAACTTCCAGAGAAGGGCCACAAGAATGATCACAGGATCAGAAAATACCCATATGAGGAAGGACTGAGAGAACTGGGGTTGTTTGGCCTTAAGAAGAGAAGGCTTAGGGGAGACCTTATTTGTTAATGGACTAATCAGAAGAGAAAATTCCTAATTGAAATTGCATCTACTTCCCAAAAGGAAAATCTCTAGGTGGTATGAAATCTGTGGATAGAACTACTTTACACCTGAGAAGATATGAGCTCAATCAACATGATGTAATATTACTAATTACATTTACAATTATTAATTTTAATATCCAAGCCAAAAAAAAAAAAACCACCTATGAAAAGTACTTATTAAAATTAAATCTTATCAGTAAACTTGCTTATAAGGTTCAAATGCATGGTTGTGAATATTTACACAGGGAACAGGCAATTTAAACTAGCAAAATGCAAACATTAATTTGAGCTTTTGGAGATTCTTGTGGTGCAATATTTCACTTGCCCTCTAGGGGGACTCGAGAGGCTCCTTTCTGCTGAAGCAGAAGGCAAAATCAGTTTACAGTTACAGAACAGAACCAAACCAAAGCAAAAGCTTTAATTACAAAGAGGCTTTTTGGATTATTTACTCACAAAATAGTATCTCCAGGGTTGCATCATAGTTCCAGACAGCACCCAAAACACTTGGAGGGTTGCTGTCAGTGGTATGATACCCATCAAATGGTTTTGGAGCTTCCCCAGGACTCTGGCAGGGTGCTGGAGTTTACACAGTCTCTGATCTGGTCTTCGCTCCTTCCTCGGTGGTTGGTGTCCCTTCCAGGGCTCCAGATCTGGCATGGAGGTTTGCAGGTATTCAGGCAAAGGTGTGATGTCTTGCTGGGTGTGGGAGAGGCACGTGGCTCTCCTGATCTCACCCCTTCTGCACAGTCCAGGCTCTTGTTGCCTGTCAATCGGGGTTTTCACACTAAGCCTGGCCAATTCGGGCAGCTTTCAGCAATGAGTTTCGTCTACTGCATGAAGGACAATTAATGCCTTCCTGGTAAACTGAGACAGGGCAAAGTTTACAGGTGGACAAGCTTAGAATCATAGAATCATAGAATCAACCAGGTTGGAGGAGACCTCCAAGATCATCCAGTCCAACCTAGCACCCAGCCATAGCCAATGAACCAGACCACGGCACTAAGTGCCTCATCCAGTCTTTTCTTCAACACCTCCAGGGACGATGACTCCACCACCTCCCTGGGCAGCTCATTCCAATGGCATATCAAGCATCAAAGCTTGTTACACAGCAAAGCTGATCTTAAGCAGTTAGTCCTAGTCCCCAAGGCACAGCTTGGCTAGGCTGCTGGGGTTTGAGAAGAATTGAATAGTCTGAGAAGTGAGAACAGGCAGGGTAGGACTTAGGTCACTCTGATAAGGCAGGGAAGCAGCCTTGGGTAGAAGCTGAGAAAGTTTAGATGCTATCTTGTAGCTGAGCTGTGTGAGGGGGCCTTGAAGGGGAGCAGGCTGATCAGCCCTAGGAACAAGCGAAAATGTTGTGGCTAGAGAAGCCTATCAGAATTACGCACGTATCTACCCAATCCACTATATAAGTATCACGCTTAGCTTCAATAAAAGGATTGACCTTCTATGTATCATATAGGTATAAGCTCGTGTCTTTCTGGTCTCCCACATGGCATTTGAGCAACACAGCATTATGCAAAGTGAGTTGAGGCAGAGCAACTTCACCCCTATTTTATCAATTGCTTGAGCCTGACGGTTCCATTTAACCACAGAGATTAGCCAATCATAATGGTACTTTCTGGCAGAATAGCACAAAACTAACCATATTAGCTGAAGGCAGGGGCTTGCTTTACCAACATTTGGGAAAGCACTGGCCATGCATAAAAATGTCTAGCCACTTTGTTTCCCATCACAGTAGAATCGGTGGGTCCAAGCCTTGTGTTTTCCCACATTACTCTCTGCTCCAGCAAAGGATGGTACAGGGGAGTGGGGATCATGGCTGGACAAGCTAGGACACATAGTACACCTGTTTTGGGCTTCCACAACGCCTGAGAGGGACGGCTGAAGTCAGTTCAGGGTCTTGTGCATAGAATCATAGAATCAACCAGGTCGAAAGAGACCTCCAAGATCATCCACTCCAACCTATCACCTAGCCCTGTCCAAGCAACGAGACCACGGAAGTACCTAATCCAGACTTTTTTCTGAACACCTCCAGGGACAGTGACTCCACCACCTCCCTGGGTAGCTCATTCCAATGGCAAATTGCTCTCTCTGGCAAGAACTTCCTCCTAACATCCAGCCTATACTTCCTCTGGCACAACTTGAGACTGTGTCCCCTTGGTCTATTGCTGGCTGCCTGGGAGAAGACACCAACCTCCCTTCAGGTAGTTGTAGACAGCAATGGGGTCAACCCTGAGCCTCCTTCTCCCCAGGCTAAACAACCCCAGCTCCCTCAGCCTCTCTTCACAGGGCTTGTATTCCAGACCCTTGAACAGCTTCATCACTCTTCTCTGGAAACATTCCAGTATCTCAACATCTCTCTTGAACTGAGGAGTCCGGAACTAGACGCAGCACTCAAGATGTGGCCTGGCCAGTGCTAAGTACAGGGGAAGAATAACCTCCTTTGTCCTACTGGCCACATTGTTTCTGACACAGACCAGGATGCCATTGGCTCTCTTGGCCACCTGGGCACACTGCTGGTTCATGTTCAACTTACCTTCTACCAATACCCCTAGATCCCTTTCTGCCTGGCTGCTCTCCAGCAACTCTGTCCCCAGCCTATAGCGCTGCTTGGGGTTGTTGTGGCCACAGCACAGAACCCTGCACTTGGCCTTGTTCAATCTCATCCCACTGGCCTCTGCCCATCCATCCATCCTGTCCAGGTCCCTCTGCAGGGCTTTCCTACCTTCCAACAGATCAACACCTCCTCCTAGCTTGGTGTCATCTACAAACTTACTGATGCTGGACTCAATCCCCTCATCCAAATGATGAATACAAATATTTAACAGGACCGGGCCCAGCACTGATCCTTGGGGAACACCACTAGTGACTGGCTGCCAACTGGGTGTGGCACCATTCACCACCACTCTCTGTGCTCTGCCTTCCAACCAGTACTTGATCCGTATCAGAGTGAATCTGTCCAAGCCACAGGCTGCCAGCTGTTGGTATTATCGAGGCCAAAATTAAAGTCATGAGAGGAACATCAATCTCTGAGTATTCTAAATGTCTCCAAAATCCCAGTGATGAGAATATGGTTGCAGACATCAAAATACAAACATTCTGAGTAGTGACTGTTATAACTGTTTTATGCTGCATAAAATACTTCCAGTATGGGTGAAGATCTAATCTCATTTTCATTTCATTCCAGTTTCCTTTCATTGAAGTGAGGGTAGTAGCTGTGTCCAAGGATGCATGATTTAGCAGGATAAAAGTGTCCTTGGCCATTCATGACATTCACCAGAAAAAAAAATGTTACTCTGCAACAGAAAATTACACTGGAGAACCTGAATACCCCCAACCAATTCTTTTTTCTGTATCAGAAATGGCTCTGAATTGTCATCCCCTCACAATATACATTTACAGAAAAAAGGTGTGGGATTAGTGCCAGTGAAAGCTGCTGTGAGTATTGGGTGGTTTCGTCATTAATTTGTGATGGTGACAGAGACCCTAGAGTAAGCATAGAAAATACAAAGTGTTCTATTTTCACACGAAACACCATTCTAAGCACAAAATTAATTCTCTGCTGGGTTGATTGGAAATGTGGTAGCAATTAGGATTTCTGTTCTCAGGACAAGCTTGTGCTTGATGTTGTCTAAACATGCTGCAGATGTGATCCTGCTGCAGTGTCACCCTAAATACTGGGCTTTTGAGCCACCTTCCCCACAATGTGTTTCAGTAACCCAGCTCTGCTGGCAAAAATTGCTTGCAGAAGGCACATTCTGAAGTCACACATTCAAGTTGTCATGGAAACCACCCTTTAAATGTTTATACACAATTATTCTTGATGGAGGCATATGCTAATCCAATCAGAGCAGAGGAAAAATGTTGTGTGGACTATGTGGCCTGCCCCAGGCTGTTAGTCTTGAAGCTGGACACATGCAGTGAACCCACAGGGGGTAGAACTATCAAACAACTGTGTAGAAAGAGTTCTGTGCACAATGAATTATCTGTCACACCTGGCTGGCTCAGAAGGTGCTGTGATATGTTCCAGTATGACCCTGCTCTGCTGCTTGAAGTCACAGCATCATGATGTCAGTGACAACACTGCCTTTGTGCAAAGTGCCTTGTAGCTGTTTCAAGTCACTGTGCTCCTAGGCCCACGGGCAATTGCAGCACCAGGGCACCAGAGAAGTGACTCGCATCACACTACCCAGAGGTCAGAGACAGACAGAATAGTGGGATTCCTGTTTCCCAGAGACACACTAATGCATCTTGTCAGTGGGAGCAAAGCAGTGCTGTAAAAGTCTCATATTTCCATCGTTTGCTAAGAGAATAATTAGATTCAAGAGAAAAAGAAAATTAGAAGTTCAAAGTGCAGGAACATTTAGAAAGATGACAATTCCTTAACAAGAAAATGAACAAACACAGCCAGTCTTCGGAGATTAAACAATAAATGAGTTAATGACTTGGAAAAAAAACAAACAAACGAACATGTGGTTGGACAGAAGTGATGAAATCAGTGAGCCAGAATTCAAAAACTCTGTGCGATTCTGTGGCTGTTTGAGCTGATTTTCTAGGTCAGACATAGGGGAAAGATGAACACTCCAGGGATAGGCCATATAATGGCAACAATAGATAAATTAATATAATTTCATTGGAGCATCAGGAGCTTAATGCCTAGAAGCACAGCTTGTTCTCCCCCTTCTCCCGATGGCTTCTGCTGCTTCAGCTTTGCCTATCTTCCCCGGCTGCTGTTTTGGCTGCTGCTGCTTCTGCTGCTTTGCCACCGCTTGACCCCTCCCTCATCTCCCTTAAGGTTATTGTATTGGGTTTTTTTTCTTCCTTCTCTAGTTATTATGTCTCTTTTCATTGTTATAAGAAATTGTGGTGGAGGGTTGCACAGGCCTCAAATGACTATGTTTACAAACCTATTCATGCCCGGACATGTTGTCGCCCCCAAAGGGTATTACCCTGCCTAAACTTGGGGTAAACAAGTTAAGGGGGACAAAGGGACACAATATAACTGGTGCCTTCCAGTCTGGGTTGCCTCCTCGAAGGTTGAAGTAAGCACGTTGCATAAGCTCACATGCCTAGGGTGGAGAATCCACCTGAGCCCTCTCCATATTTGGGGGTACCGGACCCTCAGACTTCACCTTATTTGGTGTGTTTTGGCCTGTTGCCAAGCCCTCATTGGACAGAATTGTGGCCCAAGGACCATCAATCGTGGGATCAAAACTCATAAAAAGGGACAATTCAGTGTCCCTGCCATCTCGCATCTTGCCTCTCGCTCCTTGCTCTGCTCTACCACCCATCTGTTACTCCTAGCCACTTCTAGCCGCATTTGGGGACCACCGCCACTGCATGACTCCAGCCCACAGCACCAGCCCAGAGAAACTGACTAAGGTGCTCCCGGCCAGCCACCGCTCCAGCCGCCGTTCCCAGCTTGACTGTGCCTGTGGAAGCTCCAGAGAGCACGCCCCAGTAATCCCTGAGTTGAATTATTCAAACCCATGATACTTGGGACCATCTAAGCCAGCATAAACTCTCAATAACTTACCAGTGGCACTTTCCTGCCACAGACTATCTTCCTAAATCCTTTCTAAACCCTTTGCTAAATTCCCAATTTCACTGTATATAGATCTTCTGTAATATAATCTCAGAACCGTATACAAAGAATGTGTGTGGGATAGCTGTAAATAAGTTTGGGGAAGGGGGGGAAATTCCTTGTGTATATAATATTAAATTATTTAAACTCTTTTAAAATTCGGCCTCATATTTCAGTCCTCCAAAACCTGGACGAATCCCTCCACAACAGAAATACAATTTCATCTTTCCCTGACTTTTCAAAAAAGGGGTCTGTATTGTGGTGAGTTTATTTCTCCCCGGGGGAGGGATCTGCCCTAACCCAGGACATTAATTTTGGCGCTTTTCCAAATGTGGGGCACGATCTTGGGTTTTTTTTTTTCCCTTTTGATTGATAATCAGAATAAGAACATCAGGGAAAAATAATTTGTTTGATATATTCTGGCCTATTATTGCCTCAATTCTGACTTTATCAGGTCAGCAGTGTTTTACCACTATGGTGCACTACCAGGTGTGTTCATTCTTCACTAAGATGGTCTAGGACTCAGTAAAAGCTGTGCTAACGAAGGTTGGAGGTGTTGTTAGGAATGTTTTAGGGTTTAGGAATGTTGTTGAGGGTGTGCCGTATGTTACACTGGTGTCAGAGACTAGGAATTATTTGGAAGAGCTGAGTTACCCAGTAGCCTGCCTAATATGTGTGAATTTGATGTTTTTGGCTGCTATTGTAGGGTCTGGTTGTAGTTTGGAGACAAGAGAGATGCAGGAACAAACAGGCTGTAAGTGAGGTTTTTACTTTTTCCAGAGGCAATAGCAGGGAGCTAAGGGTTAAAGAATCAGTCTGCGACCGAAGTGGGGAAGGGAGGGCCATGGCACCGGGCAGACGGACTGCTCGCAGAGCAGCGAAATGTCCTGCCTCAGAACCTTTGAGAGGAGAAAAGATTGTTGGACATGGCCCGTACCCCACTGACCCTGAAGCAGGGAGGCAGGAAACAATCTGGTTCCCATTCGTACCGAATAGAACGGAGGAAAGTAAAGGCAGAGGCGATGGAACCCCTACAGAAGTGCAGTCATAAAGGGCTGTGGCGGCGGCACCGGATCTGGCTGGAGACAGTGTGGCCTATGGCAAAGTTCCTCGGACAGATAAAGTTGAGGAACTGGTGTTGCGGAGAGCAGGAATTAATATGTGGCCAAGTCGGGAATTTATCAAAAAGAGTTATTTTTTATTTTCCCAAAAACCCACCCCCACAACTATATATACAAAGATTAATTTAGTTTAATAAGCAGATTCAGTAGCATGAGAATTAACCTACAAGGATACCATCAATAATCTGACTACATTGGAAGTCAGAAGTTGGAAAAGGCCTCAGCTATTAATCAATAGCGGTTTCTTACTAAATTAAGCTAAGCCAAATAACTCACTCAGGCTGACTCCTGCGGTCTGTGTTCCTCTTCCTTTCAGCGACTGCAGGTGAATCGTTAAGGGTCGTTAGGCACACAAAGGTGTCAATAGGAAAGTGAATCCTTGGTCTCTCTGCAGTCCAGGCACAGGGGAGTGTGTGAGCTCAGGCAGACACATACACCCAGGCACGGGCAAAATCCAAAGCGGGAACCCCAAAGGCGGGAAGACCCCCAATATTTATAACCTCCGCTAGACAAAGGGCAGAGTTACCACACCTTAGGCGCGAAAGCGCACGGCCAATCTCAGCCTGGCTGCAGTGCGGGAACTCACAGGGCAGTCCTCCCCCCCTTCATGGCTGCAGGGCAGGAGAGGAATTTAGGGGTACAGGACTCCAGGACAACTGGTTTGTGGAAAATGAGGCTCGAACATTTTGATCTGTAGGAGGGTCACTGACACTAGAGCCTCTGCCAGTAGAAAGGCTGCTGAGGCAAAGGTTCTTTCGCCTGCAACCAGGGAACCGAAAGCGGTACCGGGGGATGCGGCGGGGTCCTCAGAAGGCGAGTCCACTAACGCCATCGAGCCTGCTAATGCCACTGTTCCTGCCTTAGCCCCGTTTGTCTCTGCTGAGACGGCTGCTGTTGCTGCTGTGGGGAAGGGTCCTTCTGCCTCAGTCTCAGCCCCACTACCATGTGAGGAACAGAGCCAGGCAGACAAACAAAATTCACATGATTCAATGAAAGGCACCTCCCAGAGTAAGACACAGTTTACTTTAGATAAGGTCTCCCTTGCTTCAATTAAAATGAGGAAAAAAATGGCAGCTAGCCTTGGGGGTCGAGATAGCTCAGATGACAATGGGGATAAGCCAGAGCAGGGTAACCCTTTTGCTGTGGAAGAGGAGATCCAGAAGTCTGCTCAACTCATGAAGCAAAGGGAAGAGGATCCAGGAGAAGGTACATCAGCTGGTGCGAAGGCTAGTACCCTTGTGGGCACAAGGAGTGGAAAGGCTAGAGCGAAGGGAAAATATATTCAGGAGACGGATGATAGTGATGATGATGAGAAAGGCCCATTGCCAAGGAAGGAGGTCAGGCATATTAGGCAAGACAATGCCCGGAAAGAGCAAGAACTGCTGATGAGTTGGCTGAACAGATGCTGGCATGGAGGCATGGACACCATAGAAATAAACCCTCTGACAGTAAGGCAGTTGGGAGTTTTCTCAAGAGACAATGGCATAGATAAGCACTTAGGACATCTCAGTGGCAACTCTAACCTCTGGTCATGCGTATTGACAGCTGTGGTACTGCGGTACCCTAACAGGGATGATTTACCCTGGAGACTCTTACGCTGGAATACAATTGAACAGGGGGTTCAGTGCTTGCGAGAGATGGCCATAAAACAGCTAATCTACGGAGATTATACAATGGAGGACCCTGAGGAGATACCAATGAGCCGAGCTCTCCTAAAGAAACTTATTCAGCTCGCACCCTCTAATTATGCCCATACATTGGAAAGTAAAATGGTGGGGAAAGATGATGCAACAACTTCTCTGACTGTGGGTGAATTCGCTGATTAAATGAGGCAAATGGAGGATAGCCTTATGGTTAATGCTATGGTGTCAGCCATAAATACTATGACTGAAGAGATTAAAGATAGCACGAAACAACTCAAGGACGAAATTTAAAGCCTCCATATCCCAGTTGGCAAAGGACAGTGACCTTTCTTCTTCACCATCAGAGTGGGTACATGTCTCAGCCATCAGAGATAAGCATCCTCCTAGAAGACCAATTCAGCCTAACTCACTAAAAAATAGACAACAGTCACGTGGGTCTCTTTGGGTAATCTTACATGACCAGTTTGGTGAAAACGTGGATAAATGGGATGGAAAACCTACCTCACTTCTCCTAAAGAGAGTGAGAGAGTTACAGAATGAGAAGACTAAAATAGTTGCCTCAGTTTCCCCACATGACTCAGATAGTTCTGGCAATGATTCAACTAACACCATTAAACACTGTGCCAACTGTACTTGTAATGGCTAACATTAGGGGGGCCCTGTCTCTTACCAGGCAGAGGCCAGGGACCAGGAATATGATAGGATATACTGGAATGTATATGTTAAATGGCCTGGTACCTTGAAAATTCAGAAATACAGGGCTCTAGTGGACACGGGTGCACAATGCACATTGATGCCTTCAAACTGTAAAGGAATGGAGTCTATTACTATTTCTGGAATTACAGGAGGCTCTCAAGAATTGACAAGGTTAGAGGCAGAGATGAGTTTGACTGGGAGTGATCGGCGAAGGCATGCCATTGTAACAGGTCCAAATGCACCTTGCATCTTGGGAATTGACTTTCTGAGAGAAGGGCACTTTAAGGATCCCAAGGGTTTTAAATGGACCTTTGGAATAGCAACTGTAGAAGCTGTTGGAGATAAAATGAAGTTGTCTGCTAGGCCTGAGCTCTCAGACGAGTCTGCAGTTGTTGGGCAGCATAATGTAGAGGATGTGAAGTTGCCAGTTGCCACTCAAATTGTACACCACAGGCAATATAGAACAAACTGTGACTCTGGTGCCCATACATGATCTGATTCATCGTCTGGAGCACCAGGACATCATTAAAAAAACCCATTCACCTTTCAACAGTCCCATATGGCCTGTGCAAAAGGGAAATGGAGAATGGCAACTGACAGTTGATTTATGTGGCCTAAATGAAGTGACTCCACCCATGAGTTCTGCTGTGCCAGACATGTTAGAACTCCAGTATGAGCTGGAATCCAAGGAGGTCAAATGGTATACAACCATAGATGTTGCTAATGCTTTCTTTTCTATTCCAATAGCAGAGGAATGCAAGCCTCAGTTTGCTTCCACTTGGAGGGGGATTCAGTATACATTTAACCATTTGCCCCAGGGGTGGAAGCACAGCTCAACAATCTGTCATGTAGTGATCCATGATGCATTGGAGAAAGGTGGAGCTCCGGAGCATCTGCAGTTCATTGATGACATCATTGTCTGGGGAAACACAGCACAAGAAGTTTTTGAGAAAGGTAACAAAATAATTGACATTCTGCTGAAGGCAGGATTTGCCATAAAGCGAGACAAGGTGAAAGGACCTGCTAGAGAGATTCAATTCTTGGGAATTCGTTGGCAAGATGGTCGCCATCACATTCCATTGGATGTGATAAATAAAGTTTCTGCCATGGCAAATCCCACAAATAAGAAGGACACATTGTCTTTCTTGGGAACAGTTGGATTTTGGAGGCTGCACATTCCTGGATATAGCCAAATTGTAAAACCTTTGTATGATGTAACTTGAAAGAGGAACAACTTTCAGTGGGGACCTGAACAACAAGCAGCCTTTGATCAGATAAAACAGGAAGTAGTTCATGCAATGGGTTTGGGGCCTGTTCGAACTGGTCCAGACATTAAGAACATTCTGTATACGGCTGCGAGTGATAATGGTCCAACCTGGTGCCTATGGCAAAGAGCCCCAGGAGAAACATGCGGTTGACCACTTCGTTTCTGGAGTAGAGGATATAGAGGGTCAGAAGCAAACTATACACCAACGGAGAAAGAGATCCTTGCTGCTTATGAAGGTGTGAAAGCTGCTTCAGAAGTAATTGGAACAGACTCTCAGCTTCTTTTGGCTCCCAGATTACCAGTTTTGAACTGGATGTTTAAGGGAAAGGGGTCATCGCCACATCACGCAACCGATGTTACCTGGTCTAAGTGGATGGCTCTCATAACACAGCGAGCATGCATGGGGAGTCTTGAACGACCTGGCACAGTGGAGATGATCACCAACTGTCCAGAAGGCACAAACTGTATAAATCCTCCAGAGGAGCAAATAAATCGGGCTGAGGAAGCTCCTCCTTACAGTGATTTATCTCAAGAAGAAAGGAACTATGCTCTATTTACTGATGGTTTCTGTCACCTTGTTGGAAACAAGCGAAAATGGAGAGCTGCAGTTTGGAGCCCTATACGAGCAGTGGCTGAAGCAAAAGCTGGAGAAGGTGAGTTGAGCCAGTTTGCAGAGGCAAAAGCTATATAACTTGCTCTTGATGTGGCTGAACGTGAGAACTGGCCCATGCTTTACCTCTATACTGATTCGTGGATGGTGGCTAATGCCTTATGGGGTTGGCTAAAGGACTGGAAAAGAAATAATTTACAACAGAAAGGAAAGCCAATTTGGGCTGCTGATTTATGGCAGGACATTGCTACCCATCTAGAGAAAATCCCTGTAAGAATACGACACATAGACGCTCACATGCCCAAAAGTAAAGCTACTGAGGAACATCAGCACAACCATCAGGCAGATCTAGCTGCCAAGGTGTTTCAAACTGATGTGAATTGTGATTTGGATTTAGATTGGGAACACCGAGGTGAACTGTTCTTAGCCTGATGTGCCCATGATTCCTCAGGACATCAAGGCAGAGATGCTACCTACCAATGGGCACGGGATAGAGCAATCAACATATCCATGGATGCTATAACACAAGTTATACATGACTGTGATATTTGTGCTGCTATTAAACAAGCCAAGAGTCTGAAGCCCTTGTGGTATGGTGAGTGATGGGCAAAGTACAAATACGGTGAAGCGTGGCAGATTGATTACATCACTCTACCTCGTTCTCGGACTGGAAAGCAATATGTGCTGACCATGGTAGAAGCAAGCACCAGATGGCTGGAAACCTATCCAGTTTCCCATGCTACTGCATGTAACACCATTTTGGGCTTGGAAAGACAAATCCTATGGCAACATGGTGCTCCAGAGAGAATTGAATCAGATAATGGAACCCACTATAAAAACAATATCATAAAATCTTGGGCCAAAGAGCACGGTATTGAGTGGATCTATCACACCCCCTATTATGCACCTGCCTCAGGCAAAATTGAATGTTACAATGGCTTGCTGAAAACAACTTTAAAGGCAATGGGGGGAGGAACCTTAAAGAACTGGGAGAAACATCTAGCCCAAGCGACTTGGGTAGTGAATAGTAGAGGTTCCACCAACCCAGCTGGCCCAGCTCATTCAGAGGTCTTACAAAAGGTAGAAGGTGACAGGGTTCCTGTCATTCATGAAAAGAATTTGTTGGGCAAGTCTGTTTGGGTATTCTCCCCTTTGGGGGAGGCTACGCCTGTCTGAGGGGTGGTTTCTGCTGAAGGACCTGGTCATACATATTGGGTTATGCGGAAAAATGGTAAAATACAATGTGTGCCACAAAAGAATCTGACATT